>NC_092128.1:24862383-25520161 GCF_043159975.1 Macaca nemestrina | reverse complement strand
ACACCTAGCTTATATGGTACAGCCTGTTGCTCCTGGTATAGTTTATGATATGCCTGTTGCTTTATAAACCTGTACAACATGTTACTGTACTATGTGTACAACATGTAGGCAGTTGTAACAAAGGGGTATTTGTGTATCTAAACATGTAAACATAGAATAAGATATGTTTTATCTTTTACAGTAAAAATACAGTATAAAGGTAAAAATGGTCCGTCTGTTTGGGGGCCTTTACCCTATGAATGGAGCTGGCAAGACTGGAAGTTCTCGAGTGAGTGAGTGATGAGTGAATATGAAGGCCTAGGGCATTCCTGTATTCTACTGTAGATGTTATAAATATCGTGCACTTAGGCTACACTTAATTTATATAAAATATTTTTCTTTATTAATAAACTTAGCTTACTGTAACTTTTTTACTTTATAAATTTTTATTTTTCAAATTTTTTACTCTTGTAATAACCCAGCTTAAAACACAAACACAATGTACAGCTGTACAAAAATATTTTCATTATATCCTTATTCTGTAAGCTGTTTTTCTAATTTTAGAATTGTTTATTTATTTATTTATTTTGACTTTTTAAACTTTTTTGTTAAAAACTAGGATATAAACACACATGTGAGCCCAGGCCTCCACAGGATCAGGATCGTCAGTATCACTGTCTTCCACCTCCACATCTTGTCCCACTAGAAGGTCTTCAGGGACAATATCATGCATGGAGCTGTCAGCTCTTATGATAACAGTGCCTTCTTCTGGAATACCTCCTAAACGACCTGCCTGAGGCTGCATTCCAGTTATCTTTGTTTATAAGTGATAGGAGTACACACCAAAATAATGATAAAAGTATAGTATAGTAAATACATAAATCATATCATAGTCATTTGTTATCATTAGTAAGTATTGTATAATGTTTATAATTGTATGTGCTATACTTTTATATGACTGGTGGTTCAGTAGGTTCATTTATACCAGCCTCACTACAATATGTAAGTATTGCATTGCATTGTGAGATGTTAGGATAGCTACACCATCACTAGGAGACAGGAATTTTTCTGCTCCATTAGAATGTTACAGGGCCATCATGGTATATGCTGTCCATCATTGTCTGAAACATCACTGTATGTATGGCACATGACTGTAATTAAAATGATCTTTTCTTTGAGTGAGTTCTGAACTTGACACACTTGGTACTGCTCCTTCAGCTCTGGTTTTATTTTTGCATTAACTCACAGCGCTGATTTCTTTTCTTTTCTTTTCTTTTTTTTTTTTTTGAAACAGAGTCTCTCTCTGTTGTCCAGGCTGGAGTACAGTGGTGCAATCTCAGCTCACTGCAACCCCCGCCTCCTGGGTTTAAGTGATTCTCCTACCTCAGCCTCCTGAGTAGCTGGGAATACAGGCATGCGCTACCACACCCAGCTCATATTTTAGTATTTTTTGTAGAAATGGGGTTTCACTATGCTGTCCAGGCTGATCTTGAACTCCTAACCTCAGATGATCCACCCACCTCGGCCTCCCAAAGTGCTGGGATTACAGGCGTGAGCCTCTGCACCCAGCCTCTAGCGCTGATGTCAAGATGAAACAATGAACTTCTGGTCTAACCTCTTCTCGTCTTTCATAGGTTGTTAGGTATTCATGTAGGAAGGAAAGAGAGCAGCAAAATAGTAGGTGTGTCTATGTATGAACGTTACAGACGAATTCATCAATTATTCAGCAAATGTTTTCTTAGTACACACTATTGTCAGACTCTGCTTTAATGCTTGAGATACAAGAGCAAACAAAACAAAGTTCCTGCAATCTTTTATTTTTTTGAATATTTTATTGAGATAAAATTTATATAATATTTTATAGAATTGTACAATTATCACTACTATCTAATTATATCATTTTTATCACCCCTATAGGAAACCGCTATTCATTAATAGTCACTCTGCATTCCTCTTTCCCCCAGCCGCTAGCAACCACTGATCTATTTTCTGTCTCTGTGGATTTGCCTGTTTTGGACACGAAGTATAACGGAACCATACAATGTGTGGCCTTTATGTCTGGTTTCCACCACTTAGCATAATGTTTTGAAGGCTCATCCATGGTATAGCATGAGTCAGTACTTTATTTGTTTTTCCTGAAGTAAGGGTGACTATTGAAGGAGCAAGCCGGGGATTGCAGGTGGTCAGAGTTTGTTTTTTGGACATATTAAATTAGAGACATGCTTAATGGAATTCTAGTGAAGATGTTGAGTTGTTAAGTTGAAAACAGAAGTCTGAAGTTCTGGAGAGAGGTCTGGGCTGGAGATATGAGTTGAGGAGTCATTAGCTTATAGATGATACTTAAAGCCACCAGGTTAAATGAAATCTGCTAGGGAGTATAGGTGGAGCAGAGAAAGGTTCGGGAGTTGAGCCTGGGGGCATTTAAATGCTAAAAGGTCAGAAAAAGAGGTGGAATTAGCCAGGAAACCTCAGAAGGTTTCTAGCTAGTGTGTCAGGAGGAGAATCAAGACAGTATAGGGTCCTGGAAGCTAAGTGAGAAAGTGTTTCTAGAAAGGAATGGTTAATTGTGTCAAGTGATGCTGCTAGATCCAATAAGAAAATAAGGAAGATAAGGACAGGGAATTGTTCATTGACTAAGACCATTTTAAGAAGGTAGTTTCCACACTAGCAATGGCAAGAGTGAAGATGAGGGCCTGAGAGCTGTGCATATTCCTGACCATTCCCAAGCTCCTAATCCCCTGCAAGTCTTTTGGCCTCGCCTTTACAGTCTGTTCCATCTCATCATGCCCTGTACCTCATTCCTGTCAGCTACCACAGAGTCCAGGGTTCTCTAGTTATCTGCCATTTTCAGGCCCCCTTTCCCCAATATTGCTCTATACATCTCTATTTCCTTGCAGTATGCATTACTTGAACTTCTCTGTTTCATCATTGCAAATCCCTTATATCCTGAATATCTTCACTGAATACTCCTTTAACCTACTTCCTAGAGCAGTTAGAATTACACACACTCTCCCTCTTGAGAACCTGCTTCCTTTGCTACTGTTTATTATTATTATTATTATTATTATTATTATTATTGGCAGAGTCTCACTCTCTTACCCAGGCCGGAGTGCAGTGGTGCATTCTTGGCTCACTGAAATCTTCGCCTCCCAGGTTCAAGCAGTTGTCCTTCCTTAGCCTCCTGAGTAGCCAGGATTACAGGTATGCGCCACCTTGCCTGGCTAATTTTTTGTGTTTTTAGTATGGACTGGGTTTCACCATGTTGGCCAGGCTGGTCTCGAACTCCCGACCTCAGGTGATCTGCCCACCTTAGCCTCCCAAAGTGCTGGGATTACAGGTGTGAGCCACCGCGCCTGGCCCTTTGCTACTGTTTTAAATCGTGGCTTGTCTCCAGCACATTTGTGTGATAGGTGTCTTCCTTGTCTCTTCCAGATCCTTTTCTTTCTCTTCTCCCTAAAAATTCCCATACTTTCAGATTATTCCATCTGTTATTATTTCTTGTACTCATTTATAGACCCTGGGATTGTTCCACCTTTTCCTAGCTGTAGATCCTACAAAGTGTATTTGCTAATAGTAATTTATTTTCCGAGTTTTGGCAAGCATCATTATTACAGCCTGGCTTCTATGTGGTTTACAATAGTGAGGATACGTTTCTAGAGCAGTTTTTCTGAGACATTAGTAAATATGGAAGATGACAAATGCATTAATCAGGCTCCTGCCATACGGCCCTGATTTTTAAAAAAATGCATGAATTTTTAAATGGTTCGTGTAGTTGAAAGGAGAACTTAACACATGTGTCTGACAAGCTGATCAAATGATGAAGTGAAGGAAAATTGAGCCTCAACCTTTTGGGCAGCCAGTGAAAGTAAAAGGCACATTGCAGTTTTCCGAGGCAGATGGAATGTGAACAACTAATAAATCAGGTTTTGAAACATTGAAGAACAACTTATTTCAATGCATATGGTGTTGGATGTCAGACAAGATAGTATTGGAAATATAAACAGATTCGGCAGCATCAGAAGGACGTTGTACCTAAGCATTATCTGCATAACAATATTTAAATGCATTTCATGGCATCAAGCTCTGATATGTAGCAAATAAATAATTATAGGGCACCAAAAAGAGCCTTCAAGATCTCCACAGAGTTGACATAAAAGAGATCAGAGTGAAATGGCACTATCACAAGCATTCTGTGATCATTCTAATTTCTCCATCTCTCTTGTGCTTTAACAAGATCAGAAGACTGTAATCGATTTATAGACTTCTCATAAGAAACACTAAAAGTAGAAGTGCAGATTATTATAATGGAGAAATTTGCATTAGTGCCTGCTATGTGCTATGTGATATAAAATGGACCATTGCATAAAACTACATACCCCTTAACTAGAACAACAGATTTCAGAAAAGTAAACAAGCATGGCTCTGAAATTTGAATTTCATCTTCACCAAGTGAAGGGGTAGTGGGGGGAGCAAGCCAAAATTGGTATCAGTAAGTCATTTTTAAGTCATTCTTTATTGACTTTTTCAGTTGTAAATAGAGTTAGAAAATTTTCTTTTGAAAATTGTTTTTGAAATCTGGCATTTGTTAGTAGAATATGCTTCAACTCAAAGATGTTCAGACTTTCATAATAGAATTTTCCTGGGGGTTTATTCTTAAGCTAGATTCTGGAATATTAGTTTAGTATAGAACACTTTAATCTGAGTTTGGGACTTATTTTTTGTTAGGTAAATGGAAAACAGCAATGGAAATACATTTTCCCTTGAACAAACAGGATGATGAGTCTAGTGAATATTTTCTTTTATATTCCTTAAAGGTATCTAGATTAACAGTTTGTTTGATTACCCCATTGGAGTTTGTGGTAATTTCTTTCTGCCTTCTCAGAATAGATCTATATTTGTTATGATCATCAGCTACTGAACATTATTAGAGATTTAGGCATTATACTGAAATAGGAGTTAAAAAAGAATGTAGTATTCAAACTTGCTGCAACAGTGTTTAGGAGTACATCATACTAAAGACCCTAGTGGATGTGGGGAAAATTAATAAATGGTTGTTATCTGTAGTAAATATGCTGTATTTCTTTTTTCCTTTTCTTTTCTTTTTTTTTGGAGACGGAGTCTCACTCTGTTGCCAGGCAAGAGTGCAGTGGCAATCTTGGCTTACTGCAACCTCTAACTCCCTGGTTCAAGTGATTTTCCTGCCCCAGCTCCCAAGTAGCTGGGATTACAGGCATGCGCCACCATGCCCAGCTAAGTTTTCTATTTTTAGTAGAGACAGGGTTTCATCATGTTGGCCAGGATGGTCTCCATCTCCTGACCTCGTGATCTGCCTGCCTCGGCCTCCCAAAGTGCTGGGATTACAGGCGTGAGCCACCGCCCCTAACCTTAACCGCTGTATATCTGGTAGCTTTATTTATTTATTTTGGAAGAATTTCAAATAAACACACAATTTGGGGAAATAGTTTAAATATAACTTATGTGTTCATTTCTCATATTTAAGTGTCATATTGTTATCCAGATTTTACCATACCGGGTTCATCTATTTTGTTTTATTTTTTTTCTTTTTGGAAGTATTTTAAAACAACTTCCAGACATTATGTCATTTGACCCCTGGTTGCCTGAATTCACATCTTTAAAACCGAAGAGCACCTTCTTAGATATCCACAAATCCATCAATTGGGATATCTAAGTGTGGGGAACTGTAATTATACATTTTGCCTCCATTTAGGGTTTACTGATTAAAAGGAGGTAATAAAAAAGAAATAAGTTTTGTTATATGGAATCCAGTATGACAGTGCAGAACTTCCTCCTATTATTGTATGTGTGGGCTGTTTCCATACTTAAATTGAACTTGTGGCTGTTCCAGGTCTTGATTCAGATGTTTATGCCAAGTGAGTTTTTGGCTATTGTGAATATAGCATATTCTAATTACATGTACATTGTGCCTGCAGTGAGTTGAAAAATAATAATTTTCTGATATTACTAATTCATAATAGCTCTGTAGCAATTGCCCTTTTCTCTTGATTGTGTAATAAGCACAGGGAATACGTAGAAGTCAGCTGAGAAGAAATGTTAATAGGGGAATATTTCCCATCCACTGCAACTCTCATATTGACACATAAATAAAAAAGTTATATATGTAAAGCATAGTTACAACTAAACTGGGAAAAATCTGTATTTAAACATCATTGCCTTACATGTGGTTTTATCCTGGGGATTGGGGAGTGATAAAATTATAAGAATCATGAGAACAGTGATAGACTCGGTGGGCCAGGTGGGGTCGAGCTGACTCACCAGAGCCAGTGGTGCACATCTCTTCCCACTGAACATTCTGCATTCAGTGACATCATGTTGGTAGCTTAGAATTGGCCACGGTGAGTGTAGTTACACAACAGAAATCAGCAAATGCTACAACAGAACTCTAGCCTCTCTCACAGAGCTGCTTATTAAACATTGCCCAACACATCAGTAATTACAGTCCATGAACAACTTTTTACCCATAGGAAGAGAGGCTAGAATGCTGCTTTATTGTTCTGTAATCTTAGTCTTCTTAAACACTATTCTCATTGTTTCATAATCACCTGTTCCTTGATGTGTGCAATATTCCTTTTTGTTCTTGATAGACATAACTAGATGTAATTAAACTTGTTATAAATTTAATTTCCTTTCCATGATCCTCCATGACTGTGACAGAGAATTACACTGAATTCTTCAGGGAAGTTGACACCTGCTGCAGAAACCTTGGTGATGGTTCCTGACTTAATATTTATGGATGTAATCCCAGGATATTTTGATGAATTCCCAGAATCTCGCTGTTGGAATTGATTCTTAACATTCTAATCAATGTTTTAAATCTCCTTTATGAGACCACAACAAGTGGACCTTCAACTTCTCTTAGGAGAAACAAACAAAAGACTGAAGTTGCAGAGAATAAACTGTCTCCTAAGAAAGCCATTACTTTTTCATGCCCTTCTTAGTAAGTTTTTGCTTTTATAAAGTCAGATCTGCCTTTTTGAAAGTTCCAGCCTGTTTATTTTAATACTGTCTTCTAGGACCACGGAATATAATTTTAACTCCTTTTTCACCATGTAGCTTTTCACATGTCACAAGACACTAATCATATTCCTCCCCACACCTCCACTTCTCTCACCTAAACATTCCCCATTTCTTCCACTTTTTTTTAATATTCTTGAATAAAACTCTAAAACTTAAGCATGCTTTCCTCTGAGGATTCAACTCTTGTGATTGCCTCACAGCAGGGATTAGCAAAACACACAATTGTTTCTGTGTTACAGTAACTAGCATTTATAATGTCCTTTATAAAAATTTTACAAAGAACTTAAAATTTTTAAGTTTGTAATGTCCTTTATAAAAATTTTACAAAGAACTTAAAAATTTTACAAAGAACTTAAATATATATATATATATATATTTTGTTTGATTGTTTGTTTGTTTGTTTGTTTGTTTAGACAGGATCTCAGTCACCCAGGTTGCCATGCAGTGATGTGATTATGACCCACTGCAGCCGTGACCTCCTGGGCTCAAGCAATCCTCCCACCTCAGCCTACCAAGGAGCTGGGATCACAGGAGTGCACCACTATGCCTGGCTGTTTTCTCTATTTTTTTTTTTTTTTTTTTTTGTGGAGATGGAGTTTCACCATGTTTCCTAGGCTGGTCTTGAACTCCTGGGCTCAAATGATCTGCCTGCCTCAGCCTCCCAAAGGCTGGGATTACAGGCATGAGCATCATGCCTGGCCTTTATTTGTTCATTTAATGAGAGGATTATGAGAGAGATTATAGAGTGGTAATGGTTAGATTGTTACTAGCCAAGAAAATAAGCCAATGAAATAGGAGTGAGAGGTGTGATGGGCTTTGGTAGTGGCCAGAGGTTTTGTCACTTTAGCGTGACTGATGATGGTCTCAGAAGGTACAGACCTTGTGTGCTGCTTGGTAGGGAGAACAGGAGACATTTCAGATACTTTGCTTTGGAGCAGATAGGAAAAGCATTTTGAAGCTAGACTTTATATCAGGGTAAAAATTAAGGAAAAGATTGTGTCAGAGGTTACTCTGAGTTTTTAACAACATGATCTTCTGACATTTTCATTGTATCACTCGCCTGCTCTAAATCTTTAACAGCTTCCCATTTTACTTAGGATGAAAAAATGTCTTTTCCTTCATAGAACCTACCACACCCTGTTGATCTGGTCTACCTGCCTCCCTTCTTCATTCATTCTCCTTCCTCCCTAGTCTTCTACACTCAACTTTTTTCAGTGCCTTGAATGTAGCCAGGGCCTTCACACATGCTCTTCCTCTGCCCAGAACACACCTTCCTCTGTTCTTTACAGACCAACTCCCACCTGTTTTCAGGTCTCTGTGTGTCATTTCCATGAAATGAAGCCTGAAACGGGTTTCCTTGGCCTTGACGTAAATTAGCCCCAATAGATATTATAGAGATTATTGTTAAGTACTATAGAGATACTAGGGTCTCTCCTGCTGTTCTCTTCTAATCTTTCATAATACAGAAGACAATTTGTAATTGCATCTTTATTTGCACTATTACTGAATATCATTTACTACATGTAAATAATCTTATTTACAATATGGTCAACTCCATGAGGGCAGGGACCGTGTCGCACCTACCATAGTGCCTGGTGTGCAGCAAGCTGTCTAATAACAACTATTGACGGGTGAATGTTTGGTGCTTCCCTACAGTATTTGTAATCTTTAGTATTCATGTTCTTAAGAATATTTAATGACATGGGAAAACACTTAGGATAGATATTAGGAGGAAAAAGCTGACTCAGACATTTATATAGATATGGTTTCAATTTTTATGTGAGTTGTGAGCTTGTGCAAATGTTTCCTTTTAGTGGGCATTCCCAGGTAATCTCTCTCACAATTATATCATCATGGGCAGATTTCTGAAACTTGCTCTTACTTGCTGGTATATAGAAGTATACATTTTCTACTGACTAGATTTAATATTTAAATGATCTTATTTATATTGGATTTTACTCTTACTTTATATGCCAAGGAAGGGCTTACTGAGAAGGAGGTAGTTGATTAAAGACCTGAAGAAGGTAAGGGAGTGAGGTCTGCAGTTTTGGGGAAAGAGTGTTAACATAGTAGAGGGAACAAGATGAACACAGGTCTTACAGGTCATTTTAAGGAGTTTGGCTTTTACTTCAAATGAGATGTGAACCTTTGGCACATTTTGGGGAGAAGAGTAACTGGATTAGGCATGTATTTTAACAGTATCACTCTGGCATATATGACAATCCACTTACAGGGGGCAAGGATGGATGAAGAGAGACCAGTTAGGAGGCCAGTAATCCAGAAGACAGATGGTGGTGGCTTGGAAGGTAGTAGTAGTGAGGGTGGTGAGAGGTACTGGGATTCTTTATGTTTTGATGACAAAATGGAAAGCACTTACTGATGGATTGGATGAGAGGTAGACAAAAATACAAGAGTAAAGATGACTCCAAAGTTTTAGACATGAGCAACTAAAGGTGGTTGTTCTTTTTTTTTTTTTTTTTTTTTGAGACGGAGTCTCGCTCTGCCGCCCAGGCTGGAGTGCAGTGGCCGGATCTCAGCTCACTGCAAGCTCCGCCTCCCGGGTTCCCGCTATTCTCCTGCCTCAGCCTCCCGAGTAGCTGGGACTACAGGCACCCGCCACCGCGCCCGGCTAGTTTTTTTTTGTATTTTTTAGTAGAGACGGGGTTTCACCGTGTTAGCCAGGATGGTCTCGATCTCCTGGCCTCGTGATCCGCCCGTCTCGGCCTCCCAAAGTGCTGGGATTACAGGCTTGAGCCACCGCGCCCGGCCTAAGGTGGTTGTTCTTACCATCACCAGGACCTTGTACTGTACCTGTACATGGCTGGTACTTCATAAATACTTTTTGGATGTGTAGTTGGCCCAGAACAACATGGGTTTGAACTGTGTAGGTCCATTTGTGTGTGGATTTTAAAAAATAAATATATTGAACAAATTTTTGGACATTACCTATAGTTTGAAAAAACTCAAGAGACAGTGTGTAGTCTAGAAATAGCAGAAAAATTAAGAAAATGTTAGATATGTCATGAATGCACAAAGTATATGTTGATAGTCTATTTTTATCATTTATTAGAAAGTCTATGACTCTATTATAAAACTTAAAATATATCAGAACTTTTACACAAATACAGACCTTACATGGTGCCATTCACAGTAGAAAGAAATGTAAAGAGACATGAAGATGCAGTGTTAAATCATAACTGCATAAAATTAGCTATAGTGCATACTGTACTATTGCAGTCATTTCATAGTCACCTCCTGTTGCTGTTACCGTGAGCTCAAGTGCTGCGAGTATTTGCTTAAAATGCTGTGTGATACTAATCTTCTCCTTGTGAGCAGTCCATCTCTCCAGTAAATTTCGTATGGCAGTGAGAAGTGATCTTTGGCAGTTCTCACGTATTTTCCATCGTGTTTAGTGCAATACTGTAAGCCTTGAATAACTCTATGGAACCCATACAAAGCAACATTAGTCACACTGGAAGTGCTCCCAAGAAGCAGGGGAAAGTCATGACATTACAAAAAAATAATGTTGAATTGCTTGATATGTACTATAGATTGAGGTCTGCAGCCGTGGTTTCCTGCCATTTCAAGATAAATGAATTCAGTGTAAGGGCTATTGTAAAAAGAAAAGGAAATTTGTGGAGCTGTCATTGAAGCTGCATCAGCAGGCATGAAAACCTTGTTCTTTTTGTGAAATATCTTTTTATCTGGTCTTGAAAATGCAGCTTTTATGTGGGTGTAGGACTGCTCTAAGAAAGTCTTACCTACAGACTCTAATATGATTCCAGATATGGGGAAGTCATTATATGGTAACCTAAAGCAAAAGGAAGGTGAAGGATGTAAAGCTGGACAATTTAATGCAAATTGAAAGGATGCAAAGGATGGTTTGATAATTTTAGAAAGAAGTTTGGTCTAAAAAGTGTCCAGTTAATAGGAGAAGCAGCTTCTGCCAACCAAGAGACAGCAGATGAGTTCCCAAACATCGTTAAGAAACCCATTGAGGAAAAAGGATGTCGGCCTGAACAGATTTTAATGCAGATGAAAGTGCCCTACACTGGGGGAAAAAAATACCACAAAGGATATTTATTAGGAGAAGAAGCAAACGCCAGGATTTAAGGCAGGAAGAGATAGACTAACTCTACTCTTTTGTGCAAATGCAATCAGGTTTATGATTGGGACTGCCGTTGTCTGTAACCACCGAGTCTGGAAGGGAAAAGACGCACAGCAGTTGCCAGTCTTTTGGTGTGTACAGTAAGAAGGCTCGAATAACAAGAACCTTTTTCTGGAGTGGTTCCATTGATACTTTGTCCCTGAAGTCAGGAATCAGTAAGGGACTGCCTTTTAATTTTGCAATACTCCTGGCCACTCAGAACTCCATCAGTTCAACACTGAAGGAGAAATAGTCTACTTGCCCCCAAACAGAATGTCTCTAATCAGGGAATCATGAACACTTTTAAGGCTCATTGCACATGATACTCTGTGAAAAGGATTGTCAGCATTATGTAAGACAATCCTGACAGGGAGAACATCATGAAAGTCTGAAAGGATTACACCATTGAAGATGCCATTGTTATAGAAAATGCCTTGAAAACCACCAAACCCAAAATGAATTGTTGGAGAAAACTGTGTTCAGATATTGTGCATGACTTTTGAGGATTTACTAGAGAGCTGATCAAACAAGTCATGAAAGAATTGCATATGGCCAAAAAAAAAAAAAAAAAAAAGATGGTGGTTGTGAAGGGTTTCAAGATACAGATCTTGGAGAAATTCAAGGGCTAGCAGACAGCATACCAGAGGAATTAACAGAAAACAACTTGATGGAGTTGAGTCCTTTCAAAACAGTGCCAGATGATAAGGAAGAAGATCTAGAAGAAGCACTGCCAGAAAACAAATTGACATGAGGTAATCTGGCAGAAGGGTTCAGATTATCCAAGACTGCATTTGACTTCTTTTATGACATGGAGCCTTCTATGATATAGTTACTGAAACTAAAGCAAACAGTTGTAAAAGGATTGGTACCATGTAGAAACATTGTTAGAGAAATGAAAAAGCATCTGTAAAGTTATACTGAGTGTGCCGGCCTCTCCTGCCTCCCCTTCTACGTTCTCCACCTCCTCACTTACTTGTCTCTTCTACTCCTGAGACAGCAAGACCAACCCCTCCTCTTCTCCCTCCTCCTCCTCCTCCCCCCCATCTACTCAAAATGAAGAAAATGAGGGTGATTCATTTTTACAACAATTGACTTTTACTTAGTGAATAGTAAAATTCTCTCTTCCTTATGATTTCCTTATCTCTAGCTTACTTTAGTATAACAGTACAGTATAACACACATCCAAAATATATGTTAATTTTTCTATTCATGTTATCGTATGGCTGCTGGTCAACAATAGGCTATTAACAGTTAAGTTTTTAGGAAGTCAAAAGTTATATAGCAATTTTTGACTGGAATGGGAGGAGCAACCCTAACTAACTCCTGCTTTGTTGAAGGATTAGCTATATTCAAATTTCATCTGCCTCCAGTCTTTCTGTTTTAATTTCTCAGTTCTCTGTTGGTGGAGTGGTGCTTGGCGACTGAGATAAAGATGTTTACGCTGAGTTGTATTCCATGGACTGTTAGTTTTTAGGCTGAAGTTGCTTTGTCTAGTATTATCAGAGCCTTTTCGTTGGTAACCTCTACCTGTCTCTGTTCTCTCCTGAGCTAAATCGACAAGTACATTTTATTTTAAAAAAGCTTTGTCTGTATTTTAGACTTTTGAAAACATTTAAAAAGCAGAATCACCATTTTTTTTTTTTTTTTTTTTTGAGATGGAGTGTCGCTTTGTCCCCCAGACTGCAGTGCAGTGGCCCGATCTTGGCTCACTGCAAGCTCCGCCTCCCGGGTTCACGCCATTCTCCTGCCTCAGCCTCCCGAGTAGCTGGGATTATAGGTGCCTGCCACATGCCTGGCTAATTTTTTATGTTTTTAGTAGAGATGGGGTTTCACCGTGTTAGCCCCGGATGCTCTCCATCTGCTGACCTCGTGATCTGCCGGCCTCGGCCTTGCAAAGTGCTGGGATTATAGGTGTGAGCCACCGCGCCTGGCAACCAATCATTAAAGAAATACAAAGAAAAAGTGTTTTTCCAGGAAGAGGTTGTAGCAGTAATTTTATGTGATGTGTTTAGAAACTGTTGATAAGTAATTATTTGTTGTGTGATTGAGTCACTGTTTTTGATCAGTTAAATGTAGTATGTATTGAATACCAATATTAGGAGTTCTGTGTGATATGTTACCATTGCCAGTCTGTTTACCTATATTATTAATATTGGCCTCTGTTGTAGAGGAACAGTGTCCTATTTTCTCTACCAAACAATGGTAACTTCATGTTTCTCCCTGGATTTTATTGTGCATATATAAGTTGGTTTCCAAACTCAAGAGCAATAGTTTTGTCTTGTTGGAAGGCTTTTTTATTCCTTTGGTTTATCTTGTAATAGCTTTGCTTGTAATTTTTGGGTGTGTTCTTTTTTATACCCTTTTAATACATCATCATGTGAACTTCATGAGGTCATGGATTATGGCTATTGCTTATGTTTATTTCACCATGAACCCACTTCTAGTCACAAAGATGCTGATTATAGATTACTAATCATGCGTTTTTGAATGAAATGAAATAATGTTCCCTATTAAAGCAGTTCTGAAGGAAATATACTTTTGAAAACCATTGACTATAGTGACTTGCTTAAAGTTCAGAACTTGTTTTGTGGTAAATAATTGAGAAAATTTTTAGACCAAAATTGCACAGACCTGTCATGAATTTTGCCCATTTTTTTTCTCTGCATTGGAGAATTTTTGTGACAATCATGGCAGGATCTAAGATGCGTCTTAGAAAAGAAAGAGAGTATCAAATAATCATAACTAAATCATGTAAAACTGTCAGCTGCAAATGATACCAGTCATTTATTCCTGAAGCTTTACTAATATCCCAAAGCAAAACATACAGTTCATTGTCCTTTAAAATCTACTAGAATTATCATCTATATCAACGATTATAATAATTGGACTCCCTTTCTACTCGAAAAAGGTGCTACTATGCCATTTTATGCAGTATCAGAAAAATGTAAATGAAACCAATGGACAGAATATATTGTAAAGGAAATTTTATCATCTAAAAAATCAAAATTCATAGATTGGAGATTGCTCATGAGCACATCTGGTTGCCTTATTTTATTGACAAGAAATAGAAGTCCCAGATAGGTTAAGTAGCTTACTTAACGCCATATACTTTATGTCAAAGTTAGAGAACTTTGTTTTCCTAATATCTGATTTTGTAATCTATGAATTGCGTTGTATTATATATCATTATATTTCACTATATCCAGTTAACATAACATTTAAGGCAAAAGCTATATCCTGCTCTATGTTAATTATTTTTGGATTATTTATAGTGATTGCCTTAGTTAGGATTACAAGAAAATGGGCTAAAACCATAAAAACAGTAACAGTTTATCTGAGTAGAATCCAAAGACACTCACGCTGGAACAACTGAATGGTGAGGTGAAGTTATTTGTAGACTGTTGCATAAAGAGAGGGTTGCGTGGAGACTTCTCTCTCCGGCATAACTAGTAGCTTCATTGATCATTTCATGAAAAAACTAAAAATGCCAGATAAAACATTCAAAAATGTGTTGAATTGCTTTGATGAACTGAAGAAAGATAGGATTCACATAAACAAAATAACACCAACGAGCTGCAGGGAGATATTAGACAAAGTGCCGCTAAAGCCAGTTTTCACCCTAAGGGTATTTACTAAACCCAAGTGAACTAGCATGGCACAGGAGAAACAGAACAAAGCCCAGGACCTGTGCAACCTGGGGAGTCTGACAGAAGCATCCCCATCTTCTACATAAAGCATATGGATCATCTAAAAATATCATCTCTTTCCCATAATACCCCACCTCCTGTAAGAGACTAAAAGAAAGTTGGTCACCTTGACACAGGCTGAGAGGAGAAAAACATCCCTAAAGAATTCTTAACTAGATGCCTTGTCAAAATATACATCCTCTGGATAGTGTGAGGAAAGTTTAAAGTGAGAATTGAGTTCCAAATGTGTTCCAGGTTGGTAGTGCCCTTAAGTGGATTAGCAGAACTGTTGCTAATGTTTGGGATGGGACCTACTTTCAAACCGGGCCTTAAAGAATTGCTGTAGATAAAGATCTAAGGAAGATGAGAGTATAAAACATACAAACATATACACACATGATACACAGGAAAAAGTTAATCAGGATTCAGTAGAGGTGAAAGGAGAAGAACCAGATCAACAGAGACTTCCAGTATTGTAATTATCAGACACATGATACAGGCTCATTTTGTAATATGATTTTAGTTAATAACCTTTCACCTTAATGACACCTGCGTTTTATATCTTTTTCTTGCTTTATTGCAGTGTTTATTTTTAATGGATGCATGATATTCTAGTTATATATATGTGTGTGTGTATATCTATATTTATGTTTATTTAGTCTCTGTTTTGCATTTTGAGAGTTGTTTTTTTAAAGTTCAATATACCATTCTGTGAGGAATATCTTTGTTGCCAAATCTGAATTTCACCCATGCTATTATTTTTTATTGCGGCTGGGAGTAAATTCCTAGAACTGAAATTTTGAGATCAGATAATATTCAAAATGTTATAACAATCAAGACCGATCAAATGGAAAATAAAAATTTTGAGTTTTCATGTAAGTGTGCTAGACAAATGTGGAGCAAATAAGATTGGAAAAATTCACCACTTTTTGCTTTGGTGAATGGTCAACATTGAATTTACTAAATTCAGTGAAGGACAGAGGTCAGTACTTCAAACAGAATACTTACCTTTTTTCTATTGGTTGGTGTCATTACTTTGATTGAAGATATGTAGGAGTGCTGTATTTCCTTTTGTTATCAATATAGTACTCCATCAGAGCAAAAATTTAAACTGTATTCTACCTTGGAGATCTGAGAAATAGTCTGAGTCTGGATAGACTGTAAAATGATGATTATTTTTTGTCAATTATTTGTTGAACATAATAAATGTACAACAAGTAATATTATATATCATAATAATATGTAACATTCTCTGTGTGAAAACAGGAAAAACGACTCTAGCAATTGTAATTTTGAATATTGATCTTGTCATGTCTCACATTTCCCTGGCTTGGAAGACCGATTTTGATTTTGTTAGAATATTACAAAAATTGCTGCCTAGAGTGCCTGGAAAGTTGACTGTTGCCAGTGAAACCTAAAGGTTTGCTGGTAAAGTTATTTAAAACCACCTGTGCCTCAGTAATCCAGATGCTTCTAATGAGCCATGAAATAATGCTGTTTCTGTTTAGATGCCAGCTCTGATTATCTTTGTCAGTAAGCTAAATGGCACCATGTTTTGCAACCTGTATTTTGACTCTGATTTTGTATTTACAGAGCACTCTATCTCTCCCACTTCTCTTAGTCATTTTGAGTTATACTTGTTATGCCAATCCCTTCAAAATAATTTCTTTCCAAATTTGGGAGTACTTAGATTTAAGCACACCTCTGTGAGTGAAGACAATGACAGCGTTTAAACAGCACTGTTTCTTCTTTGTGAACTAGCACTAATCATTTCCAGTGGCCTGAGCTCTTTTGTGGACCCTTTTACAGACAAAATAAGATTGATAGGTCAACCTGTTTTCAGTTTGAGGCTTATTTGCATCATAAATCTACTGCTCAACTGGCAAGCTGTCATCAGAGGATTCTCAGCTAGCCAACCGTACACTTTAGGTCAGCAATGAGATGGGCTCACCTGATTAGAGAACTTCATGGCATTCTGTTGTCCTTCATATCATTCTTGCTGTAACAAGAATTACAGAGCAAACAGTAAAGTCTTCTGCAGTCTGAAAGTTGAGTGAGAAGAGAAACCTTATTGTCTGTTTTAATTGTGAGTGATAAAACAGAATAGACAGTTCAAAGAATGCAAATGGCACAGATAATTTCCTAGTTGGCCCAGTTCCCCATTGCTTCTGCTCTAGCCATCATCTGTTATGTCTGGTAATGCCTTCTCAATGATTCTTTGACATACACAAGACCACTCCTACAAGAGCCAGGTGACAGAGCCTAGAGAAGAAAATATTCATACTTTCTCTGTGTGCTGCCTACCTTCTCTGTCTCCCCATCTCCCCTTTTTCTGTTTTTGTTTGTTTGTTTGTTTTTGAGAGAAAGTCTCCCTCTGTTACCCAGGCTGGAGTGCAGTGGCCTGATCTTGGCTCACTGCAACTTTCACCTCCCAAGTTCAAGCAATTCTCCTGACTCAGCCTCCCACATAGCTGGGACTGCAAATGTGCATCACCACACCTGGCTAATTTTTTTTTATCTTTAATAGAGACCAGGTTTCACCATGTTGGCCAGGCTGGTTTCGAACTCCTGGCCTCAAGTGATCCACCTGCCTCAGCCTCCCAAAGTAGTGGAATTACAGGCATGAGCCACTGGTCCCTGCCATTTTCTGTTAAGCAACTAGTTACTTAAAAACAAAAAACCTAGCATTAGGGTTCAGCCTCTCTGAAAAGCAATCTGGCAGTTTCTGAAGATGTTTAACACAGAGTTACCATATGACTTAGCAATTTCAGTTCTAGATACAGTATATACTGAGGAGAATTGAAACATGCATCCACACAAAACTTGTACCTGGGTGTTTCTAGCAGCATTATTTAATCCAAACAGTAGAGATGCCCAAATGTTCATCTGCTGATAAATGGATAAATTAAATGTGGTATATACATGCATTGGAATATTATTCTTCCATAAAAGGAAATGAAGTACTGATGCCTGCTACACCACTGATGAACGTTGAAAACATTATGCTTAGTGAAAAAAAAAAATGAAATGTAATTAGAAGTACAGTTCCCCGGCTCACACACATGAGAATCTCTGAGCTAGATATACCCAAATAGCCACTGAAACATATTTAATAGATTCAAGATAATTAAATCTAGAGAATCAGTTAGAGTGGAAAGAGAATTACTGCAATCTTCCAAGGTAACCTTAAAATAAAGTGAGTTGTAGGATAATGTCACAAGGATAGGAATGCTCCTCACTGGGTTGTCAGTGAAAACTCCCTTGTGCCTTGTTGATCAGCCATTTAAAAATATGCATGGAGTCACTGTGGATCCTTTGGTAATTGGCTCATATCTTACATTTTGCTCTTCCTAGAACATGCCGTTTTCAGACTCTATTGTAGAAACACTGGGCACTGCTGCTAATGGACCCTCCTTTGACTTATGCTCAGGGAAGAGCTCCAGGTGAACACATTTTACTGATGGCTCAGGATGAGCTATTATTAACCTTCAAATTTGTTGCTTCATTTTTGTTTCCTCCCCTGTTATCTTGTCCTTTCACTCCTCTTTTAATGTATTGTAAGGAGATAATTGAGAAAGCTGCTTTTTTTTTCTCTTGTTTTGTGTTCTAAACCAAGAGACTACCTCGAAATAAATAGTAGATTATTATAGAATTCGTTGTTATTTCAGAGCTAGAATGTACTCAGTTGTTGAACTGCAAAAAATATGATTTTTATTTCTTTATGAGGATTATTTTATGGTCGTTAGCCAAAAATCTAAGAGAGAATCGTACTTGAAGCAAAACTTCGATTAGTTATTTCCATTCTAGCAGTCTACTGGCATGGACATTTCCAGCACACATAAGATACTGCACATACACATGACATGCTGTTCTTTTTACTTCAGCACATATGAGAGATGTCCTTCTCACAATGATCCATCATTAGGCAGTCCCACATTTAGATTCTCTTTCTTGACATTATGCCTATTCCTGTGAGTGACTCTAGGGAGAACCAAAAGGATCTGTCCTTTCTCCTCTGAGTTGAGATTCTTGAAATTTGCCTTATTTCCTTCATTTCTCTGGAGCCTTATGGCCACCTTTTTAAGGCCCTACCTCTTAATACTGTTGCATGGCAATTAAATTTCAATGTGAGTTTTGGAGGGGACGTTTAAACCATAGCTTTTTTCTGTGTCGTGAGGAAACTGCAAGACATTATTTGGGTCTCGGATGATTAGAAGTGTGGAAATGGTCTGCGGTGACAGTAACAGAAGCAAGAAAGGTCTGTTGACTATTTTTCTTTTGTCTGTCTGTCTGTCTGTCTGTCTATCCATCCGTCCATCCAATAAAGATAGGGTCTCACTCTGTTACCCAGGCTGGTGAGCAGTGGTGCAATCATGGTTCACTGCAACCTTGTACTCTTGGACTCAAGCTATCTTCGTGCCTCAGCCTCTCAAGTACCTGGAACTACAGTTGCTCCTCACCAGGCTGGGCTCATTTTTTAATTTTGTGTAGCGGTAGGGTCTCGTTACATTGCCCAGGCTGGTCTCTAACTCCTGGCCTCAAGTGATCTTCCCATCTTGGCCTCCCACAGCACTGGAATTAAGGGCATGAGCCATCACACCTGGCTGATTTTCTTTTTCTCCTTTTGAAGGAGAAACAGAATAGATGGATTTCTATCAGTATTTCTGGGATGACAGGCGGACTCTCCACAGTTCTTTTCTTGAAGGTTGCAAACCCCCCTTTTTTTTCGTTCCTGCCTTCATGTTTTTGACACCCAGGGAGCTCTCACCAGCAGTTTGAAGGTGAAGATGGGATAAGTAGCATCATAGCCACTACTAGTCAGGAGAGACAGAAAAACACAGAGCTCTAGTTCTTGCTACTGGGACTGTATTAGAGAGGAGAGTATTTCTAGCTTCAGTTGGACCACCCAAACCTTGCATACATGATCATTATATTTATATATATAGGACATAACCTATATATTGTTTCTCTTAAGCTTCACCTACATTTATAATGAGGCTTTTTGTGTTTTGGCTGGAATAACCAGCTGCTTTATTTAATGTTGATTCCATGGAAAACATTTTGTGTGTCAAACTCCATCACAATATCAGTGTTCAGTGGTCCCTGTTTTAAACGTTTCCTACACTACTATTATCTGCATCCTTTTATTCAACCTGCAAATTCCTTGGAAACATAAAATGATATTAAGCACATTGTAGGATATATAGTTGAAAAAATTGTTCTTGGAGAAACAGACTGAAGTTTGAATAATGAACCTACTCTATGTGTGACCTTGAGCAAGACCCTTCATGCCCCTTAATCCCCTGCCATGAGCCTCCATTTTTTCATCTCTATGGTAGATAATAATATGACAGGAATATTATTAGGATGAAGTGAGTATTTTTATGTAAAGGATTCAGCATAGTGCCAGTTTCTTAGTGGATGTTTGATAAATCAGAATTGCCCCTTGCCCTTCTTTTATCTTTTTTCTACATATCCAGGATAATACTTGGCACCTGTCTTAACCTAAAGTACAACACGAGAGCCACACAAGAATAAAATATAATTGAACACAATATTGGCAAGACATTTACTTGTCTTATGATGAGAATAATGAATTTATTTCTATTTGTGAGATTATCTTTTATAAATAATACTGTAATCAATATACTTTTTCAGCCCTTTCTTGAAACATGGATTTCTCACTGAGCAAACTTTATGTAAAAACATAAGTACTATTTGCTCCTAGTTGGTTTGTAGGTAGAATTCACTTGTTCTAAAAAAGACATTCTTTCTCATTTTTTGTTTGTGCCTATGTTCATTCAACAAATATACTGAGTGCTTATTCCCTGGTAGAAACCGTCTTAGGCACAAATAATACAATTATGAACAAAATAGTATTGTTGTTATTAATAATAATGACACACTACCTAAGAGTTGAGTGCAAAAGGTAATTCTTCGCTTGAAGGGGCTTGTTGCCTGGATTTTCTTCCTGTGTCCAGCAGCATCTCACTCTTGGGTAACACAGTACCATCACTAATCCTGATTTACTTGACTTTGCTGTGAGAGTAAATCATTTGAGGGTAAGGATAAGTATTTTACCTTTGTTTCTTCTTGATGTAGCAACAAACCCCAAGGTCACATACTTGTAACAAGGTTACCCTTCTGACAAGTTTAGTGGTGGTGGTAGGAGCAGCAATAGCATTAAGCCATAATGATCACATGTGCTTTAAGAATAAGCACTTGCTAAGAAATGTAATCTAAAAGAACCCCTCTGGCAGGGTGACAGCTGTGAATTCAGGGAACTCTTGAACCATTCAGCTGGCTCTTAGAGCCAATTAAAGACCCCATTTATTGATGCAGTCAGGAATTCCATATTTATTATACTGTATACTATTTCATAATCCTTAGAAAGTAGTTGTGAAGCAAAATATTTGCTATAAAAGAATTCACCTTCACTGTGGTTCTTTTCTACGTGGAAAGGCCAATTTAAAAATCAGGACACATTAAAAAGGTCAGATGGGGCATGCGACTTCCTGTGGCTCAAAAAGTCATGATCAATTTTATGCTATTTTCACTTGAGCACTTGGTACAAGATGGTTATAATTTCAACATCTATACATTTAATATTCATTATTTTTAATTGAAAAATAAAGAGTAGGGCTAGGCACTTCCTACTACTTTGGGAGGCCAAGGTGGGAGGATTGCTTGAGTTTAGGAGTTCAAGACCATCCTGGGCAACATGTTGAGACCCTGTTTCTACAAAAAATAAAAGATGAACCAGGTATGTTGGCATGCACCTGTAGTCTCAGCTACTCAGGAACTTGAACCCTGTGATCGCGCCACTGCACTCCAGCCTGGGCATCAGAGTGAGACCCCATCTCTCTCTCTCTCTCTCTCTCTCTCTCTCTCTTTTTCCTTTCTTTTTGAGACAGAGTCTGACTGTGTCGGTCATTCTGGAGTGCAGTGGCATGATCTTGGCCCACTGCAACCTCTGCCTCCCAGGCTCAAGCAATTCTCCTGCCTCAGCCTCCCGAGTAGCTGGGATTACAGGCATGCACCACCACGCCTGGTTAATTTTAGTATTTTTAGTAGAGACAGGGTTTCACCATGTTGGCCAGGCTGGTTTTGAACTCCTCACCTCAGGTAATCTGCCCACCTCAGCCTCCCAAAGTGCTGGGATTACAGGTGTGAGCCACCGCGCCACGCCTGACCTCATCGCTTTAAAAAAAAAAAAAAAAAAAAAAAGAGTAGGGGGAACAATGGCTAACACTATCTAATGTTTTTATAAATTTTTTAAAAAAGGAAAAATTAAGACTAGAGAATGCCTTTTTTCTTTCTGTCCTGCTAAGTGTTCCCAGCAAATTTCTAAATCTTTCGCTACAGTAATATTTCCACAAAAATAAGGCAAGCATGTTTCACACATTTGTTGTAAAGTTGGTCTCATTAATGATACTGGCTAGTATTGTGTTTCCTAAAGTAACAAGAACAACATTTTTTGAATTTGGACTTTCTTTCTCCCTAGTTTGTGAAATCAGTTAGATCCTTCAGTGTTTGGTAATTCTAATGGAAAAGGAAAAGAGCATTGGTGATGTACTCGGCACAGAACATTGTACTGAATGCCCTTATCTACGTTACTTCCCTTAAACATCACAAGTCTTTGAAAGAGTTTATCGCAATCCTTATTTTATAAATGGGAAGGCTGAGACTCAGAGAATTTAAATAATTTTATCACACTTATGCTAATCATGAATAGTGGTCTGATGTTTGACGCAACATCATTTTGATTCTTCCCTCTGTTCCATAGTTATTTCGGTGAGAATCCTGTTACCATTTCTTTCTGAGGCTTTGGTTTCTGTTTGTGTTTTATTAATATGACAATGTTTATTACAAACCACATTAAACTCTAGTTGGGTAGAATCAAGGAATAAATAAATGTGGAATCTTATTACTTAAAAGCAAATGAATTCTAAAAGAAGGGACCAGCCTGTGAACACTAAGATGTTGTCATTCCAGCAGTTATCAGGTGGCCTCGGTGCCTGTTGCCATCTGTCTGGGACAGCGTGTCAAATCATCGTCCTCATTGTTAAAAATAGGAAATAATCTGGGGCCTTTCTTCTCCTTTTGCATAGTATATTCCACTTGTAATACTATTGTCGGGTTCCCTTGCATTCCAGCTATCCATCATCATTCAACATTTTCTATGGTACCTGTCACTTGGCTTCTCACAGCTGCAATTAGATCATAAATATAATGAAGGGAAGGAGTGCTCTGACCTGTCCAGTGCTCTAACCAGGATTGAACAACATGTTCCTTAAGAAGGCTCCTGGCCAGGCATGGTGGCCTACACCTGTAATCCCAGCACTTTGGGAGACTGAGGCGAGAGGATCACTTGAGGTCAGGAGATCGAGACTAGCCTGGCCAACATGGTGAAGCCCCGTCTCTACTGAAAATACAAAAATTAGCCAGGCATGGTGGTGCGTGCCTGTAATCCCAGCTGCTCAGGAGGCTGAGGCAGGAGAATCACTTGAACCTGGGAGGTGGAGGTTGCAGTAAACCGGGATCTCACCAGTGTACACCAGCCTGGGGGACACAGCGAGACTCCATCTCAAAAAAAAAAAAAAAAAAAAAAAAAGATTCCTGACATTAGGTCCCAGGTTATTTGATCATGAGATGATGAGAAGGCACATGAGGAAAAGTGAGTTTTGTTTTTCACTAAGAATACTGAAATGCTAAAGCAGATTTCAGGGGGTCAGGACTCAGACCTTATGATTTTTGGCCAAGACCTTTACTTTTGTTTCTGACAGCTTTATTTTCAAGAAAATTTTCATTGGGTTGGCTCTGTTTATTGGTAATGTAGTAAGAAACATTTGACTTCTCATCTTCAAAAGGAAATCGTGACAAGTGCAGTATAGATGGCATTTGGTAATGGAGCTGGAAGAGTATGTGAGGTTCCTGTAGGTGGAAGTCTGGTTAGGGCTTGGAGTAGGGAGGAGAGTCTCTTTTTTCATATTTCTCTCTGAACTTGACTTTTTATTTAGCTTAACTGCATTATGTGAATCAGTAATCATCTTTTTGTAGCTAGCAGGGGTTTAGAACTAATGAAAGTATTATTTAGTTTCTAACCTCATACCCTGTCATTGTGCCTATATTTTCACAGCCATATCTTCCTCTCACTGACATTTCTAGTGACTCTTATGCTTTATTTTTGGTATTGTAGCTTATCTTTTGTTATCTTTGTTCTCTGTAATATGGTCATCAACAAATGTTTATTAAGCACACCTACTCCCTATACAGCTTTGATGATACAGTGAGATTTGCTTACCTTTATTAGTTTTTGACAGTTGCTTACATTTATTCAGGTTTTGACAGTTTACATTTATTAAGCTTTCACACATACTGTCTCATCTAATTGCTATAATATTTTAGCAAGTTAGGTCTTTTTTCCTTTCATTCAGCAAATGTATTCTTGTTTAATCACTTTCCAGGAAGTTACATTCCAGGTGGGAAAAAGTGACATAAGGAAGAAAACACATAGTAACAGAAGTGACTTGTGTTAAGGTCCTTATGGGTTATTTTATACATAGTCACTGTTAATGGAATTGTGGACTTTGAGAGAGGGGCATTTGTCAGTTTGGGAATAGATGTGGGACCTAAAGAAATGGTACGAGGGGAGAGAGACCTCCAGATGGTAGCGCCGTGTGGCTAAGGCATAGAGGTACACATGCATACAGCGCATTTACCATACGTGAAGGTTTTCATTTGAATGAAGCCGGGTTAGTAAGGTCTGAATTTAATTATTGAGTGCCTAATATCGTAGCACTTCAGAATATTTATAAACTGTTGGAAATCATCTAGTCCATCTCATATAGGTTATCAAAAGACATGTTCATATTGGGTCGATTATTACATTATTTTTATGTAGACTTATTTACCTGTTCCTGAAGTGTAGAATATATCCCGGTTTCTTCTATACACATCTCCTTCGTGAATGAATTCTGACTAGATTTTATAATCTTAAAAGGAAATATGTTGTTAAAGAAGTTATACTTATTCTATCATTTTTGTAACTATACCATGTGACCTTTCAAGGAGGATTTTATTAGAAGTATAGTGTTTTTTTTAGTCTTCATGCTTTCCTTAACTCAGCAAAATTTAGCAGCACGTTCATATCTCTGATGCAAACCTTGTACAAGATTGATTTTTTTAATGAGAAAAAACAGTCCATGATTTTTAATTAAGGGTTGACTATGCCATTGTATTTTTGGTTATTCTTAAGAAAAAGTATGCACTGATTAGTTGGTAGAAACAACTGATCCAAATGTCTAGACTCTGATGCCTCTGGGACGTCCTGATGATCCAGGGTATGGATTTCTGAAGCTTCACATGTTTTTATCAGTCAATTTCCAAGATGCCTAGAGACCATTTAGATAGATAATAAATCAAGGGAGATTTAGCTGTGTTTGGTAACATGCAAAGAACGATACTCAGAAAGAAAGTGTTTAATTTAGAAGAAGGAAACCAAATGTTGTAAGTGTAGATTGCTAGGGTTTTGAGGAAGCCCACTAAAGAGTAGCCATCTTTCCTGCCAGAGTTTTGAAACTATTGAGAAATAAGTAAGGTAGATAGTAAGTGAAATGTCACTTTTATATTGATTTAAGCCAGATTGCAGGATGTAACCCAGTTTGAGAATCAAACAAAGCTTGCTAACTGAACATCACAATTAAACAGATTTACTCACCCATTTAGAAAAGATGTTGGCCCACTTCAGGCGTTCTCTGACAAAGCAGGGCCTTTATAGCTAAACTTACACCAGACACCACTTAACTGTCTTCAGGCACTCTCGTTTCTAAAGTGGAATATGGGAGTTGCTAAGCCATACATGCCCAGCCTTTTCTTCTCAATTTTTATCAGTCAGAGTCATTATATCACTGTCCCTGGAGTGGGTAAAAGGTGGAGAGAGGTCAGAGATTACATTAGGTGAACTTCATTATAGTGGCAAGAAACACAAGTAGGGGGAGAGCATTTTTCCCAACATCCAAAGTGATACATCTTTTCACATTCTAAATTCTCTGAAATGAGGATGTATCTGAAATCAGTGGCATCTTAATGGCTGCCTACTGGAAACCAGTCACGGTGAATTGTCACCGGTGCAGTGTGTGTGAGCCTGCGTTACTGCTTGCACCATGACCCTTCAGTGTTTCCGTTAATGAAGCAATTAAGGACCATTTGAGGAAAGAGTATGAGTCCTGGTCGGGATAGGAAAGCCTTCTGTTTAAACCTTCTGATAGCATCAAGAAAGCATCAACTTTAAACTTTGCAGGATGGATATCAGCAGCGTGGAATAAAATATAGGATGCAGCATGGAGCACTCTTTTATGAAACACACGCTCTTGGTGACAGTGGATGACAATGTTTAGAAAACAAGGACATTGAAAACTCTGAGTCAGAGTGATTCGAAAGAGCTAGACTTCAAATATTACTTAGTGTTAAGAATACCTTAACAAACTTATTTTTCTTATATTTCCTTATTGAATGTGCCTGAGAGGTTTATGGTAACCATTTGTTTATGTAAAAAGCCAAAGGAGCTATTCAACAAGGAAAAGGAAACATTCCAAGAAAGCATTATATAGTTTAAATAGCAGGACTTTTTTTTTTTTCTTGGTGATATGTAAAATAATAGTGTGTCTTATAATCATTGGGGTCTCAGATTTGACAAACTATGGTAAGTTAGGCTTATATGAATCTCTGCTCCAGTCTTTACAATGTGCAGCAACTTAGAATGGCAGGCACTTCATCCTTTCTCTGAAAGCTTTATGTCCCATACTGTCCAAGATGGACCCTGGTCATTAGAGATCAAAATTTTCACCTTAACGGAATTGTAGCCTTGCACTGTTCCTTTAAATGTAGCATTTGTTCTTACTGTGATTCCATGTTCTTACTCAGAGTAAAAATGCTGGGCGTTTGTTTGTTTGTTTGTTTTGAGATGGAGTCTCGCTCTGTTGCCCAGGCTTTAGTGCAGTGGTGCAATCTTGGTTCACTGCAACCTCCGCCTCCCGGGTTCCAGCAATTCTCCTGCCTCAACCTCCCGAGAAGCTGGGAGTACAGGCACATGCGACCACGCCTGGCTATTTTTAAAAAATTTTTAATAGAGACAGGGTTTCACCATATTGGCCAGGCTGATCTCGAACTCCTCAATTGCTCAACCCTCCTCAGCCTCCCAAACTGGTGGGACCACAGCTGTGAGCCACCTTGCCCGGCCAGAGTGAAAATTCTAATCTATTGTTTATTCAAGTGAGGAAGACTGGATGAAGTCGTTCAAAATAATTTTGTACATACCGAAGGTTATTGCTTGCAAAGACGGTCCTAATTATGACAGTATAGGACTCATCTAGATATGCTTGGTTTGTTTATTTATAAACGTTTCAATGAGCTAAGTCTCTTTTTTTTCTTTCTTCTGAAAGGGGGTCCTGATGACAACTTAATTGAAGGTGGAGGAACAAAATTTGTCTGCAAACCTGGAGCCAGAAACATTACCGTCATATTCCACCCATTACTAAGGTAAGTCAAGTGCTATGATGTACTTACTGAAGATCAATATTTTCATTATTTGTGCTGCTCTACTGAATGCCAGTTGTTGCGTCAGCATTGAAACAAGTCATAAAAGAAATTTGTTCTAATTTTAGGGCTTCACTATCAAAGTTAGTCAGAGGCAATTGTTGAGTAGATAAAAAGTTTGAGTAGATAAAAAGTTTCAGTTTATGATAGGAAAGTTTTAGAGATCTGTTACATAACCATGTGCACATAGTTGACACTACTGTATGGTACCTTTAAAAAAGGTTGATGGTAAATTTAATGTTATGTATTTTTTTAACCACAATTTTTTAAATGCATCTTTTGGGATCCAGATATCTAATATATTATCAATTGTATGTTTTCTCTGTAAAGAACCAGAGTATATATCTGTGGCATTTTCATATAATAGACCAGAAACTCCTGAATTTACTAAATGTTAGGTACTTCAGAATATCACCTTACCTTTCTCAGATCACTTCTGTAATATTTGAGGCATTTGGAATAACAGTTAAACAAATGCTGTTGAACTGGCCACAGATAATATTATGAATATTTTCTCCAAGCATAAACAGTTTATTACTATAATTGTCCTACCTTCTCATTAACCGAGACTTACTAAATTGATACCATTAGAACTAATTACATTCTAATCTCTTATATGGGTAACCAGTGTTCTAAATTGTACTGGATTAGTTTCCTCAATTGATTTTAAATACAAAAACATAAATATGTAAATTAAATATCGAAAACTTGACTTTCACACAATAAAAAGTTTTTAAAGAAATTTTATTGACTTTAAGAAGTCTGTTTTACATCAAAATTAGATAATACACTGTAGGAAGAAAGCAAGCAGTATATTGTGGTGTGCTTCTCAAGGTGATCTAACATAATTATAGGTATGCTAGCATTCAAACAAATGTAAAGGATAGAGAACACAAGGGAATCTGGTTAGCAAATGGGAAAAAAAGATCTAATATTTATTGCCTGCCTACAAGCCAAGGAGCTAGGTACTTTACAGACTATCAAATTTAATTCTTATCTAAAATTTCATCAATAAATAAAAACACTGAGAAAAAAAAAAAAGTCTGTTTTAGCAGAGATTTGTAGCAAGTAAATTCATTTAAGAAGCATGGGATTAAGAAAACTAAGACTATTAAGAGATTAAGAAAATTAAAACTATTTCTCTGTAGGTTTAGTTGATAAGTACTATATGTGTATAAGTAAATTATAACATACAGAATTTATAGATTAAATAACATTGATTATATATATCAATTGACTTTGGTAATTAGTTTAGTTTTCACTGTCTTCCTCAATTACAATTGATTTCTACTTAGTTAATGTTGCTAATTGTTAGAAATTGGAAAATACCTTAATCATGGTAGGCATCTTCTAACCTAGATTTAGTGCCATAATTTACTGCTAAGTTACACTGTAGTTTGGATAAGTGGAACTCTTGTGCTTACATTTATTCCCAAGTAGAAAAGAAATCCTTTAGAAGCCATTAACAGTGTTGTCAGTAACCACTTCTCAAGAAATTTTTCCTCTGTTTTTTTTTTTTTCTTTTTAAATGTGAAGTTAGAAGAATGAAATATATATATACACACACATATATGTAAATATATATGTTAGTACTTATTTTACACTTAATAAAATGCATTTTTTTTTTTGTAGAAGATTCTGGTGAAACTTAATGTATTACAGTTCTTGACAGTTACTTGTTAAGTCTTTATAAATGCTGCTTTGCTAGAAAGCTGTTTCAAGGCTTGGTAGTACTCCCAGTGGTTTTACTCACTTGATTTCTACTTTCATTCAGAATTTTAACTTATTATTGATTAAAAGTGAAAAAAGTTTGTTGCCTGATATAGTTTATCATTCATTCTTTCTCTCTGTATCTCTTAATGGAAATTCCAAAAATATTGTGTGGTCTGAAAGGTAAGTTCATTCTTCGATGAACAGATGACTGTGATAGAGTTTAAATTAGCCCTTGGCCCAAAATTGCAACCTTGTCGAAAACTCCTGATTGACTTGTGGAACTTGAAATGATTAAGATCTTTTAGTGGTTTTTTACTTTTTTTATTTGAGTTTTTACGCTTCAGCATTTCCTGAGTGTTGGATTTATTATTTCTTCTAAAATTTAGAAGTTTCATTTTTGTAATTAAATGAACCAGTGTGCATTATCATACCTGTGTATTTTATTAGTACTATTATAATTTAAAAATTTTCTTTTATATTCAACAAATATTTATTGAATACTTATGATGCATATTTTCCTATCTCCAAGTTAGATGTGGTCTCTTGTTCAGACGTAGTTGCTCTTATTTTTATGAGATTATGTAAACAAAAATTGTGTAGATATGTTTTCTGTTCTTTAAAATGGTCATTGCTTTTATTCTATGCTAGTTTAAGTGAACATGAGTTAGCATTCTGTTATTTGAAAGATAGTGTAGCAAAATGGGAGGGGCAGTGTAGAAGAATGAAAGGTGGAAAAAATGTACAGGATTGCAAATTTCAAATGGAAAACATGACAAGTGATCTTGGTTCAGGTCTAGGCTTCTTCACTTCAGTTTTATGCAGTGCTTGTTATTAGACTCTGATTATGCCACGTCCTGGGGAAAGAAAAAAATAAGATCATATCCTTACCTGCAAGCTCCTCTCTTTGTAGCCGCATGGGTTGCAAAAAACAAAGAAGCCTGAAAACACCACATATTGGTGAGGACATGGATCAGTGGGATGTCTTATACCTTGTAGGAGGATGTAAATTGGTTCAGCCTCTCTCAACCGGTTTGACATTATTGAGAAATCACATTTCCTGTTACCCAGCAGTTCCCTATCCTAATGCTCTTGAATGTGTTTCTGCTTGTTATCAACTGACTCATATTATTTTTCCATGCCAATTTGCCAAACTCTTTTTCTAATTGATTACAATAATTATTCTTTATTTATAACTTAGCTCATATTAAAAATAAGTTTGGCTGGGCACGGTGGCTCACACCTGTAATCCCAGCACCTTGGGAGGCCGAGACAAGTGGATCACCTGAGGTCAGGAGTTTGAGACCAGCCTGGACAACATGGTGAAAACCCATCTCTACTAAAAACACAAAAATTAGCCAGGCGTGGTGGAATGTGCCTGTAATCTCAGCTACTTGAGAGGCTGAGGCAGGAGAATCACTTGAACCCAGGAGGCAGAGGTTGCAGTGAGCTGAGATTGCGCCACTGCACTCCAGCCTGGGTAACAAGAGCAAAATTCCATCTCAAAAATAAAATGAAATAAGTTCTAGAGGAACTTATCACAAGTTGACTTTTATCAAAAGTCAGGACCTATTTAAACATTATATCTTTTTTTTTCTTACATGGTCTCTTGGCAAACTCACATTTGTTTTCAGTGGAGGGAGATCCATCCCTTTCAAGTGTGTAGGTCCTTCACTTTCCTTTGCTACTTTTTCCCTATGTCTGGTGTCATTGGTACTGTGTCTTCCTGAAACTTTGCATATGACTATTCTATACACTTCATTTATTAAAATCATTCATTTCATAGTTTTATTCTAGCAGTGCATTCTTTGCAGCTTGGAGAGTTTCTATGTTGACAATTCCAACCACCCTTCTAAGAATACCACAGCACAATTTCCCGTTATGCTGGTTTGTGTATTCTCAGCAGTTGCTTTTACTCTCCTTTCATAAAATTATTATACTGGGTCCTCAATTCTGGTAATCTTGCTAACTTATTTTTATACTGTTCTCATAGCTACTGCAGTTCTATCACTAGGAAATCTCACAGGATGTGAGAGTCAAATATACTGACTTCTAATTTGTTCACTGCCCATTAACTCTGCTTGTCCCTTTACTTGCTTATTTAATGCTTTCCTTATTGTTTTCTCTTTACAGTCAAGCATGTCTCTTAGAGAGTAAATTTCTAGAAAGAAATGGGGTATAGTATATTATCTTACTTGCTTTACTCTTAGCCTACCAAGACATTGTCTGTAATTAAACCTTTAATGAATGTTTTTAATGATAGGTCTTTTTTTTTTTTTTTTAACTCATTCTGTTGTCCAGGCTGGAGTGCAATGGTGTGATCTCGGCTCACTGCAACCTCTGCCTCCTGGGTTCAAGCAATTCTTGTGCCTCAGCCTTCCAAATAGCTGGGATTACAGGGATGTGCCACCATGCCCGGCTAATGTATTTTAGTAGATATGGGGTTTTGCCATGTTGGCCAGGCTGGTCTCAACCTCCTGACAGGTGATCCGCCCACGTCGGCCTCCCAAAATGCTGAGATTACAGGTGTGAGCCACTGTGCCCAGCCAATAACAGGTCATCTAATCAGTATTTCTGCCTGTGGGTCTAAATAAACAAAACCATAGTAAAACAACGGTTTCTAGCCATGCCCAGATAGATTCTGAAATAATTTCCCTAAAATGTAGACTCTGAAAGTGATATAACTGATGCCTTTTTTTCTTCCATTGACATGTTTCCTGTCTTTCAGCTTTCTCTAGAAGGCTTTAAGACAAATGAATGAGTTCATTCTTATAAATGGAATTTATGTTATGGGCCTTGATTTTGGGAAACAGAAGGAAGATATGTTAATGTTGGAATTTGAGTGACATTATTTCTCTTCTTTTGTGTAGTTCTGATGTGCATTTAGGTTTCTTTCCAAAAATAATTATTTTTGAATAATTACATCATGGTAATTATTAACCATGATCTGAATATAAAGAAACCTTTGACAATGAAGTACATTTTATTATAGTATCAATCACAATTTAAATCAGGGTGACACTTTTTATTACAATTAATATATAATGTCTTTTCAGGAAATTTGAAATTACTTTGTAGCTGTTATTTGTGGGATTTGTGGGGAGAAGGAGTGAGAATTTACTTTTCTCTTTGTTTTTTTTCATTCATTTCTTATTATTCTTTATTCTCTGCAAGTCTAAAAACAGGTAATTTATTGTGCCTTAGATTTGTTAGTACAGTTCTTTCACTTAGCAAACACAGGTGAGAACACAAGTTATTTCTTAGAAAATCTGAATGCTTGCACCTAACTAGAAGTATCATTCAGAAAATACTCTAATGCCATTTTTTCTTCCTGGACCAATAAGGCGTATTGGTGGGAGCGTTGCTAAATCGAAACAAAGTCATGCCTTTGACAGGTGCACTTAGCACCTCATAACCACAGAGTCCCAGTTAAATAGGTGGAATTGTCAAAGAAGGATGGCAACATTTAATGCAGCCCATCACTGCTTTAGAAACAGTGGTTAGCTAGGACATGACTCAAAAACAAGGACACACTGGCCCAAGGAAACCTTCTGAGTCCTCACATGGCCTCTTCCCTGTGCACTGGGACAGAGCTTCCTGGTGTCCCTTCCTCTTACAAGAATATCAGCTCTATGGGATCAGGGCCCTGCCATTGTGACCTCATTTGACCTTAATTACCTCTTTCAGAGAATATATATTAAAATTCACTGTCAGAACAGACTATTAATTAAAGTGGTATTTAATCATCCTTTTAGCATTGGAGCCCTATTTTAACTGGAAAAGAGTTTTGTACATTGTATGAGAGAGAGATTAGACCACTAAAAGTGAAGAAGTGAAGTGTTGGGGCTGGATAGAAGTGAGCACATTCTAAGTTTTGATGTCTGCCAAATCACTGTGAGCCTTCATTTCCCTTATCTGTAAAGGAAGGAAAAACATTCAGTAAGTGTTTAATGACAGACAATGTCTTGGTAGGTAAAGAGTAAAAGCAAGATAATACTATACCTCGTTTCTTTCTAGAAATTTAATCTTTAACAGATGCGCTTAACCAGAAAGAGAAAACAGTAAGGAAAAGCATTAAATAAACGAGTTGGTTGGTTTGGATGTTGCTTTCTACCCGTTAAGTTTTGTGATTCTGTGACTGGGCAGTGCTTTTATAATATTTAGGGAATCTGAAGGCCTGGCATTTTGAAATTTAAAGTTTATGTAGCAAGTGAGTTTTATAGTGTGTTGGAGAATTGTTGCTTATTTGCTTCAACTGGCTTTTAAAAGGCATTTGGCTCTTTAGGGTAATGAATACTTGCCATGCATGAAGTGATGTATTTCTTATGGGACAACTGAAGAACAGTTGTCTGTAATCTTGTGACATGGCAGAGGCAGGAGGCTGGGGACATGGGGTTGATGATGCCATTCAAGTTGCAAAGTGTTACTGATTCTAGTTCTGTTGAACACTGCTGGAATATTGAATATCTGGGCTATAAGCATTTTTTACTAGTAATTATCATCCACACCTCATTAAGATCAGACATCAATTTATGTCTTTCTAGGTAGAGCAAAAAATGAAATATTTATTGGTCAGTGAGGAAAGTCCTGGCATCTGGGTCAGTTAAGAAGATGAAACTCTCTTGGCAACTTGGGCTTTTGGTGATGGACGGTTTGGTTTGCTGTGTTCCATCCTTAAGACTAATAACAGTCAAAACAAGTAGTTGTAGTCATATCTAATGCATAGAGAAGAATTTCTAAAAATTACTCTGAGATGTAGATGTTACACATAGAAATCGCTATATTGCAGCAGTATAGGGTACTGTTTTGTGGCCTGTTTGTGAAATAGCTTTGAAATGCCTGTGATTAGGAGATGCTTAAAGTTAGGACAGGAAGTAACTGAAACCAAACCTGGAGCAGTGAAAGGCTCCAAAGGTGATTATGCTATTAACCAGTAATTTCTGTTTCCAAAAATGACATTTCAAAGTAAAAAAGAATTGTGATTAGCATTTTTATTTTATACTTTTTGTTTTAATAATTATAGTACTTATAATATCACATATTGCCAATATTTTCAGATCAAAGGCATATATAATTTACTGTTATAATTAAGCACATTTTCCCTAATATTTTTATCTTTGAAAAATGCAGTGACATTGTTCTACCCATGTCAATTTGATGTGTACATTGATACTTATTTAGCAGAATATTATTCTCAGTGTTCACAGGTATTTGATATTTTTATACAGATGCATGTTTGTTCTTAATGAGCTAAAGCTTATGTAGACATTTTGAAAGATGTTAGTGATTAGACAGCCTAGCAAATAATGTTGTAGATCATACATTATTCATGCATGGGCGGAAATGTGGACACCTTGTTGCATTTTTATGAAACACAGCCATTTTTTCCCCTCTGCTCAGAATTATGAAAAAGTATTGCTAGTTTTCGGTCTGCCTGACCTGTAAGGCCTGTGAAGTGCTGAGTGGTTGATATACATAGATTTCAAGCCCTATATTTGAGTAACTTCTTTTGATTTAATATTGTAAATGTTAAATGCTATAAACCTTCAAACCACCTAACTTTTGGAGATTAAAAAATTTCATTCTAAACTTTTTTTACTTTTATATTTTCAAAATGTATGACATATGGCTAAACACTGATTGCAACTAAATGGGCAGTTTTGTACTACTGAGTAAAATGGAGAGCCAGTCAAGGTTTCAACCCATGTGTATATGCACATTTCAGCAATTTCTAAAGAGGTGAGGCATCCCAATCTACTTAGCACGAAAGAATAGGCCATTTCTCATGAGAAACAGTAGGAAAAACTGGAAATGTTAGTGAAAAACAGGGGAGAAACAATATTTTTTACCTATTTACGTATATAAAGAGATCACTTTATATTGAAATCACTTAAAGAGATAAAGTCATTTTGTTATTTGTTGCTTCGTACATATGGATTATAACTAGTTGGTTGTATGTTTCAAGAGATTCTGCTCTACACAATGAAAATTTTCAAATGAATAAGGCAGCAGAAATAGGAAAGCTTTTCTTGGGAGATAATATTTTTCATGGAGATGATTAACCAGAAGCTGAATTTATGATGCAGTTAACTGGCTGTTGAATTTCCAGGTCTACATTCTTTAAATCTCTGATTATAAGCCTTTCTAGCATACTGTGCAACTTCAGAGCTCTGGGGAGATATGTTTCTTCCAATCTTGCTCATTTGAGTTACTTTTTTATGCTTCAGCTTAATGCTGATGATTATCATTGGCAGGGTCAAGGGAGTATAGTTGACTTCTGTGTCACTTCAGCATTGACTTTCTTCTGTCGAACACAAGGAGACTCATGGAAGGGTTGTTAGACAAACGCCACCACTCCCTACCATATAGTTCCTTCTATCCTCTTTTTTTCTTCTCTGCTTTTGTTTTTGTATTTTTCTTTTTCTTTTTCATGTCCACTAACTGGTACATACGAGTATAACTTAACTCTTCCAGTGACTGTTAAAGGAAAAAGAAAACCAGCTTTCTTTTGTTGTAAAAGCTAATTTGGGACCAACGCTGTATTTCCAAATAACCCTAAAATCAGCATTACTTTGCTGCTGTGATTTTGACGTAGATTTAAGCTGATATTTTAGATGCAGGTTTTCGTCTCTTTATCAATTACATTTTGTTATTAATTAACCTTATTAGCAGCTTACATATAAAAGACAGTAGAAAAGACTATTCAGAACAAGATGCTTGCATAATTTGTAGGCTGCTTTTTATGTATTCTGAACATGTATTCGCCTTTTGGACTGCAATATACAAAATATGCTTATTCAGCATTCGATGAAATATGTTTATGTCCAGCCACAGGGCCATTTACATCTGATTTTGAAATCTGAATTGATAATGTAATTTAGTGTTAAAAATAACATAGGCATACCTAGGGGGAAAATACAGTCTCTCCCTTTAATAACATATATTCCTTTGAGTGTTGGCTATGCATTGTTTCTTTATATGATTGGGAAAAAATTATTTTATCATTCCTCTCGCTCCTCAGAAAACAGAAAGACACACACACAACCTCTTTCCTGTTTACTTTGTTCTCTTTCTGTTTTGCATTCTTTGTTACTGAGCCTTCTATATAATACTAAAGACTCTTCTTTGGTCATAATTGTCATTTGAACATTTGATCGTTAATATTGCCTACTGTGTTTTTAAAAAATGTGTCATACTGCAAGTGAAGTATTTTTCTTTTCATGGTCATGAGATCTTTTTTATTTTCTTTTTTGTAGTTAAACAAAAATAAACCCCAAAATAAGCAATGATATTTTCTCAGGATTTTATTATTTAATAACTGAGAAAGGAACCTTCTTTGATTCAGCAAGATAAGTGAGAACAGCCAGCTAGAAAGGAGAAGAAAGGTGGAAGCATCATAAAGGAAGTTTTAGTTTTGAATTACCTTAATTTCATTTTTTGGTAAGAGTGGTGGTTATGAACCTGGGAAGGGCTGGGTCTGACTTTCATGTGGCACTTGAAATAGTTGCTGGAATGTTTGATGTTTTTATGTTGTTTTTACTAGTTGGGAAAGAATAGTAATTTTGACAATCATACTGTTTTTAAACTCGGTGAGCATTCTTCAAAGCCTATTTCTGTAAAATACCACATTGTAAATAGGGAGAAAGTATTCAATAATGTCGAGAAGAAAAAAAAAAAACTGTAATGCTAACAAGTTTCTACCATATCACTCTTTAGTGAAAAAAGTATGGAAGTATGTTACTTAATTGGACTCCGTAAATTCAGAATCTATACATGTTTAAAAGTCTTTTAAAATTTTTATTGAGATACACATACATACATTCAAATGTATAAATCTGTACACATATTTTTATATATTTGTGTATTTGTATGAATTTTTACATATGTATACACAAGTATAACCATGACACAAATCAAGATATAAGACATTGACATCGATCATTTTCAGTACCCTAGAAGACTTGCTTATGTTGACAGTCAATCTCCTTCCCTGAGAGATAACTGTTATTGTGAATTCTGTCCCTACAGATAGATTGGTTTTGCCTGTGGTTTAACTTGATATAAATGGAATCTTATAGTATATACTCTTTGGTGCCTGACTTCTTTTGTGTGACATGATGTCTATGTTAGTCATCCATAGACTAACATTGATTTCCTTATGTTAGTCATTGTGTCAGTATACTACTGAAATTAGCAATTATAAAATATAATATTCAATCATTATTTTGGAATAAAAGAACTTTTAGAATCCTACAGTCCTAAAAACTGTTCACAAATTAAACTTCTTCTAAACAACTTTCCAAGAAATCTTTTGATTTCCTATCTCGTGGGTTCAAGGAGGTTCTCAGGAGAGTAAGAGATCTTGCCGGTGGCGCAGTGTCCAGCAGGGCAGTGAGCCAGTGTAGCTGGAAGCCACATTCTCTCCGTGATGGACGTAGACTGTTTCCTACAGCTTTGGTAGTAAAAGCTAGGAAAGCAAAAATTAGTTGACATGTTTCCTAGACTTTGGGTTTTCTGATCAGTCAGTGAAGAGATAATTGGCAATTAACACGAGTTGCTACTTTTATTAAATAAAAGGGATTTTTCTTAGAATTAAGATCCATCCTTTTTAAGGAAAGATAATTGGCAATTTAAAATCGACATTCTCTTTTTTTTTTCTTAAGAGATAGGATGTTGCTGTGTTGCCCAGGCTGGAGTGCAGTGGCTGTTCAGAGGTGCAATAATAGCACGCTGCAGAATGCCTGGGCTCAAGCGATCCTCCCACCATAGCCTCCATACCCAGCTTAAGTCAGTGTTCTTAAACCAACATTAATATGTAGGCTAGTTTTTGGGGACAGTAAATTCGGTCAAAGAGGGAGGAGAGAAGCTTGACATGAGGGATTAGCCAAGAGCCAGATGCAGAATTATCACAGGAAACCATGATCAGGTGTGGACCCAATTGAGAGACCCTAACATAGTTGTAGTGAGTTGGGAATTTACTTTTATTGATCGTAAATCACATGGTTCTGGTCCCTAGCAGGCAGTCACTAAAAAATGTTTTGAGCAAATGAGCAAATTAATTGAAGGTAAAAGTAGTGGGGGCAGTTTTAAATGTATAAGGCAAACTGGATGGATATTGAATATTCTATTTAGTATGTCTGCAGAACCTTTCATTGTAATTCTTGAATATTAAAAGATACTTTTTTAACCTCTTTATGCTGTCCTGAGCACATATATACATACATACATACACACACATACATATACATACATATAAACACACACACTCATTGCCTTCACTTTAGCTAGTTGATTATTAGAATATGTTTTATACAGTCACATTTGTTCCAGCCACTTTTGTTTTCAAGTTTTTGTACATCTGCAGCCTCTCCTGGTGGCTGCTAGTATCAGTGTCACCTGCAGTGCTTTGCCAACCACCTGAAGCTCTCTTACTCTGTCCAGTGTGCTGAGGGTGCTGGCATCCATCAATATCTTTTTTTGCGTATTCTATTTAGTTTTGCTTTTTGCATCTGTGAAAAATGGTAGAACATCTTCTCAATGTAAGAGTGGAAATAAGAATAGTAAAGAACATTGTACAAAAATAGGCCACTAAATTCATTCTTTAGCATGAAATTATAAATGCTGAACAGGGTTGACAGAGGTGCATCAATGCTCAGAAATGCCTCTAAGTGAATCTACAGTTCTTTCTTTCTTTGAAGCTTTTAAGAAAATTGATATGAGGATTTCATGAAGACTAAAAAGAAACCAACATCCTTCTCTGAATGTTGGAGGTCTGTCTGCTTTATAAGCCTCAACTCATTACATTTTCTTTTCTACATATTTTTGATTGACATGTTGATTTTAAAAATGCAACTTCAACATTCAGTGGGAGTTGACAGTATTTAAACTGAATTTTGGGGCAAAATTCTTCAACATAGTCATGTTTTTCAGTTATTTTTAATTCATTCTTTTTTTTCCAGCAGATACTCACTGAGTGCTTACTCTGTGCCAGACACTGTCCTTGGCTTTGTGGAGACTGTGTTCCTAACGAGGGTATTGTGGTAATTTGAGAATAACAGAAAATCTGTGACAAAGGAGCCCATCATTCCACTAGTGCTAAATTTCTTCCGGTTTCCTTTTTTACGCTTAGAAGATTATCTGTTGCAGAGGCACAGCTCTTTTCATGCCATTTCTTTTTCAGAGGTAGTTTCACCTCTGGTCTTCATCCCACTTCCCTCCATCCCCTTTGGGATCCAGACCAAAAAATCTTGAAGTTCCACTTAGAAGACCCTTGTGTGGGGTAAGACCCTCTTACCCCACACATCTAATGTTGCTAATTTCTACCAGTCCTACTTTATAAATATGTCTCAAATTTATTCAATCCCCCCTTCGATACTTGTTGCCATCGCTTCAGTCGCTCAGTTTCCTAATTGGTTTCTGCTACTCCAAACCTAAACTTCTTTAATCCATCTTCTACACTTCTTCCAGAGGGATCCATGTCATTCCCCTCCTTCTTTGTGTTTTCTTATCCCCAGCCCTTGAAGTGGAACTCCTTGTTGTAGTATAGAAGGCCTGACTTTCTGACTTTATGCGCACTGCTCTCAGGCCCCCCTTGTACACTTCAAAGGCATGAACCCTTTCTTTTTCCAGGTCTGTCATGCTATTTTCAATTTTTTTTTCTTTCTACCAAAAAGGCATCTACCAACACTGACCTTTGACCTCCTTCATTATCTGAAAGACATTTTATCCTTCAGGAATCAGCTCATGTATCCCCTTTTCTTCCAACTTTTTCCTGGGCCTACTTCTACCCACACTTGCATAATGTAAGTGGATCATTGTCTGCTTTTTAAAAATTATTGTGATTTTGCTATATTTTCATTATAGCACTGAGCACATTGTCTGGAGATGACTCAGGATAGAACACAGGTGTTATTTGGTGTATTAGTCAGGGTTCTCTAGAACCTCACATGATCGCAAGGTCCCGCAATAGACCGTTTGCAGGCTGAGGAGCATGAAAAGCCAGTTCAAGTTCCAAAACTGAAGAACTTAGAGTCCAATGTTTGAGGGCAGGAAGTATCTAGCATGGGAGAAAGATGTAGGCTGGAAGGCCCTTTTCACGTTTTTCTGCCTGCTTTATTCTAGCCATGCTGGCAGCTGATTAGAATGTGCCCACCCAAATTAAGAGTGGGTCTGCCTTTCCCAGCCCACTGACTCAGATGTTAATCTTTGGTAACACCCTCACAGACACACGCAGAATCAATACTTTGTATCTTTTAATCCAGTCACGTTGACACTCACTATTAACCATCCCAAGTCCACCCCTTGTCAACTGGAACCCATATACATCTCCTGAGATCATGTATAATGTTAAAGACAATAATAAGGTCATTACACTTAACATAATACAACTGTCCTTTTTACAACCAGAAACACACCAGTCCTCAACCCAAATGCTGTTACATGAAGTTAACAATACTTAAATGCTGATATGAAGTCAATAAATCTTATGTCACATAATGAAGGAAAAAGGAAATGAAATGAAGCAATTTTCTTAATGCAAATGTATACGTACACCAACATGTTTTTAACAAAAGGCGGAGGAACTACTCATTATAATTACTGTCCTTATTTCTGCAACTGGTCACGTGGTCATAGCTGTTGTTGATCATAGGTATTGATGACTACTTCCTCTACTGATCATTTCCCTTTCCCCAGTGTACAGTTACCATGGTAGAAGGCCAGAGGTCTCCTTGGGGAAGGATGGGAGAAAGATTCACTGCATAAATTGTCAGTAATGCAGTGGGCTCCTTCCTCAAGGGGACCTGGCCTCCCCTTCATTCAAGGAGTTCTGGGTCTATAAACTGGCTCAAGTCTGAAAGTTGATTGAGGGGCTGTGATTCCTGTTTTTATAATTCAAATTAGTCTTTTGTCTATTTGACCTAGAAGTTTTCTGTTTATATCAATGAAGTAGGAATGCAGTAGGCTTCCTGTCAATTTCACTTCTAGGAACACTGTGGTTAATTAGCCAATGCCAGAGCTCTACAGAAGTCAGACTATTCTGATTGCTGCTCTGCCCCTGCTGTCCATTACTGTAGCTATGCTTTCTTTGCCTTTGATGGTTGAGTGCCGTCACTTGGCCCCTGCCATCTTGGGATGCAATTATTCCCATTGTATTTAAATTTTGTAGTTGAGTGACTGTGGTTCCCATGGTTAGATCTGTTATAACTTTATTACTATGATTATGATGTTTACTTAAATATGTAAAGTATATACTAGCATTAATAGCTAATATTTAAATACAGTTTGCAAAATATTTGAAAATACATTGTCTTTTTTGGTCCTCATACCAACCCTAAGAAATAGTTTGAAGGAGACATATTATTTCTGTTTTATAGTTGAGGCTTGGACAGTTTCTTGTTTAAAGTAACATAGTATTAGAGGCAAAACTTAAAAATCTGTGAATCTGATTATAAATCCTGTGTTTTCTGCACTTTGTTGGATCTGGAGCCTAGGCCTGAAGAGAGCCATTCCCAGGTACTCCATGGGATGTACCACAAGGTGATTCAGGGATCCAGGCCACCTTCATTTGGTGGCCCCTCTCATGCCTAGGCCCTCAGAGTCTTTTCATTTAGTAAGTGCATGAGAAAGACGGGATTGTAGAACTCTCTTTTAAGCATCATTTCCTTCATTTTTCTGTATTCTTCCTGTAGTGCAAACTATTTAAAGTTTTGTGAGTGCTCGGCCGTAGCTATATCCCTTTGTATCTTTGTATGTGTTTTCTTTCTCTCTACTTGATGCCCTTTCCCTCCTCCTTCACCTGATGAATTTCTACTCATCCCTCAGCAACATCTTTTCTGGGGAGCCTTCTGCCACCCTTTTTTTTTTTTTTTTCTTGAGACGGAGTCTAGCTCTGTCTCCCACGCTGGAGTGCAGTGGCGTGATCTCAGCTCACTGCAAGCTCCGCCTCCCAGGTTCAAATGATTCTCCTGCCTCAGCCTCCCAAGTAGCTGGGACTACACGTGCGTGCCACCACGACCGGCTAATTTTTTGTATTTTCAGTAGAGTCAGGGTTTCACTGTGTTAGCCAGGATGGTCTCTATCTCCTGACCTCGTGATTAACCTGCCTCGACTTCCCAAAGTGCTAGGATTACAGGCATGAGCCACTGCGCCCAGCCCTCTACCACCTCTCTTACTGCTCCTCATGTCTCAGTGGTCCCTTTCCTTTTCCTCTGTGCCCTTGTGGGACCTAGCACATTACTTCCTGAGTATTTCTTCTCCCTCATTAAGAAGATGCTAGGGACCATTATTTGATTAGCTTTGCATAACTAGAACTTGAATGAATTTTAGCACACACTAGATTCTCAGTAAATATTTGGTGAGTGAATCAGTAATGTGACTTTTTCATGGAAATTAAGGTCATATAGTTCTCACTGTCAGAACCAGGATATCAAGAACAGACAACTGGTTGTTAGGAAACCACACGCAGTTCATGGTTCAGGTTTTGTGCTCCTGTGTGCCTTCGGACCATTGCCCCCCAAAACAGATTTGCATCCAGTGTTTCTTCTTGGAGTTGCTTTTGATATCCAAATAGACAAATTACAAATATGCACTTCCAAATGTATTTTGTGGTAAAGTATTTAAAGAGGACTAGTTTTTACTTAGGTCATTGTAAAGATGAGGATGAAGCAGAGAAAGAAGGTCTTTTGTTTTGCAATCTTTATTGCTTTATGTTAGCTGACAGACTGCCTGTGTTTGATTAAAAATGATAGTCTGTAAACTCCTTAAGTTAGACCATTAATTTCCCATGACAGCACATGAAGCTTCTCCTCTCCTCCCCTCCCCAAACCCAAGCACACATATCAGAGGAGCCTTCTATGTGAGACATTTGTTTAACGTTGCCTGTCAGAAAAGGTGCTACAACAAGTCAGTCAGGTTTGGAGTTTGCAAACATACTTCCACCTTACTGAACATCACAAACGCTGTCAAAAATTTCATGTCCTGATATTTTTTCTTCTCTCCAGAAGAAAAACCATTACAGATGTAAATGTTAGAGAAATTTTGTCATACGCTTTGGAGCTTCTGCAGGAAGTTTTTTTCATAGTTTGGAAAAGAGGAAGGAGGCCTCTGCTGACACATTTGCAATCTTTCCAATATTTTGTGTGAACTTTATAGTTTACTACACTACAAGAGGCTAGATATTTTTTCTTCTAAGTATTACTTATATCTCATGTTTTTTTTTTTCCTGCTTTCTCTGAAAATGAAAGTGTAAGCTTTTTCAAATGACCTTGATATTTCTACAATTTCTGTTTATTTTTCCTTTTAGTTTCTTCCCAGTCTTCTAGATGCTTTCCACCAAACCCACTTCTGGGAAATATCCACATGTGTACTTACTTGGGAGTTGGATGAAATATATTTATGTGTGGTATGCATATTTCAGATATTACTGTGTTTGATGGATGTTGAATAACTACTAAGAGAGAAACCAATTGCTCTTCAAAATGTAATTAACAACACCAGCCCTGGAGAAGTTTACATTTGGTTGTGACAAAGCTAGTAGCATGCCCTCTGCAAAGAAGAGAAGGAGAAGATGGATGCATTTCTAATGCAATCAGGAAACCCCTCTATAATTTAAATGTATTAGCATATTCTAAGAAACCCAGGTATTTAAATGTTCCTAAGACAGCTCAAAGCCTTTCCCAAACAAGCATGATTAAATTACTTGGAACACATTGAAACAGCACACATGGCCCTTAATGGATCAGCATTATCAATATGCATTTTCATGGCCAACTCCAGGAAACCCATCACTGAAGCCATAAGGAGTCAGATTACTGATGCAATCCTAATGATTCTGCTTGCATTGCTCACATCCAGTTTGCCACGAAGTGTTTGACGGCATGCAAACACTGAATTTCACAAACATTAATGCCATTTCCTACTTGTCCCTAGAAATGGTAATTAGCATACATCTTGAATCCTTTTATTTTGGATTATATACAAGAAAGCAAAAGTTTTCAAATATTCTGAAGTCTGTGCATGTTAGGATAAATGACATAGAACTAATTATCTAAGGATACATTCTGGGTCATTTGAAATTTGCATATGTATTGCAAAGGTCACAGTCAACTCAAATAAATAATAAGAGGAGCTACAATGATTGAGCCCTAGTGATGAGCTCAGCTATGTTATAAACAGTTTGCATGTATTATCTAGTTTAGTGTTCCTAGCAACTCTATGAAGTAGGAAATAGTATCACCCCCATTTTATAGCTAAGGAACCTGAGGCATGCATGGAGAGATGAAGTAGCTTGACCCAAGGTCAGGCAATTGTAAATAGGGGGCTAGGATCAAGCCTAGACAGAAGGACCCTAGAGCCCCAGCTCGTACCTTTTACTCTATGCCTCAGGTGTGTGCCTCCATTTAAAACCCTTACCAGAGGAGGCTCTCAGGCTCGAGGAGTCTTCCTTAGTGGCTCTAATTAGGCTGTTTGACTCTGATAATCCAGTCAAAGAGTTTATCCACAGTCAAACAGAGTAGATAATCCACTCTGATAATCCACAGTCAAACAGATAATCCAGTTCAACTCTGGATTATCAAACAGCCTAAGTAGAGCCATCATGGAAGATGTCTGGTTCATAAACAGTTCTCCTGTTAGGTTGAAATACATGATTTTTCTGTTAAAAAAAAAAAAACAAAACTAAGATGAAAAGATAAAATATGACCAGCCCTGTGTCCCAGAGACTTCCAGGCCAGGTCAAGATGAGCTCAGAACACTTCGCTATGTTGGTCTAGCCCAGTTACTATGCCCTTCTATTAGTTTTACTTCTAAAAGATAAGAATCTAGAAAGAGTTAGGCCAATTTAGAAGAAAAGATTATGTATTTGATGGGCTAATATAGGTCTAATTATTTGCATAACTTAAGGACTTTTATTAAATACATTAACCCAAGGTAAATTTTCAAGCCCATTTAAAATATAATTTAATTTATTTAAAAAAACATTGATCTGCACAGATTAGGGATGCCTCTATTGCCGAAGAGGAGCACTTAAATATTTTTAGAAGTGAACATTGTGATTTCCCTGTTAGCTTTAGGTCTTGGTCTGAAGTGAAAGGAAAACTTTCAGCAACCTCACGTGCTGCCTACGGGACTGTCTCCTTTATAAACATTCTCTGTTGGCACTGTCTTCTGGAGAGCATACACTTCCCTACATTTTGTGGTATTACATTGTTTCTCAAATGACTTCTGCCTTTGTAGAATCATCTTCTTTTTTCTGTGAGATATGTGCAATATAATACTGTTCTCAAATATTTTAGTCTTCATGACACTGTTGTGAATCGTCTGTAAACACATATATCCCCCAATGTATGACATATTCCTTAGTCCTTATTTTATAGTAGGATGATACAGTGGGTGCCATTAAAGGGGAGGAAGACAACTGTGGCTTAAACAGACTGTTTGTTAGTGCCGCCTTTGAACCTTAGTCTTACATGAGAAGGAATAGATACATTTACATATTTATTTGGAAAGGTTGAATAAAAGATTTGCAATTTGATTCAGAAACGTCATTAATTTTTAAAATTTATTTACTTGCTTATCCCTTTCTGAAAAGACTGTGAAACAGTTGCCTGAATATTTCGTTTGAGGGGCAGTTAAAAACTGTTGTGGGAAAACAATGTCAGCAACAATTTATGAAAGGAAAGCATTGGACATATTTAGTTTTTCTTACCCATTTCTCTTGAAATACCTGTGCTTTTCCATGTAGTGCCTTTAATATCACAAAGAGATGAAAGGGATGAATTTTGTCTGTGGTGGATTACACTGAAGCTTGAGTAGACTTTTTTGGTAGTTTCATAAGTCTGGGTATACCACTCATAAAGGGAAAAGTCACCTTGGCTTTTAAATTTAGTTGGGCATTTTCTTGAGCTTATTATTTTAAAATAATAATGCCTCCTCCTCTTTTAAAAATTACTGGTGTTGCAATCCCTTTTTAATAATTTCTTCCTAATGTTTGCAAAATCCCCCTGAGGATACTTACGGTTCTATGAAATTCCTCTTCTCCAGATATTGACAGAATCATTAAACATGCTGAGCTTCATGATTACTTTTCCGGCACCACTTTCTTTGCTCTTTATCATTGCATTTGGTTATGTTTCATCTAGTTTTCAATACACATGATAGGGTTCATAGCCCAGCCAACTGGAATGAATTTGATAGCTAAGCATTTCACAGGCTGGCTCTGTAACATATTCTGCCAGACCCTACCATGTGTGAAGCATTACTACTTTTTTTTTACCAGTGAAGATTATTTATAACTTTGATTTCTTTCATGCTCATTTGTGTTCCTGAAGAAGGGAGGGAAGGGTGTGCCCTATCAGAGTGTTTCTCTTGGCTTTCTTCTATGTAAACCTCACTAATACTTTCAGTCACCACCTTCTGTGTCGTTCCTTTTGATTGAAAGGAGAAGAACTGGAGTTCGGTTCAAGGCCATGCTTTGCTTTTCACAGGAGAGTGCTCTCAGAAGCTCTGGTGTAGTTCCAACACCTTATTTCTATGGCTGCCTGATAGTGGCTTGAAGTGGTTAGAGGGAGAGGGAGGCTTGGTAGGAATATACTTCATTCATTGTTTTTGTTGTTGCTGTTACTGGAATGAGCTTCAGTAAATGATTTTAAGAGCAAAATTCTTAGAAGTTATGATGATAAATGACTGAATAAGAACCTATTTAATGTTACGTCACTACTTTGGGGAAAAATAATTTTAGCTAAGTATTTCAGAAGTAAGAAAAAGTTTATATTCTTAAGATTGAGTTATTTTCTAGGTTTTTAATCCCTTTATAAATATACAAAACTATTCAAAACAGACTTGGTTAATAGTCTGAACCAGCTTGGAATACACTCTTTTATTTGATCATTTTTCCTTTATTTTTCAGTTTGGTAATTTAATTTTACTGTCATATGTATGTTCCCTAGTCTAGAGAGTTCTGTCACATGGCACGATTAGCAATTGTGTGTGAAATGATTATGTGGCAACATTACTAGTGAATTACAACTAGTCTAAATACTGTATGTTTTCACTTGAGAACATTGGTTTTGGAATGTATATCTGGCACCGAGAAGGAGGGGGAAAAAAAAAAAAGACTTGATGATAAAATGCAGCCAGAATTTAAATTGTGAAATGGAGCTCTAAACTCAATTGTTCCTCCCACTGGTAGCAAGTTGAGATTGTGCATTTCCTTTCCAGAATGAAAATTATGCCCTTTTAAGAATACTTTGTCAATGTTTAATCTTCAAATTGGTGGTTTTTTTTAAAATAATAAAAGCCAGAAGTTTACATGGTGTGTGTTTATGTCTGTATATTATTATACAAAGGATCTGAATTATAAGCCCTAATTCATGCCACTTCAAACTAACGGAGTACTTGTTTCAAGGTCCCTAACTATAGTAGTTATTCCTTGGAATGAGGAAGTGAATCTTATGTTAAGACTTTACACTAATAATCCTGGCTGACTTCATATTGAAGCCCAAATCTGGAGGAGTGGTCTCATCATAAGATGTAATCAGCAACCTACCCTGCTGGATATTCACTGTCTAGATACTAACTGTACAATAACTGCAGTGGAAGAAATACAAAGCAGAAGTAAAGCCAGGAGACGTATTCCTAACTTTTAGGTTATTTTATCCCATAATAGAGAGAAACTGTTCATTTAGGATTATAAATAAAGCATTCTTAGTACATACTGAGATTGGTCAGGTTTTGTTTTTTGTTTTTTGGGTTTTTTTTGAATGGACATTTATTGTGTGTTGTCAAAGAAAGAAAGCAGGAGGGAGTTTCCTTAGTGATTTAATGATTATGATTGTGCAAGTGTCTTTGAATATGTTCAAAGCACTCCCCATATGAGAAGGAAGAAAATGCGAAAGAAGTCATACACCACATATCCCCCAGTTTTTGTCGAAATAACACCTCAGTGTTCTGTAATAAAAAGTCCCTTTCTACTCACTCCCAGCATTTGACATAAGTGATTGACAGCATGTGTAGTGCCTTCTGCTCATTAGGGTCTAGGTCAAGGAAGACATCATAGCTAAGGAAATCAAAACTCAGAACCGAAGCAGGAACTTTTCATTCAAACTTGAATAAATCTAAAGGAAAAGGACGTTGTAGCTTCAAAAAATTAAAAACCAAAACAAAATGTGAAAAAACCCCAACACCTATGGTATCCTCAGCACTACAGATTCTGTGTTTGTTTTGAATTGCACATTTTCAGAAAAACATCATGATTCATTAGTCTGAAAAATTATCACATTATCATAAGAAAAGGATTGTTGACTATAATGGAAATAGGCTTTGGATCACTTATGATATGAGTAAGTGCTTTGCCTCATAGCATTAAACCAGGATTCCAAGATATAGATTGTTTGTTCATTGCATAGAAAGATTTTAAAAATTATTTTGAGGACTTTTATCTGATGTTAGAGTTTCCCAGAAGGATCACACCTTGTAACTCAAACTGTATTTTTTTTATATATACATGTTTTTGAGACAGAGTCTCGTTCTGTTGCCCAGGCTAGAGTGCAGTGGCACAATCTCAACTCACAACCTCTGCCTCCCAGGTTCAAGGGATTCTCACACCTCAGCCTCCCAAATAACTGGGATTACAGGTGTGCACCACCACACCTGACTAATTTTTGTATTTTTAGCCGAGACGGGGTTTTACCATGTTGGCCAGGCTGGTCTTGCTGACCTCAGGTGATCTGCCCGCCTCAGCCTCCCAAAGCACTGGGATTACAGGCGTGAGCCACCGCACCCTGCCATAACTCAAACTCTATAAGGCAGGTGTGACTTGGTAGATTGATTCTCATTATTGGCTTAGAAATAAACGGGAAACCTGGTTGATTTTCTTTTCCAAGTAATTCGGCTGTGATGTGGATGGTTTATAACTGCCTTTCTCCCCGTGACACTAACAGTAAATATTTTCCATGTAGATGAAAAGCTACCAGTATAAGTATTAATACTTACAATAGAAGGATACACATTTTAAAAGATTTACATATGAAAAAATATGAACTGTTATTACTTTCACATGCAGCCTAGACATATAGTATCTTTGAATGAATGTAAGTGGGAGTTGGAGGAGAGATTTTAATTTGAAAGCGAAATACTGGTAAAATACAGTTTGTTGTTGTTATTCTTCAAGAAATAGAAGTGATTTAATTTTCTTTAGCATAATGTAGAGATTATAGTGCTTTATTTACTAAACACAGTGATTTTTTTTTTTTTAAACAAACAACCAAACCTCAGTTCCATAAAAGCCACTTAGCAGAGGGAAGGAGTGAAGACAGGAGTTTCCCCCTTGCCCAGTGGCAAAGGGAAGCCATAGAAAGAAGAAAGACAAAGACAGACCAGGGTCCAAAGAGGACTGTTGGGGGAGGGGCAAGACAGAGTCCTGGTTCAAGAAGGAGACTTGGAGAGAAATGGAGATTGTAGGGTGGCTGGGAAGGGAGAAGCAGTCACAGGTCAAAGGGCCTTAGGTGGCCCCCTTGACGTTTCCGCCTCTAGCAAGCAGTCGGTTTTACTGTTTTGATGAATTTCAACTGTTTCTCCATTCCAAACCCTCCTCATCATCATCAGTTTTACTTACAGATAAGAAAATGAAAATAGCTTTAATGCTTTTGTGGCAATATCCTAAAAGCTTGCAGACTGCATACTATACTAAAGTAGACCCCTTTTGGACTTAAAATATCAGCCTGCTTTCTCTTGTTTGGAAAAGTCTTTAGGACATAGGAATTGTAGGAATTTAAAACTCTCAGTGACCTATTTTGGCAATGCTTACAATTTTTTTAATTAGGTTAACTCCTAGGAAGAGAGCAACATCAGTAAATGAGTGAGATTGGGCCTTGAAGAATTTTGAAACCTGAGGTTATGTGTTTGCATCTGTAATAGAACAGTTGTATGTAATGTTTTTCTACATACTACATGGTGGGCCTGGGGGTGTCTTCTAATGAAACTTCAGGAGGAAGAAGATCATTATTAATATTAATATGCTATATTAGTAAGTAGATACTATATTTTCAGATTCTCTATTACTTTGAATTGGTTTGGAATCTAAAACCAAAACTTGGCTTTCACTAGCTTTTTTGCCCTAAAGGCCAATTGCCATGATAAAATGCTCTCAACATATCTACCTAGAACTGTTGAGAATACTCACTGTACTAAGATACCCCTTTATTTGTAAAACCGTGTTTCAGGAGTAATTTGTTAACATGTACAGGACCTCTCTGTACTATTTTTGCACTATTTTGTGTTTGCACACAAATGCAGCAGTACATTTATCTTTCAGAAATTTCACTTCTCTCTGGCAAGTTGATAGGGTAAAAACCTTCTCTAATCTTTTTTTCTCTGGGTCTTCAGCTCTGCAAATATCCCCTCATTCCTTGTAAACTGTCCAAAGCTCATAAAATACCTTTCCCTAGATAGCTGAATATTCTTTCCCTTGTAGCTCCAATTTCCTCCCTTTTGACAGATAAGAACAAGTAAGCCTGACTTTGTGAACCTTTTTCCGAGTTGTCACTCTCTAAACAACTTTCCTGTTTCTGAACTGCACAGCAGAATTTGAAGTGAGCAAATTAGAGATATTGAGAATGGTGTACTCTCTGTCCATAGCTACCTTTCATGAGTGTGAGAACAGGAAAAGGGCAGGAGAGTGCCCAGGGCAGCAGAGAATTCAGGGCTAGAGAAATTCCATTTCTGTTGGCCAAGGTGAATAATACACAAGAAAGTCTAATTACAATTAAGAAACCTAGTCGGGAAAGGTAGGGAGAGTCATGGAAGAAGTGTTTCCTCTAGAAATGTTTCCCCCTTTGGGACTAATAAAATAGGCTTTCTAATAGATGGAGTTTTGCCTTAATAAGAAATCGAGTAGTGCGCTGGGTGGTCTCTGTCATTACAGCACCAGTTCTATGCATCTGTGAATTAGGGCTTATCCAAATCAATCCTGCATGAAAGAAAATACCTTAGTAGGAATTTAAAGGAGGACCTTAAATTCATTAGTATTCTGAGAGCTGTGAGTGAAACTGTTTAGCCCTGAAAGCAGAAATACAGTTGAGGTTCAGGTTTTAGAGTCAAACTAATCTAAGTTCCGTTCTTGTTTTAGTCACTGAACTTCCCTAAGCCTCAGTTCCTTCATCTTTAAAATGGCAATAATATCATTAAGTTTTATGGGATTGTTAGGAGAAGATGAGCCATTATACCTAAATTAATTAGAATTGTACTTGAAACACAGGTCTTGTTAAATGATATTTGTACAGGTAGTTATTATAGAAACTGAAAATGGTTGGTTAAATGGATTAACACTTTTAGAGGATCTGAGGGGCCTTAGCATTTCGGGGTGTTGGTTATAGATAGAGCAAACTGAAGGGTATGGGAGTATTATCTGCTCCTTCCCTCTTATCTCAGTACTGGGCTCAGCAGTTCTCTTTCTTTCTTTTCCCTGTTGCTCAGGCGTCATTCATATTAAAGTATAGTCACATATCACTTAACCTTGGGGATGTGTTCTGAGAAATGCGCCATTAGGTGATTTCATCGTTCTGCAAACACTGGATGTTATAACCACAACACCCCTAGGCTCTATGGTATAGCCCATTGCTCCCAGGCTACAAACCTGAACAGCAGGTTGCCGTTCTGAACATTATAGGCAGTTGCAACACAGTGGTAAGTACTTCTGTATTTAAACATATTTAAATAGAAAAGGCAGAGCAAAAATACATATAAAAGATAAAAAATAATGCAGCCGTATAGGTCCTTTACCCTATGAATGTTGCTTGCAGGACTAAAGTTGCTCTGGGTGAGTCAGTGAGTGGTACGTAAATGTGAAGGTCTAGGATATTACTGAACAGTATTGCAACTTCATAAACACTGTACACTTGAGTTACACTAAATTTATTTAAAAATATTTTTCTTTCTTCAATAATACATTAACCTTAGCTTACTATAATTTTTTCAACTTTATAAACTTTGGATATTTTTGTTTATAATTGACATATTGTACACATTGGGGTACAGTGTGATGTTTCAATACATGTATATATTTTATAATGGTTAAATTAGGGTAGTTAGCATATCCATCACCCCAAACCTTTATCATTTCTATGTGGTGGTTACTGTTGTCTTTTCTAAGCTATCTTGAAATATACAATACATTGTTGTTAGCTATAGTCTCCCTGCTGTGTAATAGAACACCTGAACATATTCCTTTTAACTTTTTGATTCTTTCCTAATAACATTTGGCTTAAAACACACATTGTACAGTGGTACAAAAATATTTTCTTTTTTACATCCTTATTCTATAGACGTTTTTCTGTTTTGGAAATTTTTCATTTTTTTACTTTTTAAAATTTTTGTTAAAAACTAAGATACAAACCCACACATTAGCGTAGGCCTACACAGGGTCAGCATCATCAATATCACTGTCTTCCACCTCCACATCTTGTCCCACTGGAAGGTCTTCAGGGGCAGTAACACACATGGAGGTACCTCCTCCTAGGATAACAATACTTTCTTCTGGAATACCTGTTGAAGGACCTGCCTGAGGCTGTTTTACCGTTAACTTTTTTATTTGTTTATTTTAATAAGGAGGAATACACTCTCAAATAATGATAAAAGCTGACTATAGTAAATATGTAAACCAGTGACATTGTTGTTATTCTTATCTGGTATTATGAACTTTACATAATTGTATATGCTGTACTTCTATAAGACTGACAGTACAGTAGGTTTGCTTACACCAGCATCAGCACAGTACATGAGTAATGCATTGTGCTGTGACCTTATCATGGCTGTGACATCACTAGGAGATATGACTTTCTCGGTTCCACTGGAATCTTACTGGATCACCATGGTATATATAAGCAGTCCATTCTTGACCAAAATGTCATCATGTGGTGCATGACTGTAATAGGATATATTGCCTCACCACAGTATTTGTAGTATAGAAGGACTTGGAGAAAGATCACTTACACTTAAATTATTAAGGGCTAAATTTGAAGCTTTAGTGGCAAAGATACCAGTTGGCAAGGGGGAATTCATAAAACACATAGAATGTACTACTTTCTTTTCTGCCTGTGAAAATGAATTCACAAGTTTGAATACTGGAAGAAATAGAAAATGAATTTCATCTTGTAAAGCATCCAGAGTATGTATATATATATATATATATATATATATATATATATATAACTGGAACAGTGAGAATCACTATTTTTGAATTCTGAAAATATTAAGGAGGTAATAATTCCCTCAAATATAGAAAAAGTGCTAGTAAAATGGTGAGTGATCCTATTAAGTAATAGTGCAAATGAGATGACAGCCAACTACTGATGAAATGACCCATCACAGACACGTATGTGTTAAATTAATTGTGAGGACTTCAGTGAATCCTTACCGAATAAAAACACAAGTGCCTACCTATTTTAAATTGTTTCCATCTTAAGCAGAAAATATTGCCAGAAATAGTAGAGTTGCAGTTATTTGTACTAAACGGATAAGGTCTGACTTACCACGTAGGATTTGTGCCAGAACACTAACATAAATTTGAATATTGTGAAATGATATAGTATAGCTTTGAAGGGATTTGTGTAAAGTTGTATATACTTGCCTGAATTTTACTTTTGATGGTTTAGGAATTGTTATGATTTTGGCACTTGAAATGAGAATAATTCAGAACAGCATTTCAAATAACAAATGACACTTGGGGGAACAAAAGCTCATTTATCTAATTTAGCATATGCTATGAAGATGTGGAGACAGCCAAGGAGAATATCAGAAGTGGCAGATATTATCTCTTGTCTTTTTGTTCTTAGTCTGGAAAGGTAAAATGGTATTTCCTCTAGGAATTGAGGCATGGCTAAGAGAAACAAGTTTTGCTAAATGCATGGTGACAGTTGCTGGTCCCCTCCGGTTTCATATTAAATTAATGATGTGAATGAAGTTCAGCAAATGAGAAGCATGGACATCAGTTTCTTTCCATTCCTAGTTAATATTCAGCCCAAGAAGGGATGGCCATTCACAGCTACTATTAAGAAAGCTTTAGAGTTTTGTTACTGAGCATAAAGAAATAAAATTTTAAATATCAAAATTTTACTTCCGAGCATTTTTTTTTTCTTTAGCATGGATGTTAAACACCATCAACAGTTCTGTATTAGTTCTATCCCAACTCCCTTGATAGATACAATTAAATTTTACTAACGTTGGTATTTTACTAAGGAGGGTCATTCTATGTTTAGTATAAGCTGTAATTCTAAGCAGAAATGATCTTTAGTTTCCCAAGGACAGCATTTTGTAAGTGTGGTGTGTGCTTTTTGAGTTTCTTCTCATCTCACCAGAGTTGCAGTGTTACATTAGAAATCAGTGTGGATCCTGCCTTGGCTGAGTGTGGGCTCAGCATTGGGGGATAATTGAGTTGGTTCCAGAGACTGTGTGGAGAAACTTGGAACTGGGAGATATAGTTTCTCTGTGCTTCTTGTAATGATATGCATGGGTTTTGCTCTTTGGTACTTTATACTGCTGCAAGGAACCCAGCACTTGAAATAAATCTTACAGAATTGGCTCTGCCATGAACCTACTGTGGGTCCTTGGACTTTGTCAAGGCTTAGTTTGCTTGCTTATTTGTTCATTGGTTTATTCATTGATTCATTCAGCAATCATTTACTGAACACCCACTGTGTGGTTGGCTCTGTGCTAGCCAATAGGAATAAAATAGACATGAGTCATTCCAACCCTCATGGTGCTCACAGGTTAGCGGGGAATATAGGCAATCTTAGAGAAAGCAGTTAGTTACCAAAAGGATGGGAGAGTATAGTAGAGTAATCTAACTCTACCTTTGAGGGACAGGGAAATCCTCCTAAAATAAGAGATGTCTAAACTGAGACCTAGAGGATGACTAATATTTAGTTAGGGATATGGGGAAGACCTTTTCTATCAGAAAGTACATGTGCCGAGGCGGTCAGAAAAGAGAGAGTGAGAGAGATCCCTAAACATCTGTGAGGACTGTTTGAGTCTAAGATCTACCAGATTATGCCAATATGAACTTGTTTGTCCATTAGCTCTTGCACTTTCTCACCTATGGTTTGAAAATGCAACTAGTTGATTGTAGGCCACATGACCCTTCTGCCAGTATGTTTTAGGGCCTTTAAGGATCCTAGCAGGTTAAAATCTACTTACATCTACCCTGTGCCCAAATAAGGAGGTCCACATCTGCTGTTAGTGTGACTGCCCCTGCCAAATAGCCTCTGTATGGCCAGGCTGCTATGGGGCTCATGCTGCCTATACCCCAAAAGTACATGATTGCCGCTAGCCTGGGGGGTGCTGTCTGTTCCCAGCCTGTGCTAACTGAAATCATGAGATTGACTATGTCTTTGGGCTAACTCTGCAGTTTACAGTCACTGCTTCTACAGACTTAGTATGACATTGAAGTAAGTTGCAAGCAAGACAGAAAATTCCAACAGGAAAGGATATGAGGGATGGACACGTGATCAACTGGAGAGGTTTCCTAGGAAGGTAGGAATCAAGTGAGATCTTGAGTAAAGGTACGGGAAAAGAATATTGTTGCAATAAGGAGTAAAGATGCAGTGTTGAATAATCCTGTTTAATCTCAATGCATAGTTGATGGAGAGAGTAGTGTACCTGGAACAGTGACTGCATGTTGATGATGTTGCAAATGATATTGCATAGGAAAGAAATGACCTTTTGGTTTAGTTTCAGATAAAACAAAAACAAAAACAAAAAACTCAGCCAATCATTGATTTGGTGAGACTTCAGAGAAGCTCGCTCTTTCTTTCTTTCTTTCTTTCTTTCTTTCTTTCTTTCTTTCTTTCTTTCTTTCTTTCTTTCTTTCTTTTTTCTTTCTCTTTCTTTCTTTCTTTCTTTCTCTCTTTCTCTTTCTTTCCTTCTTTCCTTCTTTCCTTCCTTCCTTCCTTCCTTCCTTCCTTCCTTCCTTCCTTCCTTCCTTCCTTCCTTCTTTCTTTTCTTTTCTTTTCTTTTCTTTTCTTTTCTTTTCTTTTCTTTTTGTGGTTCATATAAATGAGAAAAGGGGCTGGTTTTAGGGCTGGTTTCTCTAAGACAGAAGTAGCTGTGGTGTCCCCTCTCAGGTAAAATGCCCTCAAAGCATTAGTCATTGACTATCCATAGGGAATAGAGACATAGACTGTAATGTAAGGGCAGTTTAGCTCCATGATTTCTTGGCTGTGTGATATTTGATCAGTTGTTTAATCTATCTTCACCTTTCTAATGTGGATAGTAGTAGTAGCAGCACCACCAGCAGCTATTTCATAGTGTTGCTGAAGATTATGTTAAGTATCCCATAAGTGATAACTATGGTGACAGTTGTCTGCCTGTGTTTGCTAATGATGAACGTGTTCATTCCCTCACTCATTGATTCACTAAGCAAATATGTACTACGGATGCTCTAAGGGCCTTGTCATGTACCTCGGTTCTGGGGAAAAATGACTGGTTTTATATTGTTATTTGCATTTCCTCCCTTTTTTTGGCAAAAGCAAATGTTTGCTTATTTTGGTTTAATTTATACTTTTGCAGTGTTTGTCAAAGTGTGTTATAAAAACTGCCTGCATCAAAATCAGCGGGGGTTCTTATTGTAAGTGTGGATTCCTGGTCCTTACGTCAGACCTACTGAATCAGAACCTCTGGGCAGAGCATGGAGAATCAGCATTTTGAACAGGCTCTTAGGTGATTTCTATACGTATTGAAGTTTACAACCTGTTAGGGTCACATTGTCTCCCTGACCTCCCGTTTGGTGCTCCACTAAGGAAAGGCTTACAGTCACTTTCCTCTTCTTTCTATTACTTAGTCAGATTTTCTACAGCTGTGAATCCTGACAAACCTTCTTTGCTTTACTTTGGGTGGAGAAACTGAGCAATTTACTTCATAAGTAGGCTTCATTTACATGGATAATTCCCAGAGATAAGTAAGATATGACTGAACTCACTTCCTTTCTAGGTAAGTCTTCTCTTACTAGCATCCATTTCTCTGAAACCAGAAGCAGAGGCTGGCACCATCAGCCACCAACCTGCAGTGTCATGGAGCTACCAATGCCCTTTCCCTTTCCCCATCCTGGGGTTTGTTATTGCCCTGGAGCAGTACGTTTAGGATTCACAACCTGAATGTTAATAACAAGCTAAAAACAGACTGGAACTTCTGTGTGTTTTCATTATTTTTTTTTTTTCAGCCTTGAATTGATTGCTTCCCTTTCCCCAAGCATACCTACTGAGACTCTGATTTAGTGTGGCTTGATCAATAGACTGCAGAATGATTAATTTGTTTCCACTCATTTCTTTACTGAGTATTTTCCAAGCAAAGGTGAGTTAGGAAACCGTGAGCTAGAGTAAGGGGAAATGTTGAGGCATAAATAGCTGTCTGCCTGCGTTTCCTGCGGGAGTTTTTAAAAGAATAAGCAAGAGAAAAGAGTGGTGGTGAAGATGCCTACCCGCTCTAAGGTATTACTTCGGCCACACTGTGTGGAACACTTCTTGATTACTGGAGTATAGCACACCGTGTCTTGTTTTTGTTTTGGGCTGATCTCTATAAGTCATGGAAAAGAATTTATTCCCTGCTGAATGGCCTTAGTGGAACTCTGCAAAGTTCAAAAGCATCCAGTCAGAAGAATATTGAACCTTTGAGTGAAATTTAGGGCTTTCCTTATCTTTTTAAAAAAATTATTCTTCACTTTTTTGCCTCCGATTACTTGTTGGGGAGACCCAATGGTAGTTTTATTCCTTGGGGATACATAGTAAATGCTTCATTAAAGTTGAGTACAGAATTCGATGACAAGTGTGGATGTGTGGGATGTACTTCCACCTTCAGAAGTCCACACATTGCCTGAAGGGAGAGAACTGCTGTTTATTCATTGATTAAGCACTTGCTGTGTACCAACTACTTTTCATGTCTTATGTTAATTCTCATAACAGTTATGGGATATTTAAAAAAAACCCAGAAACTGGAGAAAGAGAGAAAGTGATTTGCTCAAGGTTATAGAACATACTACCATGTGTTGTATTTCAGATTTTAATTCACATTTGTCTGATTTTAAGTTTCATTTGCTTGCCAGGGTACTCCACGAAAATGCCAGGCAGGGCATTTTCATAATGCACTTGAGATACCTGAAATGACAGGGTAGCATCACGCCTGAGAGGGGTCAAGGATGGGAACCCACCCTCCATGCCCGCTGCTCGGCAGTCTCTTGCTGCATGCTGGCAAAGCCACCGTGTGTTTGCTGAGGCTCTGGGAATTAACTGCTTAAAGAGCTGTCTTCTGGAGGGAGACGAACACAAGGTCACAATTAACCACATTCACATCTTACTGTGCGAGGTCATTGAGCAATACAGGAGGGATTTTTTTACGTTTCAGCAATTGTCTTCAAAACCTGAGCTATAGTTGTATTCTGACCCCTTCCTCTGGGCAAAAGTGAAAAGTTTGCTGCCATAAAGAATACAGAAAACTCACAAAGAAATGCTAAAATACACATTTAGCTGGCCCTCTGGATATATCGTATTAACTGCTCATCATTAGGAGCTGTATATTTGTAAAATAAAAGAATTTTGGGGGTTCCCTCTCTCGGCCTTGGAGCCCCCTCCCTTTGTCTCTATACAGAGGAACTTCTTCCTTCTGCTTTCTTCTTTGCCTATTAAATTCTCCACTCCTTAAAACTAAATTTAAAAAAAAAAGAATTTTGTTCGCAGTCAGACTCTATATTTTAAAATAGATTATAACCAGTGAGCTGGGTGTCCAGCAGGAGTTTGATGTGGTACCGTGCTTTACAGAACTATATTGGTAGTCCTATAAAGCATATATTGTCCTGTAAAGTATGGTGTCACATCAAACTCCTTAGTACTTACAGAGTAGTTAAAAAATAAACTTGAAATTAAGAAAGGCTGGAGCTAGGAATTTGTATTTGGGAGCCACAATAATAGCCAGCATTTTTAAGATGCTTAATATGTGCCGGTCTCTGTGTTGAGCCTTTTACGTGGATGAGCTCATTAAATCTTCACAAAAAACTCCACGAAGGTAGTATTAAAATCCATAGTTTACAGATGAGGAACGTAGCGCAGGAAAGGTTTTTGTAATTTGTCTCAGGTCACACAACTGCAATTGTTAGAGCGAGATTCAAAGGCAAACCTTTGTGATGTTTAAATCTAAACTCTTCATTCCTATGGTAGTCTGCATACAGGTGATTTTGGAACCTCGAATAGAGTTGAAAGCAGGGTTCAACTTAATCTTAGAACATGCCCTTATTAAGGGTGAGAGAAGTGTTGAGATAGCACGTGAAGAGCTAGCAAACGACACTGAAAGAAAGCCAGTTTCGGGAAACCACGCAAGAGTATTTAGAGAAGAAGAGAGTTATTAAAAACTACAAAGAACTCAAGGAGAATGGGAGGGAAATTATTGGATATAGAGATTATGTGTCTTTAGGGACTTTGACAAGAACAGTTTTGAGTATAACATTTAGTCATATCTCAATATGCCATTCATTTTGAAGCTTTGAATTAGTTTATTCAGTGATTATCCTCACCTGTCATGTATGGCTAGTTTAAGAGCATTATTTAATCTAGGGTAGCAGTTCTGAATGTTTTTTAACAACAACAAAAAAAGTAGCACATGTGACACTTCCTTTACTTCTTTGTCCCATTCCTTCTCTTTTCTAAAATAAATATGTGTATAAAACAAGAAAAAAAAGTGTGAGATAGTATCTGCTTTACTGAGAAAGCAGAATTAGCTATTTTTCTCTATTTTGCCTAGGAAATATTTTACTAAGAAGAAGTCGATGGAAGATGGCAGTAGGTAATAGGGTAAATGTGTTAGTGGACTCAATTGAAAGTGGAATTTCCTATACTTTTTACTAAGGTACTCAAAACATCTCACAGACTTGCTTCGTTTTTTAAATATGTATTGTGCAAAGGATATGGCTGTTGAATTTCTTTGTTTTCCCTTTTGCAGTGGAGAAATTGAAACAGAAAGGAGTGGTGTGGGACAATTGCAACCCCCAGTTTTCCTTTTCTGTGCAATGTCTCCCAGTCTGCGTTTTTCCTGCTCATCAGAACAAAGTGTCACCACCATTGTGACCAGCCAGTCTGACATGTTACTAAATCCATCTGTAGTATTTGATGTGGCTCACTGGTATCTTCTCCTTGAAAGACTCCCTTCACTTTGCTCCCAGGATACGCGCTCTTCTGATTTTTCTCCTGCCTCACTGTCTTCTCCCAACTCTGTCCCCTTCATCTGCCTGACCTCTTATTAGCCTGTAGTACCCAGGGGTTAGTCGTTGGCCACCTTTTCTTCTTTCATGTACACTCACTTCCCTGGTAATCTGATCCAATCCTAAGGCTTTTAATACCATCTCAAGCTGATCACTTCCAAATTTATATCTCCAGCCTGGACCACTTCACTGAACCCCAGCCTTAAATGCCTTTTGGCTTACTTAACATGTCCACTTCCTTGTTATATTAGAACCTTAGATTTAAAATATCCAAAACTGAGATCCCAATATTCCACACTCTGTGCTCAACACCTGCTTTCCCTTAGTCTTTGCATTTCAATGAGTGGCATGCCATCCTTCCCGTTGCCCAGACCAGAATCCCAGGAGTATCCCTTTTCTCACACACCTCAGAAGCAATCCATCAGCATGTCCTACTGACTTTTCAAAACATACCCAGAATCTAACCATTGCTCACCACTTTCATAACTCCTACCCTGGTCTAATCTGTCAATATCTCTTGCCTGGATTAGGCTCCCGAATGGTCTTATACTTTATCTCTTGCTCCTCTCCCTTTTAACCATAATGATGCTATTAAAATGTAAGTCACATTACAAGAACTTTTTGTCACAGAACTTTTCAACTGCAATTCTTGCAGAGTAAAAGCCAGAATTCTTTTCAGTGATTTACAGGGCCCTAAATAAGCTGCCCCTACTGGTTGACACTGAATGTATTTTCTACAATCTTCTCTGTGGATCACACTCCTCCAGCCACACTGGCCTCTCAGCTATTCCTTGAACCTTAATCATTTGCACTACTTTTCTTCCACCAAACATCTAAGTAACTTGCTCCCTTAATACCTTTATGGCTTTTTTCAAACGTTACCTTCCTAGTGAAGCCTACCTAGGCCATCCTGTTGAAAACTGTGATATCTTCTTCCAGCATGCCCTACTTTGTAATATTTTTCTGTTGCCCTTATTACCATGTACATATTTTATCTGTTATCTGGCTTATTGTCTGTATTCTCCCACTAGAATATAAGTTCCAAATGGGCAGGAATTTTTGTCTGTTTTGTTCACTGTAGTTTTCCTACCACTTAGAATGGTTCCCGACATACAGTAGACCCTCAATTAATGTTTGTTGAATGAATGAATGAAGTTTCAGAGCCTAAAATAGAGTGGTTGAGTCAGGGTTATGTCGTGTATATTTGTCTGTGAGTACAGTTTTTCTACTGATCTCTGAACTGCAGTCTGAAGACAACAGTTTTCCACCTCTGAACAGAGGTGCCTCTGAGTACCCAGATCTTTATGTCTCTGAACAAGAACTGCCTATTAGAGCCAAATAAGAGAAACACATATTACCATCTCCAATTCTTTAGTCCTTTTGGCCCAGAATGACTTCAAAACGCTCTCCCATCAAGGCAAACAAATCCAGAGACCTTTGTAGTTTCCCTTAGCCTCTGCTGCATTAGCTGAAGATAAATCTATGCAGAGTTCACTAAAGGGAACAGACAACTGCATTAAGCTGTGTAATGATGAACACTAATGGCCTGTGACAAAATGGGTCTCTGTAGGCTGAGCAGCCATGCAAGGTGGGGATTTTTTCCTGTTTTTGGTAAGGTAATGAAAAAAGAAAAAAAAAAACTCATCCAAAGATGCAATGAAACAATCTGCTGGCCCAGGTGATTTTCATGGTATCTTTTTGTTTTTCTTTTCTTTGTTTTTGTAAGTACATGCACCTTGGCTGAAAAAGATACATGCACCCTTTTACAGTGGTGGGGGAATCTCTACCATATCAGGCAAACATGCAATGTTCTTTATTTCCAACCTGGTATAGTTCATTCATTCCTTTTCCTGTGGTATTCACATGTCTTGCAAATTGTTATGTTGAATTGTTTAGTTCCTTGTTATTTTCACTTGTAGACACTTACAGCAGGATCACAGGAATCTATACTGATTTCTTTCACTTTCCATGCATTTGTTTCCATTATTAATTTAAGTGAGAAGCATGTGGTCATTCCCCTTCCTATTTGACCTTTACATGCTTAACTGGTGGTCTCAAGTTGATCAGTTAACTTTTCATATTGTGCATGGTTGTTGTGGGGATCAAATGTGTACACATATGCTTCATAAATTGCTGTAAACATTTAAGTTAATGGCGCTTATGTGGATATTAGACCAGTTGATTTGTAGACTTGAATTGTTCTAAGACTTCTGAAAGTAATCCTTCTAGTAAATTCTATAAAATTAAGGTAATTGGGATGTATATACATACATACATACATAAAATTTGGGGTTTCTATGAGTTGACCATGAACTATTGAATGATCTGAAGTGGCCTAGGATTTTTTTATAGTCTATTCTGAATGTCACTGTGACGCACATACTATATTTTCAGTATTTGCTTCTCAGACATTCAGAACACTTTTTACCCTATGGCAGAATTATTTGACAACACATTTCCTTCCTGCCCTCTGAATCTCCCTGGATGATTTACAAAAATATAGCATCTCCATTTGTGACAATATAAAGCTCTAGTTTGACTCTCTTCTATAAATCCAGTTTTATTGCCTTCTTCCAAAGTAATTTGTGTTAATCCAGCCAGAACCTTCATTTTTGTTTTGTCATTTTCAAGCTAGATTGTGAAGTAACAGAACTTACTACAATTTTAGCCTAAGAGCAAAAGAGTTTCAAGGCCTATTTCAGGACCCTGGTTTTGCTACCTCATCTACTAAATTTATAAATTCTAGGAATCCATTTACTTTTTAAAACATTTCTGTTCTTATTTTCAGTACCAATTTGTTTCCTTCCGCTTTCCCACATGCATGACTTTTATAGCATGGCATAAAGTAGAGTGCTCTGCCATATTGATTTAATGGTATGTTTCAATAAATTTCCCTTGTTACAGTTCTTGCTCCATACCAGGCATCCAAGAGGGAAACAGACGGATGTGCTGGTTAACTAATTTTAAAAACGAAAAAATTCCATTTTCTCCATCCTTTAATGGCATAGCTGTCCTGCCAATGACCTGATACTGAGATATATTAGGTTCCCCTGACATATGTTGTAGGAAGTAGTGACCTGACCTTTTAAAATTTTTATTAACATTTATAAATTTGTTTTAGTGTATTATGTTGGAAGCAGTGATTTTTCTCCAGAATGGATTGGGGTGACTGGTGTACAGATTGATAGCCATGTCACATATTAAGGTGGTGGACATTTTATAGAGTATAGAGATGCTGTCTTTTTCCCCCCTCCCTCTTCTCTCCTGCCTTTAAGGGTTATGCTAATGGGGATGGAAACATTCAAAATCTTACTTTGAAGCAGTTCATAAGCAACTAGAACCATTACTGTCAGCTTTTTGGTAGCTGGTTAGGCTTTGACTATTGCTTAATAAGACATTGAGACACAGATATTCATCCATTTATTCATTCAGCCTTTCCTCAGTGCTTAATGTATTCCAGACACTATGCCAGTCAATGTAAGAGTGATTGCCACAATACCTGCTTCGACGTAATGTATAGACTGATAGATTAGGAACCAGTAGTATACAATGAAGGTCCTAATCAAATATTTTTTCCTTCTTCAACTCTGTTCAAAGCCCAGATAAGTATCATCTCTCTCTTTTTTAAAAAGTTTTTGTATATTTAGGGGGTACAAGTACAGATTCTTACATGCGTATATTGCATAGTGGTGAAGTCTGGACTTTTCCAGATGAGTGTCTTCTTTTTTCCTCCTTCCTTCTTTCTCTTTCCTTTTCTTCCATTCTCTCTTAGCATTTCCTAGGAAATAATTTATATATATTTTGTAGGCACAAATACTTGTCATACATTGAGGGAAATCTTCATTGATGTAAAGCATTGGAACTTGGCTATATCCAGTTTTATTGCCTTAGCAATTCTCATCTTTCCTCCATACCCTAACTAATCGAGAAGAGTGTGGCTTTAGAAAAAGGACACCTCTCCTGTGACAGAAAACACAGGAGCCAGGAGAGCTGGTGTGCTGGCTTTCTAACCTGCTTGCCGCAAGAGCAGTTATGAGCAGTGATGATGACTGACACTCACATCCATCATTTGCCTTCTTCCAAATGCTTCTGAAACTGAAATGAAGCCTCCCAACCCCTCAGTGAGTATAGATGGCTGTTTTATTTTATAGTAAGTATTTATTTATTTTCTAGACAGGGAAATTGAGGCATTGAGAACATAAGTGGATAGATAAATAAGTTATGGACACTGCTGGGAAGCATTAGCTAATGTTTATTGAGCCCTTGTGGAGTGTAATACTGTCCTAAGCCCTGTGTAGTGTATTTTGTTTCTAGTTTTCCACCTTGTACTTGACGGAAGTATTCCATGGATCTTCTTGGTTTGAATTTACTCTTTTGTCTTCATGGAAGGTTATTGTTTTGTTGTTGCACATTTCACAATTACATTTGCATTTTCTTCAAACATTTTGTTTTTTTATCTTTGCTATGCAAGACTTAATAACAGGAATTTTTGCTGTATTTCCAGGCTCACTCACTTAGTTTCAGAACTTTAAATTGTTCCAACAGTTACTCAGTTGTTGGAACTCCAACAACTAGTGCGTTTGGTAATAACTCTTACATAAATAGCCTTTACAATCAAATAGACAAAAAATAGACTGTACGGCCAAACACTTTTTGCTGTTTTCCCACAAAGTTACCTGAATTTGTCTGCTGTTCTTTTTTTCTTTCTAATTGTCTCATTTGCTGCCTGTCCGAAGATTTAGGATGTTTTTTCCTTAATAGCCATATCATGTTTTAGGCCCTGGTGGGCCTCTCTCCTTCATGCTCTACAGACAAATATAAAGTGACTCAGTGTTAAAACCTGATACACTACAGAAGCACTGTATGGTTTATATTCTGAATGGTTTTTTATGTCAAGGGAAGTGCAATGAATATAGGCAAGGAAGTAAAACCATTAAATGTATGAATGGAAAATATTTTATAATAAGGCCTTATTTTTCTCATAAATATATTCCAGAAACGTGTAAGTTCAATAAAAATGTATACATACAGAATATTCAGTGGTCATCTTCAGGTCGTGTTCACAGTCATTTGCCTAATCGCCTGTTTTCTGAAGCTTTTCTATAAGCAGGGCACCCCATTATAATCATAACAATATAGTTTTTTATTTGTAAATAGATTTTAGTTCATACATCTGGTTCACTTGTAAGTCAGTTGTTTGCAATTCAGAATGCATTTTCTCATAGACATAATCTTGTATTACCTTGATTGGTGCAACCCTCTGCAACACAGGCTTATCCATAATGTATTTCTAGTATCTTCTTATGGCTTTCTGAAAGTTAACTAAAGTGTTAAGCATGTGTCCTGGGAATGGATTTAGAGTTTGACTTGAGATTCTAGGAGCACATTTCTTCCTACTGAATGCTGTGCATGGGATCACAAGCTTATGCAGTGTTAGGACACAGTCAACAGAGGGGACGTTAAAGCTTATTAGTCCACCTTCCTTTGTTTTGAGAATGAAAACATCACCTCCAACATTCCCAACTTATGGTTCTGGAGAGAGTTAGGTGGTGAGGGGCAGCCTCCAGGGGTCACTGGTATAAGAGGCAGGATGTGGCCTGGGTCAGGTAACAGCTTTGGAGTGAGGCATGGAAAGGGGAGGAGGTGATGGGGGTCTGAGGATAGGAGTGAATATGTGGGCCCCTTGTGTTATGCACAACAGATTGTTCTCCCTATTTTATTTATTGTTTTGCCTGTCACTTCATACTCTATTCTATTTACTTACCTTCCTAGTTAGTAAGGCATGTTGGGTGGACTCCCCCTTTTTGGCAAAAAGACATTTACCTTTCTCTTCCCCATTGCCACTGCCAGCACACCAACACAGATTTTCCCCCTCACTCAGGGAGGCCATGACTGGAGGGAGGGATAAGAAGCCAAATCGAGCTGTCTTTGGCGGATGCAGCGCCTGCAGTGGTGAGAGGAGGAACAGCGGGATGTTTCTGTCAGTTGTAAGGAAAAGGAGCTCCTATGGCCTGGCTGGCATGTGCAACGGATGAGGTTGCCTCAATGCAGGGTGAGATCCACACGTCACACGGTGGGGGAAGCCATTGCTGAGGTGGGGAGGGTAAACAATGCTAGCTCTGTGGCCTGGCCAGGGCACCTGTGTGCGTGTGGGGAGGACAGTTGAAGAGAGTGCTCAGTACTTTTCTTTGGAATCAGAATTTCTGATTTAGTGGCAAATCATGGAAAGTTTAGAATGGAAACTTTTTAATTTTAGAAACCAATTAAGTGATATTCAAACACAGCAGTGAATAAAGAACTATATTCTCTAAATGCCTGACTGTGTTTAACACATGAGAAGATATGTCCCTTGACCCTGAATCTTCAAAATATGCACAGTTTTCAAAGACAGAAAGTTGCAGTAAAATGCATTTGTGTGTATTTGGGGTAAGAGAGGGTGTTTGGAAAGAGAGGGAAGCTAGATGGGCTGAAACATGAGATGAATTCCTTCAGAATCCCTTCCACTCCCATAAAGCTTCTTGAATGGCGTCGGAGATAATATTCCCATTTCTGAGGACACTCACAAGGACGCTAAGGAGTATTGTTTCCCTTATTATATTTTTATATCAAAACATTTCCACAGTTATTTTCTTTACCTAATCTGGCACTGTAGCTGTGATTTGGCGGGGGGGGGTGGGGTGTTAGGAAGTTCATTTTCTTTTTAAAATTGAAGTTTTTAATGAACTTTTAGTAGATTTCCTGAAGGTTAGTCATTTCAACTTTTGGTATTACAAAGTCATGATTAGTTTTCATGATGAACATTAAGATTGCAAATAACTGCTGTGGGGAGGGTGTTTCTTTGTGAATTTAAAGTGTCTCGTTTAAAGATTGGTGCGTACATTGCTAATGTACCCTCAGTAGCTATTTTAACTTATCTCAGGTTGCAGAGTCTTTGGGGTGGTGCTTGCGTTAAAATTCTAGCCATGCAGCTTTGTGACTTAGGGCGAGTTCTTTAATCATCTGAACTTGTTTCCTCACCTGTACGATGGAGCAAATACTACCTAGCTCACCGTTCTGTTCAACTGAAATGATACATGTGAAAGATTCTGGCATTTCCTAGCTGGCCAGCCAATGCATGGTTTGTTTCAGTTTGGTTCCATGTGTGACTGCATGCTCTTGGACTATTGCTAGCGAGCAGGCAGAGAAACAGCAGCAGTACAGCCTGGCTGCAGGGCGTCTGTTGAGCCGCCAAACATTGAGGGGCAGCCTGGAAGACTACTTCGCCTCTTTGTCAGGGGCATGAGCCTCCAGAGACTCTTTCCTAGATGCCCTCATTGTATTTCTTCTTCTTCACTGTGTAACATGTTATCCTGGGAATCTCTCCTGAATGTTTGTTTGTGTCTGTATCTCTCTATTTTCTGTGACAGTATTTGCTTGACTGAGGTAATCCCAACTGGAGGGCTGAGGTGACAGATTTGGAGAACATTCTTATAACATGCTGTTCGAGCATTTACCACCATGATGTAATAAGTGTTTGTATTTAACAATATTTATTTAGCTCCTGTTATGTATCAAGTAATGAAAAAAACCTGCTTTCGTGGAGTGTACATTCTAATGGGAAGGGCAGACAATAAGCAAATGTCAAATGCCTCAGGTGTGTTAAGTACTGTGAAGAAAAATGAAGCAGGCTAAGGAGGAGTCAGATAGGAAGCTGCTTGCCATAGGGTGCTCAGGACACGTGGTCAAGCAAAGACTTCAGTGAATTCAGGGAACAAACCCTGAGATACCTGGGAGAGATGCATTCCTAGTGGAGGACAAAAGCCCTGAGACCCGTACACCTGAAGACAAGCGAGCAAGGAAGCGAGTGTGTCAAAGATGACATCAGAGAGATGCTAGCGCAAGATTATAAAGGTCATTTAGATGGTAATAAGGACTTTGAATTTTATCCAGAGTGAGATGGGGAGCTATTGGAGAGTTTTGACTAGAGGGCTGTCATAATCTGCTTTCACCTTTTTAAAGGACAGATTTAGGCCAGACACGGTGGCTCATGTCTGTAATCACAGCACTTTGGGAGGCCGAGGCAGGCGGATCACTTGAGGTCAGGAGTTCAAGACCAATCTGGCCAACATGGCGAAACCCCATCTCTACTAAAAAATACAAAAATTAGCTGGGCGTGGTGGGGGTACCTGTAATCCCAGTTACTTGGGAGACTGAGGTAGGAGAATCACTTGAACCGGGGAGTCAGAGGTTGCATTGAGCCAAGGTCACACCACAGCACTCCAGCCTAGGCAATAGAGCAAGACTCCATCTTAAATAAATAAATACATAAATAAATAGGATGGATTTGGCTGCCATATGAAGAATATGCTGTAGGGGAATAATAGTAGTAACAGAGAGCAGAAAACCATTGTAATAATTAATGGTAAGAGATGGTAACGGTGGAGGGGAGAAGTGGTCACATTCTGGATGAAGTGTGAAGATTTGCCAATTGGTTTAATGTGCATGTAAGAAAAAGAGGAGTCAAGCATATTGCAAAGGTTTTTCACTTAAGTAACAGCACAATGGAAATGTAATTTCAGAAGACCGTAGGAAGACTACAGGAAGAAGCTAGCTGGATAGTAAGATTGTGAGTTTGGTTTGGGACGTGCTAAATTTGACATATCTATTAGATAGTCAAGTGCATATGTTGAGTAGCTAGTTGAAATACATGACACTAAAGTTCAGAAATGAGAACTAGACTAGCACTGTCCAAAAGAACTTTCTACCATGATAGAAATGTTTTATATCTTCACTGTTCAATATAATAGCCACTAGTCATGTGTGGATATTGAGCACTTAAAATGTACCTAGTACAACTGAGAAATCGATTGTTTATCTTATTTAATCTTAATTAGAATTTAAATAGTCATATGTGTGTAGTGATTACTTATTGCTTGTCATGGAAGACTATGGATATAAACTTGAAAGCCATCAACATTCCAGTGTTTTGTAAGGTCATGAGACTGGGTAAGTCCACCTGGGGGAAGCATAGGAAAAGAAGAAAAGACATCTGAGGACTGAGATCTCCAGTGTAGAGGTTAGGAAAATGCAAAGCTACCAGCAAAAGGTATTCAGAAAGTAATAGATGGTGAGGAAGGGGAAGACCAAAAGAAAACAGTTTCCAAGAAGCCAAGTGAAGACAGTTTTTTAATGAGAATAATCAAATGTATAAATGCTGTTGATCTGTTCATCACCTTCATTATAGAGCAAGTCATGTACAGATTTCTCTCTTTGAAACCCATTCTTATCCCAGGCCCTAGCAAATAGTTACTGCTTTATAATCACTTCTAAAATGAACAATGCTGAACAAATTAATGGCTTACTCGATTAGCCTTTAAAACTTTTTTTTTCAGGAAATATGCTCTCTTCTTTGAGGTCCAAGCACTGCCATCTTATAACTGCTACCTGTTGGAAATCCCAAATTCTGTTCATGGCCTCTTACTCATCAGCCACCCACCATCACCCCTCCCCAGTTCTTCCAGGGCTTATTTTAGAGGAGCTGGATTGGAGATAGCCTCAGTATTTCTTATTTCAGCAGTTGAGTTTAAAGAGCCAAACATCTGCCTAGCCCTGGACTTTTCCTTTCTCCCTTACTTTACTCTTCTGTGGTTCCTTAAAGGAGTACTTAAAGGGAGTTAGTTCCTAGATGGGGAAGCTAGAATCTGTATGTATACTTGGCCTGTGGCAACTTGTAGGAAGTTATTGTATATGGTTGAAAAGTAGATTTGACTCCAAATCTCTGATAGCTAGATCTGATTATCTTTCCATTATTTTTATCATCTTCTCTTTTAATTCCTCTTCTGGACTTCAAGTGTAGAGAGTTAACCTTGCATGTCCTGTCTTTCTCTTTTCCCCTTGAATGAAGTTCCATTCATTGTTCCTGTGTATGCCCCGATTCAGAGTCTTTCTTGGTCTCACCACACACATCCTTGCTTTGTCTTGAAGTACTCTAACAAGCCTGCCTTTGGAATCTCTCCTGCATGTCCCAACCTCTGGTTGTATTCCGTGCACCTGGCTCTGCCTTAGCTTCCATTCTGTATTTGATATACTGTTTCCTGTGCTCTCTGAGCTATTACATTGGCATGGAGATAAATCTGAAAAAACAAGAAGGCAACATGCATGCTTTTTTTCCTTGCCATTTTTAATATGTTGATTATAGGTCTTGTGGGAATTCTGTTAAGTATGTTTTTCAATAATTACTATGGCACTCTGTTACTTATTTTTCTTGTTCCTTATATCTGTGTTGTACCAGCTCATAATACTAAATAAATATTGTTATTGACACAGAACATGCATCCTCATTCCTATTGTTAAAGCCACTCACAGTCCTGTAGGAAGTGTTGGTACAGCACTGTATGAGGAAGAGCAGATGCTAGGGTTGTATGGTGCCCTATTCTGAAGACCCACTGTGACTTTCTATAGTGGAGTTCAAGTAAGGCGAGGAATTTGCATCACTCTCAAACCCTCCAGATTTTAAACCTGCCAAGGAAAAAATGCAGAGCTGGAGCTTGCCTTGAATGATTAAAAGTCACATGAGGAATGCGGAAAGAAAATCCCAAAGGAGTGATGGCTAGAAAGTATTTTATAGTCAAAAGCTATACCAAAAGCAATTGCTCGAAACCCTAGAAACCACAAATGGAAATGAGAGTGGATTATATATAGTACAAACGACAGATACAGACACATTCCCCACCCAATGGGCTTGACTATAAAACAAGCCAATTAAGACAAAATGCACAGTAATTAGGAACATCTTAGAAGAGGTCAGGGTTGCTGGATTTTTAAATACATTCATATACTTAATTTATTTGAAATTCTATCAGGATAATTACATTATTTTAAGGTTTGAATTTTTGCAATTCAGGTATATAAACATGATAGGTTACTAAATGAGTTTTGTTGTGTTTAACCTCATGATTCACTTATATGCCGATAATGTGCCTTGCCTAGAATGTTTGCTTTGTAATGTTTCTGTGTGTTACTCCAGCTGCCTCCCTTTATTGCTGCCATATTACAATGAATGTTTTCTGCATATTTATGAAGAGCCTATTAGCAGCATAGGCTTGATTTAAAGAACTTCTCCAGTTTATGAATACAGTTCATCTCTTGTGAATGAATTTAGCACTTTAACGCTATTTATTTACTCCACAGCATAAAATGTACTGTAATAAATAATAGGTCCCTTGGGCCTATGGTAAAACTCACTGATCATCCTCTCAGCAGGAAGATGAACACAACCTGAGTGGAGAAGTAACGATCAAAATTCACCATGCTCGCTGGGATGTCATTTATATACCTGAATCTGATAAAGGCAGAATTATAGTGCTTGACATTGTGCTCACTACTAGCATCTGAATTCAGTGAGACTCAGGGAGGGAGGAGACTGAGTCACATTAGCAACATCTTAGAAGGTGATACCAACTCTAAATCGGCAATTCAAATAAGAAAGTGTTCTTCAAAAGCATATAATGCTTAATTTCTTACGCTAAATACACAGTAAGTTAGTGTTTTCCACTTTCTTCACCCTTGGAAAGCCCTTAGTTTTGGGGGGTTGTGTTTTTGGTGGGGGGGTGGGAGGGGGCAGGGGATTGCTTCAAAATCTCTTCTCTGTCAATTCCATTTGGAATTTTCAAGGCGACCCCAGCTGTCAGCTATCCATAAATGCAACATCTACAAGCCAGAACGTCTGTGTGGCGTTTGGTCCGTAGGGTCATTCTGTTTTATGGTTGAAGTCCAGAAACAGTCATATATGAGTGTTCAAAAGTCTTTCTAGATCAATGTATGCCTGATTATATTCTAAGATTATTTGGTTTATTTTTGTATTGTCTTTGTTTTTATTTGATATGATTTGCTTTTCTAGATATTTGTTCCTTTAAATAAATGGTCACAAATTTGAATGCCTAAAATTTGAAACCAGGTAGGGTGTTATAGAAACAATATAGGCCATAGTTCTGTATCAGGGAAGAATTGACTTTATTCTGGAAGATTTTGAGGTCTGATTTACTAGTTGTCTACTTCTATGTGGACAAATCATTCCACTTTGTAGATTATTTGATTTAGAGCAGACTGCATTCCTGATGGCTCTGCCAAGATGAATTAGCCCCTCACTACATCTCCAGATAACGGTGTAGGAGTGAGGAACCGTGTACCGTATCCTTCTAAAGAGAGGCTTCAAAAAGCACAATCTTGATTTGGGTAGTTGGAAGTTGTTCCTTTGTTGGACAGCTTTAATTATTAAATTGAGATGAAATATGCCTTCTTATAATTTTTAATACTAATTTATTCAACCTCAAAATTCCCAGTGCACTCTTTGGTTCTCTTCTCAGGCAAATGTTAGTTTCTGCCTTGTGTATTATTTATGCTTATACCATGAATAAAGGATGTCTCATCTCTATGTGGCAACGTCATCTGCTTCATGAGCTGACAGTTTTGAAGAGGAACATGAGACAGTCAGATGTGTTCATGCAACTCAGTCAAGCAGGTGGTCGCAAAATTAATGGCGTGAGAGTTGCAGTCATTCATTCATTCATTCATCCAAAAAATATTTATGGAGTGCCCGTTATGTATCAGGCACTGTTCTAGATACTAGATGGTACTCATCCTCTGTATCTTCCTTTTATTTCTAGACCATATAGTGTATGAGAACAGGATTCTTGTCTGATCACCTTTTACCTTCTATTTCACCCAACAAAGTACATTACATTTAGAATGGGCTCAAAATTTTATTTTAAACAAGTAAAATACCAAGTATGCCTATTTTGTTTTAGCTGCAACTGCTGGAATGGGACCAACTATGCCTGTTTTGAAGAGCAACATAGAGTAGTTCTAATCACTTTATGACAGCCATTAAATATTTCAATCACATTGGCCTCAAGTCTAGACTGAGTAGCAGCAGTTCTTCTTCTAAATAGTTTGGCTGCCCTTCTGTGAGTCTTTTCTAGTTGATTCTTGTCTCTTTTCATGTGTAGGAACCAGGACTGAAGACAGTAATTGTGAGAGGATCTAGCATATACAAAGTGGAAGGAAGGGTATTATACTTCTGTGATTTAGTAATTTCCCATAAGATGTTTTATTAGCTACCACCCTATTCTTTTTTCCCCAAGGCAGTCTTTTCTCTCTTTAAGTAAGTAAATTAATTAATTAATAGGATATCCATGTGGTATCTAACTGTGTATACCCTTGAGCTATTTTTTTTCCTATTTTTCTGGTCATTTTCACTAGTTAAAAGTCTGTTCTTAAATCTCTTATTTACAGTAGGAGGTTCTTATGTATATTATAGAAAGCTATTCAAAAAGTTATATTCATTTATTCAAAAAATAAATTATTGGGGGGTATGTAGTAAACTCTGTGTGTGTGTGTGTGTGTGTGTGTGTGTGTGTGTGTGTGTGTTGAGAACAAAGTGATGAATCACCAAGGCTTTGGAGTTCTTGCCTCCTTTATTCTGACAGTCATTCTTATTTATGCTGATAACATCTGTCTTATCCTTATAAGATATTATTCTGTTTTATTTGAGCTCCCTGTTGCATATACATGAGAAAAAAACTTAGTGGTTTAGTAATTCTTAGTGTCTCCCTTGTCTCTCATTTTTTTAGTTTTAGAAAAAAAGAACAGAAGATTCTTGTTAACATGTTTGTTACTGTTAAGATGTATTGTTGTTTGTAGGAACAAATGACAAATCCCATGTCTTTGTCATTCCATAAGGCTTCTACCAAATCCATGGGTCAAAGTGCCGTATGCAGGTGATTTACTGTGCTTGATTTGTTCCATGATTTCATCTTTAGACACTTCCATCTTTGTCAAGGCCATGCTAATCTCACCACAGGGAATGTATACTAGAATTTCTCAAATGTCAAATATATTGGGTACACTTAAAAAAAAAAGATTGTCATCTGAGTTATCAATAATAAAAGTAAAATTCCATAGCTTCAGTTTGCAATTACAAGCTTGTGTCTTAAAGTTTCTTTTGCTCCCATTTTTAATTTGGCTTTTTCTTTATACATTTCAGCTTCCTTCTTTCTCTAGTTTAATTTCACAAATATTTCTTAAATGTTGGCTATGTGCAAAGAATTGTTTTAAGCACTTTAATAGTTACAAAGATAAGTAAAAGCTCATTTCTACATTCTCCTACCCCAAGACCACCCAGACCTGCTAATCAATCTTAAATCCTTCTCTTTCTGCTAAATAGCATTAGGAGGCATCACTTTGATGGCTTTTTTTTTTTTTTTGTATTAGTTGTAACTGAAGGAGTTTTTTTTTATGTTTTAAGTAGTTATTATTGGTAGATATATTTGAGAGACCTTACATCACATAGTGAATTAGGATGTTTATTGAATGTCCTATAATGTGTTCAACATTGTACTGTTGTTAAAAAGCATCATTATAATTGTACTGCAAAACTTGCGATTTTTAATGTCTTCATTGCCTCCTGTATTTGTTGAAATCAATAATAACCTTTTTAAAAGTATGAACTTTATGATATGTAAATTATACCTCAGTAAAGCTGCTATATAAAAAAGAATAACCTAAAATATCTAAATTATATTGTTGTGTGTTAAAACACAAATAGCCTTCTCTTGTTAGATTTAATCCCACATGTAACAAATTTGCTGGGGCATTTTGCAGCACCATAGATTGACTGCTTTTTTCCACATACTACAGTTCTAAAACATGGGGAAATCTTAGTTAACTAATTGAAACAGTCATTTGGATAAGAACTTGAGCATGGGTCAGTAATTCTCAGTTTCCCACTTTGCTTGCAGAACACAATGTGAGTGTGGAATTACGCTCTTCACAGCATGTTGCACTACGTGTTCACTCACAGAGAGATAGTTTAAAGCACTTCCAGTTGCTATTCCTCTAAGTGTGATGCTTTTTTCCCATAACTTGTTGTTTTGGGAATGAAGCATCTTGCTGAAAGTGCATGTGCCATTTTGAAAATCTTAGCAAATTATATTTTTAGAATTTTATAAGGCCTTTTTTCCCCTTTCGCTACCTTTGTTCCAAATCATGTTTTTGAAACAATCTCTCTCCGAAAGCATTTCTATTAACAATACTTTTCAGTTCTCCCTCTTGTAACTCATTGTGAAAAATTACTTCCTCTCCCCGTGATGTTAATGCTCTGGAGGCCTCTGAGAGTTCTCCTCGTGGTGGAAGTCCACTACATAGCTGCTGAGAGCAGAGCCTTTGGCCTAATTGTCCAGGAGCTCCTACTACTGCCCCATCTATCCATCTATCCATCCATCCATCCATCCATCCATCCATCCATCCATCCATCCATCCATCCATGAATGATAGCTATCATCTATCATGCCTCAGAGCTGGCCCTGGGGAGGGGTTTTAGCTTCACTTGAATTCCACCTTCACCTCATAGAATGGTATGGACATCATATTCACTATAATACTATTATAATCAGTTGACTTTGCCAGTCATTATTTGAGACAGGCGTTTGTTCTTCTAGAATTTGCATATTCTCACGCAAAACATTCTGTAGAATGGTAAAGCTAAAAGATTGCTCTTGAGTGGCCATATGTGATAACTTGCAGTACATTAATTTGCTCATTTGTTTGTGATTTAATTATGATAGTAAGTGGAAAAGAAGGTTTACACTGGCTAACAAATGATACTATCTCAATATTAAATAGTGGGGGCTTTGTTGTTTTTTTAAATTGGGTGAAAGTCCTTCATGCTTTTTACTTTTTTTTGTTTAAGTAATTTGTATGTTTTCTCCCTTCCAAGGAGTGACCTTTATTCTTCATCATAATCCCTGTGAATTAGAGGCTAAAAATCTTTGTTTTACATCTGGAGAACAAATGGATGTTCCTGCCTCATTCTCAGACAAGCAAGTGATTGATAGCTTTGATATCAGATTCTGAAATGAAATAAATTTTGTCTCAATTTAAGAGAAAATAGTGATAATACAAATCCTTTCGGCCAACCAACTCAGGCATATGGGCCTTTTATTTTTTTATCTTTTTTCATTCACTACAATTCTAAATTGAAAAAATCTCACATTTTCTTTTAAAGTAGATTTAACAATATAGTTAACATTTAAAAATATCTAAAATAAAGAATATAGCACATTCTACTGAAATAGGCAACTAGCAGTTTATACACGTTTAGTCTAATACATTCCTCACCTTACATAAATCTCCAGAAAAGCTATAGGAAGGAAACACATTCCCCTGACACGACAGGATGTAAAATGGATATAAACCAATTACTTTTTGCAGTTCTCAGAGTCTCAGGAATACTGACCCTTCTGACTTCATTTTCAAGCAAGAACTCTCCACCCCCATCTTGTAAGGAAAAATAATTGAGCTGAATTTCTAGCAAGAAGCGAATCAAGATTTTCAAAAAATAATTTCGCTAGAACCTATGGAACAAATCACCTTTCAAACATGCCAAAGGTAGTTATTTGAATACATTTAAGCCCCTAATCACAGAAGTCTTTTGATGAACTTTTCCCACTTTAAATACATCAAACAAAGCAAAGAGAGTAGAGAAAGCCATTAGAAAATCATTATAATAAATACCAACATTGATCTACTTCTTCTCTCTCCTTTGGAGCCTCCCCTTTCCTTGTTTTAAGTCTTTTAGTTGGACTTTATATAGTAAAGTAATCAAACTCTCACAGGCCATTAAAAAAGAAATTTAAATGATTTTTACAAAAAACATTTTCCTTGTTTAAGATTTCAGGGAACCTGGTCAGTACTGTGAGGGCTCAGTTTTTGGCTGTGACTTTCAAGTTGAACCTTTTTGATGGTAAATAGCCTCCTGCTTATGCCTGTGTGTTTTGGCTTAAAAAAATCAATCTCTGAGAAAATGGGCTTCCATCTTCCTTTCAGCCCTGTCTCCTTTGATGATTGATGTTAATTCAGTAAGCTGCTGACCCAAGAAGAAAAGAATTGTTTGTGCTGTTGTTTTGAATAAATAAACTTACAAAGAATCAATGGCTGTGACTTAGAGAAATTAGGTAGTAGAGAGCATAAAGTCTCCTTCTGTCGTGTTTTTCATGTAAATAAAGCAAGGTAAAGGACATTTCAGCACCAGATATCTTTTTGAATGATGAAAATTTGCTTCAAGGGCAAATTTGTTTTTATTTAAGAATAAATGTTCTCTCTGTATCTATAGTGAGAAACGTCTGTAGTCGTGACAAAATAGGACACCTACTTATTCGCATAATATTTCGAGTAAGTAGCGAAGCAAAGCCAATTCCTCAGTCACTGGGCCCAGCTTACATTCAATGTTGTTAGTATGTGGACTTCAGTCTTCCTACCATAGTTTAGAGAAAAGTTTTTGAAGGACTTTATAACAGCATGATTCAATGACCTCCCTTTGGATCCCCCCCACAACATGTGGGAATTCTGGGAGATACAGTTCAAGTTGAGATTTGGGTGGGCACACAGGCAAACCGTATCATGGAGCAAAATGATTAGCTTGCATATTGTGTGAATTTGGCCTTTACTTCTCTGTGTCTGAGTTATCTCACTATGAGATAAGGAAGTGCCTGCTTCATCAGTTATACGTTTTAGTTGTAAGGATTAAATAAATTAATAAATGTGAAATGCTTAAAACAGCACCTGATTTATAATATTCCATAATTGCTAGCCATTGTTATTATTAGAGACAGTATCACACTCTCTAGCCCAGGATGGAGTGCAGTGGCATGATCATAGTTCACTGCAGCCTCGAACTCCCAGGTTCCATCAATCATCTGGCCTTAGTCTCCCGAGCTGTGACCACAGGCACGTGTAACCATGCCCAGCTATGTTTTTTTTTTTGTTTTTTTTTTTTTAAGAGATGGGATCTTGCCCTATTGCCCAGGGTTGTCTCAAACTCGTGAACTCAACTGATCTGGCGCCTTGGCCTCCCAAAGTGCTGGGATTACAGGAGTGATCCACCACGTCCAGGCAGCTATTATCTTTATTACCTAAATAGATTTACTGATTTTCTGACTTTTATATTATTTACCAAAGTTGTAATTTTTTTTTTTTTTTTTTTGAGACAGAGTCTCGCTATGCCCAGGCTGGAGTGCAGTGGCGCGATCTCGGCCAACTGCAAGCTGCGCCTCCCGGGTTCACGCCATTCTCCTGCCTCAGCCTCCCAAGTAGCTGGGACCACAGACGCTCGCCACCATGCCCGGCTAATTTTTTTGTATTTTTTTTAGTAGAGACGGGGTTTCACTGTGTTAGCCAGAATGATCTTGATCTCCTGACCTCCTGATCCACCCGCCTTGGCCTCCCAAAGTGCTGGGATTACAGGCGTGAGCCACCGCGCCCGGCCAATTTTTGTATTTTAAAAAAGTTTCCATTCTCAACTATTTTGATATAAAATTCTTCACCCATAGTAATTTGAAAAGTGTATGTTATGTGCTATTCTCGTGATAGTGAATAAGTCTCACGAGATCTGATGGGTTTATCAGCGGTTTCTGCTTTTGCTTCTTCCTCCCTTTTTTTTTGCTGCCGCCATTATCACCTCCTGCCCGGCTTCTGAGGCCTCCCCAGCCATGTGGAACTGTAAGTCCAATTAAACCTCTTTTTGTTTCCAGTTTCGGGTATGTCTTTATCAGCAGCATGAAAACAAACTAATACACCCCGTATCTGGAATTCTCCTACCAGGTTTATACCATTAAGTTTATTGGGGTAACACTCAGATAACTGTGTATGGCATTATGGAGGAAGGGCAAACCCTGAGCACTTTCTTAAGCCACGTTTCTCATGCACACATTATAATTTCACTACCTGCTAGTCACCTACCACATGTAAAGTAGTGGTAAAGATCAGATGCTTTTACCACCACATAGAGTTTGAGGCTCTCAGTCAAAATGACTCAAATGCCGCACCTGCTGGGTCCCAGAGCCCATTGTGATTTTCTCAAGTACCAATACATGCTTTTGAAGGAAAGGAGGTGGTGCAGACATGGCAAAGAGATATATGGATTTACCCTCTTGGGCTGAACACCATGAAATGCTTTTCTTTAAACAAGTTGGTTTTCTGATCTTACAGAGATGTTGTCATTCTGGGAAAGGGGGAAAACTGTGAAGGCTCATTTAAAAGACCACCCTTCTCACCTTGATTATCTGAGCACTATGACTCTTTTGAATGTCATCTCTCCTCCTCATCTTTTACCCCGTCTTTCTTTGTGGGACCTGACTTCTCCTTCCCCTTGTGTTTATATTGCATAGCTCATTCTAGCTGACACATTTTGTTAGTGTTATCAGAGAGATTAGAAGGAGTAAAATCACTGAGAATGTTGTTTCTCATTCTTCCAGGTCAACAGACTTACTTTCAAAGATAGCACCCCTTGATTGCTCTGCTTGGGGCATAATTGATCAGTATCAAGTTTGCAGTTTATTCTACATCTGACTTGTTAATTTAACTCACAGTGTACTGATTTTATATGCAGCGTTGGTTCATATCTTGGGGCTCAGTATCTAACATATATATTAAACTGTCAAGACTCTGGCAATAGGAGAATGAATGCTTTATAATTTGATCATCTGAGCCATTTGAAATAATATCTGTATCTTTTGAATCAAATGAAAATATACTGTGATAATTATTCTTTCACTGAATGTTAAGTGTTATTTTAAGCTTAGAATTATGAAAATAATTTTTAGTAAAGCCCATATTTAAAAGCCCTACCCCTAAAAGTAAGACAAAAGGAAAAGCAAGGAAAAATAAAAAATTCGTACTATTCTTACAGTTGTATGGTCTCTACATAGCACATTGTCTCTTTTTTCCAATTTTGTGGCACTCATATGAGATTGTAGGCATTCTTCAACCAAGAAACAACTTTACCAACTCTGTTAAAATTGCCACTTTTGTAACGTGGGGATAAACAAGATAGTATTTATTAACATCAAAATACAATGAGCTGGTAAATATCTTTCCTATAGATCTAAATGCAAAGAATATAAGGCTGCAAAATAAAAGTCCTAGAAAGTATATTTTTTTGTTTTTTCAAAATTAAACATAGCCTATTGAGCAAATGGTCACAATGTACATCCAAGTTAGTTTATACATGTTTAGCAATCTGTCCTATATGATTTAGAAAGCTATGGAATCACATTTGCTGTTTTAAATATTTATTGTTCTGCTATAGCATACACTGTTTATCCAAATTATTTAGACACCTCTACTTTAATAAACTATAACTTGTAGATCCTACTTAGCACAGATACAAGGAACTTGAGTGAGAACTGATCATATCGCTCAGAAAAGATGTCTCAGGATATCATATCATTCTTGCTTTACAAATCAAAGCGTTCATCCTTCATGATGAAAAGGTTATTTAAAATATCAGAATTCTTTATTCTTTGAGTTGTAATACACTCTTAACTTTGTAAAAGATTCAAAATTGATGGTTTATTATGTGTAAACTTGTTATGCTTCTAAAGACAGTTATAGTACAAATTACCATATTTTGGGTTGGTAATTTAAAAATACTAAATTACTTTGACTTTTTAATAATTTGGTGTGATAAGGTAGATGGCTTTTCCATGATATCTGATAGATTTGTGGATTCTATGTCTAAGAAAATGCAAAAGAGCCAAACATGGGGGCATGGACCTGTAGTCCCAGCTACTCAGGAAGCTGAGGTGGGAGGATGGCTTGAGCCCAGAAATTCAGGGTCAACCTGGGCAACATAGCAATACCTCATCTCACAGAGAAAGAAAGAAAAAATGGTGAAGAAAATATATTAGAAAGGACCCCATAAAAAGAAAATGAAAGGACTTTGATTCCTGGCAAGGTTGAGTGCTAAAATGTCTGGTAAATTTCCCAGTACAAAGCAGTTAGAAATGCTGGGTAAAATGCAATAAACTTCCTTTTAAAAGCATTGTTGACCTTGTTTAGAGAGTTAGAGGTCTCCTGGGGATGCAAATAAAGAGAAAACTAAAATCCAGAGCAGTAAACGGACACTGAAATTTCAGCTGCCATGGGGCATTTTTCAGCCTCTGTAACCTAGAGATCCAAGTTTTAACAGCTGGATCACTATTGAAGACAGGGCCTTTGGCCTATACAAAATGGGATGGAGAATTGAAACCTCCTTTTTATAAAGCATGTAATTTTTGAAGGGTTACATCATCAGTTAAAGGGTAGAATAGAAAAAAATCTAATCAGCAAAGAGAGATGGCAAGGAAACTTGTCTTGGCAAAAGCAAGCAGTTCTTGAGGAATTTGCCTTCAGTTTAGGCCTTTGTTCTTCCCATAGATAAAATCTTCTAAAACATGAGTTCACAATCCCCAATCATAGAAATATACAAGGAATATGTAACCATAAACTGGAGTCAGCAGAAACAATAAGCAGTTGGTATGGTCAGGCCTTGTATCCCCACCCAAATCTCATTTTGAATTGTAATCCCCATAATCCCACGTGTTAAGGGAGAGACCAGGTGGAGGTCATTTAGTCATGGGGTGGTTTCCCCCATGCTGTTCTTGTGGTAGTGAGTTCTCACGAGATCGGATGGTTTTCTAAAGGGCTCTTCCCCCTTTGCTCAGCACTTATCCTTCCTGATGCCTTGTGAAGAAGGTGGCTTGCTTCCCCTTCACCTTCTTCCATGATTGTAAGTTTCCCGAGACCTCACCAGCCATGGTGAACTGTGAGTCAGTTTAACCTCTTTCCTTTATAAATTACCCAGTCTTGGGCAGTTTTTTTATAGTAGTATGAAAATGGACTAATACAGCAGTTCAGTTAGTTCCCAATAACTTTATAAATGAGATTTCTGATTACAGAATATCAAATGGCTATGTTTTAAACATTTGAGAAATAGAAATCAAAACATAGTAAAAGTAGTAAAAGATTAAGATGCTGCCAGAGAAGATTAGGCTGACTTGAGAAAGAACAAGTAGACCTCTAAAAATGAAAATGTTAAACATTTTAAAATTTCTATAAATTTAAGGTACACAAGTGCAGTTTTGTTACATAGACATATTGCGTAGTGGTGCAGTCTGGTCTTTTAGTGTAGTGATCACCTGGATAATGTTATTATTAATTAATGCTATTAATTTCTCATCCCTTACCTACCTCCCACCTCTCCAAGTCTCCAGTTTCTATTATTGCTCACTCCATGTCCATGTGTACACATTATTTAGCTTCCACTTATAAGTGAAAACATGAGTATTTGGCTTTCTTGTTTCATATAAGATAACCGCCTCTAATTCTCTCCATGTTGCTGCAATAGACATGATTTTAATCTTTTTCGTGGATTAATGGGTTATCATGAGAGTGGGACTGATGGCTATGTAAGAAGAGGAAGCAAAACCTGAGCTGGCACAGTCAGCCCCCTGTCCATGTGATGCTCATTACCACCTCATGACTCTGCAGAAAGTCCTCACCAGATTTGGCCCCTTGACCTTGGACTTCCCAGCCTCCATAACTATAAGGATAAATTCCTTTTCTTTGTAAATTACCCAGTTTTAGGTATTATAAGCAACAGAAAATGGATCAAAACATGTATTTTGAGTTCAGAATTTCTGTATTGGCATTTCCCTCCTCTCTGTTGCCTCTTAGCATTTTTCCCCCCGCCACAGGACTCCACTGTTGATGAAAACTCAATAGTCCTATAGACAGTTGTTTTTGGATAAACACAGCAATTGATCCTTCTGGCCCTAAAGCTTGAAACTTAACATTTGTTTTGTCTGAGTACATTCCTCAGGAATGGACTTTCAGGCCTCCCAAAAAAGTATCTAAGAATCAAAAAGTGGACTAAGGACATGAATAGACAGTTCTCAAAAGAATATATACAAATGGCCAAGAAACATATGAAAAAATGCTCAACATCACTAATGATCAGGGAAATGCAAATCAAAAGCACAGTGCGATACCACCTTACACCTGCAAGAATGGCCATAATAGAAAAATAATATATGTGGGTATGGATGTGGTGAAAAGGGAACTGTTACAACCACTATGGAAAACAGTGTGGAGATTCCTTAAAGAACTAAAACTAGAAGTACCTTTTGCTCCAGCAATCCCACTACTGGGTATTTACCCAGACCGAAAAAAGTCGTTATACAAAAAAGATACTTGCCCATGCATGTTTGTAGCAGCACAATTCACAATTGCAAAAATAGAGAACCAGCCCAAATGCCGATCAATCAATGAGTGGATAAAGAATTGTGGGGTGTGTGTGTGTGTGTGTGTGTGTGTGTGTGTGTGTGTGTGTGTGTATGTATGTGTGATGGAATACTACTCAGCCATAAAAAGGAACGAATTAATGGCATTTGCAGCAACCTTCATGAAACTGGAGACTATTATTCTAAGTGAAGTAACTCAGGAGTGGAAAACCAAACATTGTATGAAGTTCTTACTCAAAACTGGGAGGTAAGCTATGAGGATGCAGAGGCATAAGAATGATACAGTGGACTTTAGGCACTCGGGAAAGGGTGGGAGGCAAGTGAGGGATACAAGACTACAAATTGGGTTTAGTGTACACTAGGGTGATGGGTGCACCAAAATCTTCCAAATCACCACCAAATAACTTACTCATGTAACCAAATACTACCTGTTCCCCAAAAACTTATGGAAATAAAAAATTAAAATATTATATTTAAAATTAAAGAAAAAAGAACTGAAACTCACTAGATCACTAAATCCAGACAACAAGATGCTGGACCCCTCATTCACCATGATTGCTTCCTTGCCTATCCCTAATTCCGGTTTTCTTGACACATTGTTTCATTTCTTCTCTGCTATATAAACCCTTAGTTTTGATCAGTCAAGGAGATTGATTTGAGACTGAGTTCCTGCCTCCTTGGCTGTAGCACCTGACTAAAGTCTTCCTTGGCGATAGTCACCATCTCAGTGATTGGCTTTCTGCACAGTGAGCAGCAGGACCTATACTGAACTTCTGGTGTTTCTGTAACGTTAATACAAGTGTTACTTTTTCTCCTAACTAGTTACATTCTTCAGTCTGTCCTTAAAAAATAATTCAAACAATTGGTCATTATTTTAGCTTAACTAGCTTTTAAATCAGTTGCCATAAAAAAAAAAAAAACCTGTTAGATAAAAGATATTTATTTAACATAAATATTTTCATTGCATCTTAAAATACTAGTATAGAAATCTAACAAACTGTATATACAGGCATGTGTGAAATTTACTTTTTTTAGGATTAGAGAACATCTATATTTGCCTGCAAGCTCCCTTAAAATAGTTAGTTTAGAGAACCATTTAGCATCACTCAGAGTTAAAATCATGATTGAGACACCCTGTAATGCAAATAGAAATGTCCTGAGGTCATTGCGTAATTTTATAGTGGTCTTCACCAAAGCAAGGAAGAAGGCAGTAAGTTTTATAGCATGATAGGTGGCCTTTATGTGAAGTAGGTTGAAATGTGCCTCTCTGTGTAGGCACACAGTGCATGGAATAGGCATTTCATTATGTTCATATCTACCTGTATTTTTCCTTTGATCAATGCATATGTTTGATTAAACAATGAAAATCTACAGAAGTGAAAATATGTATTGAAAAAAGTAACAGCAGTAAAGCAATATCTTGCAGCTTTTTACTTTGAGTCCCAATGGATTAGTGATTTTACTTTACTTTAGAAATGACAGTACAGTGATGATTATCGTTCCTTTGGGACTGATAAGAACAGAAATGGTGCCCAATTATATTAGTCATTAGTATTCTTTGTTATAAGTAGTATGGGAAGCTTGTAGAGCTGGAAGAACGTGGCCTGAATATATTTTTAAACAAGTAAATTATCTTTCAGTGTTGGCAAAAAATGTAGTTTGTCTGCCTTAGGAAAAGAAAATGTTCATACACAATTTAGCTTGTCCGTCATTTTAAACATTTCAGAAGGCATAGCCCCGTGGTCTGGGCCCTTTTTTTTTTTTTTTGGTCAAGAAGTGCTTCATCGGTTCCTATGTGAAAGTGTTGACATTTATATCACACTCTGAATACTTAAGAAATCAAAGGATTTGGCCGGGCGCGGTGGCTCAAGCCTGTAATCCCAGCACTCTGGGAGGCCGAGGCGGGCGGATCACGAGGTCAGGAGATCGAGACCATCCTGGCTAACACGGTGAAACCCCGTCTCTACTAAAAAAAATACAAAAAACTAGCCGGGCGAGGTGGCGGGCGCCTGTAGTCCCAGCTATTCGGGAGGCTGAGGCAGGAGAATGGCGTAAACCCGGGAGGCGGAGCTTGCAGTGAGCTGAGATCCGGCCACTGCACTCCAGCCCGGGCGACAGAGCGAGACAACGTCTCAAAAAAAAAAAAAAAAAAAAGAAATCAAAGGATTCTAGTTCTTTTGGAATTAACCAATGGGATCTCATCTACTAGTCAGGCATTCACAACATTCTGTGCACATGCTGAATTTGTGCTGTCTTCTTTCCATAGATATATTTTGTTAATGTGACTATTTATCTATATAGTTTCTTTCATACAGGCCCAGTCTTCATTCCCTTGTAGCCACCCTCCTTCCCCAAATGTGTTGCTTTAGTCGAATAGTTTGGAAAAGAAACAGTCTGGAAACTGTGCTTTGGTCTCTTAAGTAGAATAACCAACACATCCAGCAATTTCTCGGTGAATGGCTGTCATAGTAGAGGTGATTATTCATGATCATGATGAAATAATGTCCCTGACCAGCTTAAGCTTCGTCTTTTAGTGTTTTCATAGTTCCTCTTACATTTATCTACTCTAACACATATAAAATACAGAAAGCTGAGCAGTCTCGTGGCCTAATTTAACAAACCAATCTAACAATGAGGGCTATGAAGGAATTGTTAAAAAAAAAAAAAGAAATCAATTATTTCATGATTCTTGTTAAAGACAGAATTTATTCAAGGGGGGGCTACTACAATGGAGTTTTGTAGTGGGGTAGAAAGATCAGTTTCAACTGAGAATATATTAAAGAGAAGTAGAGATTTATAGCCAAGGATATGGATGTGGCTCACTGTATGGAAAATTACTAAGAAGAAACATCAGGGGTAACAGTGTTCTGGCTAAACCAACTTGATAGGATTATTGCTGAAGGCAGGCCAAGGTGGTAAAACATGGAAGGCAGGGGATAAAGAATTTGATCAGATATCAAAGGTAGTCAGATATCAAGGGTGGGGAGGTGGAATTTGATCAGATATTCAGGGTGAGGGACTTTTCCTCAACTGACCCAGTAGGATTGTTGCTAAAACTGGACTGAAGGAGCCAAGGATAGAACCCAAGGTCAGGGACCTCATCAGAAGGAGGGCTCAGAGAAGCCTGACTCAAGTTTGGTCAAGGGAAAGAACTGTCAAAAGACAAAATTACAACAAATTTAGCTTAAACATCTTAATTGACCTTTATTTGCAATTTTAGAATCAAGCAACGCCTCATCCTATAAAACAGAATGAGTGTTTTGATGAGCTGAGCAGATGAGTTTGGCTTTATAGACTAAAAATGACTGTGGAAAACAAAAACAGACTGCAGTAATTGGATTGGTCATTTCAAAGCTATTTTCTTTATGGAAGTTGAAGCACAGGGAACTTCTTTATCATGCCAGGTAAAACTGGCCTGTTTGGAGTTTCGGCTATCATCTCTCTCCTGGTTTCCCAGAAGGTCAGATAAATAACATACTTTCAGCTTGCTGGCTTGCTACTTCAGCATGAGTCACTCCATTTTGGTTTGGTCTCAGTGTAGGATCTGAGTCCAAACCCATAGCCTCCTATAAATTTTAACAGAGTCTTGTCAGAATAAAGATACTTACTCTTAATTTTCTTGAAGAGGAGAAAGTCACTTTTTAAGATTCACCTCACAGCAAAACTTTGTAAAAGCCCTCTTCAGATACCTCCTCCTCAGCCCAAAGTTTGCAGTGATGGGAGCAGCTAAAATTGTGCTCACAGGCCGCATGTCACCATGCTATCTCCCTGTTACCTTTGCCTTCTTCTTTCTTCCCTCCCTGCTGATGCAGCAATGCCTCCTTGGATACAGGATCATTCCTGCTGTAGGCTTTTTCCTGAGAGGGGCAGCTCTCCTGGGATTCTGGCGAATCAAATGCTTCATCTCAACAAACAGTTAGATTTGTTTATATTCTCCCCTTTTCCATATGGTGGGAGGAGAAACTTTTTCACTACATTCTTTATTTCAGTGTCTGGGGACCACTGAATTAGAATAACAAAAGACAGATTAACAGGATAAAAGCTACACAGTTTTTATTAATATTTATATACATGGGAGTTCACAGAAGAGAAAATCAAAAAGTAGTTAGTCTCAGGGTCTTATATCATTCAAACGCAGGACAGGGTGGGTTGGGCTTCAAGGAGCCATAAATTGTGGGGAAGTGACTAGGAATATGGGGGAAACTAATGGAAGATAGGATTATTTTAGTAAGGGTTGCTTATACAGTCTCATCTCCGTGCCGACTCCTCATCTTGTGATAACTTGTGATAAAGAGTTGCTCTCCTTTCTCTGGTCCAGAAGTAGGGAACACCCTCACAAGGGAAATTTCCGCCCTGCTTTTAAGCAGATAAGGGAGGGCAGAGAACTCTTCTGCGTCTGTTCTTTCTCACTTGCCTTCAGCTCAAAATAATCCTTGTGTTTGAGCAGCATATTTTAGGGTAGTATATGCTCATCTCCCTCATTCACGAAAGATTTAAGGTGGCTTTTACAGATGTAATTAAGTAAGTTAAACTTAATGATATATGAGAAATATGAAACTAAGGAAATGATGGCTCAAAAAGTCAGAAGCAGCCATTGATGTTAGTGGTTGGAGATGGACTGTGACTGTCTTGAGCTTTCCAGCAGTCAGCACAGAGATGCACATTGATATATCTCATTTGATTCCTTGGGTCTGTCATATAAAATAAACCATTTGCTCAGAAGAATTATGTGTTCCTGAAAATGGGATAGCTTCTAGAGATTCTCTTGAAGATAATACTTTGTAATGTAATGCATGTATTTTTAACAATGAAGTAAATGCAGTACAACAGAGCAAATAAAATATTAATAATACATATTTACTGAGTATATTCTGTATGCCAGAAACATATTATGTATGCTGGATATGTAATAGTGAACCGGACAGACATGACCTGTGTCTTCAAGGAGCTTATAAATATAATGGGGAGAGACAGATAATAAACAAGAAGTAAGCAAGCAAAAATATCAGATAATTACGAAATCCAGTAAGTGGCTGTCAGGAAATCCCCAGGGAGTAGTACAGTAAAGAATAAAATTTGGTGGCCACTTTAAGAAGTTTCAGCCAAAATTGCCTCCTGGGGAGGTGTATTCAAGTTGAGAATGGATGTTTCTGAGGTGAGGAAGAGCTTGGCACATTTGAGAAATCGAAAAGCAGCCAGTGTGCTTAGAATAAGGCTGTGCTTAAAATTACAGGAAGCCTTCACATGGAAAAGATACTATCCTTTGACCACCTCCACTGTGTGCGTCGTAATCTCATGGCTGATGGTTCAATCTGCTGTTGGAGAGACCACCTCATCTCTGATGGGAGGCAAAATAATATAGAGGAAATAATGATAGGGCTGGGTCAAGAGTATCTTTGGAAGACATTCACTTCTCACCTATGCATAAATAATTAGGCTATGGAGTATGTCTGTGGTAGTTTTAACCTGCAAAATTTGTGAAGCAGTAGTAACAAAAAAACTACCTTAGTGCCAATATACCTAAGTAGAAAAAACAATCAAGCCAAAAGTAATCCTCAAGAGAGTATTTCTAGAGTCCAGCTATGAGCAGTAGAATTTCCTGGCATACTCTCCAAATGTGATTGCAAAATATACACGTTATTAGTTGTAAAAAAAAAAAAATAGTTTTTATTAAAGTCTTTTCTCTACCAATCTAGGAATTACTCATTCTGTGCTTTTCTTTTTACAGCGTCACAGTGTCTCCCCTAACTGAGCTCAGATCGATGGTGTACAACTCTTAACACTTACCTCCCACCCTGGGACACTCACAGGGTCTGTGGACCTTTTATGGGAAATCTAAGGAAATTGTTGTTGTGTGAATGGGAAGATGGAAGAAATCCCAGATACTTGTTAAGCACTTCCATCTTACCCATATTTGAGAGATTCCACTTCCATAATCTCCCCTTCCAGCAAATCAGAATCCCTCTGGATTGCCAGTTGTGAGAGACTGGAAAAGAAAATATTTAAAAAATCAACAGAGTTCTTAGTCCTTTTTAAACTTAGTACTCAGTCTGTGTCCAGAAGCAATAAGTATCAGTCTATGTGTAAAAATCAGTGTATGTTCAGTACCTTTTTATTCAAGAGTTTCCAACAGCACCTTAACCTTCCTCCTCCTCCTTAGTATTTAATAATATTGTCAACGAAATAGAAATTAATTATTTTCCACATGTTCGTTACTGTGCTAAGCACTTCACATGTTATTTTATTCCATTTGTAGCTTGGTCCTGTGAAGTGTGTCCTGTTGATATCCTCCTCCTTGTTTTGGATAGGGAAACTGAGGTCCAGAGAATTTAAGTAGCATGCCCTTGTATTAGGGTTCTCTAGAGGGACAGAACTAATAGGATAGATGTATATATGAAGGGGAGTTTAGTAAGGAGTACTGAGTCACACGATCATAAAGTGAAGTCTCACAGTAAGCTGTCTGCAAGCTGAGGAGCAAGGAAGCCAGTCTGACTTCCAAAACCTCAAAAGTAGGGAAGCCAACAGTGCACCCCTCAGTCTGCGGCTGAAGGTCCAGTAGCCCCTGGCAAACCACTGGTGTGAGTCCAAGAGTCCGAAAGCCAAAGAACTTGCAGTCTGATGTTAGAGGGCAGGAAGCATCCAACGTCGGAGAGGGATGTAGCCGAAAGATTCAGCAAGTCAAAATTCTTCCACCTTCCCCTGCCTGCTTTATTCTAGCCCTGCTGGCAGCTGATTAGATGGGGCCCACCCAGCTTAAGGGTGGGTCTGCCTCTCCCAGTTCACTGACTCAAATGTTAATCTCCTTTGGCAACACCCTCGCAGACACACCCAGGAACAATACTTTGCATCCTTCAGGCCAATCCAGTTGACATCCAGTATTAACCATCACACTCCTAGTTACACAGTTAGAAAGTCATGTAGCCATGATTCAAACCCAGGCAATCTGATTCCAGGGCCCACTGTCTTGATAATCACATGCATTTAAATCAGTAAAAAATAAAATAAAATGCTGTCTATATTGTAGGCACGGGTGATAGAAAAAATAGCCATGTAGATAAACCTAGCCTCAATGCAGTCCCTGGCAGAGAAGGGCTGTAAGGGAAATGTCTTTTCTATAAGAGGAAGGGGAAGCAGGATAGGAAGACACCACTAAGGTCTCAGATGAGGCTTCAGAAAAGAGACTCTTTATGACCTAAACTTCAGTGGATATGGCCAGGTTGTTTAGTGGTGTTCAAGGCTGAAGAGATAATGCTTACCAGGGAGTCTCACAGAGTAACCCTTGGATGAACATCTCTTAAGATTGTTAGAAATGCTGGCCAGGTGCAGTGGCTCACGCCTGTAATCCCAGCACTTTGGGAGGCCAAGGTGGGCAGATCACAAGGTCAAGAGATTGAGACCATCCTGGCCAACATAGTGAAACCCCGCCTCTACTAAAAATACAAAAATTAGCCGGGCGTGGTGGTGCATGCCTATAGTCCCAGCTACTTGGGAGGCTGAGGCAGGAGAATCGCTTGAACCCGGGAGGCAGAGATTGCAGTGAGCCAAGATCAGGCTGATGCACTCCAGCCTGGCAACAGAACAAGATTCCTTCTCAAAAAAAAAAAAAAAAAAAAAGTTAGAAATGCTAAGTCTCAGACCTATGGAAGTAGAAACACTAGTGGGCCCTGAAATCTGCATTTTTAAAGCCTTTACAGGTTATCCTTAGGTATGCTCAAACTTGAGAACCGCTGTAAATGCTCAGAAGATGAGCGAATGTGACTTATTTCAAGAATTACAATATTATTTCCATTCCTCTCCCTTGCAACCTAAAAGAAACAGAGTTGTATAAATTATCGTACTGAAATTGTCTACTTTTGGTCTAACAGTGTGTGTAAAGAAAAGGAATTAAAGATGTATTCTTGTTTCATTTATTTTTATTTTTTTAATTGTTACATAACAGTTGTGCATATTTTGGGGCTTCTTCTGAAATTTTGATACTTATATTTGATGCTTACAATGTGTAATGATCAAATCAAGGTAATTGGGATATCTGTCACTGTAACAGTTTTCTTTATGTTGGGAAAATTCAAATTCTTCTAGCTACTTTGAAATATGCAATAAATTATTAACTATAGTCACCCTATTTGCACTATCATACTCTAGATCTTATTCCTTTTAACTGCTTTTTTGTACCTATTAATCAACCTTCCATCATCTTCCCTTCCCACTACCTTTTCTTTGTGCAATGGCGCAATCTCAGCTCACTGCGACCTCCGCCTCCCGGGTTCAAGCGATTCTCCTGCCTCAGCCTCCCAAGTAGCTGGGATTACAGGCATGCGCCACCACGCCCGGCTAATTTTGTATTTTTATTAGAAATGGGGTTTCTCCATGTTGGTCAGGCTGGTCTCGAACTCCCAACCACAGGTGATCCACCCACCTTGGCCTCCCAAAGTGCTGGAGTTACAGGTGTGAGCCGCCGCTCCCGGCCCCCACTACCCTTTCTAACTATGGTAATCAACAATCTACTCCCTATCTCCATGAGATTCATTTTTTTACCTTACCACGTATGTGTGAGAACATGCAACATTTGTCTTTCTGTGCCTAGGTTTTTTCATTTGACGTAAGGACTTGCAGTTCTATCTATATTGTTGCAAATGACAGCTTCCCATTCTTTTTAATGACTGAATAATATTCCAATGTGTATGTGTATTGTAGTTTCTTTATCCATTTATCTGTTGACAGACACTTAGGTTGATTCCATATCGTGGTTATTATGAATAGTATTGCAATAAATATGAACATATAGGTATCTTTGATATATTGATTTCCTTTTTTTTGATTATATGTCTAGCATTTTTTTAATAAGAAAGTAGACTTTGTGGACAGCAGGTTTCCACATTTCACCTTCACTTTCTCAATAGTTGAATCCCTTCCCAACTAGCCTCTTACTTTTAAGAGACTTCATATCATTTAACAATGTTATAATTAACTAATGACTTATTATTTAAATATTGGGGTAAAACCAAACCATCATCAGCTTAAATAAGTCTGTATTGATAATTGTTGCAGTGACATAGAGATAGCACCTTTTCTAGTCCATTATCATTGATGTTCATTGAGTTGTCTCAGCATTTTACAAATTTGAAATGGAATTCCAGAGGCATCTGAGTTATGCTTATCCTAACAATTACGTTGTATGAATCAAATCCTATTACAGTAAAAGCCAAGGGACCATCCAAATTCATTTGTTATACTGAAACACAACTGTATGTAGGGATTGCTTGAAATAATGTTTTATTATATGAAGATTAACATATAAATATGGTTCAAACATTTTTCATGTTTTAGAGGTTATTTGTACTGCTTCTTAGGTCATTAAAAAATAAAACATTTTACTGATCAAGGGGCATTTAAAGCATGACATTGTTAAAGTATGCCCCTGGCTGGCAAAGTGGACTTCCTGTGGCTAACTGAGGTGCTTGTTAAACAGATCAGGTGGCCATGGCTGTGTGAGGGGTAGTCATGTACTCTGTGTTTTGCAGAGATGCTGTTAAAGTGTCACAGGACCTCCCTTTCTACAATCATGCCAAACCAGTTTCTGTTGTCAATGCAGAGATTGGCTGTAGCTGGAAATCCCCCATCTGACCACCAACAGACCACCTGACACCAACCAACTAACCGCTGAACCAGCCAGTTAAGAGAGACTGGTGATTTAGGGCTTAAAGGTCATCCAATCAAGACTATTCCTCACTCCCCTGACTCCCCTCCTCTGTCCTCCAGTTTTTGCCTTCATAATCTCTGACTCTCCAACCTATCCTCAGAGCCAACACATTTTCAGTTTGCACTGTAGGCTTCCAGTCCCCAATCTGCATATTGCTTATAGAAAATAAAGCTCCTTTTTTTTTCTCCCATGTACCTCATGGTCTTATGTTAACAATATTTTAAATGCAAAACAAATGAATGTTTCCACTCAAATTCTGGTCTCTTTTTCTGTATAATTTTGGTTGTTGTTATTGGTATTGACAACAGAATAACATAATTATTGATTTCTTATAGCTGCTTTAGAGCAGCACATTAATCCCAGTTTCCTCTTTACTATGTTTCTGTTGTTGCATTTACCACAATTTTATTTAATTTCTTTGTTTATATATCAGCCTCTCCCTTACTAAGTCGTGAGGGCAAAATGTCTTATTTTTCACTACATCTCTTGTCCCTGGCAACATCATTAGTGTAGTTTTTCTTTTTAATGATTTTACAAGTGGCTCAATTGGTCAATCATGCAATAATTCATTTAATAAACATGTTTTGAGCACAAACTTTGTGTTAGGACTGTTACCTGTTGTAACAAATTTGTTCTAAGCATAGGGCTGGCTGCATCATGTTATTTAGGGAACTTTGAAAGTAGTTCTTACTCCTACACTCCATCCCTGGTGATTCTGATACTATAGGGTAAGGCTTGGGACTGGAGAAGTCTTTCTTTTTTTTTTTCAAAGCTCTCATAGTGATACTAGTGTTCTGTCATGCTTCAATATAAAGAGGTTGTCCTTTCATTAGACTGGATATATCATCTTTTTCCTTTTCTTTGATTAATATCCTTGTCTCTGTTTTTTTAAAATTTTTATTTCTATTCACAGGAAAAAATAGGAATTGGGAGACTAAGTAGCTTATTTTCAAGTTTAAGGAAGGGGAAGGCACTTCAATATAGATTATCTTATTTCACTCAGAATAATTTTGTAAAGCAAATGTTATTATTTCCCTTTTTTTCATTGAGCACTGAAGGTTTTTAAAACTTACAGAAAGCCACAAAACTAGTTAATGGTAGAATATGGCTTGGAACCCAGAGGTGTGTAACTCCAGAGCTCATATTCTTTTCTCCTAATAACAGCAGTGTTAAAAAAAAAAAATTATTCTTGGCACTTATTAAAGATGGTGAGGGAGGCTTTATTCAAGGGGTTGTGGCCATAGGTATGGGGACCACTGCGATGGGGCCTTTCAGTGGGGGAGAGAGATGGGGCTCTACCCTGACTCCAACAAGGACAAGTGGGGATTTATAACCGAAGAGCATGGTGCAGGATTGGGTGGAAAGTCCCTAAGTGGAAGCATCAGCTGCAGGGGTTTCTGGCTAACCTGACCTGATAGGACCCTTGTTGAAGGCAGGCCAGATGATAAGTTATCCATGGTGGTCAGATACCCAAGGTGGGCGATTTTCCCTAAACTGACTTAGCAGGATTCTTGCTCTAACTGGATTCTACAGGAGCAGAGAGGGAAGCCCAATGTCTGCTTACTCAGAAAGGACTCAGAGGAGGCTGACTCAAGTTTTGGTCAATGAAGAGAGTCTATCACCAGCTCTATAGTAAAACCAAATTTAGCTGGTTTATAAATGTGTTGCACTAACTGCATATGTGTTCTGTTTTGAAAAACAGAAGAAAGTGATTCCATTAACAAATTAAAATAATTTATGAAAAAAAATTATGTTGGTTTATATTTGTGACCTTGGTTGTGTTGTGTTTTGTTTACCCCTGCTCTCTGTATCAGTGCCTTTCCATGGGGGGCGGAGGGGGGTGTGGAAATCCTAGGCTATCGTTTTTTAAAAAAACATTGTGTATAGTTTAAATAGTGCCTTCACTTCTGTGTTGAGACTGTTATTCTTAAAGAAGATGCAGGCCGGTTGCAGTGACTCATGCCTGTCATCTCAGCACTTTGGGAGGCTAAGGTAAGATGATCGCTTGAGCCCAGGAGTTTGAGACCAGCCTGTATCTCTACAAAAGACACAAAAATTAGCCGGTTGTGGTGGCACCCGCCCTTAGTCCCAGCTACTTGGGAGGCTGAGGTGGGAGATTCACCTGTATATACGAGGTTGAGGTTGCAGTGAGCCAAAATCACGCCACTGCGCTCCAGCACAGACAACAGAGTGGTGTCAAAAAAAAAAAAAAAAAAAAAAAGAAGAAGAAGATGTGATACATGTAGATATACAGCTATTTTTTCACACTACAGACTATATAACTATTTCTTAAACTTATAAAAACAGCAACCTATATTCAGTGTGCACATTACTTTAACACACTCTGTGCCTTGTTTTTTTCTTACGGCAAGTATGTTGGCTATTGTTTTTCTGTCTTGGTGGCTTTGAGGCCTTGTACTGTGATTTTGCATAGAATGTTAAAGTTTAGAAGTTGATGGTTAATTTATTTGTGTATGATGTGTGTCTGCAATATGGAAATTAAAAGCTGACTGTAACAATAAATTATGAAAATGAAAAAGTAGAGAATAAAATAGGCGTGTGCTTTGAAGTTCTGTAGCATGTATATTGTATTTCTTGTAAAACTGCACTAACTTGAGGTTGCTTTCTAGAAGTAATGTTATTGTTTAGTATCAGCATTCACTTTTTTTAGAATCACATTGATAAGATATAAATATTTGCACAGGTGAAATTAAAATACACAGTAAAGAGGCTAGTCTGAAATCTCAAGAGAGGGATGTATTTAATTTAGAGGGTTTAAAATGCATGTTCTTACACTCTTCTCTCTCTTTGGAATTCTCTTTCCCTTTGCTGCTCCTGGAGCAAATTGGTATGCATCCCCTCAGGTCCATTCTTAAAAGAGCCTTCTCCGCCTGACACTTTTCTAGACTGAGTCAGTGTTTTTTCCCCCAGTCTGCACCTGCAATGGTTTTTTTAAGTGTATGTCTTATCAACCTAAAATAAGCAACAGAAAGACCGACTCTCCAAAGAGTTTCTTCAGGAATAGCAGGGGAGCGATCCAGGATATTCCTGCTATGATGGGTCATAGGCGCTTCCAGAGAGGCAAGGGAAGGTAAGAGTCTGTAAAGGCAAAATGAGGGAGGTTACAGTAGCTGTTTGGCATCAGTTCATTAGTGGAACAGGCAGTTGCTGGGCAGGTCTCCTCGTAGAACTAATCTGTATGTAGGGTTGCAGTAGGCTTTATATAACATTGTGGTTTTGGCAGTCTCCTATGATAATTCCTTTTGTCAAGCAAACGTGCATGAGGGCCTGTCTTTCATTGCATCCTGGCTCCATTTTGTTGGACTTTGACATAAGTGACTCTATTTTGACGTGGACAACTTTCACAGTCCTCTCAAGTACATGTGAGCTCCTTCATTTAAGGACCATCTCTGGGAGCTCCCATAGAGTCTGAAACATTGAGCATTCACTAATTGTTTGATTTTGATTTAATGAATAAAATTTATTGTTTGCAATAGAAAATGTAGCAGAACAACTGATTTCACATTATATAATTGTGACATATGTTATGATTCTTATTTTTAGAAAAACCAAGGTCTGAGGTAGCTACATAGCTTGCTGAAGTCATACAGATTGTCCCTTAGATTTAGTCTGACATTATGCTCATTTGTCGGTCAATCCCATATACTGTTCAAAAAACTAGCTTTTGCCCAGCTACAGTCCACGTGACACTGTTGCTTCCAAGAAACGTAACTGGAATCATGGCCAGTGGAGGGGAAGATGGATTTTGGAAAAACCTCAAGTAAAAGTTAATGGTATTTTTTGCTTTTGACTCCAGGACTTTTCTCAAGTATAATGGGCTAAAGTGCATAGTGCCAAAGAGATTGCTGTAACACGCAATATTTCACAGTTATCTGTTAACACAATCCTCTTCAAAATTACTCTTATTTTTTCTTGAGGGACTATTTTTTTTTTCAGGATGTAATTTGGAGGAGCTGCACTAATCTATTCTGTAAGATGTTGATTCAAGTTCTTTATATCAAAGTCATCTCAACTTTGTATGTTAACAAAAGAAATTGAAAATATATTGGTTGTGGGCCCTTTTCTTATATTCAACTCTGATATGCTGTATGAGTTTTGACAAATTCCCAAATTGCAGGAAATTGTTTCCATTTGTTCGTTAGCAAGGGGGCTATCTGAGGAGACTCATGGGCAAATACTCAGCTTTTGGATTTGTGAATTTCAGCTTGTAGTCATTGTTGTGCTAATAGGTCTTAGTTAAGATGTATATGTCAGATTATATTAGATTATATTATAACAAATAATAGACAATCCACATTCGTTTATTTTACTGGATTTATGTTTTTATTAGCTGAAGGAGGTTGGCTTGGTAATTGTTTTTTATATGGAGACTTAAGTATCAAATATAGTCTAAGGAACACTACAGGGACCCTTGTCTGTGGCCCTTATTTTTAGTTAGTAAAGGGAAAAAAGAGGGCTTCTCTGATAGTCAATATTAACTTAGTTTAGTAGTGTCTGTTGTAAGTTAATTTAACTTGATCAAATTCAAATATTAGGGTTACTATGAGCTCAGGAGTTCAAGGTCAGCCAGAGTAACATAGCCAGACCCTATCTCTACCAAGAAAAAAAAAATTATACTGTATTCTTACCTGGTATAATAAATAGAAAAGACCAGGTAAGCAGTATGAGAATAAAAATACAGATACGTATGTTAATGAAAATAAACATTACTTTGAACTTGCAAGTGGTATTCCACCAGAGTTAAGAACATCTATGAAGTCTTACTTTTCCAACTTGAATTTCACCATAGATAATTCAAAGTAAAATGTCCTAGACTTGAGAATTTTTTTATTGTCCAAATAGCTCTTACATGCCCCAAAAAGATCTCCACAGAGTGCAAGAGACTTTATCGTTCAGCATTAATCTGAATTGGAACTGAGTTGAAGTATAGTATTACCTTAAAGATTTTAATGAAGGACCTGATTAAACAAGATCAACAAGCTGAAAAGGGAAACATTTGCCTGCTTGAGCAACAGTGTTTTAGACACTGTTAAGGATTTTGCCTACACTGGGGCCTTGTTATGCTGGTTGTTGGTTAGAGTGACTCCCCGCCTTATCCATGGGGAAGACATTCCAGGACCTCCAGTGGATACCTGAATCCATAGATAGTGCCAAGCCCCATATACACTGTGTTTTTTCCTATATGTACATACCTGGGATAAGATTTAATTTATAAATTAGGCACAGTCACAGGTTACCAACCATAACTAATAATAAAATGCAGGTTGAATATCCCTTATCTGAAATTCTTGGGACCAGAAATGTTTTGCATTTCTGATTTTTTTCAGATTTTGGAATATTTGCATATATATAAAATGAGATCTCTTAAGGATGGGACCCAGGTCTAAATAAAAAATTCTTTTATTTTCATATACACCTTATGCACATATCCTGAAGATAACTTTATATATTATTTGTGATAATTTTGTGCATGTAATAAAATTTGTGTACATTAAACCAGCAGGAAACAAAGGTGTCAGTATCTCAGCCACCCATGGGGACAATCTGTGGTTGTTTGGAATCACTGTCATTTCCCTTTCCTTCCCTTCCCTTCCCTTCCCTTCCCTTCCCTCCCCTCCCTTCCCCTCCCCTCCCCTCCCTTCCCCTCCCCTCCCCTCTCCTTTTCCTCCCCTTCCCTTTTCCTCCCCTTCCCCTTCCCCTTCTCCTTCCCCTTCTCCTTCCCCTTTTCGAGACAGTATCTCCCTCTGTCGCCCAGGCTGGAGTGCAGTGTGGTGATCTTGACTCACTGCAGCCTCGACCTCCCAGGCTCAAGCGATCATCATTTCTGACTCTGAATATATATGCTACTGATAAGCAATCATTTTCTTATGCTTCACTTATTCACACATAAATAGTTGATAGCAAAATATATAACATACCATTAAAATAGTGAAAAAATAATGTGTTCAGGGTATCTAAGCAGCACAGCAGCATCACCAGAACACCCACATCAGCTGCTGAACCACAGCTGGCTTTATCGCCACCAGTGATCCTTCCTTCCTTCCTTCCTTCCTTCCTTCCTTGCTTGCTTGCTTCCTTCCTTCCTTCCTTGCTTCCTTGCTTCCTTCCTTCCTTCCTTCCTTCCTTGCTTCCTTGCTTCCTTCCTTCCTTCCTTCCTTCCTTCCTTCCTTCCTTCCTTGCTTCCTTCCTTCCTTCCTTCCTTCCTTCCTTGTTTCCTTGCTTCCTTCCTTCCTTCCTTCCTTCCTTCCTTCCTTCCTTCCTTCCTTCCTTCCTTCCTTCCTTCCCTCCCTCCCTCCCTCCCTCCCTCCCTCCCCCCCCTTCCTTCCTTTCTTCCGTCTGTCTTGACAGGATCTCACACTGTTGCCCAAGCTGGAGTGCAGTGGCATGATCACATCTCACTACAACCTTGAAACCATGGGCTCAAGCAATTCTCTCACCTTAGCCTCTTGAGTAGCCTGGATTGCAAGTGGGCATCATGACCTCCAGCCAATTTTTAAAAAAAATTTTGCTTCGTTGCCGAGGCCAGTCTCAAACACCTAGGTTCAAGTGATCCTCCTGCCTTGGCCTCCCAACTCACTGGGATTACAGACATGAGCCACTGCACCCAGCCTATATTTTATTTATTTAGGTGAGAAGAAACATCAGAAGCAGTTGAGGGTCCAGGAAGTGGATCCCCTAGGGATGAGGAAGCATTCTGCTGGGTGGCTTTTAAAAATGCTTCCAGCAGAGTCATCCGCGGCTCCATATTGATTTTTGTCTTCGAAGTCTTTCTTTAATTTTACAAACTGTCATGTTCTGTTATGAATGTGCACTGCTCTAGTCCTTCAATAAGCTCATCACATATTTGCACCATGTTGTCTGTAGATAGTAATTTTGCAGTGTTAACAATGCCATCTTTATCATCACTATTATCACAATCACCTTTATTCAGAACCATTTTGGTTATTTTGTTATCAGTCAATGAATGAAATAACTGAAGCCTCATTATCAATGTTAAATTTCTTTAACATCCACTTCTTCCAGCATACTGATGGATTCTGAAGATAACAGCTTTTGCATATGTAAGGAGATCAAACATTTGTTTTCTCACACGGCATGTGAAATCCTTCAAAGTCAGCATTTTGTTTATCATTATCACTGAACATAGTCACAGGTTAGCAGCCGTGTCAGGCATGCACCACTATGTCTTTAGTCACAGTGTTCTAGGTGTCGGCAAAAACATACGTAGCATTATTTGTGCTAAACTCCTTTTGAATATCTTCCACAACCACACCAATGTTCATGCTGCTAGCATGTTGTTCAAGAATGCACTTTTATATTCATTCTGCACTGATGTAAGGATACCTTCGTCACATGGATGAATTAATAAATTCACACTTAGGGGGAGTATATGTGGCATGAACATGATTTTTGATGAGAATTTCTGCTGGAGGATGAGCAGAACAGTGGTCAAGGAATAATAAAGTCGTGCATTTGTCATCCCGGCCAGCTTCCTTTCAGTGAGCACAAGTCACTGGTACAAAATGTTTGTGAAACCAATCAGAAGAGATGTCCCTGGTGATAAATGCCTTTTTGTTCATTTAATAATAGACTAGTAAGAAATTCACTCCTTGAAAACAGTGAGATCATAGCCTTTGCCTATCATAACAAATTTATCCTTTTGCGTGCCTACTGCATTGGAACATCCCAGCACAGTTATTCCGTCATTGGCATCCTTAGTTCCTGTAGGAGCTGTCTCATCAGCTGTAGCCAGTGTCTTTCTGGGACCATACACCAAAACAGTGATGTTTTAACAGCATTATAGACTTGTTCAGGCATCAGATTTCCATCAGCAATGACCTTGGCAAATTCGTCAGTGAATTGCTCTGCTGCTTCATGGTCAGCAGATGCTTTCTCACTGTATAAATCTTTAAAACAAATTGAATTCCATGTCTCAAGTTTCTATAAGTAGCCTGTTGAATATTTACAGTTCCCTTCAATTTTCAGTTCATCTTGATAGAGCTTTGCTTGTTTCATCATCAGCATACCATTAAGTGGCATGTGTTCACTGTGACACTGATGAATCCCCTCTTTTAACACCTAAGATTTTAAAATTAATAAATTATTTTTTAAATAGTGGTGAGGACTTGCCATATTGCCCAGGCTGGTCTTGACCTCTTGCAGTTAGGTGATCCTCCTGTCTTGACCTCCCAAAGTGCTGGTATTACAGGTGTGAGCTGCCATGGCCATCCCTAAGATCTGTATTTTTGGCTTTCTGCAGTGTTTTTCTTTGTTTCATTAACTTTGTTTATCACTTTCAGCATGGAACTTCAACTGTTTATCCTTGTTTTCTTCAGGTCGTATATGGAGGTCATTGTAACACCATAGTCTTCTGTGACATGTTTCATACTTACACTGCTATTCAGTTTCTCCAACAGCCTGACTTTCAGTGCTATAGAGAAACATAAATGCTTTCTCTTTTGCTGATCACTGTTTTTCATAGCCTTCTTGACATTTTCAACAATATCTTTCACCACAGAGCAGAGAATAAGCACACAAACACAGTGACTAATGCACATAGGTCTTAGCCCCATCCTGGGGAACCTGTCCTTGCTGCATCTGGCCTGTACGTGTGGCATTGTATTACACTTTGTGAGCGTGCTTTTATGGGGGGAATCTGGGTGTGTGTGGAAGATACATTGCAGCTGAAGGGAAGAAAGATATCCTTCCTGGGAGGGTCTTTTGTTCCTTGGGAGTGCTGAATAAACGGTGTTGTGCACCTGCAGTTGGACTGTGACTTGTCACGTGAGGTCACATGTGAATTTTCCACTTGTGGCATCATGTGATTCTCAGAATGTTTCAGCTTTTGGAGCATTTCAGATTTCAGACTTTTGAATTGGGGTTGCTCAACATGGTGAACAATTATAAGAATCTGCTGTCCACAATTTCACAGCTAGAAAATTTGTTCTTACCTTAGATCTTAGTAACCTCCGCATATGATTTTATTTTATTTCCCTAAGTTAAGAACTTTCACCTTTCACTTAGCAGAAAAGCCAGGTAGATACTGTACTTTTTAAAAATTGAGAGAGAAGCAGGCATGGTAGCTCACGCCTATACATCCAGCACTTTGGGAGGCTGAGGCTGGTGGATCACTTGAGGTCAGGAGTTCTCAAGACCAGCCTGGCCAACATGATGAAACTCCATCTCTTACTAAAAATACACAAATTAGCCAGGTGTGGTGGTACGTGCCTGTAATCCCAGCAATTCAGGAGGCTAAGGCAGGAGAATCACTTGAACCTGGGAGACAGAGGCTGGAGTGAGCTGAGATCATGCCACTGCACTCCAGCCTCAGTGTCAGAGGAAGACTCCATCTCAAAAAAATAAGAAGAATAATTAAGAGAGATTATTTCTAAAATTATAAATGTACTGGAACTGCTAGTTAAATTCTGTCTGCTTCTAGTAGAAACTATAGTTACTAAACAAATAAAAATATAGTAGTTTCTCCTTATCCACAATTTTGCTATCTGTGGCTACAGTTACCCGTGGTCAATTGTGGTCCAAAAATATTAAATATTAAGAAAGAATTTTATGGCCTATTTTTGGTGTATCCAAATTGCCAGCATCACTACTTTTGGACTCTGGGGCCATTATTAAGTAAAATAAAGATTACTTGAACAGAAGCACTGCATTACCCATCTGAGAGTTGACTTTGTAATCGAGATGGCTACGAAGTGACTAACGGACAGGTAGCATAAAACTCATGGATACACTAGACAAAGGAATGATTCATATCCTGGATGAGACAGAGTGGGACAGCATAAGATATCATCACACTATTCAGAATGGTGTGCAATTTAAAATGCATGAGTTGTTTATTTCTGAAATTTTTCATTTTATATTTTTGAAACACAATTGACTGCAGGTAACTGAAGCCACAGAAAGCAAAACTGTAGATAAGGAGGAACTACTGTATTTTTATTTGTTTTTAAAACTTAGTTTCTACTAGTAGCAGACAGCATTTAACTAGCAGTTCCAGTGCAATTATAACTTTAGAAATAATCTCTCTTAATTTTTAAAAAAGTATAGTATCCACCTGACTTTTCTGCCAGGTTGTGTGTAAACTTCCCTCCCAACAAGTTTGAATTAATGTCATTTTGACGACCACCATATGTATGTGTATGTGCAAGTCTGTATCTGTGTGTGTGAAAAATTGTGTATGAATTTTTTTATTAGTTCCATTAGCCTCAATATAATTAAATTATTGTACCAAAAATATCCAGATAAGTAATTTCCAGCATGCTACTATGATTTTACTTTATAAGAATTTACAAAATAGGTTTATCAGTTACAAAAGGATACAACAAAGGAGAGGTGCACAAACATATTAGTATTTGTACTTACGTTTACATTTATACACACATACGTGGAAACCCCCAAGTCATCATTAGACATGGCTTTTGGTTGACTAAGAGCCCTCTCTGATAGCAGAAATATAATGCAAGTCACAAATATAATTTTATTTCCAATAGGAATAATATGAGCCACATTTAAAAAGTATAAAGAAATAAATGAAATAAATTTTAATAATACATTTTATTGTACCCAATACATCCAAGATATTCTTTTCAATCTGTAATCAATATAAACATTTTAAGGAGATATTTTACTTTCTTTTTTTCATGTTAGGTCTTAGAAACCCAGCATGTATTTTACACTTAGAGCACATCTCCTTTTGGACTAGCCACATTTGAAGTGCTTAATATCCCCGCATGGCTTATGGTTGGAGCAAGGGGAAAAGCAGGGAGGGAAGAGCACCTGTCTCTCTTCTTGTTTGCATAAGGGCACTAACACCGTCATGAGGCCCCACCCTTATGACCCCATCTAAATCTAAGTACCTCCCAAAGGCCCCACCTCCTAATATTGTCACACTGGGGATTAGGGCTTCAGCGTGTGAATTTGGGGAAACACAGACATTTATAACCTCAAGCTTTCACTGTCTCTATCCCAGTGAACCAGAGCTCTTATAAGACATAGGTGTGTACACATTAAGTGGCCTTTTTTTTGCCTGTGCTTTCAAAAAACCAATATAGAATTGAAGCTAAGAGACTAATTTAGGACATAATTCATTGTAAGGTTCTTTGAAGGATCTGTATTGAAGCATTTACAGGTAAAAGTATAGAATTTAACATAGATCCATGATTAGTCAAGAAAATGACAGAAAATGTGGTGATGTATGTCTATAATCCCAGCTACTCTGGAGGCTGAGGCATGAGAATCACTGGAACCCAGGAGGTGGAGGTTGCAGTGAGCCAAGATCATGCCACTGCACTCCAACCTGGGTGACAGAGCGAGACTCTGTATCGACATATACAAAGAAAATAAAAGATGACAGAAAAGCCGTTGTTGTTTTTTTTTTTCCTCCACAAGAGTCAACTAAAAAAAAAAGCCATTGTTAAAAAGAAGCAAAGGCAAAGTTGAAAATGAAATACCAATTAATTAAGTTTTCTATTTTAGTATAGATTTTAGGTATCTTCCCAGTTTTTGCTCACCTCCCAGGTGCTTATTTCTGAACAATATTTGCTATCTTTTTTTTTTTTTTTTTGGAGACAGAGCCTCACTCCATCGCCCAGACTGGAGTGCAGTGGCATGATCTCGGCTCACTGCAACCTCCACCTCCTAGGTTCAAGCGATTCTCCTGCCTCAGCCTCCTGAGTAGCTGGGACTACAGGCACACACCACCACGCCCGGCTAGTTTTTGTATTTTTAGTAGAGACGGGATTTTGTCATGTTGGGCAGGCTGGTCTCGAACTCCTGACCTCAAGTGATCCACCCGCCTTGGCCTCCCAAAATGCTGGGATTATGGACATGAGTCACTGTGCCTGGCCTCACTTTGGGTTTTGATGGAATGGAATTCCTGGATTTTGAAATTCTGAAGTTCTGGTTATCATGAGTGGCGGTGAACAATTACTTAGATAATGGAATGATAAAACTACTAGAAATTTTTAAGGTGCTCTGTGGTTCATATTATTTATAATGCGCTGTTTTGAAATCTTCAAGATAGAATCTAATAAAAACTTTCAGACTCAGAAGTGGGAAGTAGGAGTACTGACTTCTTAGTATAAGGTGAAGCAGAAGTATATGACACCTTATTGCAAGGAGAAAAAGACACAAAAAGGAAGAATATGTGGTCAATACAGAAAAATAGGAATTCTTCATATGTGACTTAATAAACTAAAATAAATGAAGAATTTGAGGCATTTTTAATAGTCTGTTGTTGAGTTTGTGATACTGAGTTTGGGAAAGAACAAACAGTTTAGTTGGCTAGATGGGGAACATTGATACAAAAGAATTCAGTAAGTTACCTAGTCCTAATAAAAGAATTCCGTTCCACAGCATGGAAAAACGGAGATCAACATTAATTGGTATTGAATGGATTGGAAGAAGTCAATCAACACATTTATTCATTTATTTATTCAATAAATATTTGTTGGACATTTATTATGTGCTGCAGAACAGACAGGATTCCCTGCCGTTGTAGAGATTAAATTCTGATGAGAGAGAAGTTTCCATTTTGTTGTGGGCCCTGTGCTGAGTTCTTCATGTTCATTCTCTCATTTAAGTTCTGCAGCAATTTATGGCATTATCATTATTTCCCATTTAAAGATGACCAAACTGAGTCTCAGAAAGTTGCTCAAGATTACACAGCTTGTAAGTAACTGGAAAGGTAATTGGTGTATACTTGTTACAAGTTCATCAAGTTACATGCATTAAATATGTACAGCATCTTGTCAGTCATAGCCTAATAAAGTGGTTTCAAGAAACAAAAATCTCAGTTGGTCTGACCCCATGGATCCATAGCTCCACTACTGTACTGTCTCCTTCCATGGTCACACTCTTTATAAGAATTCCTTACCAAATGTCCACATTTAGTAATTTTAGAGTATGTGAGTTTGTTCATCATTCAGTTGCATTTTTTCAGAGCAGTTACTTTGGAGTATTAGGCTTGGTAATGTCTTCAAATAAATGACATCTGATGTGGCTGTTCTGATCTGTTCACACAAATGGCTGCTTCTCGTCAATAACAGCAGGAAGATTCGTAATGGACACTGTGTTCAGAAAGGTTCTGATAAGCAGCTTCCTCTTTACTAGTGTAGTCTGTGTAATTGCAAAGGACAACAAGTTATCACCAGGCAGTGTCTGCCAAGGTGGACATTGATGGAGGTGCTGTAGACACGTATAGATTTTGTGGAGGAATAGGACGTAGGAGATGACATCAAGGAGGAAGAAAAGATAAAAAGGAGGCAAGACAGTTCCATGCACAGACCAGTCAGCTATGGTGAAGCGTCCTGCAAACTGATTATCAGCAGTGGCTGTCACCAGGCTCTGCTCCAGCAGGTGAGACTTGCTACCTGCCAATTTGTTTAGACACCTTGTTTGTTATTAGATTAAGGTTTTGATTACATCTGATCCAAGAGAAGGGGACATAATCATATTTAATGTGGTTTTGGCCAGACCTCAGACTACATAGCTGGAAGATTATGGGTATTCATTTCCTATAGTGAGTTTAGCAGTTTAGCATTGTTTTAAAATATCCTCTGATAGACTCTTCACTATCATAATCTGTTTTCTTTTTTTTTTTTTCCAAAGCAGTGTGCAGTTTCAGTGTCATGGTGAAGACTCTGTGGCTTTTTAGCCAAATCGCCTTAATGCCAATCCCTTACCCCTTGTGAAACCTTGGACAAATGACTTAATCTCTTGTCTCAGTTTCCTCCTGTGTAATATGGGGATAGCAGTAGAACCTACTTGATAGCATTTTTGTGAGTAAAGCACTTCGAAGAGTGCTTGGCACATGGTAAATGCTGTAGGCATTAGCTAGACTGCTATTACTGTGATTGTTGTTATTGCTGTAATTATTATTACACATGTGTTATCACACCATACTTAAATCGGTCACCATTATCCTCTTAGCATCAAATGGCAGATGAATAACAGCATTTACTTTTAGATTCCTGGCACTTTGCCTATGAGTGTTGTCAAATTTTTTTCAGCCATAAAATAACTTACGAGTTTAATGAAATATCATATGCCATAGTAGCCAGGCATTTAGAACAGAATACTTGGAAGGAAGTGCAGCAGAAGCAGCACTGGTGATGGTCTGGGCTTCCATCACAGGGTGGGACCGACCTCGAAGATATGCTGTCTCCTCTGTACTTGATCTTTCAAGTGCCATCCACAGTCTTCCCTCTTGCTCAAAGGCCTGGGTCAGTGCATCTTTAATGGCTCAGTTTGTATGGGGATTTCACTCAGTGGTGAGATGATTTGGACACAGAAACTAGTTGTGATATAAATTGGTAGTTGCAGATACAAAATGCTACTGCATAAGATCTGTCCAGTAGCTTCAACTGTTTTTAGTATGCAGTCAGAGAGACAGAAATGTATTTCAGGGCAGCTGCTACTAATTTCTTTTTTGTTGTTGTTGTTTTGTTTTGACATGATACTTTTTGCCAGATACTGTTCTTTTCTTTAGAGTAATCCTAAATCAGAAAACCATGTCATGGCATCAGGCTTAATTTTAACAGCCCCCCCCAAAAAAAAATGCCACCAAGATATAAAACATTTTACAAAATGAATGAAGGAAGAGATTTTGAGCACAGTATTGGTAAAGTAGAGTTCAAGGGGTGAGAGGTGTGATACACCACACTGTCCCCATGGAAAAACAGCAATAGAAAATGAACTATATCATTTTTTACTGACTTGTTCTGTTGGTGATTGAAGCATTTCAGTGCACAACCAGGAAAATAATAGGTTACTTTCACAATGGTAGAAGTTTAACAAATGCTCAATCATTCACCCTACATCATCACTGTCATTGGTGAGAGCTTTACTATATGATATTGATGCCTGGCTTCTTTCTTACTGCTGTATTCTTTTCAGATTCAATCTGTCTGCAATGGGCCACTAAACATTGCAATTTGCTACCTGTAGAGCTAGATTGCAATGCTCAGACTGAAATGAGAAAGAAATGGATTTAGTGAAACTCAAAATAGAGAGAGTTTCATGGATTTTTGTGGAAGGATGCACAAACTGAAACCCACTGATAAAAATACACATGATCACTTTTGAGTGTCTCATAAAAGTACATGGTATTAAGCAATTCATGGATGTTTTTAGGGAAAATAGACTCAGTGAGATGGAGACTGATAAGACCCCCGGCACTTAGAGGAACTCAGACTCTGTCAGTCTGGGATGTAGTTGTGTATAGTCAATGCCATTATCATAGCCCTTGAATACAGTATTTGTAAAGCCATACTTATTTAGTTGCACTTAAGAGAGGTGAGCGAGCAAAGAACAGGATAAAGTCCAAATTATTTTCTGGCCAACCCCAGCATTTAGTCTTTTCCTAGCAGGAATCATTTAGGAGATTTCCTGGTTGGGGGAGAGAGTTCATTTCTTATGGGTGCATCTTATTATTGTCATTTCCTGACTTTTGCCCATAGTTCTTGACTGACTGTAGTACTCACTATCTTACCATGCCTTCCTGTTTATTTATTCATTTATGCCCATTTTGGATTTATTGTTCTCTTTGACTATCAAGATGCTCTAAAAATTTCACTACCTTGCCTAAATTTGAGCTCCATGAAATAAAGTGGATTTGACAAACATCAAGAACATTCAGAAGTAGTCATTAGAAAATGCAAGTATTAACAATTAGAGCCTTAAAAAAGACTGAAGTACCACAATAAGGTGTTACTTCACACCCACTAGGATGACTGTAACATAAGAATGCAAAATAACAAGGCTTGCCAGGACATTAAAAAAAATGGAGCCCTCTGGCCGGGTGCAGTGGCTCGCACCTGTAATCCCAGCACTTTGGGAGGCCGAGGTGGGCGGATCACCTGATGTCGGGAGTTTGAGAGCAGCCTGACCAACATGGAGAAACTCCATCTCTACACAAAATTAGCCGGGCGTGGTGGTGCATGCCTGTAATTCCAGCTACTCAGGAGGCTGAGGCAGGAGAATCACTTGAACCCAGGAGGCGGAGTTTGCGGTGAGCCAAGATCATGCCATTGCATTCCCGCCTGGGCAACAAGAATGAAACTCCATCTCCAAAAAAAAAAAAAAAAAAAAAAAAAGGAGCCCTCCTACCCTGCTGGTAGGAATACAAAAGGGTTCCACCATGATGGCAGGTTTGACTGTGCCTCAAAAAGTTAAACATAGAATTAGCATATAACTTCACTATTCACTCCTAGATACATATACCAAAAAAAAAAAAAAAAAAAATTAAACAGGGGACTCAAACAAGTACATATACACACATTAATAAAGCTCTATTCACAATAACTGAAAGATAGATATAGCCCAAATAGCCATCAGCAAATATATGGATAAACTATGGTATATCCATACAGTGGAGTATTACTCAGTGATAAAAAGGAATGAACTACCAATACATGCTACAACATGGATACTCCTCCAAAACATTATACCAAGTGAAAGAGGCCAGGCCCCAAAGGCCATGTATTATATGGTTCAATCTATATGAATATCCAGAATAGATAAATTTATAGAAACAGAATGCAGATTGGTGGTTGCCAAGGGTTAGGGAAAGGGGACAATTGGGAGGAAGTGCTTACCAGGTAAGGGCTCTTACTTTGGGGTGATGGAAATGTTTTGGAAATACAGAGAGAAGGTGATAGCAAAATATTTATTGTACTAGGTGCCCCTGAACTGTTCATTTTAATATGGCTAATTTTGTGTTATATGAAATTCACCTTAATAATTTATTCCTGAGGAAAAAACAATAAAACAACTAAGAATTCTTATCTGGGAAGAGAAAGTAAAGGGCTAATAAAGACAAGTCCTCGTATGCAGTAGGTTTTATAAGAATAACCAACTCATCTCCTCTTCTACAGAGTTGCCTAAGTAAGAAAAGATAATTTAATTTATAGTGGAAGAAATATGAACTATGTTCATTCCTACCAACTAGATTGTGACCTCCCTCAGAATGGGGATTATTCTTTGACTTACCAGTTATTTTTTTCACAAAGGTACATAACATTCATTGATCTCATCATTCTGAAATATTCAGAATGCTTGCTGTGCTGTAGGCATTATGTTAGTCTTGGGGATATAAATGTGAGTAAGATATCATCTAGATTTAAGGTTCTGTTTGAGTAGAAAGACCAAAAAATAAGTAAACAAACACAAGAAAGGTATTTGATATGGTTAGGCTTTGTGTCCCCACCCACATCCCCTCTTGAGTTATAATCCTCATAATCACCATGTGTCGAGGGAGAGACCAGGTAGAGGTAACTGAACCATGGGGGTGGTTTCCCTTATGCTGTTCTTGTGACAGTGAATGAGTTCTCAGAAGATCTGATGGTTTTATAAGGGGCTCTTTCCCCTTCGCTTGGCACTTCTCCTTCCTGCCTCTTTGTGAAGAAGATGCCTTGCTTCCCCTTCCCCTTCTGCCATGATTGTAAGTTTTCTGAGCCTCCCCCCGCCCCCAAACATGCTGAACTCTGAGTCAATTAAACCTCTTTCCTTTATAAATTACCCAGTTTTGGGCAGTTCTCTACAGCAGTATGAAAATGGACTGATACAGTATCATAGAATATAAGAGCTATAATGGAAGCCAATAGGCAACTGAGACATGGAAATATGGTGGATCCAGGACTTGGTCTATCCTGCTTGATAGGATACACAGAGCCTTGGATGCGGGCACAACCACCGTCAGGCCCACCCTCACACCAACAATAAGTGCCAGTACTAGGTAGAAGCTTTCTAGAGTTGGGAGAGAGAGGTCTTCCCTCTTTTGCAGTTTAAAGGGAAGATAACCTGAGGGCAGGCTGACCATAGACTAGGCAAAAGCCAAGGGAGTGACAGACAGCTGGAGCCACAGTTCACCATCCTGGAACCCTCCCCACCTTCTGACTAACTGTTGCATCCTCTTGCTGCTGAAAGCGTGCTGACGGAGAGGTCACATTGGATGTTTCTTCCATAGTCTGTATTGCATGTTTAGGAATTTTAGGAACCAATTAGTTAGTTAGTAAGTCATCCCCATTTTACCAGAGTGGGAACAAAGCCTCTAGTGGTGTAGTGACTTGCCTGAGACTCAGCCAGGATTCAAGTCCTGGTCTTTAGAACTCAACTCTAGCTGTCTTTTCCATTCATATTATAATCATTGTCGTAATATAATAAAAGTAATACAGTTGGCCCCCCATATTCCTGGGTTCTGCATCCATTTCAACTGAGTGTAAATCAAAATATCGTTGCATCTGTATTGAGCATGTACAGACTTTTTTTTGCACAACTATTTACTTAGTATTTACATTGTATTAGGTATTATAAGTAACCTAGAGATGATTTCAAGTATGTGGGAGGATGTGCATAGGTTATATGCCAGTATTACATCATTTTATATCAGGTACCTGAGCATCCGTGGGCAGCGGACTGGGGTTCTTCCTGGAACCAGTCCCCATACAGATACCAGGAATGACTGCAGTAGACTACAAAAGAGCAAGCAGATTTGGACTTTAGCCTCTACTCTGCTACTGTGTGACCTTGAGAAAGACATCACATCTCTGGGCTTCGTTTTTATCTGTGGTATGGGATAGGTTATATGTGTTGGTCTCCAGCTTTTCTTATGGTTCTGATACCTGATTCCATTAATATTTCTTCTTGTCTTCTGTTTTTTCTTTACTCCTCAAAATTGTCATGATCATCACAAAAGAGCAGCAGTTTTTTTTTCCTGTGTTGTGTAAATAAAGGAGCCTAGACAGCAAAGAATGGAAACTGTGCCAACCTTGTACTGAGTGTTCCAGTGTCTCTAATTCCAAACTGGTATACGTTTTTTAAAAATTTCTTTTAGAGACAGAGTCTTGCTATGTTGCCCAGGCTGGCCGCAAACGCTTGGGGTAAAGTAATTCCCCTGCCTTAGCCTCCTAAGTAGCTGGGACTACAGTTCTGCCCAAATCAGTTATTTTTGAGACTTCGGTGTTTTCATTATCCTTTCATTTCTTGTGACTACCACTGAACACGTTAGCTAGAAAAGGTGTAACCTGACTACAGACTACAAAAACAGATCTGGTCTCTAGCTCCTTTCTCTGCCACTCTCAAAGTAGCCATTAGATCTTTCACATTTTCTAATTTTTTTTTTTTTTGGAAGAGGGAGAAATTCGGAATGCAACCAGTGGGAGAGATGCAAGTTAAAAGTTATAGTAATTCAGTCGTACGGTATAAAAATCTTTATATTTTGAGTGAATATAGGACATTTTCTTTTCTTTCTTTCTTTTTTCTTTTTTTGAGAGACTTATCTCTGCTCTTGTCTGCTGAATTCAAAGCTGACCACTTTCTACCTCTTCTGCATTTTGTGTATTGTTTCAGCAGACATTGTTTTCTTTTCACTGTTAGAGGCATTCAGAGAGAGAAAGGAAGGGAAGAGAAGGGAGGATGCTAGGGTACCAATGTCCTTTGATTCTTTAATTCTCATGAGTCTGTACTATAGACACATGAGGCTAAGCAGTTTACTTCCCATGTTAACTCTAAGTCTAGAAAGCATATTTTTTCATTGGAAGGTTACTGTCAGATTGCTATATCATCCTGTTCAAATGGGGAGAACCATTTACAGGTGATGCAGAATCATTAAAGCACTTAACTCTGCCAGAGAATATGGAAGGCACATGGTATCTCAATCGAGACATTCTTTTCCTGCTTCTTTAAATTATTAAAGTCAAATTCTTAAAGACTGTATGCTACAACACTGCTTTCAAAAAGGTTTATTCTGGCATGATACTTAAGTATTCTTTTTCTAGATGCATTTCATTCATTTAGGCATCCGTTCAGCAAATGTTTATTGAATACTTACAATGTGCAGGCACTGCAGAGTGCTGGGCATGTAGCAATGAAAAGTTGACATGGGACTCTGTCTTTAAGTGGCTTTCACTGTGTGGGAGAAAACAAATTGAAAAATGTAAGGGCTTGTTATAGAGCTGAATACTTGTATATGGGAGCGAGTCTTGGGTGAATGCAACCTATGTATACAGATAAGGATTTAGAAAAATGTAAGAGCAAAAATACTACTTTAGAAGGATCTGTAAGAGACATTCTGCCTATTCACAGAATAGTGTGTACTTTCTATGTCTAATCTTGCCTGTTAGACTTGAAAACAAAATGGTTTTTAATATAGATTATGGTCTCCTGTCATGACATATAGAAATGAAAATGCCCCCAAAAAAGAGCTTACTTCTAGAATATTTTTGTAATGATAGGATTTATTTGTTTTACATTAGTTAGAAAATATTCTTTGGCCGGGTGCGGTGGCTCATGCCTGTAATCCCAGCACTTTGGGAGGCCGAAGCAGGCAGATCACAAGGTCAGGAGATCAAGACCATCCTGGCCAACATGGTGAAACCCCGTCTTTACTAAAATACAAAAAATTAGCTGGGCGTGGTGGTGCGCACCTGTAGTTCCAGCTACTCGGGAGTCTGAGGCAGGGGAATCACTTGAACCTGGGAGGCAGAGATTGCAGTGAGCTGAGATCATGCCCCCCCTGCACTCCAGCCTGGCGACAGAACGAGACTCCATCTCAACCAAAAAAAAATAAAAAAATTCTTTAAAAGTACATTTCTTCAATTGGCCATAATTCATACCAGTTCTGTGTTCCTTGGGCTCAACTATAAGAAGCAAGAAATTTAGTTTTTCTTTCATTGTTACATTTTTTAAAAATTGGTGTCCTGAATAGATTCCAATAAAAAAAACTCCAAAGATGAACTGTGAAAACTTCTGAAAGATTCACTATTTTCTTATCCTTTAAGGTGGCTACTGCTGAAGAATGAAATCAGTGAAATTACTTTTTGTGTGTAATTCAAAGTTAATAACTTGTGGGAGAACTTTTGATCATTAAATGAGCTTTATAATTTTATCAATGATAGGAATAATCTATTAAGTTAGTATTATTCATTTAATAACTTAAGAGTTGATGTATTTTTCATTCAGTTGTAGATATTTTCTCCCTTTTAGTCTGATCCATCAGAGCACTACTAGAATGTAACTGTTCTGGCTGTGCACATGCTTGCCTCCCCCAACCCGTGAGGTCCTCCATGATGTGCCCTCCACACTACCTCACGGTTCTGCATAAATTTTTTGAATATATTGTTTGTATATTCATCTTACTGCCAGCTTGGGAGCTTCTTGCACCAAGACAGTATCTTTGTGAACCCAGTGCCCAACACAGTACTTCGTGTATTAGATGTGCATATGTAAATAATGAGTAGATGAAGTGTGTGGTCTTGTGAAGGACAGAAAATACTTATACACACAAAACCAGCAAATATACATTAAGTGCCTATTTTTTACATGTTTATATCTGGTCCTGTTGAAGTTGCTAAATATAGGGCTCTTGTCTTACCCTTGGGGAGCTTACAGTTTCATTGGAACCAAAATTAACATTTGTGAAAACGTTGCCTTAACTAAAGATGGTATATATCTCAAAGCCTTGCTTTATTCACAGGCTAAAGGATCACCTCTCTTATCAACAGAGGCTAAAGAACTCCCTTTAATAAGGAGAATCAGGGACTTCTTCACAGAGGGAATGGGACTTTAGCTCAGCCTTAAAAGAGTGAGTGAGACACATGCCGAAAGGCACTGTCGTGGTGGTGGTGGTTTCATTCACTAGATTCCATCTAAGTCTCCATTCATCACGCACCAGAGTTCAACACTGATTGCCCACCTCACCCAGCGTGGGTTAAGGAATAGATTTTACTGCTGAAAGGGACAATTTAGAAGGCTAAGTCAGCAAGAGAAAAGAGGGCATACTAGGTATAGTAGGTTTGGATTCTGCTGAACCTACTCTGTGGATTTGAGTGGTATTCCGCCTTACCACAGGGCAAGAATGAGGAAGCGTTCTTATTGGTGGAGAATACAGAGGCTACTTAGGACCCAGCGGTTCAATTTAGGGCCCCAGCTGCCTACAGAAGTTGTCTGAGAATGTCAGCTGCTTGCCTAGTACTTAGATGCCTTTAGACCGATGTGAATTGGCAGTTTTCTCTTTTCAGGGAAGCCACCAGTGCTGAGGATAACCGATTTGGGAGGAAGGTGTTCACCTACCCAAGCCAGCCATTGTCCAGGCATGAAGTGAGGATTAAATAAAATAGCCATGTAACACATGGTGAATGTTTAGTAAACATTTGCTGAAAAGGAAAGATCCTCTGAGAAAGTGAGTGGTGAGAACATTTTTATGGGCATAGGCATGCTCGGGGATAGTGGGTGGACCCACTTTCCCAGTCTCATTAGGGAAAGGGCTCATTCTAGGGAGAATAGACTGGATTTGTGGAGGGCCCTTAATGTAAGACCAAAGAGTCATCTTCCAGTCCATTTGGAGCCATTCATGATTTTCATGTCGAACCATGTGAAACGGTTTGGCTGTGTCCCCGCCCAAATCTCATCTTGAATTGTAACTCCCACAATTCCTATGTTTTGTGGGAGGGTCCCAGTAGGAGGTAATTGAATCATGGGGGCGGGTCTTTCTTGTGCTGTTCTCTCAATAGCGAATAAGTGTAACAAGATCTGATGGTTTTAAAAAGAGCAGTTTCCCTGCACAAACTCTCTCTCTTTGCCTTCCACCATCCACATAAGATGTGACTTGCTCGTCCTTGCCTTCATCATGATTGTGAGGCCTCTCCAGCTATGTGAAACTGTAAGTCGATTAAACCTTTTTTTAAAACTGCCCAGTCTTCGTTATGTCTTTATCAGCAGCATGAAAACGAACTAATACACCATGACACATAGAAGAATTTTTAGGAAAAGTAATGTGGTGGTAGGCATTCCACGTAGATTAAAAAGTAAACAAGAGCAGGAAGACCTTTTAGGCTAGAAATAATTTATTTTCCAGGAAGTCGTGGGTTTGAGTTTTTTAAATTTCGACTTCCATCTCGTCTTCTATCAGCCTTCATTCCTTTAGTTATGCCCTTATTTGCTGTATGCCTCAGACCTTTGTCTGTCTGCTGCTTTTCTTCATTGTGCATGGTTTGAGGCTTAGCATTGCAAAAAAGAGTTAAGAAGTAATCAAAATTATTTTCAATAAGGCATAGTGACAAAAACAACATAAATGGCATTTGTCTGAAGTGAGTTTTGGTGATTTCTCATTAAATTGAATTGGCAGAAACTCAGAAACAATACTTTCTCATTGCAAGAAATAGTAATTGTTTTTAATGTAGCGAGCCAGAGTTCTATAAAAGTTTGCAGTGTCTTGTTCAGCATTGTGTCTTCTAACCCTGTCTAGCATAATGCTTGTAACAAACTAACTTCTTCTCAGGAAAGGATGGATGGATGGATGGATGGATGGATGGATGGATGGATGGATGGATAGATGGATGAATTGAAGGTATGCAGAGGAGTTCAGAATCGTTGGACCTTATCCCACTGATTGTGATTAATTGTATATGATTGTCTAATATGTCTTCGCCATCATCACCTTTGGCTGTGGACCTCTTGGGGCAAGGTCTGTGTCTTTGTTTTTCTTACTGTATTTCCAGTTCCTAGCTTGTTAACTAGAATACTCTTTCATTAAGTGAGTAAGTGAATTTATCCCCGAAATAATGCTAAGCATGCAGTTCTGGGAGAGTATATCACCAATAAAGGATTATGTTCCGGCCTTGGGCCTTAAGCCATTCACTTAAGATCTCTGAGCCTTGGTTTCCTTATCTAAAAAAATATGTATAGTACCTATTTTGCCAATACATAATAGGTTAAAATATAATAATTCCTTAGAGTAATAATAATTAAATCTGCTATATATGCAACTAATTAAGGGACTTATTTAATGAGTGTTGCGCATAAACCTTCATAATAGGAGGCTGCAAGGCATAACCACCGGTAAGGAAATAACCTGTTTACCCGAGGAAACCATAATGCACAGAACAGTCGACCACAGGATCTTATTTTGGGGGTATTTTATTTTTTATTCATGTTAAAGAAAATAAAATAGCCCCTTTTGGAATATATCAAGTTATACAACTAGAAATTTCTGATAGTGTGGTGGATTTTGCATGCCTGCCTCAGTTGTTTTCTGTTAAAATACCAAAGAAAAATAAATTTCAAGAGAGTCAGGACAACATTTTGCTTAACTTGTTGATGGTACTTAACGGCAACCTGCTATTGTATTTAGCAAACAATAATATTTCCATGGTAGATAAACAGAACATAGACTATTTGGAGATGTGGAAAATGAACATTCCAGCAAGAGGATAGATAACTTCAAACTGACCTGACTGCTATCCTAAGCATGCCACCACAAAAACAGTGAATAGTTATTTAGGACTTAAATTTATCTGATAATTTTGAGAAGAAAATCTTTTGAGCTAGAATATAACTTTATAGCTTAAATAGGAGCCTTCAATTTTCCTACAGTAAATATGTAGCTTAGTGGTATTTGATGTTGAAATGGTAGTTTTGCTTTATTCCTTTTGCTTCTGGCAGACTTGCTCTTGAATTTACTATCTGTATCCAATTAAGGGAAAATAAAGAACTTGAAATTCAGAGAACTCTTTCTTCCTATCACTAAATTAATTGGCTGGCCTTGGTTTTGGGTGAAGATGAGAAAATATGGAACTTCATTTTGATTTTTTTCATTAAGATTATGAAAAAAATCTGTATTTTGCACATTTATCAGCAATGGCATTACCTTGCAATTTACTATTTCCCATACTCATAGGAACTTATTATAAAGAAAAATACCTCAAAACATTATCAGACATACCTTTTGAGTGTTACCTGTTTGAGGTTCATATAGTATCCCTTAGGGAAAGAGCTACAAATCAAAACTGGTAATTGGAACCATTAATAAGAGAGAGACTCTCTTATAATTTGAAGCCAGGGTGGTGTGTCAGAAAAACGATATGCTTGGAAGCCAAGGAGTCGCATTCCTATTCCTAATATTGTCAGAGGCCAGATTTTATCACATTAGACATAGGCCAGTTTTAAGATTTAGAAAAAGAAAAATCCAGATAAAATATGATGCTTGGCGTATGATGCAGTAAGTTTTTGAATCTTTGTGGTCAACCAAAAGCACCAGGTCTTTTTCATGACTTCCTAATAAATCAGGTGTCTCTTTTCATGTAACCATGGGGCAGGTTTACACGGTAAGAAGGAATTTGTTGGAGACAGTGCTCCATGGATTGCTTGTGTACATGTCTCATGAACAGAGGCACAGTGATACCCTTTTGGTTGTGAACTGAAGGATGGTTGGTTAGTGAACAGCCCTGTAAGAAAGAGACAATGCCTCCCACTAAATGATGATACTCTGGCTACTATTTTTGTGGGGAGTAATAAAATATCCTTGTCCTTGACCCAGGAAGTTTTTGTTTGTTTGTTTGTTCGTTTTTAACTTCTACCAGCATTCGTGAAATGATGGCAGGCCAACTTGTTAGCTTGCAAGTAGAGTAAAACCTGAGATTCTTCACAGTTTCTGGCAGAATTGAGTTTGAACATACTGAATTTAAAGTAAGGGACAGAGATGAGGTTATATATCTGATGCAATTTGCAGCTGCATATAAATTCTGGCACGCAAACAGGAGGTCAGAACTAAAGACATAAAAATGTGGCTTTATGATTTCTTGCTAAATAGGCTTTGCCCCTTATCCCATTTGGGACTTGGATGCCTGAAAACTATTCTTTCGTTGCAATGAAATGTTAGAAGTCTACTGATAATGCACTTTGATTTTGAGAGTGTTAAGACATAAAACCAGAGAAAACGGGTATCTCTGGCCACACGTATTCAGCTGCTTTACCTGAGTTCATTACATTCTTGTTGCCTTTGCATTTATCTAGAGTACAGTCTCTTTAATTGGAGAAAATAGTTAATTTCTTTCTCCTTTAGAAATCAAGATTCTACGGAATGAGGAGTGCTAAGGAAGCAATATTTTTTTTTTCTTTCCACAGGGAAAGGGAAACCGGCTATTGTTAAACCCTGTCTTTGGCAATTGCATGTCTCTATCAGTAGCCAATTTGGAAATATTGAAACCCTGTCTTTGGTGTAATACAACTCGTGTAGTAAGCAGAGGTGATAACTGTTAGGTACTTCACCTTGAATTTTAGGCATTTTAAAGGTCATTGGGGAAGGGAAAATAATCCATTAATTTTTACTCGAGTGTTCATTTAGTGTCTTCTGCTGTGAAAATCAATGTAAAATTTCACTGCCATTCAAAATGCAAAGTGGTGTATAATATCACTACTCCAAACTGCCCTAAATTGTTGCATTTTTAAACAAGCAGGTTTTGAGTTATGCCCTTACCTCATAAATTCAGCTTCACAGATTGGATTGTTGCCATATGGATGTAGTAACAGGAAAAATAAATTTGTGTCAGTCTGAATTCTACTTGTGCATTTATTAAACTACTCTTAACCTTTTCTTAGGTCAGTGATCATCATACAGATTTGCTTTTATATGCCTCAGAGAAGAAAAATTCTTCTATGAGTATTATTTATGAGTTAAGTGTTACTTATCCATTTACATTAGTAATCTTAAATTATTTACCTGCTTTGGAATTCATATGTTACACATTTGCCAAATGAAAGCTGCCAGATGAGTGAATATATTTATGCTACTTGTCTGTTGCTCATTAAAGTAGCTGGCTTGGTTCACAGCAAAAATAAAAAGTGTTATAAGGGGCAGAAAAGAGGGAAGAAGAGGTCAGGCAGTTTATAACAAAGTCTGCTGTGCTGCAGCTGGCACTGACTGGCGCCTTTGGGCAGTTTCTGCTAAACCTTGAACAATTGCTTTTACTCTTCCACCTCCCATGTTGTTTCATTCATTCAGTCTTCGATGGGTTTGGTTAGAGTGGAGAAATAGAACGCTATTTAAAACAAGAGAAATGGTCTATCCATCTCTGGCAGAGAATGCAGGTAAGACATTACCTTTTGTACTTGATGAGAGAACACGTATTTTTTTCTTTTTCTTTCTTGTTTGTTTGTTTGGGACAGTCTCACTCTGTTGCCTAGGCTGGAGTGCAGTGGTGTGATCTTGTCTCACTGCAACCTCTGCCTTCTGGGTTCGGCGATTCTTGTGCCTAAGCCTCCCGAGTAGCTGGGATTACAGGCATGTGACATCATGCTCAGCTAATTTTTTGTATTTTTAGTAGAAACAGGGTTTCACCATGTTGGTCAGGATGTACTTAGACCCCTGGCCTCAGGTAATGTGCACTCCTCAGCCTCCCAAAGTGCTGGGACTATAGGTGTGAGTCACCATGCCCAACTTACTTATTTTTTTCATTTTAATGAGACAGGGCCTCACTGTGTTGCCTAGTCTGGTCTTGAACTCCTGGGCTCCAACAGTCCTACCACCTCAGACTCCTGAGTAGTTGGAATTATAGATGTGCCACCATGCCCAGCTAAGAATATTATCTCGATCTACTAAATAAATAGAATTTATTTCCATAGTGACTTATTTAAAATTAAAAGTGAAGCCCTGAGTTATATAAACAACAACAAAAAACATACATGCATTTGCTAGTCAGACCAGTTTAACTTATGTGAGAGTCAAAAATCTTACATAATTATTAACAGTTTAATGATGATAGATTATTGATTATAATTAAACCTAGCCTGTCAGACTAATCAATGGTAAGTTAAGTCTGAGGTCTTGAGTTGCTAAGTCAGACGTGGTTTTCCCAGGCTGATATTTCAAAAGTCTTACAGTCTTCTTTTGTTGAGAATCCTTCACTTTTCCAGTTACTCCAAAGGAGACCTCAGTCAGACCAAAGTTTGATGGAGGTCAAGATAAGATTTAAACCATATCTGGAAGCTAGGTCAGTGCAGCAAAAGCACATTCTGAAGCATTACCTCATACACCTTAATTCTTCTGGAGACTTATTTGCTGGGTGTTTTCATTCATAAGTTCATTTACTCAGCACTCATTCAACAAATATTTTTTATTTGTTTCAACAAATATTTACTGAGCATCTACTGTGTACATGATATTGTTCTAGGCTCTGGAGTTGTATTAGTGACAAAACAGAAAAAAATTCTGTTCTTTTGGAACTTGTGGGGAAATACAGATGTTAATAACATCATCTCTATTATTTTATTAATGAATCATAAAATACAGATAATAGATCATTTGGTGATGAGCACCATGAAGGTAAAGTGGACTGAAGGGCTAATTAAGAAAGGGATCTCTGAAAGTGATATTTGAGCAGAGGCCAAAAGAAGTATGGGAATGGTTCATGCAGATATTTGGAGACAGATGTTCTAGCAACAGGGAACAGCAAGTACAAAGTACCTGAAAAAAGCTTGTGCTTGGCATTTTGAGGAACTGTGAGGGGACTGGTAGGATTAGAATATGATGAGTGAGAAATGAAGGGAGATGAGGTCAGAGAAGTGTTGTGGAACTGGGGATGGAGGGTGATCACATCATAGGCCATAGCAAAGATGTTTACATTGAATTAAAGAGCTATTGGAGGATTTAGAGAAGTAGAGGAAAATGATGTGACTTTGGTTTTAAAGTGGTCCTGAACAATAGCACTTTCTGTGATGATGGAAATATTCTAAAATCTGCAGTGCCCTCTAACCCTTTGTCGTTATTGAACACTTGAAGTGATGCTGGTGCACCTGAGGAACTGAATTTTTTAATTTAATAGAATTTTAATTTAAGCAGCAACATATGGCTAGCATATTGGTCAGAAAAATTTTATACATTTTCACAGGTTGCTTTATGGAGAATAGTATGTGGAAGCAAAGAGACAAAAGCAGGGAGAAGCCTTAGGAATGCGGATCAAGGCTTAGCCAAAAAAAAAAATTTTTTTTATTAAAGGCTAGCTGGTAACTATATTAGAGTTTATGTTTCTTTCTTTCTTTCTTTCTTTCTTTCTTTCTTTTTTTTTTTGAGATGGAGTTTCGCTCTTATCACCCAGGCTGGAGTGTAATGGCGCGATCTCAGCTCACCGCAATCTGCGCCTCCTGGATTCAAGTTATTCTCCTGCCTCAGCCTCCTGAGTCACTGGGACTACAAGCCCCCACCACCACATCCAGCTAATTTTTGTATTTTTAGTAGAGACATAGTTTCACCATGTTTGCCAGACTGGTATCGAACTCCTGACCTCAGGCTATCCACCTGCCTCGGCCATCCAAAGTGCTGGGATTATAGGTGTGAACCACCACATCTGGCCAGGGTTGACATTTCATATGGACTCTGACAACTACTGAAGTATGCTATTGACAATATGTAAATAAACTAGCATGGTTGTGTTTCAATGAAAGCTTATTCATTCATCAGTCAGATTTGGCCCATAGGTGGTTGTTTACCAACTCCTGGTGTCGGAATGAGAGGTGGCGATGACCAGGCTTATTTCAAAGGCAGAGTTGATAGGATTTATTGGTGGATTGCATGTGCAGTGTAAAAGACAGAGGAAATTCAAACAAATAACTTAAAAGTGTTTGGCCTCCGCATTTGACAAAATGGAGTTGCTATTTACTGTGATGGGAAATACTTGGGTAGAAGCAGATTTGAGAGAAACTATTAAATTTGGCTTGAAGTTTAAGATGTCTGTCAGTTATCCAAGGGGAGTTTGGAGGTGAGGACTGAGATCTGGACTGCAGCTATATATACTTGATAGTTATAAAAAATGGTATTAAAACCATGGGTAGGAATAAGATCTCCTAGAGTGAGAATTTGACAAAGTTGAGAAAAAGGTCTGAGGACTAATCCTTGGCATACTTCAGTATGTGGTAAAACACATAAGGAAAACTGAGAAAAGAAGACTGCAGAAGGGTGAAAGAAACCAGAAAGTGATGTTTTAGCAGCCAAGTGCAAGTGTGTCAAGGAAGACTTCATCAGCACGTATCAAATGCTGCCTGGTACATCATAGGCACACGTATGTGTGCTGTGTCAATGGATGACTGGGCATGCACTATTCTATAGTGACTTCTGTTGAGTTCTAATATACAACACCCCCTTACCCCATTCAGAGGCCTTTAATAGCTCCCCATTACCAACTCCTTGACCAGTAATTTGTATTTTAATATATGACTGAGTTGAACTGCAGCACCTCTTCATAGGCCTCCAATAGGCTCTGCAATTTTGCATTTATTTACTCATTCTGTGCAAATTCCTTCATGTATGAAATGCCATTCTGTCCTTCTTTACCTGTTGAAATCTTATCCCTCTACTAGGGGCCATTTCAAATGCTCTCTCCTTCATGAGTACTTCCCCTTCCCTCCACTTCTTTTCTAACCTGTCCTTAAACCCTTGTCATGGCTCTACTGACGTGCATCCCACTTGCCATTTGGTTCCAGTTGTTCATTTTGTTTTGCACATTATATTTTGGGATCCCTGTGAGCAGGTGCATGACACCATAGTGGAATGATTATGAGCATGGAGAATGGTATAAACAGACCTGTTTTCAAATACTAGTTCTTTCATTTACGAGCCCGTGACTTTCCTAAGTAACCTAAACTCCTGAAGGCTCCGTTTCTTCACTTGTAAATGAAGACAAATAAGGTGTCATGGAATTAGTTGAGATAGTTACATTAAGTTTATTCAAATATTGCACTTATTGCCTGTCAGATTCAAGCTAAGTGTTTTCAATTTAAATAATTTATTTTTAATAGATTGTCAACCTATTTTTGTTATTGATCTAAGCACTGTACACTGATTAGATACTTTAAGTAAGTGGATGGCAGGCTAGTGTTAACAGATAGCTATTCCCAGCATAAGAATATTCCATGCCTATCCAAAAATATCAGAAAGAAATAAGACCAGCCACTTATGAGAGAAAGTGCCAATGCAATGGCTAATTTTTATCAGAAAGAAGAAACTTTACAGCACATTTTGAGTAACTTAGTGCATTGACTTAGTGGGCCACCTGCTGTGACACCACCTTGTAATGGGTTCTACAATTAAGGCATTGCTGGGTCTTGCCTTTGCGCAGCCAAAACCAGATGATGATGCTGTTGTCCTCTTCACAGACACAGCCCCCTATATGCTTGTTGGTGATGGACAGGACTAAATTAGGCTCCTCCTTGATTCCTGCCTTGGAGGCTGCCTTTGGGGTCAGTATATTGTAGGGTCCAGTCCCTTCAGGGCAGCCATCATGACCTCTCTCTCCAACCCGGTCACCTGCTTGCCATCATTAGGGCACCACCTCCAGATGCCATGGAGCGCACTGCGGTCGCCCCATTGGGACTGCGGGCCTGCACAGTCAGTGCTCCAGCTCCGGAAAGTAACCTCGAAGCCATCACACCCACAACAAGCAGCAGCACCTCGGGGTAGATAATTTAATAAACAAGTGTGTGCAAGGAAAAGTTATAACAAGATTACTCCCATTTTTATTCATGTTTTATATTTTTTATAGTGTTTACCATTTTCCCTTGTGAACACATGCTTATTCTTAAATTATTTACATTGAAAGGATTAAGCATTAACTTTTATGTTTTAAGTTAATTACCGTTGAATTTCTTTCTTTTTTATTTTTCATTCTACACTCTTTGTTAAAATTCTTTTAAATCATTGCCGACTTGGCAGTTTATTGCCTTGATAACAACAAATGAGTGTCTGATTCTTCCTTTACCCCAAATTGCCACTTTTCTTGTTGATCAACAGCATCACTGAGTGAAAACGAGCAACAGCCGAAGTCAATATTTATAACTTTATCATTAGACCTTAAAATCTTCTGTTAAAAATTTATGGTAGTGCATCAGGTGGAGAGAGAGAAAGTTCCATGGGAAGCTAAACCTCTGCTTAATAGCTTTGTGAAACTTGGCTAGTAAGAAACAGTTGCTGTTTCATGAAAGTAACTATTTGCTAGGGAGCCCTCTTGAAAGGATTATTTCTGTGACAGTATGTACTGGGGAAATTTTTATTGAGACTTTCTATTGATGTTGTCACATAATGTTTACTGTAGACAGCTTTTTATTTCAGAACTGTAGATAACATTGAGAGTTATAGACTGTCTCAAGCTTTTCTGACCCTATCGAATGAATCAAAGAGTGTCTTTCGTGTCTTTCCTTGTTAGAAAGGATTTTCTAAAAGTTGGATTTTCTGTCCTTCCCTTGGAAAATGGTTGTATTTGCCGGTAATTTGTCTTGACATTTAGTGCAAACTTCCTTTGCTTCATTGCCACCTAGCTATTTGTAATTTACAGTATATGCCACTATAACATGATGTAAAATTCATCTATTCTACAAACTTCTTTTGGGCTGTTACCCCATTTCATTATTAGCTGGCCAATAGCATTAACAAGAAGGACTTCTATGTACAAGTCATTATACTAAGACCTTGAAGGTTTTCTAGCCCAGCCACTCTCTAACACATGATCTTTTCTCTAGCATCCCTTCATTTTGAATTTTGTCCACCCTAACATTTAGGCTGTTAGTAATACAGAACTCCCCACCTTTTGAGGAAACCCATTTCATCTCTCAATGAAATTACCTATTGGAAAGCCTTCCTTTAATGCAAAACACAGTCTCCTCCCAGCCTCACCTGTCCTTGAAAGGATTATTTGTTTGACATTTGTATACTGGGGAAATTTCCATTGCACTTCTAGCCTTTGGGTTTCTATGGAAATAGTCTAATCTCTCTTCCACAAAACAGTGCTTCATATATTTGAATGACAGATTCATAGTTCTATTCTGTAGACTCTGTTGGTTCTCCGATAATGTTGGTTATTGATGAATTTTCTTCCTTTATATTTCCTTAGAATTAGTTTCAAGAAAAGCTAAGAAGAACAGATACAAAAACTTAGTTGCAAACTAAAAACTTGAGGCAAGTTGTGAGAAGAAACGTGGTAATGATTGATAGCTGGCTTGGTTACCTTCTATTGAGTAAATATATAATTATGCCATTTAAAAAAACTGTTTTTTGTTGTTTTTTTTTTTTTTTTTTGAGAAGACAGTAATTGCACTAGTCTGTTGTATAATTGTTAAAGCATTGCTATTTGCTTATTTGTCTTTAATCAATGGGTTTGGACTCACATTGACCTAATATACAAATCTTGCAAACTGCTCTTTTAGGGGATTGGGGAAGAGAGAAATACATAAAAGATACTGCTAGGTAAATATATATTTAACCAGGAAGAGTCAGCACTGTCAGATTAGTTCACTGCATATTAGGGAGCAATAAAAAGGCCTCATTGTGCCTCCTATGATTGAAATGATGTTATCTGGCATGATTGGAAGGGAGTGCTTACTTACAGAATAACTTCTTTTCAAAGATGGTAAGACTTCTCAAGCTTTCTTGTTATTTTATTTTTAATTATAGATTTTTCTTTTAGAGTATTTTTCAAACTTCATTATTTTGATGGTAACTTTTTAAAAAGAATTGAAATAGTCATTATCAGCTTTTATATTTCTCCTTTTCTAAATGCTTCCATGTATTCAAAAGATAGATTCTCTCCTCACTACAGAAGACTAAGAAAACTTCCTTTCCTAGGTCTAAAATAGCCTAGTCTCTTGGTCGAAGGTATATGATAAATTAAATCTTTATCTGAAAACCTCCCAGAGGAAGATAAAGTAATTGACCTTTAGAAATTAAATGTTATAGCATCCGGATAAATAATCATTGGCTATTGTGATTACTTTTCTTGGATTTAGGTGAAGGAAATAAAAGATGTGGGCTTTTGACCAAATAAGAGCGTGGCTTTAATTTCCTGTTATTCCAACATTGCTACTCTTTCTAATAACCACAAATCAAGGATAACAAACAAACAAAACCACCCACTAGATCCCAAAGGCAGCTAAAACAGCTTCTTAGTGACCTTCTTTCTGACCTACATTGTATAAATGAGGTGATTGGAAATAGGATAATAATTGATTGTGACAATATGACAATCTTGTTAAATAGACTTGAAATTACATTCTCTACCTGGACAGGGACCTTATAGGGGAGATCTTAGAGGTAACAAGATCCTCATGTATGGAACGTTAGGATTCATTGTTTATGATGGCACTTAACTGAAATGTTCTAAATTCTCATTATTCCTTTCAAACAGATTATAGATTAGTAAGATGGTATTAATGGTCCTGCCCTATCTGCTGAGCACAGTTGTTAAAAAAAAAACTAGCTTTCTGATATAATGAGAGTCAACTTGGTGAGCTACCAGTTGTTTCAGATTTGGCAGATTGTGCATTCGCTTTGGGATGCCTGTTTGAATATGTTTATGAAGTCATTAGTCTTCCATCTCTCCTCTCTTCCTGCCTTCCTTCCTCTATCACTTGCTGAATTCTGGACATACAGCAAAGCGTAAGACAAGTCTCTGTCCTCATGGAGCTTACAATCCAAAGCATATTGAAAGAAGAGTTCAAAAATACCAATACTGAATGTCAAACTATTTGAAACTATGTGCTTTATTGGTTTGATTTTTCAGTTTTGTATGAATTAACTCACAACAACAGATAAACACAAGTATGGTGCGCTTTGGTCATTTTTTGGTGAATGCTGTGGAAGACAGGCCTTTAGTACAGTTAAATATTCTACTTTCCTCTATCAGATCTCATTTGATTTCACAAGACTCACTTGATAATCATTACAAAGTGAATCCAGCTCTTCAAATGGAAGATAGGACTTAGGTATTTTTGACTTTAGATTTTACTTAAAAATATAGATTATGTTTAAATTAAAAAGCAGCATATTTAACAGATTTTCAAAAATATTAGATTTCACCCTAATTTATGTTTTGGACAATATTTCGATGAAAATTTGATGTGTTTTTAAATGTTTTATTCCCTTCGATCATTGCAATAAAATAATAAAACATAACATCAGATTTACTGTTTTAACCATTTAAGTGTATGATTCAGTGACATTAAATACATTCACATTGTTAAACAACCATGAACACCATCTATCTCTAGGAGCTCTTCATCTCCCCAAACTGAAATGCTACCCATTAACTAATAACATCTCATTTCCCTTTTATTGCTTGCTTTCTTCTATGTGAGACGTGTATAAATGAATATCCCATATCTTTGGCTTTTTTAAAAAAGTAATAGATACTAACCGAAGACTCTCCATTTGTTACTGGGATATGATAAAAAAAAAAAAAATTAACCTGTAGAACTACTAGACTTCTAGAACTACTACTATGCTATTGCAAAACAGCAGAGAAAGAGTAAAGAGATAAATAAAATAGTAATGTGTCTGGCCAAGTAAAACACTCACTAGTACAATGGAGTAGCATGGAATTTGGCATGAGACCTCAGTTTGAATCCTGACTCTACCATTTAGCCTAAATGGTTGCTTCTAGGCAAGTTGCTAACCTGTCTTAGTTGCCTCAGCTGTAGAATGAGCATAATAAAAGCTTGCTTTTTCAGCCTCACATGGATGTTGTGAGGAACCAAAAATTTAATTATATCAAAGTATTCTGAAAATCGTAACTCACATTTCAAAAAGAAATTTAAACAGATCAAATGATGGGAATGTAAATTAGTTCAAGCATTATGGAAGACAGTGTGACGACTCCTCAAAGACCTAGAACCAGAAATACCATTTGACCCAGCAATTCCATTATGAGGTATGTACCCAAAGGAATGTAAATCATTCTGTTATAAAGGTGCATGCACGTGTATGTTCATTGCAGCACTATTCACAGTAGCAAAGACACAGAATCAACCGTAATGCCCATCAATGATAGACTGGACAAAGAAAATGTGGTACATATACGCCATGGAATACTGTGCAGTCATAAAAAGGAACAAGATCATGTCATTTGCGGGGACGTGGATGGAGCTGAAAGCCATTGTCCTCAGCAAACTAACACAGGAACAGAAAACCAAACACTCCGTTTTCACTTACAAGTGGGAGTTAAACAATGAGAACACATGGACCCAGGAACAACACACACTGGGGCCTGTCAGGGGTGTGGAGGGAGGGAGAGCATCAGGATAAATAGCTAAGCATGCGGGGCTTACTACCTAGCTGATGGGTGTATAGGTGTAGCAAACCACCATGGCACACATTTACCTATGTAACAAACCTGCACATCCTGCACATGAGTCCCAGAACTTAAATTTTTTTTTTTAAAAAGACTGAATTTTAAACAGATTACTGAACTAGTGGTTCACACCCATCAGCTTGTTCAACTTCAGCAACTGTCTGGGTAGTAGCTTTTCCAGAACTACTACCTTCACCATGAAGCTTCATGCCTTTTCCCAATTCAGACTTGGGCTTAGCATTTTTACTTTTCTAACAAAGACATCATGGAAAGGATAAATAGATTGGCAACCCATTTTGATATATTTTCCAATGCTGTCCGAAGTCAATTTACTGGCCACTTCTTTCAGGTCATTTGTCTTATGCTTTTTGGGTCAGGGTTTTATCATCATTTCCTGGATTTGGCGGACCTGTTGGTGCTGAGCGTAAGAAGTCATTCATATCTGATTGTTTACTATTTAGTAAAACCCACACAGAACAGATGAAGCAAATAAACATCAGTAGTCTTGACATCAACATGAACTTCAATTATGGTCTGCCATTTTTTGGCCATGAAACATATTTTGTCACTGGTAAGATCCATGCCATGAAAGTTAGGCAGTTTTTACCTTGTTCGTCTTTAGTAATCAGCTTGAATTTTCTAAATGCAACTTGACTGCAGATCAGCAAGGCTCACTTCAAACACACAAACTCTTGAGGCCGTCTCATGCAATTTCGGTTCCTTGAGTCCTGGTGACTAGAGTCTTTATGATATTTCTTACATTGAACATAGCAGATGCTTTCACATCACACTAGTCACTCTTAGAAAATGGATCAACCAGCTGGGCGCAGTGGCTCACACCTGTAATCCCAGCACTTTGGGAAGCCGAGGCAGGCAGATCACGAGGTCAGGAGATTGAGACCATCCTGGCCAACATGGTGAAACCCCATCTCTACTAAAAATACAAAATTAGCCAGGCATGATGGCGCATGCCTGTAATCCCAGCTAGTCGGGAGGCTGAGGCAGGAGAAACTCTTGAACCCGGGAGGCGGAGGCTGCAGTGAGCCAGGATCACACTACCGCACTCCAGCCTGGGCGACAGAGAGAGACTCTGTCTCAAAAAAAGAACAAAGGAAAGAAAAAAGAAAAAAAGGAAAATGAATCAACCACTTTCTTGGCTTCCTTTTGGCCACCTTTTGTAAGGCACTTGTTCTTGGCAACTGCCGTCCTGCTACTGAGAGAGCCAAAAGGGCAGAAAGTGCCTCAAATGTTAATGTACATGGCATTTGACATATACAGATATATGGCATAAATGTTTTCCTCTTATTGTCTTTCCTTGCCAATTCTTAACTATTAGTTTTGTCATTACACTTGACACATCTAGGTATCACTCTTTAATTTTCATTCTCCCTGAACTTTAATTTTTACAAGTCTATGGTAACTTTCTCTTCAGTGTTTGTAACCTACCACATCTCTGTAGAAATCTTAGGGTGATGTATTGAGATTCTTCACCCTTCACTTCTAATTCCTCATGATATTATGCAAGTGACAAAAAGGTGGCTCGTGGCAGAGAAATATGATATTTAAATAAAATCCTTAGAATCAAAAAAGTGCCTAAGTTAACACCTTTTTAAAAGGGCTATTTTACCAACTCCATAATTGACATCCTGTCACTGCTCAGACTTTATTTCATTCCTGCTCACCTCAGTATATGGATTTTTATACAAGCCATTTACCAACCACTGGACAATAGCACCTGTGGCAGATCAAATTTGTACAGGTAAGTTGTTTGTTATCCACCGGAGAGCTTCATTGCGTCCTTGGGGCAGCTTCCGTTAGCAGCGCGGAGTGAGAGTTGGTGACACTCACAAGCTCAAATTATTGATGAGAACATCCCAAGTACTAGGAAGAATTTAAAATTAAACCTTTTAAGCCTGTGCAGTCATTATCACGTTAAGTAGGGGGATGGCGATGGGTCATAAATTGGTTTTCCATTTTACTTAAACAGGACCTGGCAGAATGTAAATGGAATCTTTGAAGTTCACTTATCTCATGACAATTCTTCACTCCTTTTTTTTTTCAAGATGGTTATGAGGTTGAAACTTTAGATCTCTAATTGTTTCTGTTAGATTCCATTTACTGGAAAAATTATATTTCAAAGATTTTTCCTCCAGTTTCTGTATGCCTTCCAGAAACCCAGGGATTTCTTGACATTCTAGTTTTCCTGTACAGGTTGAATCTCCCTAATTTTGAAGTAGAAAATTCAAAATCTGAAATGCTCCAAGTTTGACAATTTTTGAGCACCAACATGACATTCAAAGGAAATGCTCATTGGAGTATTTTGGATTTTGGATTTCTGGATTAGATATGCTAAACTGATAAGAATATGTAATGCAAATATTTTAAAACCTGAAAAAGTCCAAAATCCAAAATACTTCTGGTCCCAAGCATTTTGGATAAGAGATACTCAACCTGTATTAGTTTCATGCAACTTTTTGAAATATTAGAGATTTAACAAGTCATGACCCTCACTTCATTGTCTGTATATCATAAATGTTAAAGGCCAGGTGTGGTGGCTCACGCCTGTAATCACAGCACTTTGGGAGACCAAGGCAGGTGGATCACAAGGTCAGGAGTTCGAGACCAGCCTGTCCAACAGGGTGAAAACCCATCTCTACTAAAAAAAAAAAAAATTAGCCGGGCATGGTGCGTGTGCCTATAATCCCAGCTACTCAGGAGGCTGAGGCAGGAGAATTGCTTGAACCTTCGAGGTGGAGGTTGCAGTGAGCCAAGCCACTGCACTCCAGCCTGGGCAACAGAGCAAGACCCTGTCTCAAAAAATAAAATAAAATAAAATAAGTTAAAGTACAGTTTGGTGTTTGTCAACTATTTTAAAGCCATTCCTTACTCACAACTTTGATCAGATCTTTAACTTTCTTTAGAGTTAATGTATATGTTGAAACATCAGTTTAAGCAGCCCTTTCTCTTTTTTATAAAGCAGCTGGGATCCAACTTTTAATCTTAGCATGTTGTTTATAAACCTCTACTAGATGACTTACAAGTTTATCTGAGTCATCTCCATGCACACCACTCATCTTCCTGATCTTTTCTTATTAGGAAATCTGATTAGTTCCATTAGAAGATTATATACCTGCCTCAGTTAAATGGGATCTTACATTCTTTATTTTTATAGGTATTATAGTCCTCCACTTTTTCCATTTGAGACCCTCTGAAGAGCCGCCTTCTAGCATGCCCCTACTCTACTCAAAAATTTCTTTTTATCTTTCTCCTCTGTTCTTTATTTCTCTCTTTCCTCAGAACAGTTGTCTTCTGCTATATCAAGCGAAACTCCCCATTTGTGTTTTTGATTATAAACTCTCCAAATTTTCTAGAATCTTGCGACATTATTCCCCACCTAATCCAATCCAGCCCACTATTACTGTAAGATATTTATTTTCTGCCCGGGCATGGTGGATTATCCCTGTAATCTCAGCACCCTGGGAGCCCGAGGCAGGCAGATCACTTGAGGTTAGGAATTCGAGACCAGCCTGGGCAACAGGGCGAAATTCCATCTCTACAAATAATAATAATAATAATAATAATAATAATATAAAAATTAGCCTGGTGTGGTGGTGCATGCCTATAGTCTCAGTGACTTGAGAGGCTGAGGTGGAGGATTGCTGGAGCCTGCGAGGCGGAGGTTGCAGTGAGCCTACATCGCACCACTACACTCCAACCTGGGTGACAGAGGGATACCCTGTCTCAAAAAAAAAAAAAAAAGGTATTTTCTCTATGTCCACTGATCTTGTTCTTTCTACTTACAAGCATGCTCATTCTCTCCTTATCCTAAACAAACCTTCCCCTAACCTGAGATCCTCTCAAGATACTCTTCTACCCCACGTTTATCCAAACAGTAGGCTGTGTTCCTTTTCTCTATTTTAACCACCCGCTGACTCTAATCTTTCTCTTTTGAATATTTTTTACCTCATCTTTCTGTGTAGAACAGTGTTTTCAGCCCTGGTTGTATTATAATCATCTGGGTTGCTTTTAGAAACTTCTAATCCTTTGGTTCCATCCTGAAAAATTCTGATTTCGTTGGTCAGTGATAAGTCTTCCCATTGATAACTTTAAAAATTTCCCCAGAAGATTCTAATGTGCTTTGGGTTGAGGACCATTGCTCTAACCGATCTTTATAATACCTCCTAAAGGTTAAATTCAACAGATTTCCTTCCCAATATTTACCCTTCTAGGTTTATTCTTTCAAAGCAGGATATAACATTCCCTGTGTCCATGAATATTGATGGTTGAAATAGTGCACCATATTTATCCTCCCACCTTCCTGACTGCTCATTGTCTTTGTCTTCTTTTGACTGATCTTCCCCTTGCCTATTCCAAAAATACTGTTTCTGCCCCAATTATTAACCTAGGTAGTTGTTCTAATCTATATAGTCTAGAGTAATGATCTTATTTCCTTACTTTTCCATTATGTTTGTGTAATATCACCCTACTCTTTTCCCAAACCCAGAATCCTCAAAACAAACTGCCTTCTGGGTACCTTTTTACATATATCATTGGCATTCTTGTCCAGAGAAGAGCTTATTGTCTTGCTGGAATTGTTTTTTTTTTTTTTTTTTTTTTCCTAGCTCCTGTTTTTTCAGCCACCTGTGACATAAACATCATATTTAAATTTTTTCTTACTTTTTGTCACTAACAGTTCTTAGCTAAAACCTGTAGATTCCATCCTATGAACAGCTTCTTAATTTGCTATTCTTTTAATATTCCTATAGTCATTAATCTTATTCTGGCTGCACAGGTACAATTATAATAACCTAGTAGCTGGTCTTTACTATGTACCACACAATGCTGTCATATTTTCAGGCAAAGCCCCACTCTTTTCACTGTCTTTTAATATGTTCTATGGCTCCTTATTGACTATAATTGAATCCAAACAATTAGGATGAAATTCTAGGCACTTGGTAATAGTTCTCTGCCAGCATTTTCAATCCATCTCCATCACCCTTCTGCAGAGACTCTCTGCTTCAGCTAAACTGGGCTGCTTGGTGCTCCCTAGCCTTTAAACTTTTTTTTTTTTTTTTTGACATTTCTTTTCTAGCATAAATGTTCTTTTTTCTTATTAAGCTTATTAATTTTTTTTTCTGCATCCCTTAGAAAGGAAAATTTTTGCCTTGTTCTAGGCTATATGCATCTACTTCATGTTATATTAGACTTCCAAATTCAGTATAGAACTAGTAGCTTACCGTTTCTAGTTGTTTGGATCTCATTTAACTAGGATGTGTTTGTACATTAGAAGATGGCTTGGGCCGGGCGCGGTGGCTCAAGCCTGTAATCCCAGCACTTTGGGAGGCCGAGATGGGCGGATCACGAGGTCAGGAGATGGAGACCATCCTGGCTAACACGGTGAAACCCCGTCTCTACTAAGAAATACAAAAAATAGCCGGGCGAGGTGGCAGCGCCTGTAGTCCCAGCTACTCGGGAGGCTGAGGCCGGAGAATGGCGTGAACCCGGGAGGCGGAGCTTGCAGTGAGCTGAGATCCGGCCACTGCACTCCAGCCTGGGCTACAGAGCGAGACTCCGTCTCAAAAAAAAAAAAAAAAAAAAGAAGATGGCTTGTGGCTGACTGTGATGTATGTGACATCCTGGGACCTTTGTGTAGCAGATTTTTTTTTCCTTCAAACTATACATGGCAAAGAAGAGGTTTTTCAGGTGTGTTTTGTTTTTTAATTACCATGTTTTTGTAGACCAGAGGCTATCTTCACAGCCTCCATGATTTGTGGAATATGCCATTCAGACTTGGAGTTAAATGACAAAATAAATACCCTAGAAAGTTGGACCCATATACTTTTAGATTCTTCTAACTTCGCCTACTTTTTGTTCCTCTTGCTTTTTTTTTTTTTTTTTTTTTTTTTTTTTTTTTTTTTTGGTGACAGGGTCTTGCTCTGTTGCTTAGGTTAGAGTGCAGTGGTGCAATCTCATTTCACTGCAGCCTCTACCTCTTGGATTCAAGTGATTCTGCTGCCTCAGCCTCCCGAGTAGCTGGGATTATAGGTGCATGCTGTCATGCAAGGCTAGTTTTTGTATTTTTAGTAGAGACCTGGTTTCACCATGTGAGCCAGGCTGATCTCAAACCCCTGACCTCGAGTGATCCTCCTGCTTCGGACTCCCAAAGTGCTGGGATTTGAGGTGTGAACCATCAGTGCCCAGCCCTGCTTGATTATTAAATCCAAATTGTCCTCCTGCTACCTTGAAAGAAATGAAATTTCTCAGTAGTAGCAGACAATGTCAATCTATTTGAGACAATTAATGACTCATTTATAATGTCAGCAGTCACACGAAGGCTAGAAAAATTAAATGTGCAGCCTCATTACCTTTGTGGTTATCTTTGCTCGGAAATAGCATGGTGCTTACTTAGTGCAACATTTTAAAAGACAAGAAGAATTCCTTTGGAGAAGAGCTTTATAGTTGAGAATGTGGATAATGGAATAACCAAATGATAACTTCTTACTCTCTGAGCTGCATTCTATGAGACATTCTTTAGGATTCACTATCAGACTCTGCATGTATGAAGCAGCTCAGTTGTTCCAGTCATTGTGACCTGTTTTTCATAGATAATTTTGACATGTATTTTTGGAGTTTTGAAAACATCATTTTCAGGGAACATGATTTAAAATATTTTATAAAGTGGTAATTATTAGAAATTATCTAAACTATTAGCTTCTTCTAATTTGAAGATAGTGTTACATCTCCAAGGATACTGCAAAAAGGAGCTTGGGTACCATGTGAACCAGCATGCCTGTAAGTTTCCTATCAGCTCCAAGTTGTGTTGGTACTTCCATTCTGTTCAGATTGTTTTCAGCACCTGAAATGCATATGCTCTAGGCTAGTCTTCCTTTTTATATATGGAATACACTTATAAAAGAGATGGATTATTTTAACAGTTTGTAGCTGTGGAAGAGAGCGAAACCAACCTGCGCAATGGAGACTGAAACATAGCTTGAGACCCAAAAGTGTACTCTCAGCTATAAAATGTAATATGAATGTAAATTATTTGTCGTGGTTTAGACCTGATACTCTTACTTCTGGTGCCTTTTATGAATACTCACCATAGTATAGGACTATACTGTTTTCTAATAGAACAACAAAAGACATTTTATGAAAGGATGGCATTGAACTTTATCATGACATCTACCTACCTTACAGAAGCACATGTAGAGGTGTGTGTGTGTGTGTGCGCACGCGCACGCGTGTGTGTATAAAAAGAGATTTGTTGCAGGAACTTGGCCTCATTTAATTGTGGAAACAGTCTCTGTAAGATTTTTGTCTTCACAACTCATAATGGAGCTTGAGGTTCACAAGGCAGGCCATCAGAAGACAGAGAGGGATATAAAGTCAGGGAGAGCAGTGACAAGCTGGAACTGCGAGAATGCGCTGGAATTCATGTCAGTTCTCCCTGTTTCCAGTCCTAATGATGTCCTGTAGGAGAAGCATCATGGAGCTAGAGAAACACTTGGTTTACACATCGATGAAGCAGAAAGGGGATCCAGGAAAGCTGGAGCAGCTGCCTTATGAAAAGTTGCTAAGCAGCAACATTAAGGCTGCAGCTGCTGATTGTCTAAAACAGACTGGCTACTGCTTTACTTCCACCCTTCACAGCTCAAGCAAAAATGTCTCTTTTAGCCCACCTGACCCCTGAACACACAAGGAAGAGAATTCTGGGAAATGCAGTTCAGCCTGGCCAAGTTGCACATTACAAAGCCATCATAACAAATAAGCCTTCTGCATAACTTGTCTAATATTCTGCAACCAAGGCTTTTTCCAACCTTCTCATAATATCTGGATGATGAAATCTGAGGCATAACCAGTGTATTTCCTTGCATCATTATTGTTACTGTGGGACTGAGAGTCCTATAGCATGGCTCATTGTATTTAAGGGTAAAGGATTCTAATGTAGCAAAATTAAGAGTAAAGAAATGAAGATATTAGAGGAAATTTCTTTGAAAAGTTTCATCATCAATTTATGACATCCAGTTTTATAATATTTCATGTTATAATATAGTTTGATTCGGTGAGTTAACTTTAGCAAGCAGAAAGATACTACAAGCATGATAATAGTAATGCTTGCTACCCTCATAGAACTATATGAAATAAAATTCTACTGAGTGTAAAAAAAATAATGTTAGGACTTGACAGGAAGACTTTATGCATTAGCTTGTGCACTGGAAGCAACAAGTAAGCATATGACCCTTTGAAAACTGTAGGACCATAAAATTTCCAATTTTTCACACATTTTATATATAAGAGTCTGCGTGAATGTTAGCATGTACATTAATACTAAGACCTGTCTCTTAAACTTGAGGTTCTTGATCTATTATTACCTGCTGGGATAGTGGAATTGCTTCATAAATGTAGTCCACCTTCATTTACATACTGACACTGCTCAGGAGAGTCTCTGTTAAAAAAAAATTATTTGGAAACACTCCAACATTGTTGGGCAGTTTCATGGTTTGCTGGTTGTCTTTCATTAGATATGGTCTAACCTTCTTTCCCATGATGACAATATAAAATGCTTCAGAAACACACATCTCAGCAAATTGCTTTTCCTCATGACAATTATTTGTCCTTCTAATTAACACTATTCCAAGACTGGTGATACTTTCTGAGAAACACAGTCCCCTTTCTCACTCCCCCTTATAATAATAATTGCATCTGCTTGTATACAGAGAGTTTACATATGTCATTTAATGTGATCCTCTAGGAATGATGGCCCCGTTAGATAGTAGGCATAGGTTCGTTCTCTTGGGAATGATGACCCTGTTTGATGAGTAGGCAGATATTAACATCCTCATGTTAGAATTCAGGAAAGGAAGACCCTGTGAGTTGGAGGTAATATAACTAGAGTGGTTTCTGTCTGTTACAGTGAAACCCTATTTGCCACCTGTAGTCAGTTTCCTGTTGTTTGCAGCTCAGTTAACCCTGGTGGAAACAGTCACATACAGAGTAAATACTGGAGCTAGAACTTAAATCCAGCCCATCCAACAATAAATTCAAAGCTCTTTCAATTATCGCATGCCTAGAAAGTTGGTAAAAACTAGAGTTCAATTTCTGGAAGATGACCGTCTACTTTATTATTTCATCTTTCTTTTTTTTTTTTTTTTTTTTTTTTTTTTGAGACGGTGTCTCGCTCTGTCGCCCAGGCTGGAGTGCAGTGGCGCAATCTCGGCTCACTGCAAGCTCCGCCTCCCGGGTTCACGCCATTCTCCTGCCTCAGCCTCCCGACTAGCTGGGACTACAGGCGCCCGCCCCTGCGCCCGGCTAATTTTTTCTATTTTTAGTAGAGACGGGGTTTGACCATGGTCTCGATCTCCTGACCTTGTGATCCGCCCACGTCGGCCTCCCAAAGTGCTGGGATTACAGGCGTGAGCCACCACGCCCGGCCATTTCATCTTTCTTTACTCTTCACTTCGTCTCCTAAAGTAGCTCCCCAACAGGTATCTTCATCTATCTTCCCATTCTTGCCTCTAAACACAGGTCTGTTCTTATTTGTATCAGCTTGTCTCTCGCCAGCATGCCTGAGCTGACCTGAGCATGCCAGGGCCTCTTTCTACCCACTGTTCCAGCCCTGCTGCTCTCCCGCTGATCATTTCAATTATATTTCAAGATATAACTTAAATGTAACCTTCTAAAAAATATGAAACCTCCTGTTTTCTTTCTTTAGTTAACATAACACCTTGCTCCTGTCGTAATTATTGTTCCTATCACATTGTATCGTAATTATTTGGATGTTTCTCTCCACTAGGGAAAGACCGAGAAAGAAAGCCTCGGTCATATCTGGTCCTGTATTCTACCACCTGGGACATAGTTGGCACTCAGAAAATGTTTCCTGAACTTCTGAAACATTGAGTCCTCTAGTTGAACTATGTGCATAGTATGGTATTACTTTTCAGAATTAGGTAATTCAAAATCCTAAAGATATTTTTCAGCTTTCATTTCTGAACCTTAAATTTAGGGTACCTGAACTAACATTTCACTAAGGCATGTTTGAAACCTATATTATGGATGAGTATCTATGACTTTGTCTGATGCTTTTCATACTGTTGTACAGATTGTAGTATGACTTCGTTTCTCAGTACCTTCCAATGAATTGTTTGCCATTTGCTGATCTGGACTGGTGATAGACTCATTCCTGAGACTAGCTGATTACAGTGCTCTCAGGGACCAATGGAGTTATTTTAATAGAAATCCATTTGCCCTTTCATGAAATGAATGCCCCCAAAGTCTGTAGAATTGTCATGTTGTAATGAATGTGCTGTTGTTATTATTATAATACACTTTGTAAGTACTAAGCTACTTCTGCGGCTGCTTCTACTGCTTATCGCACCATCTGTGTTGAATACCAATCATTAGCCCTCTTTTTTAGTCTAATGCTTTTTTAATTCTTTTTTCCTTTGAATGATTGGATTCCTTCTCCTGTCCCTTTCCCCATGCTTCTTGGATTAGACAACACTAACACCGTTTTTAGGGCTGTTGCTAGCTAGCCCTTGAGAAAGTCCCCTTTTTAGAGATTTCTGGTTACTTTTAGCATTGAGAACTGCTCCTGCTTCATTTATTTCTTCTTAGAGTTCTGCTTTAAAAGATACAGTAAAACAGAATGCAACATGATACCCTGGTTTACCAAGATCATCTTGGCTCCTAGAAAATGGATTTGCGACAACTTTACTGAATTATGTTTGCTTAACGTGAGCTACACCTTGATAGCAATTTAAGATTCCCAACATATAAGATATTATTAGTATTCCATAAAACTTGGATTTATGAAAACCCAAAAAGTTTAAAGTATTTTAGAAGTATTTTTAAAGCTAGTTTCATATCCCGCAGCAAGAAAACCATACATTTCTCTCTGACAAAGGAATCAGAATCTGTTAAAAGCATTTGTCAGTGATACATTAATATTCAGGATAGCTCTTGCAATATTGCTTAGTTTTTGGTTTGTTTTTCCCCCCAAGTTGACACTTTAAATACAACAGCAGTTAAAAGGGAACACATGTAGCTCCAAAGGAATCACCTTCATTCCTGGGTTGTGCATTCCCCTGGAGTTGTGGACCTGGGAGTTCTAATAGAATATGTGTTAAAAATAGGGGAAACATTATTTTTAACATCGAAGGAGGAACAAAGAAAAAGGGATTGTTTTTGCTTTTCCCAACTGCCCTCTGGTGGCAAAGGCACAACAGACAGCAAAGACGTTTAACAAAGCTTCTTGGCTGTGTAGGTGCTGCTGGTGGTTCTTATTAGGGTCTTAAATCAAAGTCTGTGCTGCACATGCGTGCTTCTGAAAAAGAAGAACAGAATATTGGGTCTTGTAATCACGTTTCACTTCCCAGCGGCATCTCTTCTTATCATAGTAGCACCAGGCTCTACCAGCTCAGTCAATACTTGTATATTAACAAGAGACAATCGATAGAAAAATTAAAAAGAAAAGTCAAGGTAATTAGGCTAAAGCTGCTGCTTATGAGTTTTCAATAATTACTTTAGCTTCCTCTTGTTTTCCCATCTCCAGAAAAATAGGGCCTGATTGAAGGCCCTGATTGAAGGGTCTGGGTCGTGTTTGACTGAGGACATGTCAAAATTATACAAAGCCAAGCAGGAAATAAAATTAAGCTGTATTTGTTTTAGAGCAGTAAAAGGGGCTTTGCATGATGGCATGGGAAGAATAGATGTTGATTTAAATGTGCCCCTTAGCAGCTGTGCCATTGTTGGTACCTGTTTCATGTCATCAGTTTCTGTACTACTGGCAGTAGCCCACTCAAAAGCACTATGACATGTCATATATTAAAGCTCCAGAGGAAGATAGTGGATGGATTTCTCCCCAAAACATGGGGATATTTTTGGAAACTAGATGCTATCCTTTACAAAACCATGAAATAAGTCAAAAACCCCCATGGTTGCCATTGTGGGCCATACTTGGGCCATTGTTCTTTATGGACATAATTGCTAGAAATCACTGTCCATTTAGTGAGGCTTAATCAAAAAGCCATACACATTAGGTGAAGAAGCTACTTGGGTGTTTTCGTGCCCTGATGCTGTGCAGTCTTCTAAGTAAATCAGAGCCACCCTGCTTCTCACTGCTACTTATTAGGTTGGTGTCTCTGCCTCCTAGGGGAAGGAGAAAACCAGAGGAATTCCTAGTTTTGGAGAGAGAACTCTAAGGAGGAAGGATAGGCTGCTGAGAGAGATATTTCATTTTTTATGTTCATTTACAGTCTTCATTTGCACTATTTCTGTCAGCTCAAAGCACTTTATAAACTTTACAACCAAATTATGTACCAACATCATTTCATTCATTGCTGATATATAGCTGTTAAACATCTGCCAGGTACACATTTCCTAGAGGCAGAAAAAAAAAATGTGGAAGAGAATTAGATCTTGTTAAATGTACAGAGAAAATGTAGATACGGGGCATATTATATGAAGATATTTATTGAGCGCCTATGTACAAGGCATTATCGAAGACATCTTCTATACAGGAACTATAGCAAACTCTTAACTCTGCCCCTCACCACCGCTGTCCCCCCGAACCTCCCCTCCTGCCCTCGCAAGTTTGTTAATCAAAAGTGAGTGATGGAGCCAGGATTTGAATCCAGGAGAGTCTGATTTAAAAGCACAAACCTTTCATTACAATTTTTACTTGATGTTTAAAAGAAAGCCTCTCTGGGGGAAGAAGATATGTATGAAGCTGATATTTACTCAGTGAACCCAAAATCTAACTGATGATAGAGATGTTGGTTTGGGAGAGTGAGATAGAAGAGTATTGAATTAAACATACACGCCCAAAGGCATTGAAAAGTAAAGAGGAGGAGGCATAGATAGAACTAGAGCTTTGATGAGAACTATTGTTAATTATTTTTAATGCTGCAAATGGCTTTATATTATTCCACCACTGGTTAAGCTTGCATGTGTGAATCCCTGCTGTCTGTAAAACCTACAGAACGTAAAACCTTTGCTGATTGGTGACTTGGCTCTGTCATTTTTATAAAACTACCAAGGCTTGCAGAAAATGCTTGATTCTATACACCCTTTCGCTGAGGCCAGTGAATTGCACATGCAGCCAAACCTGGACAGAGCTGATGGCCACATTTTTGCTGCTTTTTGCTCATGATCCCAAGTGTATAGAAGGTTCTAGCTGATGATTTCATGGTGAAACTAGTACATAATAAGCATTTGTTTTTTTACTTAAAAAAATAAAGTTATTCCAAGTGCATAATCACTTCTGGATCAGCAATGTCTAGAAATCTGCCAAGGAGATAATTTTTGAAATTCACTTTTTCTCCCCTTTCTTGTTCCTTTTTATTTCATCATTCCCAGGAAATGTTCTTTCTACTGCTCTGCCTTTTTTCTTTCATATTTGTTGCTTCCATTGTCTCTCCATATTTTTTGTCTTTATTGTTTTGATTTTCACCCTATAGGAAGTTTGTGTGCCAAATACCAAATAAGAATGGTGGAATATTGTGCAAGCACTAAGGCAGTAGAATGTAGTTATGTAATAAGAGCTTACAGTCGAGTACAACTGCCTGGTTTGAATCTCAACTGTTCTTTTAATTAATTATATAATCTTCAGTAAGTTCTTTAAACTTACTGTCTAATTTTATATTCTATAAAATGAGAACTGTAGAAGTATCTTCTAGCATTGTTATCAATATTAAATGACTAACATATAGGAAGTATTGTGTACACAGCACTCTATAAATATATGTTAACCTATTTAATAACAAAAACTTATTAAATTATGTCTATAAGGTATGTGTAATGATACAGAAAATGTTCATGAGAGAACTTTAAGAAAGAGGATATAAAGTGACATATGATCACAACTATTAAACATTTAAACATTTTTAAAAGGACTGGAATAAAATAGAACAAAATATTAATTATAGTTTAGTTTAGAATTATTGCCTTCTGTTACTCTTTTTTTTTTTTTTTTTTTTTTTTCCTGTTTGGGTTACTTATCACAATCTATTTAGTTGGTTTTGATTGTCTCTCCTTGTAGCATGTATGTTTTAAATGAGAAAGGACTCAAGTCAATCTTTTTCTACTATTATATATTGTGTCTGATGCCAAGTGTCTGGCACAGGACATCTCTTCAATAAGCATGTGTTGAGTGAATATATTTGCTTCTTACTTTTCTATGTTTTCCAGTCTTGTTAACAGAAAATCCCTAAATGTTATAACATTTTTTAAAAAGACTATTTTTAAAACATTAACTCAGCTTTCTTAAGGGCTTAAAATAGGTAATACTTAAAAGTATTACCCCACAGTTCATGGTAAAGTATCAAGGAAGAAGAAAAAGATTCTTGTATTACATGTTCACTTGTTTTGTTTTTAGAAGTGGCCATTCCAACTCACAGCCTTTATTTATTTTAACTTTTTGATGTTTTTGTTGTTAGCTTTTAATCAGTCTGAGAAAATCCTAGGTATATTAATTTTCCACTATTCTGTTGTATATCGACTAAAGCTCTTCTTTTTTGATTGGGATAGTTAGTTCCAAGTGACATAAAGAACTTTCATTACTTTGCTAGTTAAATGTTACCTTAAAGCCTTGTTGTAGTTGAGAAAATATCCCCGTTTTTAATTCCAAAAATTGTAGCATAGTTAATGAACTCACAGATTCCATTAGTGGTTTACTCTGTATTAATTTTCCCAGTGCCAGAGTTTCTACCTAGCATGCTTTGACTCACTGAGCCATGGTGCGTTTCTGCCTACAGCTAGGTTACCTGTAAGTTACCTGCAGATATACCAGTGAGAGGAATACATGTTTCTTTGCCAGAGACTTTGCTTTCCAGTGAAACTTGGCCTTGGCATTCGTTGTTGAGGTTCATAAGGTTTTCTGTAATTCAGTGCTCATTTTTAAAGATGAAACTTCAGTGAAATAGGATTGTAACGATACACACAGGTTCATACAGAGAGAATTCAAACAGAATGCAGAAACCTTCTCATCTGTTACTAACAAATTTCAAAGCCAGAGATGCAGCCCATCTTTCCTGTGTTTCCTCATTCAACTGCCAGATTGACAGCAGGAAATTCTACCATGGTTCTTATGAGTCAGGGCAGAGTTTTCTCTTTTCTAAAGAGGGTCTCACTGAAGGACTTTAGAGAAAGCAAAAACAGGAGATGAGAGAAAGAGAGAAGGAAACAACTTGAGGAGAGAAAGTCAGAGGCTCAGACGGGTATTTATTGACTGGCAATACTAGTAGTACAACTACACCTGGGGAATGTTAAGAATTAGGTCCAGACAAAAAGTATGTTGTTTGAAGCAGCACTTAGAAAAGCATCCACTTCTCTAAATCTTTGGTTGAAGTGATGTAATTAGATGTGAGTGATGAATCTTCCAGTAGCATTTGTTTACTCTGAAGGCCTGAGACTTTTCTGAGCCCTTAACTCCAAGTTGGTGGCGTATTCAGTTTTCTGAAATACCATCTACTCTTACTGCTCTATATTAAGATCTGTTGTTTAATATAATATTGGAAAGCATTGCAGCAAACACACCTAAAAGCAGTTACTATTGAAAGTAATGTAGTCCAGATTAAAGACAACTGTATGCTAAATAGAAGGAATAAATGGTACGTTTGAATTGATCTTATGGCAGTGGTAGTACTGTTGGTCACTATCACTGTTATTTTTCTTACAGGAAATAAACTTGGCATGTTTAACTTGTGGTTAGAACTCCAAGAAGACTAACATTATAGTACTATAGTAACATTTATTTAAAATCACACCAGAAATAGTCATATAAATTGATACACTGTGAGTATCAAATGAAATAATTTGTGAATTGACTTTGAAATGCACGTACATTGAAGTGTATGTTGCTAAAATGGTGATGGTAATGTATTTTTCTGACCTTGGTGTATTACGTTTGTCAAAAAATAAAGGTGATTTGAGCTGTTTTGCCCCTCAGAGGATCCACCTGAGCGTATAACCTGACTTCCTAGCTGCTCTGTTGCTGCCCGCTCCTCTATCCCCACGCCAACATAACTGTTCCTATTCTGAGACAGTGTTTTAAATCTGTGTTATTCAGCAAGAAAAAAACAACAGTCAGGGAGAATATTAATTATTTTCTTGCCTATCAGTCACCATCACATAATTGCAACATCTACATCCTGATTGAAGATTTGATCTTTCAGACTTAGAATGTCTCATTAGCTTTTTGCTGCCCATCTCATACTGAAAAAGGAGAATCTAAACAGTCACAAAGACTAGCAGAGCAGTAGGTTTTCTCTTCCTGTGGGCATATACCTCAATCTTCATGCTAGACCAGCCCTATTTGCAGATCTAAGAGCTGCTGGTGTGTTATGACTGGAGACACTGCAAAGCCTGTATTGCCCCCAGATTTTTTTTTCACTGATCAATTATTGACCTATCATCTTTCTACCTGACCTTAGATTTCTCCCATCATAGTTAATACTTTGGCTCAGAAAATGAACCTGAGGATTTTTTTTCAAACATGATACAGTTTTGAAGGAAGACCTTACATCTTAGAACTCTGCAGTGACCCTTCTTCACTAACACACTTTATCAATAATCTAGGAGAGTAAGAGCTAGGCAGGTTTCAACAGGGGGAAAGTGAAGCCTATCATATCAATGAGCCCCAGGGATGAGAGGAACCACGTGAAGGCCCAGATTGGCTAGGCATTCCAGAGCTGCACTGGGGTCCCCCAAATCACTCCCGTGTTTGGAGATTCACTAGAAGGACTTATGGAACCTTAGCGTATAATTGTATTTATGGCTATGATTTATTACATTGAGGTAGTAAGGTTACTCAACTGGATAATAAGGCAGAAAAGCACAGGTGTTGATGTCTAGAGGAATCCATGTACAGGCTTCCTATGCTGTCTCCCTTCCATGAGAGGGTCATATAGAGCACACTCTTCCCCAGGAGACAAAAATGCAACATTTGTGAGAGATTCAGTGCCTATGATCAGGGACTTGTCACCCGGTCACGTCGGCAACTCTCCCACTAGCATAAACCAAAATTTTAGACTTCCAGAAGGAAATCAGGTATTTGGCATAAACCATGTCGTTTGCACAGTCTAGACAGGAAACTACCCTTATCAGTCAGGGAAAGGTAAGCTCACTTCCAAAACCCAAGTTCCCAAATGCTATTCCAAGGCCAACCTTGCAAACACGCCCTTTGTAAGATAGCAGCCTCAGCCTGCACAAAGATAAATACGTGGCTTCAATGATTTTAGTGGATAGGCAACATGTAAAAATAGGCTCAGGAGCCTGGGCAGTTGGTGCCTGTTTTCATACATGAGAGATAAATACTTTTATGCTTTCATTAGTCCATATAACTCACTATTAGTAATCTAAGGGAACTTCATTACTTGGAAATTAAATTCAGGAGATTCTGGTGCCCTGCTCTTTTGTTTGAGAATCACTGCTCTCTGTGATAGACTTTTCACTGGAGCCTGAAGGGGTGATGGAAAGGAGAGATAGTCCCCCATATGGCCTACTTTACAATTTTACCCATGTCTCTGGGTCCTGATGGATAGTGGCCCATATTTAAAAGCTTTCCGCATAATCAGTCTGAAGAACTCTGAAAATGTGACTTAATTGTTTTGAGTCTTTTTTTTGGAGATAGAGTCTCACTCTGTCTCCCAGTCTGGATTGTAGCAGCATGATCTTGGCTCACTGCAACCTCTACCTCCTGGGTTCGAGCGATTCTCATACCTCAGCTACCTGAGTAGCTGGGACTACAGGGGCACCCTACCACACCCAGATAATTTTTTGTATTTTTAATAGAGATGGGGTTTCGCCATGTTGACCAGGCTGATCTTGAACTCCTGACCTAAGGTGATCCACCCACCTTGGCCTCCCAAAGTGCTGGGATTACAGGCATAAGCCACCAGGCCTGGCCTGTTTTGAGCTTGTTCAGTCTATGTCATAAGTAAATCTAATCTTATTAAACTTCAAAGGGATAATATTGTGTTTAAAATTTCAATTCAAGCACTGAGCATGATATGAATTAGTATCTTAACATCAAACCAATGGTCAATTATTTTTCTAAGCTAAATTGCTTTTACTTTTACAGTACCTTGAGGTTCAGTAGAAGACGAACCCTAACACTTGTTTAAGACATTCTGCTCTCCCTTGTTGGGCTTCCTAAAGGTGGTTGGTGTTTTTTGTTTGTTTGTTTGTTTGTTTGTTTTTACTAGTGGATTTTGGTGCCATGAACTCTAAGCAGATAAGCCACTGAGACCAAAATGAGATTGCTGGAAATGTAGCAGAAGTGAAGGAATGGTCCAAGGCCTAATATGTTTCTCTTGGTCATAAGCAGAGAAGGGAGGTTGTATATTAGAATTATCTGAGGACTCAGATTACATGGGCTTCTGTTTCTCCACTGCATCTGCTTCCCATTGTCTCCTTTCCCCCAAGACTCTGGATTCTGTGTGTCCTTAATAGTGAGCCATTGTCATGATCATGGATGGAAATGTGCTTTATATTTCAAGGATATTTAGATCTCGATGTGTGTAAGGTTCATTGACCTAAAACACTTTTCAAGGTATCCATTGAACTCCATTTCCTTAAGAGGTCTTATGCTCTTTTGGTTTTATATGATATTCCCTAATTGGAGGTTCAGAGCACCATTGGTAGCTCACTGGTTTCTTCCGTAGTGAATATATATGTAAAGCAGAATGCCTGTAGTGCTTCATGCTGTGAGGAATCCAGCTTTGAAACTATGGTCAAGGTAGTGTGCTGCTGGAGAACGTAACTGTTGTGTGAGGGGATTATGGACTTGTTTTTAACCTTTTTGGTTTTTTTTGAAATAGAGTCTCATTCTGTCTCCCAGGCTGGAGCACAGTGGTACAATCATGGCTCACTGCAGCCCAAATCTCCTGGGTTCGAGTGACCCTCTCACCTTAGCCTCTCAAGTAGCTGGGACCACAAGCTCACAGTACCATGCCCAGATAATATTGTTTACTTTCTATAGATACGGGGTCTCCCTATGTTGCCCAAGCTGGTCTCAAACTCTTGGGCTCAAGCTGTCTTCCTACCTCGGCCTCCCAAAGTGTTGGGCTTACAGGTATGAGCCACTGTGCCCAGCCTTGAACTTTTTTGGTGGGAAAACTTACGAAGACCCATTTTTGGAAAAGCATGAAGTTTCCTGAAATACAAGAATCACACCACTTGGACAGACGTTGTTTGTATTTCACGCCCACACACGTGTGTTAGTGGAGGAGGACCATTTTGGAAGAAAGTACTTTTTCCCCTGAACTGGTTTCCTGAATCCTTTGAGTTGCATGTTTTATGGAAGACCATCAAAATATTTGGAAGGCCAGCTTATTTCATGGTCACAAAGGCAGCTTTAATTGCTTGCGTAAAGTTGGAGCCTGTCTTTCTCCTTTTCCAACAAAGTGACATTTATTAGCATTTCTCTGGTAGTTATTTGGAATTGCACTAGTGTTCACCATTCCCAAATGTTACAATTCAATCATTTGGGAGTCTAGTCACATTTCTAAGCAGATGTACCAAATTACAGCTCAAGACTTGTGCTTGAAATCTAGAGATCCAATTAGTAAAATTTTGGGGTTGGGAAGGGTTAGCCAGGGAAAGACCTGAGAAAACGCATAGCCCAAAATAGTTTGAAATTTCCTTGCTGCTTTGCCTCTACCCAAAGTTGATTTGTCAGCATGTAAGGGGGTGTTACATCTTCTCAGAAACTGCTTGGCTTTCTTTTCATTCAAGTTTAATTGGTTTTCATGGACTGAATTGAAGCAGGAAGGCAGAAGTTAGGTAGATGATGTAAGTGAGCAAATCTCCATATATAGCAGCATCTTGATTTGGGTGTTTGTTCTTTGTTGTTCTTTTATTTCTGTCAAAACCACAGCTTCCTATGTAGCTCTTTTTGTCACATGGGTTTTTACGTCGTCTTAAAACTGTGAAACAGTTACATCTACTTTTCCTTTTTAACTTGATTCAAGAGCCCTTGAAACTATCCTTTTACATACTATTTTTCTTCACTTGGAACGGCTACTCTTTTCTATTCTCTGAATTTTCTAATTTATTTTCTTCAAGACCAGCATTAGCCAGGTACTGTGGCCCCTACTTTTACTTTCAGAACTTTGGGCGGCCAAGGTGGGAGAATTGCTGGAGGCCGGGAGTTTAAGACCAGCCTGCACAACATTGTGAGACTATCTCTCTACCAAAAAAATAAATAAATAAATTATCTGGGCATCATGGTATGGCTATAGTCCTAGCTACTTGGGAGACAAAGGCAGGAGGATCTCAGGAGCCCAGGAGTTTGCAGGTACAGTGAGCTATGATCATGCCACTGCACTCCAGCCTGGGCAGCAGAGTGAGACCCTTTCTCTTAAAAGAACAAACAAAAAGACCATTATCTAAAATTTCTTCCTCTGGTACGTCTTCCTTTTCTGGAGGACTCATTTATGTTTCCTCAGCGCTTAAGAATTTAATTTTACTTGCTTTAAAAGGGAAGCTCTGTGATCAGAAGGAAAAAGCATGGGTGGCAGAGTCCTAACATTTTTGGACTCGATCTGCCTTTGCTGCTTTCTATCTCTGTGAATTTGGTCACATCAGTTAATTTCCCAGTCCACAATATTCTCATCGTAAAATGGGACTGATGGTACCCACCTTTCCAGGATGATGTTTTCTCATTTGCTCATTTGTTCTTTCATTCATTCAGGATATGTATTGAGCATTTACCTTGTGTGAAGCCCTATGCCAACACCAGAATGTCAGGAAGGACATAGTCTATGCTGTCATAAAACCCACCATCTATTAGGGAAAATGAATATTAAAAATGTGGTTATAAGTGTGATCACTGTTTAAAAACAAAACAACAACAAAAAAGAGTGAGTACAGGATGCCATGGGAGCATAAAACAGAAGAAGCAAGGGGAAACCATCAGTCTTTCTTTTTTGGTGGGCACAAGCAACTTTCCTCAGCATGTAAATGTTAACTTAATAAATGTCTTCATGAAAGATGAGGAAAAATAGGCCTTGTTTTGCTGCCCTTAGCAAAACTTGCAAGTGTTTCACCAGTCTCAGTTTCCCAGTTCTTCTCAACCTTTGACTGCTCCCCTGGCTCTGTCAGACATCATCCCACAAAGATGCCCAACCTCCAATGCCATGTTTTGCTAATGCCATCCTGCTTAGGCGAAGCTGGTTCATCTGTCTTCCTTTCTCTGTTATTTGATCATTTCTGCTTCTGCAACATCATTCTTTTTATCCTTATCCTGAGGAATATTCTTGATATTTTTCTTCACCATATTGACCAACTCTTTTAAAGATCAAAGAATCAAAGAACTCAATCTTTTAAAAATGTGCTTTATATATAAATTATGTTCTGTGCCTTTTCAGCTTAAATGTATAAATATAGAAAACTTGATCCATTAGGAATAGGAATGGGAAGAAGCTGAGGTAACTGTTCTTTCCAAAGACCAACTTTGTAGTCCTCATTGTAACTGTTTGTTTTCTGAATCTGCTACCTTATTGTGGTCTCAGTGAGGCAGGATTACAATTTATTCACCTTTGTATTACTAGCATGGACACCCAAGAATGATAGACACTTGATAAAATGTTACTTAAGTAAAGGAATATATTAACAAACATTTAGGGTTGAGCTTAGATTATATCTAAACAACAACCCAAAACTCTAGAAATCAGCCGTGTAAATATCTAATAGGTAATTAGAAATAATTATTACTACAGAGATATACTGAAGACGTTAAATCACCCTACCAGGGGAGGTACAGAAAAGCTCGATGAATGTTATACTATTTATGTTAAAGGATGGCAAGAATTTCTCCAGGTGAACAAGGAAGGAAGCACATTCTTGCCTGAGGAGTCAATCTGTAGAAAGCATAGAATCGGAAAGAGTCTCACATTTTTGCACAGCTACAAGTTTCTTACTGTACCTAGCATGCTGAGTGTATTTAGTGGCGTGAACTTGAGGCTGGAAGGGTGGAGCAAGGCTGGAACCTCACTGATGTATAGAGGCCTGATTTATAGAGGACTCAGGTAGACTTTATGGGTTGGGGAATGTTGAAGGAGTGTAAGTCAAAACGATTTGATCAGATTTGAACTTGAAGAAGGTGGAAAAAAGGGAAGAGAAGATGATTATAATTCTTCTAATGTGCCAGGCAAAAATTCACATTCTTTATATATATTAACTCATTTAATCTTCACATCTTCGATGCCCAGAATAATGTGTCAGTCACGTAGAGGATGTTTTGAATGGGGGCAAAACTAAAGGCAATGGGAGTAGTTTATTATAATACCCTGGTTGAGAAATGATGGGTCCTTGAAATCAGATGGTTTCAGTAAGACTGAGATAAGGGGTTTTGTCGCAAGAATTGACAGGTCTTAGCCTGTTGGAGGTAAAGGGGAGGGAGAAGGCCATGGTGACCCCCCAGTTCTGCCCTGGGCAGCTTGCGATGGCAGTGCTTTTCTCTGAGCTAGAGACTGAAAGCAGAAGCAGGTTTCTGGAGAAAGATGTTAAATTTAGATTCGAATTTGTGGCATTTGAGGTCCCAAACAAATACTGAGAAGGAATATATTCGTTCATTAGGAATGCCTCTCAAGAGCTCAAAGGGTTATCAGTAAAAGGTTTATGAAAGAGAGTTATTGGTACTTGGGTGCTAGCTGGGACCATGTCAGTAGTTGAAATGAACTATGTAGTTTGTTAAATAAGAAGAGAACTGGGTGACACCTTAGGGAACATAACCATTTCAGGAATGGTCAGAGGATGGGGACTAAAGTGAAGATTCTGCTACTGTATACTGTTAACATTTTTGCTGTGATAAAATCATTAGCCATCATAAATGTACAGTATGGATTGATTATATGAGATGCTCTGATGTACTATGAGCTATGCATATGTACTATTTTAAAGTCCAACTTGATTTTACTTTAAATTTAATGCTAACAAATAGAACAAACATCACATATTTAGTTAATAATAATTTTCTTTCTTTCTTAGAATTTAGAAGGGCTAAGAAGTATTATTTCTAAGATGTGGTCGAAAGCTCTTCAAAGGGACTAAATTGATGTTTTCTTTTTCTCTACATACTTACCCTTGCTCTTAATGAGGAGGGATTGTTTGCATTTTCCCACAGATCTGTAAATACAGTATTATAGTTGCTGGTCAATGAATGCATATTGATGATGTTCTTTTCCCTACTTAAAACAAAAATCTTGCCAGAAACATTGACCCTACATTTTTTCCAACATACCTTTCTCTATCAACTCTTAGCCTATTTAAAATATAATGAAAAGCTGAGAAACAGGCTAAAGATCAACAGAAAATAAGTGCTAACAAATCCTTCATTTACCAGTTTTATTTCCACAAGACTTACTTGATGTTGCATAAATTCTTCACACAATGAAACAGTAAACCATTCATTTATATATATATAATAAAAATATATATAAAAAATAAATATATATATATATATATATATATTTTTTTTTTTTTGAGACTGAGTCTCACTCTGTTGCCAGGCTGGAGTATAGTGGTGCGATCTCAGCCCACTGCAACCTCTGCCTCCCAGGTTCAAGTGATTCTCCTGCCTCAGCCTCCCAAGTAGCTGGGACTACAGGTGCACGCCACCATGCCCAGCTAATTTTTGTATTTTTAGTAGAGACAGGGTTTCACCATGTCGGCCCGGATGGTCTTGATATCCTGACCTAGTGATCCGCCCACCTTGGCCTCCCAAAGTGCTGGGATTACAGGTGTGAGCCACTGCGCCCAGCCTTGTTTTTAATTTTTAAAGGGTCTATAGAATAAAAACAGTGACACCTAATTCCATTTGCGAATGCCTAGCATACTAGGCTCTGTGCAAATAGGTACAGTACATGTCTCCTCTTATCCACAGAACTATGTGCTCAAACACCCTGAACTTCTTAAACCATTTCCAAGATATTCCTGTTTTTAATTTCTTTGTGTCTCTTGTCAAGGTGGAATATTTGACCTAAATAACTTGCTTTTCCTTCTCTGTGTTACCTCTTCATCCTCCATGACTTAGCTGATGTTACCAGAGTCTGCATGGTGGCTGTACTCTGAATAAGATCATTGGGAAAATAGTCTGATACTAATGAAATATTCGAATGAAGAAAAAACATCATATTCTATCCCAGCATAACTCATTTTAGTTCCATACCCTCCAGCTCTTTTCCTCATGCATGTGTATTCTTATAAAACCACTTGTACTGTTTTGTATTCTGCTTTTCTCTTACACAGCATATTTTTTCATATTTCTATATAATTTTCGTAAGTATCATTTTCATCATAAAAACAATGTTAACCCATTAAAGAAAATAAATCAACCATAATTACTATCTTGAGGACACTTCCTGCTTTTTTTCCCCGAAGTACTTGTGTTACAATATAAGGTAAGGGGTGGGGGTGTTTAGCTGAGGAAGCCTAGACTGTCACTTTTAATTTTGATAATGTTACTTTTTCACAAGAGTTATTTCAAATTCACTTAACCTCTCTGATCTTTCATTATCTCACCTGTAGAAGAGTGTTGAGCTTGATCATCTGTTAAGATTATCTCAAAAGTCCTGTTAAGCTCTAACTAGTCTGTGACTCGATGACCCTCTGAATGTTATAATCCTCTATAATGTTGGTGATTCTTCACCTTTTTTGTGTCATACACCCCACTGAGAATACGGTGAAAGTTTTGAATCCTCCCTCCATTTAAAATTGCCACTTTGCACAAACATATATAATGTTTCATGCAATACCATCTGGGGATCAAGAATCTTTTGCCCTAAGCACAGGAAAGAAAAATTTATGGAAATGACGTAGAATTCAGAAAGTATTCCCTATCTAAGAGGTGGGAGAAATTATGTGGCTTATTTTACTCTGATATTATGCAACCAGGAAAGTAGAAAATTGGAAGATATTCTGAAAAGCATGTATAAAATACATTGCAAGGTTACATAAAATAGTGACTAAAATGAGTTCAATATATCTGGATCTGATCTGAGTATTTAGCTTAGGAGAATCGCTGTTGTCAAAGATGGTGACTCTGGAAATGCTAATCTCAGGCTTCTAGAATGAGAAGGGGGAAATGGACAAGGTCACGATGGTCTAGCTGCTTTTTAAAAATATGTATTAAAGACTTGAATATGTTTCCTAGCTTCACTGTATATTATTATATTTTCTAATAATATATCTGTGAAATTGGCCGTTAGAGTTTCGTTTTCTGTAAGTGACTGTTCAGATGTTTACACGCTGTCTTAATGCTGAAGATGCCACCCGTTTTTCCAGGGCCCTCTTCTTACATGGGAAGATACTGGATCCTACTTCAAAATGCGATTATAGTGGGGAAATGATCTAATCTTGAATGTGAGCCATTGAACACAAATTGCATTTTATGGCTTTAGTTAAATGGCTCAAGATTGTTCTGCTGAGTTAAGGGAGGTGGGAGGAAGTAGTTTTAGGAAAAAATATGAAGCATCTTATTTTTTAAAAAATGCAGATTGTGTTTGCTTTGTGATTTTGATGTTTAAAGGAGTGTCATGAATAAGGTCATGAGTGTGCTTCAGCTTTGGAAGTGTCCAGGTTGAGATGAGAGAGAAAAATGTCAGACAGCCCTTTTCCTGAGGGATTTTGAAGTCACAACTACTAGGTGGATTCTTCTGAGAGAGGCCTATGCCAGGGAATCCCAAATTGGATTAAACTACAGTGAAAAAAGGACTATAATCCCACAGTGGGATATCTTCCATTGTCTCTGCAAAACCCTTTTATATTAACATTCTTGGAATACTGCGGAGCTGGATAAAGACAAGGTATTCATATATCTGGTTTCAACTAAATTATGTTTGTTCAGTGACCCCATTGGTTTCTCCTCAGCCCTGAGGGCTATTCGTATGAAAAATACTGTGTGAGTGCTTCTGTGTTTATAAACTCATTTAATCCCTTTAACACCCCTATGAGGTAGTTACCTGTACTATTATTATCCCTCATTTTTAAACAGATAAGGAGACAGTCTTAAAATTTTTACACAGTTTGCTTAAGTTGACACAACAAGTAAATGGGAAAACGGAGCTTTGAACTCAGGACGTCGAGCTGCAGAACCTGTTTTCTTATACAGAGGGCTTGAAGAAGGATCACATTAATGGTTGCTTTTATTTTTTGTTCAGTTGGGGGAATTTTGAATTGCTAGACTATTTAGGAAACATCTTCAGTGGGATTATTAGTGACTGCGATCCAGGCAGAAAGTCATGAAGCTAACATGCTATAATGAAATCAATGCATAGTTTATTTATTTTTATTTTTGTTTTTGAGATGGAGTCTCGCTCTGTTGCCCAGGCTGGAGTGCAGTGGCATGTCTCAGCTCACTGCAACATCTGCCTCCCGGATTCAAGTGATTCTCCTGCCTCAGCTTCCCGAGTAGCTAGGATTAGAGGCACGCGCCACCATGCCCAGCTACTTTTTGTATTTTTAATAGAAACGGGGTTTCACCATGTTGGCCAGAGTGGTGTCGAATTCCTGACCGCAAGTGATCCTCCCGCTTCTGCTTCCCAAAGTGCTGGGATTACAGGCATGAGCCACCATGCCCGGCCCATAGTTTATTCCTTGAATTGAATGGTTACTTATTGAATGCTTATTATATCCCAGGCCCTAGGGACAGAAAGATGATTAGAGGCTAGGTCTCAATCCCTGAGGAGCTCTGTGTCTGAGAGAAGCAGATACACAAATCAACAGGTGCACAGAGTCACATATACAGATGCAGTGAGGGCACTGGGGATGAACATGTGTTCTTTGTTTCACTCATACTTCAAGAATGCATATATACTTTTGATAAGTAAAATAGACACAGGCTATATAGTTATACACTGAAAGTGTGTATGTGTATATAATAGTGTCATTAATTTTTCTTGCCAACCAGATGATTCTTTATTAATCTTTGAAGTTTAATAACTTTACTAAGATATAGCTCTTCCCCTGCGCCCCAGAGCTACAGCATGCCTTTTTAGTCTGTAGATTACAGACGACAAAGATCATGTTATTCATAAGGGGAAATAAAGAATTCAAGTGCTTTGGCAGTTTCAAGTGCTTAAGGAAAAAATGCTGAAATGTTGAGGCGTTTCCTAGAGGGTAAGGAGGAATAAGGAGAGGGACCGCTATCATGTTGACAGAGTAGACAGTTTTAACTGTGATGAATTTTTTTGGATTTAGGGATTGCTCCCCATGTCAAAAAACCCCTAAGGGCACACCTCCTAGCCCAGCTAATTAAAAACAACAACCACAGGCCGGGCGTGGTGGCTCAAGCCTGTAGTCCCAGCACTTTGGGAGGCCGAGACGGGCGGATCACGAGGTCAGGAGATGGAGACCATCCTGGCTAACACGGTGAAACCCTGTCTCTACTAAAAAAAATACAAAAAACTAGCCAGGCGAGGTGGCGGGCGCCTGTAGTCCCCACTACTCGGGAGGCTGAGGCAGGAGAATGGCGTAAACCCCGGAGGTGGAGCTTGCAGTGAGCTGAGATCCGGCCACTGCACTCCAGCCTGGGCAACCGAGCGAGACTCCCTCTCAACCAAAAAATAAAAAAAACCACAACAACAAAAACAAATGATTTTTTTTTTTAATTTATTTTGTTAGAGATGGGATCTCACTTTGTTGCCCAGGCTGGTCTTGAACTACTGGCTTCAAGCAGTCCTCCTGCCTTCATCTCCCAAAATTTTGGGATTACAGGGATGAGCCACTGCACCTGTCCAGAATCCTTTTTCTCGTGGAATATTAAACTAAGATATTTCTCTGAGCAGTCATCATTTAAAACTGAAATGGATCTGGGAGAGGCTAGTAAATGATGATGAGATGATGATGGTAACATTATGATGTTTTAAAATGGTACATAACTGCACTGTGTCTCAGGCACAGATCTACAGTGGCTTTCCATGTACAAGTATTATCTCACTTAAGTATGACTGTCCTATGAGCTACCTCATTTTGTAGATGAAGAGATTTTGACTTAACAGATTTACATAACTTTTTCATGGTTACATGACTAGTCAATGGCAGAGCCAGGATTCAAACCCTGGTAGTATGACTCTACCCCCACTGCATATAAAGTTGTCATTAGATATTTGCCACCTGGAATCACGTATTGACTCTTTTCCTCTATCCTCTATGACAGTAAACTGAGAGAAGGTCCCTGCTTAATTGGGGTTCTGATGGAGGTTGAGGGAAAGGAAGAAGGGGAAAGGTTATCAGTCCTTGGATGTTGGGGGGGTGGGGGTGGTCCGAGTATAGGAAGGAGTACAGTAGAAGAAAAGTAAGATGGGAAGGCAGTGGCCGACTCACCTGCTTTCCAATTTGGGCTACAAGTAGTCTCAGGTATGAGAAAAGAACACGAAAGGGCTACAGGAAAGGACTGAGAAGAAACAGTGTGCAGGTGAGAATTCAGCTTTGACTCTCCACGTCAGCACGAGTTTGACCAATGATGAAATGGCGTGACGAGTGAAAATCCTTTACTGGCAAAATCACCAGAAAGTAAATTCTGTTTTTAGGGGTACCATTGCGCTGCTCAGTTCTGTGTAATCAGGTTACTCTCTTGGGACAGCCATTGTAAACACTGCCTTCCTGATAGGGATACAGCAAGTTGTAGAGTCAAAGCCAATTTGTATAACAGAGCCATTCAGAAGACCCTGTCCATTTTTTGTTCTTTTAATGAAGAAAGTAACATTTTGAGTGTAGTGTTTATGTATAGTGACTATATTGGAATATAATGTGTAATGCTTTCAATAAACCCATTAACTTCTAAAATATTGTCTTGGTTCATGGAATGTGATATGGAAGGATAGACACCATCTTAATATTTTCTTCTAATAGAATGTCAGTTCTTAGAGTAGGGGTGGGGCAGGGAAAGTGGGCTGTAAAATCACTGGCTATCAAATCACCTTGTCCCCTTTGAATCTCAGAATCCAGTGTCTTCTAGGGCAGATCTCTACTCATCATCTCTACCTGATAGGACTGCACATGTGAGTGCCTGGCACCTGCACTTTCTTTTGCTCTGATGACCACTTCCTTTCTGCCCGTATGTTTTGACCTCACACCATTCTGAGGCTTTTAGGAAAGGCATTTGTAGCAAAGGTGGGACCCAGGTCTTCTGGTTTTCATCTCCCTATTGTTTTCACTATATTATAAAACCTTCTTTACTTTAAAAAAAAAAAAAAAAGTTTAAATGTAGCCCAGCATGCTTAATGTCCTATCAGGTTGATTTAAAAGGGGCCTTTTATCTGGACAACAGAAAGTTCTGTGTAACAAAAGTATTTCTAAGGCCTAGGAAATGCTCTTATTTCAAGCAATATTTGATATGGCAACATTCTAAGCAAGTAAACAGATACATATCACCTTTTGTATTTCTGTTTATCATTATTTGACCCATAACACCCAGTTTTACAGCTTGATGGCAAAAAAACAAGATGGCAAATTCACAACCCTCCACCAAAATTATCACATGTTCAGCCTATTGATGATAAGTGAGAGGGCAAACAAACCGATAAACTAAGAATGTAGTATTAACAATAAATCTACTGGGGCTTCAACCTTCCCTAATTAAGAAGTCTTAGAGGGAGATTAGCATTCTCTGTTGATGTTTACCTTTGAAATTTTGAACAAAACATTGTAAGCAGAAGATACCCTAAGGAGCATTTTTGGAAAAATCCCAACAATTGCATAGAGCCACACAGATGAAATGATTTAATTAGCTTGGATAACACTATTTCTTCTAAAGTATCCGAAACAGACTCATGAAACTCATAAAAAGCGTTGTATTTTCTAGCATACATGAGAGTTTAAGGGTGCTTAAGAGCCTGCTTTGAAAGGTTTGCTGAGTCTCTCGGTAAAAATTATTGCCAGAGTTATATGGAAAAGAGTCAGTCTATAGTATTCTTCAATTGTCAGTGTCATCATAGAATTTAGAACTGGAGAGAGACTTTAGAACTCTTCATATCTGACTCTTTTTATGAAAGGGTGAACTGATGTGTTGACTGTTGACTCAGTGAAGGTCCCACAGCTGGCTTTGGCAACAGACCTAGGGCTAGACTCCATGCTGACTGAAAGATAAAGAAGTGTTGACTGCTCTTCCCATCCCACCATATTGCCTGGCTAGTGTTTGATTAGCTTTTCCATGGACAGTCAAGTTGTTGATTGAGGTAATAACTTATAAGTGATTTATCTTTATGATTGTGTTCATTTCTAACCATGTCCCTGTCCAGTTTATGAACAATACTAATTTTAAGCAAATACTTTCACCTGGGCCCAATGATTTTTACCTGTACTGACCAAATGAACAACTTAGGCTGGCTTTTGCGAGTGAAGTGGTGCTTCTCCCTCCTAACATGAGACTTCACTGAAGTGACTTGCCAAGAAGAAATGAGAAGGTGGCACATGGAGAGTCATGTGGATGCTCTTCTCTGCCTCAAGCTCAGCTCTGTCATGCTTAATCTGTTCCGTCTGTGCCCTTTAATATAAATGTTTAAATGTCATTGGCTACTTGGTTATAGGAGAAGGCAGAGCTCTGAGTGGAATCCATGATGGTCCTGAGACTAGTGATATGTATTTCTTTCTTTTCATGTATATATGTCTTATATCCCCATTTGAGAATTCTATCACTGTAAGTGATACAGCTTCAGAATCCTAAAGGCTAAGCTATTTGGTTTGAAGAATATGAAATTGCTGGTTTCAACTATATTATATCTACAAAAGGGCAAGTTCATATGGCTTAACCTAAAAAGTAAAAATCAAATGACATCAGTTATGTGCAAAAATGTCATAAATGGCTGGTGAATATATAAGAAGTTCAACATTACTAAGAGCCAAAAATTGAAAATTAAAATAAGAAACCATTTTCCTTTTACTTCATTAAATAATAAACCAACAATTAGTCTTATACTTTCCTGGTTTGAGCATTGGTTAATACAACCAGTAAGTATGCAAATATTTAAACTCAGTGTTTTTCACTGCTAGATATTTATACCAAGGTGCTAGATTGGTACACGTATAAATATTTTTGCACAAATATGTTCTTCACAATTTGTTTATAACAGCAGAAAATTGAAAACAAACTAAATATCTAGCAATAGGGAAGGTAAATTAATCATAGTGTATCCATATTATGTAGTGTTATATAATTAAAATTGCATAATATGTAATTAAAATGATATTTACCAAGTGTTTTTAATGACACTGGAAAACATGTAGAATATAGTAAGTGAATAAAGTAATTTCAGAATAGTATATACAATATGATAATTGTGTAGAAAGCTGTAAACATTGAAAAGAACAAGAAAATATACCAAAACATTGATAATGTTTTGACTTTTGAGAAAGAAATATTTTTTCTTTGCTGTTTTAATTTTGTTATGCAATTAACATCTATTGTTTTACATCATTTATATATTAATAATTACATACTTACAATTGTTGTATACCAATTTATAAAGTCAATATGCTCCCTGGCCAAAGGTTAGCATGTTCACATGGCAACATGCACATAATGCGTTTCTAATAAGTTCCCAAATAGTGTTGATGCTGTAAGTCTGGGGACCACACTTTGAGAATTACTAATGTAGAGAATCACCATATGGAGATATATATCCCCAGTGAGAAAATAAGTTCCTGGTGTCAACATGTATCCACTGCTGCTCCCCCTGCCACAGCCTCTGCTTCCAGGGGTCAGAAACTCTTATCACTGGTCGTTGGATTTCGTTAAAACAGGGCTGAGTACCAAGTATAAATGCTGTCTCGAAGTCACCAAGCTGTAACAAATTAAAATTCCTGTCTGTATCCCTTTCACCTAGCACAGTCCATGACTTAGGAAAAAATGTTCAGTTGTGTTGGTTGGTTTATGGAATGGAATAAGTGGTAAAGAGTACGGTTTTGAAATCATAAAAAATGAATTGGAATCTTGGCTCCATAAACTTACCCTGATGTGCTGTTGGCCAGATTACGTAACCTCTTGCTCCCCCAGTTTGCTCGTCTGGAAAATAACTTCATGAGGTTGTTGGGAGAAGTAAATGAGTTAATGCACAAGTTTTAGAACAGCACTTAGTCAATGTCAGCAGCTGTTGTTACTGTCGTATAGGATTGCTTGCATTTTTAATCCTTTTCAAAAAAGAAGAGTTATTTGAATACCTAGCGAAAAAAAAAATTGCAACAGCAAACACTTTCAAGAGGGGGAAATTATAGTTTTGTTGCTGTTGTTTTTTTGTTTGTTTGTTTTTTAATTTACTAGGGAAACTTGGGGAAAGGACTATAGAGAAAATAGAATTCTCTGAAAGTAATATGGCAGGTTTTACTGGACATTTCTGCTTTTAGTGGCTCTAACAGTCCCAGGATTTACCAACTAGGAGACCTACCAAAAGCGTATGAAAGTTTCTTAGTCTTGTTTTGATTTTTGTAGCCATAAAAAATAAACCACAAAGAAGCATGGAAAGTTTTCTCTTTGACCTTAGTAGAATTCTTTAACCTTGTGATTTTGCCTTTGTCTCTCTGTGAATGGTGACAGTACTCACTCCCTTACAGGTCAGTTGTGAAGATGAGGTGAGGAATTAGCAAGGTGCCAGGCACACAGCTGATTCAGCTTCAATGTTAATTCATTTCATTTTTCCTCCCCACTTTGCCTTCTGCTCATCCTGCAGCCCACATTCCCGTCGTTTTCAAATGTACAGAAGTGAAGATTGTGTTGTCTCTAGGATTGGCAAACTTTTTCAAGAACTGCCCTAAAAGTTGACAATCTAATAATTTTTCTGATACTCCCATTAAAAAACATATTGTCTAAGAGTTAATCCAAATCATCAAAATATGAAGTCCTCCTTTCTCTTCTAGGACAAGAAGGCTTCATGAATATTTTATGATGGCATCTCTATTTAGGGATGAATCCATTCCCCCTCCTAGAAGAGCTCCAGCATGCTGTGGGCTGCCAGGACTTAGCCCAGGAGTATGATGTTTTACTGAGGCAAAGGTGCCACTGGAAATTGTTTGGTTTGAGGCGTTCAGTTCAAAAACTTTCTAATCCCGGAAGAGTGAATTAATTTCCTGTGAGGATTAGGAAACAAACTTTATATCTCATATATGCACATTTGCTTTTAATTTTCTTTTTAGGTAATATTTGAAATACTGAGAAAGTTTGTAGTTTTAAGTATATTGGTTAACTTTTCTAGATAAGTTGTTTCGCCATCAGCTAACCCAGCTGGGAGGTGCTTAATATTGACCAAGCATTTGCTCATCTGGAGAATGATGATGTCTATTATACATATGGACAGATCTGTGTTCTCTTTGACATCTGGAAGGTGGTGGGAAAGAGTAAATTCAAAATACAAAGACTGGTTTTGAGCCCCAGTTGTGCCACTTATTAGTGAGGTGATCCCGAACAAGATATTTAACCTCTGCAGTCTCAATTACCACGTCATTAAATACAGATACGGTCACTAGGTTGTGACCACCAGCTAAGTTAAACTGTGAGATAATTTCTGCAACCACTGAAGCCCTACATAGAGGTAGATGGGACCTCTAGTCCTCCATAGAGGTAGGCTGTCGCTATCTTTATGTTATGTTGTTTATGAAAATAAGTTTTCTTTTCTATAAAGTAAGCATGCCTTCATTGCTTAGGGAGGGTTTACACTTTCATTGAACTGGATATTGCATCTAGTGAGGATTGCTGTTTTTTTCTCCTTGATTTCAGGATTTAACATTTAAATGAAAGTGATCCCTGCCTGCCTTTGGATTGAATTTATCACTGGTTTAGAATAACATGTGTGACACAAAATTTAAAAAGCTGAATAGCTGATTCTTTTTGAATGCAGAGTAGATCATAATTTCAAATGGCTTGTTCTCATTTAAAAAACCCAAGGCGAATAGAATACCTATAAGGATGGTAGGCTTGGGAATTGAAAGCTGTATGTGTGTCTCCAGATGTGCCCTGTTAACATGGGCAGATCGCTTATTTCTCGATCACTAAAAACATCATAGTTTTTGTATGTTTAGGATAAAAATAAAAAGGGAGTATGGTATTTTAAGATCTTTGTGTAGCATAGCATTGTGATGTTAAAGTTTATACTTGGGCTTATTTTAGAAGTGATCTGATTAAGTCTTTCTTTTTTCTGCATTAATCACCTTCCTTTGTATTGTAATCTTTCCTATAAGGAAACTAGCAGACTGACCCATCATTTTTCTTTCCTCAGTGTTAAATAAGAGTACGTATTTTAAACTTTACCTGTGAATCATATTCCTCTCTCTTCGGTAATTTATTTCCCTACTCTCTCTTTTGCTACTCAAAGTAGTATATGACTTCTAGATGACTTGCTTTCCTTTCAAAGGACAAGAGTACTTACTACTAGGAGATTATGTAAAATCAGTCTTTTTAAAATATGACTTTGTCTCTCCTAGCTTAGAGATACAGCTCCATAAAACGAAAGTGAGGATGCTATCTGGTAAAGTTCAGATGGAGCTAAAGAATCAAAATCAACTGAACTTTTACCAGCAGTCCTCAGTGAAGTAATTGATTGCGTTCTCCAACGCCCCTCCTTCAATAAGATTTCTGTTACTTGTTTTCTTTTACTTGAATATGGCTTTTAGGAGGCTTGTATTTAGAGTTTCTGTGCTTATGAAAAAAGAGATAGCTTTATAATTGCTATGTAAGAACTATGAAGTGGGAAAGAACACACTGGCAAGACATATTACAATTACTTTGTCATGCATCTGGTTATGTTGGCATATTTGTTTAATTAAATTCCCTGCTAATTATAACTGTATGTACTTGTGTTAATTATTATTTGCCTAACACTGGTAACAATGTAATTCTTTAAAGGAAAGCAACTCACTTTCTATTTAAATTAAACTTCAATTTAATATGCTTCCTAAAATAATAGTAGTGGCATTTCATTAGAATAGTAGTTGAAAAATCTTTATCTACCTCAATGGAATTTAGACTCGCTAAAATTTAACAGAGTTGTTTTAATATCACATTGTAATTAGGGATCTTCAAGTTTTAAAGTAAAATGGTTAACATGGCCAAACCACCAGCTGATGCTGCACGTGGTTCATCTGCTGAAGGAAACATTTTCATCCTTTAAGGAAAACCTTGACTGTTCTTCCAGACTTCCGGATCACCTTCTATAAAAGAGAGAGGGAGGGAATTATACTTGACAGTGATTCTCAAAGACCTAATTAGAAGTGGGTCTAATATATTCTCTGAAGCATTTGTTTAAAGTCACATTGCCCAGGTCACTTGGTTATGATCACTCACCCCGGTACTTAGCATATGTGTAAGCTTTTCCAGGGTTGCAAATCTATTCAAGTTAAAATGGGATTCCCAGTGGAGTTGAGTGTTTTCCATTTCATTCACTTCATCCTCTCTGTTTCAAAATTCTTCTACCTCTACACATGTCTTCTTCCTCCTACCCTTTGTCAGACAGTAGGTATTTTTTAAAATTTCCCCTACTTATCCAAGTGATAAGCGGGAAACTCTGATTTCCATAGCTGCTCCCTCTTTTTGCATGCATACTTGCATCTTTTCAGAGCATTTGACTCTTATCTGGGTTTTTTTCCTTCAATTTAAAACTACTTCCTCTCTCTGAAATGCCAATCTAAAAAAATTTGCAATTTCTTCTACCTAGTCACTCTCCCTAATTTACATCAAAAACTTTCTTTTCTATCACAAGAGCTTGATCTTTGGCTCCAGACAGAAATGAGTTTAAAACATGCCTCTTCAGGTAAGTTGCTAATTTTCTGAGCCTCAGAGTCCTTGTTTGTAAAATGGAGTGCTCAATGATGACAGCCATCTAGGGCTAGAGAGAAGGTGAAATGATGTAACATATGTAAAGCATCTAATTCATAGTAGGCTCCAATTATAAACAGTGGCCTTTAGTACACACACACACACACACAAACACACACACACACCCCCCTACCGCTTATATATGTGATATATACGTACCGTGTACACACCACTGAGTTCCTTTTGTCATATGCTCACACTCTATTTCAAGAGACAAAATATACCAACCAATGAGACAGAAGCTACTAAAGTCAGTGCTTTTCAAGCTTTCTTAGTAGTGAAAAATCTTTTCAACTGCAATCTTACATGAAACCATAAGAAACTTATGTGAAACAGAGAAAGGGGTAACTGCTGTCCATGAAATACAAGGTCCTTTTGTGTTCTAAGTCAGACCCTGCAAAATCAGATAGTCTGAAGTACTGAACCGTTATTTTGAATTCACTCACATTAATGAGTGCCCACTACGTGGTAGACACTTTGCTAGGACTAGACACAAAGACAAATTAAGACATGGTCCTTCCCATGAAGGAGTTCATAGGCTGGGAGACAACCTCTTTGAACTCTTAGATTCAGCAATTCTAGATTCAGTTAAAGAAAGTAGTTTTAAGGCAATATGCATGGCATAAATGGGATGTGTAAGTACCTAGGGCATAGAAAGCTGTGCTTATCCATGAACTCACCTGAGAAGGCTTTCTGATGATTTAAACAGTTTGCGCCTTGATTGCCAGCAGCGGAAATGAATCCTTATGTAAACAAAAACCTCTGCAAGACTCTCAAGGACTAAGACAGAAGACTAAGAAACCCTGGTAGGAAACAACAAATCACATTTATCCTCCTAAATGGGAAAAACCGAACTAAGAAGCTGGAAATGAGGTAGAAGTAAAGAAAAGGGATGAGTTGTTTGATGATTTGAAATAAACATTTTTTATTAATATGAGGAATATAGATTTTTTTAAATTAAGAAAAAGTGCAATTTAGAAAGAATGTTATTGTCCATCTTAAAGTTTTTATTGTCTCCCCCACAACTCTTCCCTAGTGTCAACTGGGAATGGTCAATCAGGCTGCTGTCTAGGAGAGAGAGGCCCTAGGGTATGTAAAATACTACAGATAAATCTACTGTGTCTACAACAGCAACTGGGTTCTCTAGGAACCTAAAAATAGTCAAAACTTCTTTTCACGTTCAAACTGTCACCAAGGTTAGATAATGAAACTTAATTGGCAAAACGAAAATGCTGCGTTGTTTTTTGAGGATTCTCAGTTATAATATGAAATTTGTATCTGGTTCATATTAAAGTGTTATTTATTAGCCACACCTTGATGAATTCCCTAAAATTTGTTGCTGAATTTGGGAGAAATGTTCAGTTCAATTCAACACTCTTTGAGATTGACTGTCGGATATCAGGCACTGTATTAAGTGCAAGAGTGAAAAGGCACGGCCCCTTTTCTCAGAGAGCCCATGGTCTAGTGAAGGAGTCAGATGAGTAAGTAGATAATTACGAAATATTGTGGTAAGTGCTACGGAAGAAACCTAAAGAGCAGGTTATAGAAAAGAGGATGTCATATCAGAGGCCACGACTCTTCAACTGAGTCTTTCAGAATGAATGAGAAATTAGGCAGATGAAGACACAGGGAAGGATGTCCTATGCGCTTTCTGTTAAAGTGCAAATCACATATACTTGGATGTCCGATACTTGGGCCAGTCATGCAACGTCTCTGAACGTAACTTTCCACATCTGCATTTAGTGTTTACCACAAAACATTGTGAGAATTGCACGTGCGAATGCAGGTAAAGAAGCTACTCAAGCCTGGCGCGTAGTCGTTTAAAAATAGGTTGGTTTCCACCATGGCACACGTTATACTATGTAAACCCACACGTTCTGTACTTGTATCTGGAACTTAAAACAAAAAATAAAAATAAATAGATTGGTTTCTTTTTAAGTGTTGAAAGCTGGGCTTCCATTGCCAAAGAAGGCAAATGTTGGTGTTTCTTAGCAGCTGAATTTGCCAACCACCTACCCAGTGGTTAGGCTACTAAAATGGAAAGTTTCATTCCCAATTAATGCACCATTTTTCTCAGAGACTTTGAACAGACATGTTTTTGATCCATCAAATCTTTCTGTCCTGGGGTTGTGTTTGGTTTTTATTCCAATATTAAGGTCTGTCTGAACATGCTGTGCCTTGAGCCATGTAGCACACAGAAGGACAAATGATTTCTTCTTATTATTCTTTTTATTAACAACTGAGGGGAATAGTTAACATTTATTTAATAAAAAAAAAAAAAAGACTGACTTGAGAGAAACTTTTGGTTATTTTCTAGTGAGGGGAAAAAAAGCTCTAAATGCAGTATGTCAATCTTGTTTCCTAGATAACAAAGCAAATCTAAAACAGTTTTGAACTTTTTTCCTTATTCCCTTTATCATGAATGTTTAATATCCAAAGGAGCCAATTTTTGTTGAGAATTAGCTTCCAGGTTTGGAGACTATTAGCAATCACCACAGGGAGCCTCACACTCCAATTCTATTTCCCATCCTTTTTCCTGAATCGGAATCATTTTCTGTGTAGTTATAGCAAGTGCCTCTGTTTTGCTAGCCTCATCTGCTGTTTTTAAATGTCCACCTCTGCCAAGCTGAAACCTCGTGAAAGTAATCAAATTATGTATTAGGAAAGAGTAGGTCATTGCTTCAATAAACTTGCCAAAATCAACATGTGTAGCCGCCTATACATGTGGAATGTCACTTTGGTCCCTCTTGTAGCTATTTCAGTAACGTCATAAATGTTCTCGTAATCATTTTATAATCATAATATTAGTTAACTATTACGTTTTATCACTTAACTCATGCTAAGCATTTAGCTTGTATTACCCAATTTACCTGTACAATAGTTCTCTCAGGTAGATACTAGAGTGTTATCCTGTTTATTGTGAGGAAGCTAAGGCACAAGAAATTAAGCAACATGCCCATTATCCTACAGCTAACGGTGCTGGATTCATACCCAGGCCTGTCTGGTTCCAGAACCCATGCTCTTAAATGCTATGCTGTACCTCATCCTTTTAATCCTTCTGTGATCTTAAAAAAAGACATGACAGTCGTTGCTGTCATTGATCTCTTATGATAGCACTTATTAGCTTATTGGTAGTTTTGTTTGTAAATGTTGAAAGCAAGCTTTAACCAATGCATACTTAATAAGATTTGTATTCAGCAAATGTGCTTTTGCTAATAGTGAGCCAGACATTGTATCAGGCATCAGGGTAAACATACATATACATATGTATATGTCCCGACCTTGAGGAGGTCACCTCTAGCTGGGGCAACTTACTAATTGTACATAATCCATTATCCACAATTCTAAATTCCAAAATGCACTAAGAAATGAAATTTTAAAAATGTGTAGATTCATTTAGCACTAATGCCTGAATTCATATGCGGCCACATTGTATATAGCCTTTGTTTGTACCTCTTAATAGAATTTTTCGTACGTGTGTTTGATTATGAGGTGCTACCCCAAGCTCTCCTGGCATTGTTGCATAATACATATAATACATAGTAAATGCCCTGAAAACCTTTCTAAAATCTGAACTTTTTGAATTCTGAAATATATCTGGTCCTAAGAGTTTAGCAGAAGGGATTGTGGCCATACATGAATGGACATGTTGTAGCCCAGTGAAAGGAATGATTCACTTCCCCTGATTGAGTAAGGATTCACAAAAGAGGCTGCAGGCAGTGAAACTGGAATTTACCAAAGTTGTTTTGGCAACCTAGGCAGAACTGAAGTCACAGCCAAAGACGTAGACTTATAGAGAATCTGGGGAGGGTATACATGGGAGACAGGACTAGAAAGGCAAGTTGGCAGCAGATTATGGAAGGCCTCCCATGTCACAGGAGAATGCATTCTTTTTCTATCAACTGACAGCCTTTTTTCCAATTTCATTCAGCCTCATTTGCTGATGTGCCTTGCTTTGTTGCAGTGTGTCATGGATCCATTTGGAGAAGCTGATGAGTCATCTTGTGGATGAAAAAATGAAGTGAAGGAAATTGCTTACTTTCTATGTTGATTCAGGCCTCATTTCATCTTAACCCCCTAGTTAGAGGACATCAGTAATGATTCAGTCTCTGCAACTCATTCCTAAATAAAATTAATTGGAAACTAGATAGCTCCCTAATAACCATGCTTGTTTTTGCATAATAGAAGGAGAAAAGGATTAAATTCTTTGTTCTAATTAATAGAAATGAAAATAGAATTGCAATCCGTGGTATGGCAAAATGAGAGAAAATAAGGCTTGTAAGTAATTTTCATGGTTGTTTAGGAATAATTGTTTCATTATTGAGTTAATAGTTTTTACAAACAGCTTCCATTTCCATATCATATTGCTACAGTCGCTCTTTATTGAGATTGCCTCGGCAGAAGATGACAAGAAGTTGTTTTAAATCCATCACTTGTCTAAAATATGAGTTCCAAAGTAGTTAGGGGAGGGTATGCAGCAGGAAAGAATGAGGTATGGGAAGGAAACAGGGGGTCAGATTGAAATCAGTTGATTAATAAGACAACAAAATTCATTCACCAGCTTGTTTCAAAGGAGACTCTTATTATTCTGGAAAGAAATTAGACATCAGATCCCTCATAGGCCCCAGGCTCTGACATGTGTTTTATAATGACAGTTAATTAGATACTGTCTGCAGCAATCATAGGCTGTCATTTTTAATACATTTCTGGGAAGTTGAAGGACAGGAGAAGTCACCCCCTCCTCATATTCCCCCTTCCCGTAACTGAAATCGGTTGCCAAAATTAACTGTGAATACATGAGGCACGAGTTCAACAATTATACAGCCGTTCTGCACATTTATGTTTCCTACTTAGTATGTACTCTGCATCCCAGGCTGGGCATGCATTTTGCAGACAGAGATGTTACTGCAGCCCTGGTAATATTTAGGAACATCTCACACAGCAGTCTAACACCTGGTCTCAAGTGGAAGATGCCTCTTGTCATTGCAACTTATGCATTAGAACAAAAAGAATCTTTCACACTGTTAAATTCAAACTACCAGGCTTCCCTCTTTTCTAAAACACAACTTGCAATGCATTAATTAAAGTCATCTATTCTCACATATGTTAAAACCTTACATTTGAATAATTCCTGCAGTAGTACTTAACCTAAATTTTTCATGCTCCCTTTTACCGAACATCATTATAGCATGACAATGAAGTATAATATTTCTTAAAAACTAAGCCATGAGGTAGAAACCATGTTGAAATCATAGATTGTTAACATTTTAAGTGTTCTTGGAAATTTTCTAGTCCACTCGTTTTGCTCTGCAAACAAGGACATTTGAGTCCCAGAATGCTAAAGTAATTTGCCAAGATTGTGCAGTTTCTGGGCAAGCCTGACTTGGAATTCCATTCTCCTGAGTTCTAGGCTGTTACTCTTTCCCCTTAAGGGCTCTAGCTAGTGACATTACCTGAGTGACTTTGGGCGAAGCCCTGGATGTTTCTGAATTTGAGAGTCCTAGTCTGTAAAATGGACATAGGAATAATATGTACCTCATAGAATTACAGTGAGCGTCAGTGGGGAAGCCACTCTGAAGCCTTCAGTAAGACTCCAAGCAACCTTATGTTGCCTTCTGATTGCCTTTATCCTTAGGTGTCCCTAGGTCATTGCTGTCATCCCAGAGCATGCCTGGAGCTTGTAAGTGCCTTCTCGGGGCATAAGAAGGCTCTCAGTGCCTTTGTGATTGAAAGCCATACTCTTATATGGGCCACCCAGTACCTTTGTTTCTTATTTTAGAGACATGCCCATTCGAGCCGTGTGCTGCCATTCAAGCTTTTTCAACCCAAGTTATCATAACTGCTGTCTCTAGGACAGTGCTTCCCACACATGCTTCCCACACATGCCAGAGGAAGAATTACCTGGAGAATGTTTTAAAAGTACAGATTCTCGTTCCCTGACCCACTCAATGCCCTTCTGTCAATTCCCCTCGAAGGAAAACCTTTAGTATAGGAAGTTTGGAGAAGAGCCTGTTAATCTCTGTATTTGCTAGGTTTTGTTTTATTGTTATTATTATTTTCTTTTTGAGCTCCCTGGATAATTGTGAAGACCAGCCAGGTTTTCGAGCGCCTAGTTCTATCAGAGCAGATCATACCATACCCAAAATATGCTAGCTTCAACAGCTGCTAAAATCTCTGGGTACTTTTTGTGGGTTGTAATTAACTTTCACATGTTGGGGGTTGAAATATCAGCAGTGAACTGATAATATAAATTTTTGGACACACTGGCATTTCTTTCCTTGCGCTTATGTACTCATTCGTGCACAAAGCTACCCTGCACCCACTATCACCACTTGGTCTACAACCCTTCTAGTCTAAATGGATTATATAGTAGATAGCTGCTATTGTCTGTAAGATAAGCCTGCTGTCTGCTACCAGTAGAAAACATGTTTGAGATTTGTTTCATTTTATTTTATGGTGGTAGTGGTTTTAATCCCTTCATACCCACCATCCGAATGATATGGCTGGGTTTGTATTAGGCCATTCTTTCTTACATCTGGTTTCCTCATAATCAGTGATACAGATTTTCAAAACACGTAGCTGGGATTAAGGATGTGGTGTGTGGTACTGATTATTCTCTGTGCAAAATAGACTGGGATCAGAAAGCATATTAAGCCATAAAACAAGGCCTAACCTTGTATGAGTCTCTACCCAATGAGCTAACCAGCCAGGGCAGAGTTGGGAAGGCTGCAGGATTGTAGGCCATTAACATCCCCAAAGAGCCAGGCTGATCTCTTGAATTATTCTCAGGCATGAGCAGAGAGTGTATGCAATAGCCAGTTCCATATGTTACTATAATGGTTCACTTGCTTTCTAAATGAATGCAGCCTCCTTACCAGCTGTGGACTCTTAAATGTTTGTAAAGGTTTGAAGATGCCCCATAGGAGGTAGAATGACATTGAATAAAGATGTTGAAAAAAATAATGCAACCAAAGATGACGAGATAATATATATTACAGTTAGTTTAGCCAGAGCCCAGCACATAATAAGCTTTCAATAAATGTTAACTTCAGTGGAGGTTATTACTATTATTCTTGTGCCATCATTGTTTAACTCAAGTTATTACTGATAATCAGTGGCATATTGACTATGGATGTGAAGCATAGAAAGTTCAAGACATTTAACTTGATTTTCTAGAAAACAGCAGTTTAAACAATCTACTTTGTTCAAGCCTAACGTCTTACCCTATTTGTGCATATTATAGTATATGGTCCTTAACTTATGGACATTAGTTCTGAATTCATGTTTCCACTGGGTTTAGTGCATTGGATGTTTTTAGGTGAACTAAATGGGCTGTATGAAGCTCATCTCTGGAATAATTTCAAGAATCACTGAGGCTTATGGATAATTCACATTGTCAATTCAAAGTTTATGATTATTTTTCCCTAAAGGCTCAATCCTCCACCCAGCTTGCTCCCCCACCCCCACCACCACTTTATTAGTTGAATAAATTAGGATGAACACATGGCTAACCTGACGAAAGCCTGTTTTCTCTAGCAGTGGCCCAGATACAGGGCAGTGGAATAGAGCACCGTCTTTACCCCTGGGACTCCAGGTCTGGGGATTTTAAATAACATTAACTCTATGGAGCTATAATTGTGGCAGTTTTTCAAAAAGGTAGACAGCATTTTACATGATTTTTTTCCCCTTAGTTTGTCTTTTCAGAAGTGAGGAATTACATTTCCCTCCTGAACTCTTTACTAGGTTGTGCCACGTGCCAGGACTTCTTAACGTCTTTAATCTGTAGTATGCCTAATCTTTGGGGGAAAAGGAGTAGAAATCAACATGCATGAAATGTACAGCCTTCATGTGTTAGGCTTTGTCTCAGTTAGAAGAGTGTACGTGGATCATTTGCAGCTTGTAGCATGGAGAAATGATGTCAAGCCACCAGTGAGGCCATTCATTTAAGCAGTCAGTTTGACGGTCTCACAGGGTGATCTGCAAACACGTGACCTTCTTAATCTGGGTACACAATGTAGCTCTGTTTATATATTCTTGTCTTTTAGTTTATTGTCTTTAATAAAGTTAGGCAAGAGGATAAATTAGTTTTATCTGCCAAATACATAACAGGTGTATCAGCAGGCATGTCTATAACTACACTAAAGCTATCTGGGATATATTCTCCCTATAGTTTTTCTTTGTATTAAGTACATAGGGAGAACTGTGGCACAGTTAAAGCATCAAAATGTCTAAGAAAATATACAAGATTTTTTCCCTATCCGTGTCTCCCGTGGGGCATCAGTAAGCCTTTCATTCACTTTTCTATCGTGCATCCTTAGAGACAGTAGGACTGATTTTGCACTTGCAATGGAGAAAGTCATGGCTTATAGACCATGTGGGATATTCTTGTGTCTACATTAGAAGAATTGAACTTTAATGTTCTCTACTTTTCTTCATTTCAGGAAAGGATTTCTAGGAGACATAAGACTAGGCTCGATGCTAGAAGGAAACCACATCATCTAGAAGGAATTGCATCTATCTTCTTTCTACTTATAGTCTTAATAGACTTAGGGTTTATTGGACATTACTGGGTATTCTGTAGATAAAAAGCACTCTTAAAGAAATAGAGAGAAATAAGGTGGGATATCTAATTCTAGCTGGGCTAGAAAGCTAAAGCAAGTAGGGACTTCAAGTTGCAACCATGATTTTAAAGAATAGGTTAGCAACTTAAAGATACTGAGTTTTTCAGTTTCTTTTTCCACCATTTCTTTATTAATTGTCATAAGTCTGTTTTCTAATTCCACCCTCGGTTCTAGGAATACAAATGGTGTTGTCTTTATGTTGTTGCAAAATAAAGCAACAATGCAGCATCCTCCTTAAAGGCTACTCTCTCTCCTTTTCTGATGCTGCCAACTGAAATGACATGTTTTGTATGTTAGTTTCAGTTCTATATTAATTTATTCAGTCATCTTTCAGGAGTTAATTGAACGTCTTGTCTCTTGTTCCAGACATTTGGCACGTGTTGCCCCAAGCCCAATTCCTTTATGTGGAAAAAGGGACTGCCAAAGAAGGCTAATTTACCTTCTTGTGAATGAAGGACTCCAGAATGTGAATGATGGATTGGGATCCATTGTCATTGTGGACATGAGTCATTTACTCTCCTGTCTAATTTTTTAGATCATGGGTAATTTATGAAAAATTCAATCCATGTTTGATTTGTACCCTCTTAAATCATCAACATATTATTTTTTAAGAGTTATCAAGTGTTCAAGAGCTAACATTTGGCTTAGAGTTAGCCTATTCATATGCCAAATAATTTGGATGAAGTACAGAAACCTATTGCTTTGGGTCTTCAAATGGATGATCTTAACAAAGTATGATTCTCTATGTTTCTTTGTTGCATGTTATGGGCCATGAATTTGTTCCCTGCTTTACTGATGCCCTCCTAATTGCTTGGTATCTAAGAATACTTATCTGTAATTCGCTGCCATATTAAAAATACGAAACAAAGCTGTCCTGTAACAACAAGGCCCATTTAGCATTCTGGAAAGTAACAAAAATGAAAACAAAAAGGAGCAGGAGCTTTAAATTTGTTCTAAATACAGGACCGTTTGAGGGCCAGGAGAATTAATTTATATTTTTAAATATTATTTTATAAATATATTTTGTTGTTGATTTTTTATATTTAGTCTGCTAAGATTATAGATTTAAAATGGTGAGTTTTACCATGATCTTTATTGATTTTTGTTCCCTATCAAGCAGAATTCTTTGAGCATAGTATTTATCAGAACTTCTCCTGAGATTGAAGATCATGTACACTTTCTTCTAGTCTGAGAGAGAGAGAAAGAGAGAGAGAGAGAGAGAGAATATGTATATATCAAGTGTGATTGTATTAGACATATTTTCGGAAGAAATTATCAGGAAACATTATTACTGAATTCTATATCCAGGTCTGATTCAGACAATCTGAGGATCACCTTTTGGAACACAATGTAGAGAAAAATACTTCCTGCAGAGGATTATGTGAGAAGGTGCTACTCTAGAGCTGAAAAGGGCTTTCGCATTCTTAGTGCATTTATTCTAAGGAATAGGATGGTATTATGATTATTGGTGGAATAAGGATGCACTGATTTGGAATTATAGTAGAAAGTAGATGAGTAATATAGATGCGAGATGGCAGCACATTGGTGGGAATGCAGACTATCTGGGTTCATATTCTGACCCAGTCACTAATTAGCTTTGTGACCTTGAGCAAGTCGCTAAACCTCTCTGTACTTTGGTTTCCTCATGTGATATATGGGGATGATAATGATCAGTACCACCTTTTATAAGGTTGTTGTAAGGATTAAGCTTGTTAATACATGTAAAGTTATTAGAAAAGTCTCTGGCATATAGCTAGTATCTGTGAATGACTATTATCATGAGTCGTTCTGAAGTTTGTCTTGGTGCATACCTTACCCAGGTAATAGTCTGTGCTTTCTGGAATTACATCATCTCTGCATCTCTGTGCTAATTGAAGCCTAGATATCTAGTAACATTCATTCTCTGTCTTCCGTTTTTTAAAAAAATTTCTCTGAAAGATTTATAAAAATATACTTGATTGAGAATTATAGACATTCTCCCAAGAATATTTACATTTTAACCAGGACTGTGCCATGGTTAAGACAAAGGAAAGGTCCAAAGTATTAAGAGTTTTGACCCAAGTTGCCATCCATCCTACTCCATCTCTTGATGCTTATCTTAGGGGATAATTAATGAGAAAAGAAAAATGTAAACCAAGTTCCTCATGAATCCCTTATTAACTTTGAACAGGACTCAATCTGAGATATTATCTCATTTAAGACTTCTTGGGTCGGGCATGGTGGCTCACACCTGTAATCCAAGACCAGGAGAGAGGCAGGAGGATCACTTGAGCCCAGGAGTTCGAGACCAGCCTACGCAACATCAGGAGACTCTCTCTACAAATAATAAAAAATTAGCTGGGCTTGGCGTGTGCCTGTAGTCCCAGCTACTGGGAAGGTTGAGGCAGGAGGATGACTTGGGCCCAGGAGGTGGAGGTTGCAGTGAGCTGTGATCACACCACTGCACTCCAGCTTAGGCAAGAGAGTGAGGCTCTGTCTCAAAAAAACAAAGACTTCTCTACTATTCTAAGATGCAGATAGGTCAGAAGTTTGTGACCACTGACTGTGTCCCACCATTACTCATTCGGAAAGTTAGCATCTTCTAACCGAAGTTTCAGAGCTGCGTCCTCTTCATTCTATCACACAGCAGAAACAATACCCAAGCAATAATTGCTTTATCTAATCCCTTATTAGTCTATAATGTGGTCTCTGATATGTCATTTTTTTCTTTTAATTTAATTCTACTAAAATGCTAACACTGTTTCCCTTCTGATTTAGCCTCACATGGGCTGCATCAGAGACTTTTAAGTAAATTGTTACAGTGTTAATTAGAATTTCATGGTCAGGCTCCACTCCTTTAATAGAGATGATATGATTTGGCCTTCTCTGTATCTTCAAATAAGCAATACTCAAACATCCTTATGATCTCTCCTGCTGCCTTAGAAGATTTGAGATAATGGAGGGATGACGAAGCAATCAAACAAAATCTATTGATTCACCTTGGTGAGTATCATTTATACATCAGTGAGTACCTTGGATGCAAAATTACCTTTGGAGTTTAAATGTCATTGCAAAGTTGTATTGGAAAGGTAATTTTGTTTTGGTAGTCCATGGGGTTTTGCTTTCTGATACTATAAAATTTATATCTACTTGCCATCTTCATTGTATAAATGAGAGGTTTAAATGCTATGTATTTAATGCCCCTGTCTATAAAAATGAGGGTTTTTTTTTAATGGCTTTCTCAATACTACTAACTCTTATTTTTGCCTCCGTGTTGAGAAGTATGGATTTATGATACTATAAAACACAAAGAATAGGATGACATCACAAAACTGGGTAGATAACCTTTTATTAGCCTTTGGAAGCATGAGGCACTGGCCAGTGAGTCAGCAGCCCCGACAGGAGTAGAATATGCTGTCTGTATTCCTGCCAACACTTTGGTTCTGAAAGAATATGCTGACTCTTAGATATTATATCTTTCTATGTAACGGAAACAAAAAGTATCAAGAAGCAAAATTCCCTTCTAAGTGTTGAATTCAAAACCATTTGTTAAGAAGGCTTTTGGAAGCAGAAAACTTTTGAAGGCCATTCTGGGTTTTCTCGTCCATTTCTTCACACCCTAGGGTGGCCATGAAACTCAAGATCAGACCAGATCTCTTGGGGTTCCTGGAGTCACCGTAAAAAATAAACTGGCTTTCTGTAGGCTATAAAATCTAAAGACGGTTTGTCCACACTGAGGTGCCATTAAAAGAACAGTGGGCCTGGAGTTTGTAGATCTGAGTTTGGAATCTGGCAGAGCCACTTACTAGTTGTGTTTCCTTGAAGATATCAGTTAGTCTCTGGGTTTGTTTCTTTGTTTGCAGAGTGCAAGAATTGGAATGGCAGTGAGTGCAGAGGCCCTGTACAATCCTAAAACTTAGTAATTCTGTCAGTGTCAGGGCTAAGTAATTCTAGATGGTTGCAGTCCTCAAAGCCCAGCTGCCCACACACTTAAAGCTCGTGGGAGAGATTGATATGTCTCCAGAGAGTCTGCCTTGCTCTGGGCCTTCTTCACCTCTGTGAGTCTCCCATGTGAGGCTCAGCAGTGACTCATCATGATCACTGGAGTGGCAGGGGGCTCAGAGCCTCAACTCCCAATTGTGTTCTGGACTTACAACTCTTAATGCCTTTGGCCAAGTTATCTAACTTATCTTTAGTTTCACCAGCTGCAAAGCACAAATAATGTGTACTTCCAGACCTGCCACATAATCAGTGATAACACAAAAAAAGCTTTTATTATGTCAGAACCAATCTCTTCTAATTTTAATTATTACTTTGTGGCTTCTAATTTTAATAATCATTTCTTTGTAATCCTAGCCTATATGAATCATTTTGGGAGATGAATACAACCAAGTGGGGTCAGTATCAAAAGGCTGCCAAGTGTCACTGCTGCTTGTGTTGCAGTATTGTCTGCAACTAGTATCTTTGAAGCTTTTGTTAAGACCATATTGACTTCCTTAGCTCAGAGGAATTAGGAAATGTTATATTTATCCATATCCATAGGTTTACTAAAGTAAATGTAACCTCTGAGGGCATGCAGTCATTCAGGGATCCAGACTAGCTAGATACTTGGGCCTCTAGGCTCACAAAGCAAGTATCCCTCCTTGGTTTTATAAAGTTCTTGGATTACTTCAGATCACATAAATGTACCCATCCTTGGGGCCTTGAGGGCATTAACATTAATCAAAGTGATGCAAAATTCAATTAGAAATTATCTGATGCTCCCTGCATGTTGATTTTACTAGGCAAGGAGTCTCTTTTGCAATAATCTGCTTGAACAGATGAAACTGAGATCAGGCAGGCTGAAAGCTGTCAAAGGATAAGTTTCACATAAGGGCAGAAAAATGAACCCGACATGGGAGCCTTCTTCACAGTCATTCATAGTAGGAGTGGAGCCTGGAGCAAATCACACTCTAATAGGTCCCCTGAAACACTTCCTTTTATAGATAAAATCTGGTTAAATGAATGCCAGGAATGACTGTCACCTTCGATTAAATGTTCCTCGGACCTGGGTACATAACTACAATTGTACTATGCATGTGGAGAGAGGGACACCATAGCAAAGGCAAATGGTATTGTGAGGTATGTATAGAAAGACAAAATTAGTCTCCATAGACCTTCCCTCTGGCTTCAAGACCACCCACTGGTGGATTCTGTATGGTTCCTCGCCCAGGCCATTGGAAAGCAGGGTGTCAGAGTGGGAAGACCCAAATGTCAAGACAGACTAGGGTCTGAATCCCATCTATGCCATTTATTTGCCTGGTGACTTTGGACAAGTTACTTAACATCACTGTGCCTCATCTTTAAAATGGGGAAAATGGGAATATTTTGAAGAAGGGTAATAAAATATATATAGGAATTCATATAATGCCTGATACATGGTAGCATTAATACATTATTTTTTAAGGAACCTCTTATAACTTGTATCTGCTACTATGAATATAAGCCTTTGCATCCCTTGAAAACTTTACTTTTTTAGTCCCTTTCCTGTCACAGGGGACTTAAGTATATGAAGTTATCTTCATAGCATCCTTAAGTCTCATTGTTGCCCGTGTTGCCAAGGCCAGCTCTAGTTGGACATGTCCTGGGATCAGGGGTTGGTTATTGAAAGAGTAGATCATAATTTCATACCCATATGGACTTTGATGCTTACATATGAAGCACTACTGTGTGTGACATCATGATATCAAGTCATGGCCTAGCCTTCGTCCTATTTGTGGTTCCCTTAGGATGTAACTGCTTTTATGAGCAATGAATTTCATATGATTCCTAGTGGCAGAGGGCCAGAATATTCATATCCCTTGCCATGCAGAATTACTCATCCATCTATATTCTCTTGAACTCTGTTACATTTAGGTAGTGTAATAAAGTGTGTGTTCAGTGAACTGTGTGGAGCGTTAGTGTATGGGATCATTGCTTGTTGGTAGTTTTAAAAACTGCAGATGATTTGGAAAGGAAGAAGGTTTAGACTTTGATAGACTCACAAAGATAGCTCAGTTCCTTCTTACTTTATGTACAGTATACCAGAGATACATGTTCTCAATAACAGGAGGTAGTACAGATTTGGGGCTGTGATGCTTTCAAACTTTGCCAGACTCTTTCATACAGTTTAATTGCATAGGCCCTTAGTCGATGGCATGAAGAGAAAGCTTTATACAGTAGATGAAATGCATGTTTATTTTTGATGTGGGTTGGTTTGCTTTCTTTGGACAACTTATGCATGTAATATATTCCTCATACCCCCATCCTTCCACTCTTAAATAATAGGAATCATTAGTTTAAAAATGTCTGTTTTGGCCGGGCACGGTGGCTCACGCCTGTAATCCCAGCATTTTGGGAGGCTGAGGCAGGCAGATCACAAGGTCAGGAGATCAAGACCATCTTGGCTAACACGGTGAAACCCTGTCTCTACTAAAAATACAAAAAAATTAGCCAGGTGCGGTGGCGGACGCCTGTAGTCCCAGCTACCCAGGAGGCTGAGGCAGGAGAATGGCGTGAACCTGAGAGGCGGAGCTTGCAGTGAGCTGAGATCGCGCTACTGCACTCCAGCCTGGGTGACAGAACGAGATTCCGTCTCAGAAAAAACAAAAAACAAAAAAGGGTGTTTTAACTATCTTTCCATTTTCAATGATAATATTACTAATTATGTTAATAATTCTAATCAATAAAAAAAGCCACTTAATTTTTTTAAAGTGCTTTATCATTTGATTAACATATAGTCTTCTCTTTGCTCATATTTTTTTTCTTTATCATCATCTCTTTCTTACTAGGCAAAGGCCAAGTAGAAATGCTTGTAATAGTCCATTGCAGTTATTGAACTCTTGTGGTTAAGACTTCAAGAGTTCATTAAGAGGACAGAAAAATGCACCTTTGATATCTTAATCTGATCACTGTAATTGAGAAAATACACCTTAATAATTATTCAGTAGGTATATTGACCTGATCATTCATTTGCCTTCTAATTTGGACCTTTGGTCTTGGCCCTTCTAAGTTTATCTCCATTTAACTAGGTGATATATGAAGCACCCTGGACATGAGTATTCAAGGGATGCAGCACAGGCCTTTCTTCCTCTCTGGGGTCTGTTCTTCTCGTGTGTGGCATTTCTGGTGAGCTCCATCAGGGAGCTGACAGTCCGGGCTAGTGATAATGATGCCTTCAGATTTCTTCAAAGTCTGTAATTAAATGACATCACTGAGTCTTAAATGCATCTGCTGTGAAAGTCAGAAGGCTAAATTATCCCATTAAAGAGAGAAAAGTGTTACTTGGTGTTACAGAATCCCAAGTTTAGTATGCTGAGGAGTTGCTTCGGGAAGGCTGTTGAAAGCCAGTTGAGCATGGAACATAGTGGGAAGATTGGGAGGCTGGAAGGCCATGTGGTTCAGAACAAGCTGTTCAAGAATCACAGCTGCACCCAGGCTAAAGTTTAAAAAAAGAAGCCATTAAAAAATTTATTTTGCTTTCCCAAATGCAATTAACTGCTTGACTGCTGGTTTTTACTCCTAACAGCTGTGCTGTTTCGGGACCTCCGGAAGATATCTGCAGCTACATGACCACAGAACAGTGTATCGTAGTTAATTAGAGCATGTTTGCGTGAGATCAAGACCACGAGTTTAGTTTCCGTAGGGGCTAACTTCACTAAGTTCAATCACCGGTTAATATATTCCCAGCCTTACTTACCCATCTCCCAGATTACTGCCTCATAGCAAAACGGGTCTGGAAAAAGGAACTTCTGTTAATCAGCCCAAGCGCCCCCACCATTGGAATAATACCTGAAAATGATGTTCTCCAGGTCTATTTGCCTACATGGGTAATTTCTAGAATTAAAGCACTATTAATTTTTCAGTTGCTAGTTGTGATATCCCCTTTTAAATATAAAAAATAACAATATAGGCATTTGATCAAATCTGAGTATTTTCAATACCCATTTTCTTTGACACTTCCATAGAATTGAGAAATTTTTTCAGTTGACTTTTTTTTCCTTCCCATGTGTGTCTGATTTACTGTACTGTATCATAACTTAGGAGTTTTGTCTTTTGATGACTGTATAATTTAGGGATAGAGTGAAGAGACAAGGAGGAAGTGAGGTGACTTGGAAAAAACCACCACATATTCCCTCCTTTTTCACTAAGCACATACTTACTTTCTCTAAATTGCCTGACTTCTTTCATCATCAGCCCCCAAGAATGCCATTATTTCTAATCACCAAACCGAGGCCAGAGGAAGAGATGGAAGACAGAAATGGTCACATGTTTTGGGTTTTTTTTTGTTTGTTTTGTTTTGTTTTTTGAGATGGAGTCTTGCTCTGTCACCCAGGCTAGAGTGCAGTGGCACAATCTTGACTCACTGCAAGCTCCACCTCCCGGGTTCATGCCATTCTCCTGCCTCAGCCTCCTGAGTAGCTGGGACTGCAGATGCCAGCCACCACGGCCAGCTAATTTTTTATATTTTTAGTAGAGATGGGTTTCACCGTAGCCAGGGTGGTCTGGATCTTCTGACCTTGTGATCCGCCCGCCTTGGCCTCCCAAAGTGCTGGGATCATAGGCGTGGGCCACTGCACCTGGCCAGAAATGGTCACATGTTTTATTTCCTTGGTTTTACTTTAGAAACTTTAGTTAATATTCTTACTTCACACTTGAACTTCTTTCCAATATACCAAATATATCGATAAAGGGTTCTATTTGGTACATAAAAGAAACCAATACAAAAACAGAAGTTTTAAGCAAAAGAGGTACTTTTTTGGAGGACACTAGAATGTCTCATGGAATTGAACCCTTTGGAAGGACAAAAACCAGGGCAGCACTGGGGGCCTCAGCAGGAGTCGTCTGCGAATCTTCCCTCTGGGTCATTGCGTGACCCAGTTATCACTAACTCCTAAGCCCCAGGTCTCTCGCTTCGGCCAGGGGTCTACTGATACTGTGCACATCATCTAGAGCAAAGGCAAGGCCATGAGACAGAAAACATGGTTTCAGAGTCCACCCTGCTGGAGACTGGATCCTTCTCTGAGAAAGGAGACTGGGTGTGCTACCCAAGAACTATCCATGTTGGTGGATCCAGGGTTAAGGCAGGGTCCAGAACATAATTCAGAATATCACAAAACAGGTGTCAAAGAGTTTTCCAGACCAGCATCTCTTACAGAAATATGAGGAAAGCTCTCAAAGCATATTCAGTACCTGAGAAGTTTGGAACTCCAGGTCAAGAGAAGCATTTTTCCTCAGGCTTAAGGCCACATTGAAGGTCTGCACTTTGTGTCACTTTACATTTTACTGACCTTTATTCAATTGTTTTCCTCGTCTCCCCCATCTAACCAAAGGCCATGTAAGATCCAACAGTGATGATTTCACCATCCTGGCTATTGGAAGACTTATGGTTTAAGTATCTCATATTAAATGTTTCCTCCTAATCATCCAGACAAACAAAGAAGTCAGAATATATTAGTCCACTAATGGATGTTCATTATCTGCTATGCTCAGAGTATTGTGCTAGAATTGTAGAAAACATAAGGAAGTTGAACCAGTGGCTGAATTCAAATTGCTTATACTTAAGTTATCAATATAAGATATAAACAGAGAAGAAGTTACAACTATTCTTCAGTTTTAAGTAAATTCCAAACGATCAGTCTGTAGATGCAAAGTGCCTTAGGCATAAAAGATTCATGAATAACAAAAATAATGATAAGCAGTATTTACTGAGCATTTTCTGTAAGGTACCTTTTTTTTTTTTTTTTTTTTTTAATCAGTGTCTTGCTCTCTTGCCAAGGATGGAGTGCAGTGGCAGCATCATAGCTCACTGCAGCCTCCAACTCCTTGGCTGAAGTGATTCTTCCACCTCAGCCTCCCAAGTAGCTGGCACTACAAGCATGTGCCACCACAACAGGCTAATTTTTTTTTTTTTTTTTTTTTTTTTTGGTGAGATGAGGTCTCTCTATATTGCCCAGGCTGTGTCAACTACTTATACAAAGCACTTTTTATGGGTTAAATCATTTAATCCCTTAACATATAGGTGGTAGTGCTTTATAATTAAAGAGACAGGCTTACTGTCTTAGTCACTTTGACCTGCTGTAATAAAATATTGTAGACTGGGTGGCTCAAACAACAGACAGTTCTGGAAGCTAGAAGTCCAAGATCAGAATGTCAGTGTGGTCCAGTTCTGGCAGAGGCTCTTGCTGGCTTACAGATGGCCTCCTCCTTGCTGTGTCTTCACAAAGGGTGCAGGGAGAGAGCAAGAGCAAGCTCCCTGCTGTTTCTTCTCATAAGTGCACTCATCCTGTTATGAGGGCTCCATCCTCATGATCTTATGTAAACCTAATTGACTCCCAGATAGATACCCCACCACCATATACTCTCACATTGGGGGTTTGAGTTTCAACCTATGAATTTGTGAGGATAGGGATGGAGACCCAGTTCAATCCATAGCACTCCTGGAGGTTAAGTAACTTATTCAAGGTCACACAGGTAGCAATCTAGATACTTCTTCTCTGTGCATGCATATATATATATATATATATATATATATATATATATATATATATGGAATTCATATATATATATATATGGAATTCATATATATATATGGAATTTTCTACAGGAAAGGGAGCTTGAATAAGGTTCATAGAGCTTCTAAACACCGCACTTGCTGGTTTCTTGGTTGGTTCTTCTGCTTTACATGCTGTTACTTTTCCTTTGCTGGCCCCTCCTCATCTTCTCTATCTAAATTGGAGTATCTCAGGGCTCAGTTTTAGACCTCTTCTCTCCTCTTTTCTATCAGATCCACTGCCTAGGCTTACAGCTTTAAATAACAACTATATAAAAATAGCATCTAAACTTTTATTGCAGTGCCAGTCTCTACTCTCAACTCTCAGTTCATATATCCACTGCCCACTTCATGTCTCCACTTAGATGTCTAATCAGCATCTTAAACTCCACTTGTCCAAAACAAAACTCACCAATTTTTTTTTTTTTTTCCAGAACTGCTCCTCCTACTATCTTGGTCATCTCAGTAAATGCTTCACCCTCCTATTTGCTCAGACAAAAGTTCTTTATGTCATGCTCAACACTTCTCTTTTTTTTTTTTTCTTTTTTTTTTTTTTTTGTGACAGAGTCTCAGTCTGTCACCCAGGCTGGAGAGTGCGAGTGCAGTGGTGTGATCTTGGCTCACTGCAACCTCCACTTCCCGGGTTCAAGCAATTCTTCTGCCTCAGCCTGCCTAGTAGCTGGGATTACAAGTGCCCACCACTACGCCTGGCTAATTTTTATGTTTTTAGTAGAGACGTGGTTTCACCAAGTTGGCCAGGCTGGTCTCGAACTCCTGACCTCAGGTGATCCACCTGCCTCAGCCTCCCAAAGTGTTGGGATTACGGGCGTGAGCCACCACACCCAGAAACACTTCTCTTTTTTTTATACTCCACATGCAATAGGCCCTCAACAAACCTTGTGTGCTCTACCTTCAGGCTGTATGGAGAATCTGACCTTTTCTAGATAGCAAGATCTTCTGCTCTTTCACCATATAATTCATGAAATATATGTTTTCTCATAAAGCGAACTTGACATCCTACACTTTCTCTACTGCTACCCCACTGAATCAGGCCACCATCATGTCTCATCTCCATTATTTTGCAATGTCTCCTATCAGACACTTTTTACTACTTTTCTTGCCATATAGTCTGGTTTTCACATGGCAACCAGAGTGATCCTATTAAAACACAGGGTAGATTGTGGCACTTTGTTAGGGTAAAGTTCCAATTCTTCACCATGCCCTATAAAGCAAGAAGGAAGGAGGAAAGGAAAACTAGGGGCCAGAGCATTTTCTGGACCAGCATCTATTCCAGAAATGTGATGAAAGTCTTAGTTTATTCTTTATCTGAAAAGTTCTAGAACACAGATCTCCAGAAAATACTTGAGGAAAAGATTACAGCCACACAGAAGCTCTCCATTTAGTGCGACTTTGCATTTTGCTGATGTTTCTTGAATTCTATGCCACTACTCCCTGCCCTTCCCCAGGACCAAAGGGCGTATATTTTGCTTTTGATGACTTGTGCAGTTGTTGATTTCCAGCAAGCTTCTGACTATAGTTTCCCACTAATGATACAGCATTACCATTTGATGGTAGAATAAAAGCAGTATGATGTATTAGAAAGAAGATTGGCTGAGGATTTGAAAGCTGTGGATTCTAGGCCCGTTGCTGATCCTAGGTGTATTTTTGGTCTACTTTGACTGTATATCTATCTCAGTGACTATATTTGGTTATAAGACTGTGTTACTGTTATAATAATTGCAGGTTTACTAATCAGCCTGCCTATCCATTTCAAAGGGAAATTGTTATTTTGGTGTCATTTGCAGGGTATGATGGGGAAAGACTTTCTCTGTTCAATTTCAGTTTCTAAGAATACACTGTTAAAAGTACTGATAAACTTGATATACAAGGTGTGCATTTTAACCATCACAGCCATATTATACTGACTTACTTTCTAATTCTCCATCTTAGATGTAGTCAACATTTTGATCATATGTTTTAAAGTATCCAAAGACTTGCCCCTCTTTCTGGATAGGGAGATCTTCAACCTGTTGACCACATAATTAGATGAAATATATATTCTCTTGTAACAAACCTGACGTCGGTCGTGTTAGGCAGCTCCTTGGGGAGTCAGAAGCTGCTTCCAGCCTCGTAAATAATGAGCACATAACTAACAGAACCTGATCTTCCCAGTGGAAATACGTCAGCCTACTTCACAGTATGCAGTATGGTCCAAGTATCAGTGGTTGCTGAGTGAACCGCACTTCCCCCAGCTGGAGGAGAAACAAGCTTTTTTAGGAGCGATGGAGCATGCAATAGGATGTAGACAGGAAAGGAATCTGATGAATTGATTTTCACTGGAAAAGTCTCAGATTCTTCACCTGAGATTGCTTAATAGTCTTAAAGCTTTAAGCTGCTGCTGAGTCTCTGTCTAGCCCACTGAGGCACTTTCATGTTGTGAAGCACTGAGTAGGCTGAAACAAATCATGGAAAATCATGCTTCCATTTCCTAGAGCTGTGGGGGCGATGACCATAACACCTCAAGTTGCATCAAAGTGATGGAACTTAGGCAACTGGATGGAAATATGAGGAAATAATTTGCTGCTATCAGAAGTTCACATGTTAACCTTATTTACCCAATTTGTATTTTGTGGGTGACCACATGCATTTCATTTGAAATAATTAAGCAAATTCTTCATATAATTCATCTCCTGTTACTAGAGCTAGGTTGTCCTTCTATTTAAGATTTACAACTAGCCAGTAACTGAAGGCAACATATGACTGAAATATTCTTCAGTTCCATTAAAGAAGCCTTTCTAGAGTGAGATTTGCAGGTAGAGTTTCATGCTGCACGCGGCTGGGGGCTCTCTGGAACATGCTTGTCAAATAAACAGAGAACATTCATTCTCAGGCATGTGGTCCCAATAGCTTTCACGAGCATTAAACTCACTTAGAAAATAATTAGTAATCAAAAAAAGCATTTAAACTCAACTCTCTGAAGCATGGAAGGAGATGTACATTACATCGATTGAATTATCATTACAAATATCTACTTTAGTTGTAGGCGTAATTAGGTTTAAAAAAAGAAGACATTTATGTAGATTGGGGGATGTGGAAGGTTTTAGTCACTGGAATACCATTTTTATTACAGCTGGATATTAGGGACTGATATTGAACAATGGATCCACTCTTTTCCACTGAGAATGGTGGAATCTTCACATTTTAGAACTAAGAGGAAGCTGGCAACTGATCTCATTCAGCAGCTGCCTGTTCAGGCTACCCAATCCCTAGAAGTCTGAGAAGTTGGTGATAGGGTTTACAAGTTATTTTTAGTATATTTATGAATATGAATGCATGCATGATAAGACCACAAAACTACAAATCGATTTATTTCTATTTGGGTGGGAGTTATATCAACTCAAAGTGTAGCGTGTATTGTATGCTCCATAGAAATAGGGGCTGGGTCTACCTAGTTGAGTTCTGTGTCCGTAGCTCTCATGAATAGGACTTCACACCTGGTAGGAATTTTAATATTTGTTAGTTGGACGGTTGAACAAATGAGTGGAAGAAGAACTAATCAGAAATTCTTTTGGCAGTTATAGACACTTGGATTAATTTTCTTGAAGAAGGAATCAATTACTGTTTAATAAGCACAGTTTGGTTAGTAAAAATATTTCAAACAAAATCTCCATGAGAGCAAATTAGTAATATAATGGTGTGAAAATGACTTTGCACAATTGTAAACTAGGGCCCAGAAAACTTAAGTGTCTTAAGTTGAGCAGAGGGATGATGACAAAACCAGGATTAGAATCCAGAGCTATTGGCCCACCGTCTTCCCACCACAAACTATGTTATTGAAAACAGATCAGGTTCCTTTAGGTGTTTAACCTTTATGAATGAAAATGCTGCCTAAGATTTGGAAATCAAACATTTACAGCTCTAAATAAAACTTGCCTCTACAGTTACTTCTCACTTTTATTCTTACGTCTGAAGGGTGTGGAAACATCACTGAACATTGTTTTTCACATGCAGTTGAGACTCTGTTCAAGGGAGTTTTGTGGTTTAGGGAAGTTTGGGGGGTTACCGGTACCTTTGAGAATCTGATGACAGCTGTGTACCATGGACAAACACGTGTATGCCCAGACGCAGGCGGTTCTACTCGTGGCATCGGGCAGTTCACAGACTCCACGGTGAGGATCCTGATTTGGGGGCTCTGCCACCATTCTGTTTGGCCCTCTTTTGGTTTGGATGTTCCTTTCAGAATTGATGAGCTTTCACATTTGCTTCTACTCCGATCAAACAGCTCACATTGTTTCATCATTTAAAATGCCTTAAAATGGCCAGCTGCGATGGCTCAAACCTGTAATCTCAGCACTTCGGGAGGCCGAGGTGAAAGGACTGCTTGAGCCCAGGAGTTCAAGACCAGCCTGAGCAATGTAGTGAGACCTCGTCTCTACCAAAAATTGAAAAATTAGTCGAGTGGTGTGGGAGGCACCTGTAGACCTAGCTACTCGGAAGGCTGAAGTGGGAGGATTGCTTGAGCCTGGAAGGTTGAGGTTGCAATGAGCTGAGATCAATCACACCACTGCACTCCAGCCTGGGTAACAGAGTGAGACCCTGTCTCCAAAAAAAAAAGAAACCCTAAAAGGTACTTTTTACATTGTCCGTAGAAGGTGATTACTTTACAACTGAGGCATTTTCATTTTTGAAAAATATGGAATATAAAAAACCTGTTGTCGAAGAAAATTGTTCACAATGAACAAAAATCTAAATCACTATGTTATATTGAAGCCTTAAGTGGAGCTATTGTAAAGTATGCATTTTTATCCCAAAATGGAAATGGCACTGTAAAAATGGAGACAACTTTAATGTTCTGAAAAAGTGTATAAAAATAGCATACATTTAGAGTTCTTCAAGAAAAGGTACCAAATAATAGAATAGTCAATGGTAGGTTGTCTGTGTGGATTTGGAGGCTCATTAGTGTAGAGAGAACCAAATGGTGAGTCATCCTCTCAGGCTACTCTCCTTACCTTCAGAACATCAGCAAGACCCTGGTGAGGAAAGGAAGATGCACGTGGACAATCACCTTGGCTTTTTTTTGCCGTTCTCCCCGTAACCCCACCCATTTTCTTTACCTGTGAAAATAAGCCAATTACTAGGAAAGCAAACCCAATGTATCCAATTAGCAAATGAAGATACTTAGTAAAATTGAAGCCCCAAAATCTTGAAAGGGCAGAGTGAACAGGGAGGACTTTCAACTCCTTTTATCTTCATTAATACTTTTAATTCTGGTGATTTGAAGAGATGTTAATAGACGCAATAGTACTTGTTAATCTTGACTATATTAATACAAGATTAGGGAAGTTTGGGGGGGCTACAGCTATATGTAAGACTCTGATGACAGCTGTGGACTGTGGACTAACACTTATGTGCCCAGACCCAGGCAGTTTACTCATAGCATTGGGCAATTCACAGACCCCACGGTAAGGATCCTGATTTGGAGGATCTACCACCATTCTGTTTGGCTCTTGTGGTTTGGACGTTCCTTTCGGACCTGATGAGTTTTCACATTTGTTTCAACTCAGATTAAACAGCTCGCACTGTTTCATCATTTAAAATGCCGTAAAACAAGGCTGAGTGCAGTGGCTCGTGCCTGTAACCCTAACACTTTGGGAAGCCAAGGTGGATCACCTGAGGTCAGGAATTGGAGACCAGCCTGGCCAACATGGTGAAACCACGTCTCTACTAAAAATACAAAAGTTAGCTGGGCATGGTGACACATGCCTGTAACCCCAGCTACCCAAGAGGCTGAGGCAGGAGAATCTCTGGTACCAGGAGGTAGAGGCTGCAGTGAGCTGAGATCACCTCTGCACTCCAACCTGGGGACAGAGCAACACTCCATCTCAAAAAAAGGTAAAAATAAAAATAAATAAATAGCTCTAAAACAGCAGGATAAAGTTAATTCTGACTGTATTTATCAGGTACTTCACATAACTGTTGAATTGTGGGTCTCAAATATACAACTCCAAGAGGACTTTCAGCTTTACATTACCCTTCTAAGAACAATAAAAATGCTTCCTTAGATTTGGTAGGTCTTTCCCTTCATATGCAGTCCTGATACAGTGAGAAACTGACTGAAGAGGTAGATTCAAGGACCTTGAACTTCTCCTCATATATCTAGTTCATTTTTTTTTTGCTACTATCTAGTAGCAAAAACTAAAAAAAGTTTAGGTTTAGTTTTTTAAAACCTGAACTGTCTAGTTCATTTTTTGGTTTGGGCTTTTTTGATACACTTTCCAGTTACTATAATCAGCTTTGAATCCTCTGTGATGCTTCTTGTGTTCTTTATCCCTGGTTGGAAAAATAACTCTTTGAAGATACCTTTTCATGTACATTCGGGAGACATCAGTAATTTGGGTGATATTTTCATCTTTACTGTCTAGATGAGTCGTAGACTGTGTCTCTCTCCTGGTTTAAGTGGTGAATTCCTTCAGAAAGCCACTGACGGACTAACCCCTTGGCGACTGTCCTAGTAACATGGAAGCTATCTGGCCTCCTTAGTGAGCCCAGGAGAAGAACCTTATTCTTCTACTTTGGAGTTCTTACTTTATTTTCAGCGTTTGTGAAATCTCAAAATTAAGTTACCTGTTTTCCTGATTTTGAACTTTAGTTACTAGGCTATTCCATCTCTTCTCTTAGTACCTAAGAGGCATTACCCTCAGTTCAATTTATTCAGGTTTCAATTCCTTCAGCCCAGATGTTCCTTCTATCATTATATTAGTTCCCTTGGAAGCTATCCAGGCTGCTGCTAATAGCTTGAGTGTGTCACAACCCACTGGCGCTTACCATTGTCTCTTCAGTAGCAGAACTCTTGCCCCATTGAGTGAGCATCTCCCAATCGAATCACAATGGATAGTTTTCAAAGCAACTACCCATTATGCATGTTTTTCTTAACTGGTACATTGAAGACACTATTTATTCAAAAAAGCTTTTTTAAAAACTCAAGTATTGCACAAGCAAGCTCATATATAACCATTGTTGAATAGAACTATTACCCTCAATAAATAAGAAATGATGACACCTAGAAAAGAGAGAACAATAGGTAATGGGTCTGTTTTTCCCTCTAACCACAACCACAAAAGTATAATCCTCATTAAAGGGCTATAAAGTTGTCTGCTTTCTCGGTTCAGCACACTAATGTCTCCTTGCTTTTAGTGCTGTTTTAGTATGTCGACCCTCTGTTCCCTGCAGCTGGGAGTTTATTAGTCTTTGTGGCCTTTGGGAATGAATATTCATAATGAGATAACAGTGATGTTTCAGAGCCTTTTTAAGGCCCCAAGAGAATTACTCTCAGCAACTCAGAAAACTGAGAAAAAGGCAAATCATGCCAGCATCCCATATTGAATCATGGAATGCGAGGCTGTATTGCAAAGGACCTGGTGAGGAAACTGAAGCCTAGGGCTACCCAGTTATGAATAGCACAGCCAGGCCAGAATCCAGGTCTTTCAACTCTCAGTCCAGATTCTTTCTGTGACATCATATTATTTCCATAAGAATTCGCCTTTTCCATTCCTGAGGTTCTAACCCATGAAAAAAACAAAACGCCAAGTATCTAAAATTAGAATTTGACCATGATGGTAGAACTTACGTGACAAAGTTATTCAAGGAGGGTAGAGGAATAGAAAAGCATCTCTATCAACCATGTAGTTTCTTAGAAGTAAACTCCAGTTATATTTGGGGGTATTAATTTCACCAACTATATCACATATTTTTCTTTTTAAAAATTATCATTATTCACGTTTTAAAAACATCCTTAAGCTTATTCAGAGAGTCTATGAAACACCTGTTAAATCATATTTACCCTTCTTAGAACAATAAAAATTGATCACTATGGTAGATACAGTCGAGAATAAGGAAGACGTATGATGATGCTTCCTTTTACTTCTTTTTTCCTAATTGTATTATGAACATCCTATGAAGTTAAGGTAACTTCATTAAAATTCTTATGATTAGGTCTTAATTTACTATAGACATTTAAGCCTTAAAAGTTTTCAGTTAAATTCTACTTAACTTTCTCTATAGGCAACTTCTTTTAGTCAGTGTGGTACTTCTTTAAATTCTTAATAAGCTCAGATCTGATGAAATAACTGTTTTTCTTTCCCAACGTGACATCATTTGGATCCCAGACCGAGGCTGCCTTTTTCCTTGAGTGAATACCAATCAGATATACGGGTTGTGGGGGGAAGACTCTGGTGGAAATAGGGCCAGAGGACCACTCCTCCTGATCAAGGCTGCTCAGAAAGGTTCCTCAGTTCAGATGAACTGGATAGCTTTGCCTATGACAGGCATGGCATTGATGTAATAGTGGGTTAACAAGATTATTTTGGCCGGGTGCGGCGGTGGCTCACCCCTGTAATCCCAGCACTTTGGGAGGCCGAGGTGGGTGGATCACAAGATCAAGAGATGGAGACCATCCTGGCCAACATGGTGAAACGCCGTCTCTACAAAAAATATAAAAATTAGCTGGGCATGGTGGCACGCACCTGTAGTCCCAGCTACTCTGGAGGCTGAGGAAGGAGAATCGCTTGAACCTGGGAGGCAGAGGTTGCAGTGAGCTGAGATCGTGCCACTGCATTCCATCCTGTTGACAGAGCGAGACTCCATTTCTAAATAAAAAAGATTATTCGTAGTAATCTATGTCTTTGGGTTTATTTGGAAGACACCTGACTTCATCGAAGGCTCCTTCCCCAGTTACGTGCCTGGGAAACTAATTATTCAGTCGGGGGGTAATGAAAGACCCTGCCATCTGTCTGCCGACTTAATGGAGTGTCAGCATATCCCAAATAGGAAGTAATTGGATTGACAGACACAAAGTCGGTTATTAGACTGTTATTATCTGATTGGAAAAAAGCAGCCAGAGAAGCATACAACTGTAGCAAAAACTAATCTGATGATGTCTGTTGTTCTGGGAATGCAGAATCCACCACACAGAATGCATGGGCTTTGAAACCCCTGACCAGCTTAGGAACGTTTGGAGTTCCTTCTCTCAGAATTCATCTCTGTATTCTTATTACAAATCATTATAATGCAATCGAATAAAACACAGTTTGCATAAAGATGGGGCCCATTTATAAAACTGTCACCACAGCCACTCTATTAATAGAGCCATTTTAAAGATTTATTGTGAGCATATGTTACTTTTTACAGGGGGCCAGATTGAGAGCCGCAGGATTTGAACATGGAAGAATGTGCTACTGGTGATAATTCAAAAAAAATTAAAGCTATTCTGCCCAAGTAATATCATTAGACTGGTACTCTTCTCTTTTCAGGTGTGATTATCAAAGATCAATCTTAATGAGGCATTAAGGACAGGTGACAAGCAGTGCTACATAACCACTTTTTTAAGTTCACAGATTCTAGTTTTACTTCCTGGGACCGCTAGAGGTCAGGGAACACAATGGATGGGCTAAATATAAGGGTTTGGAAGCAGAACTGGGTTATGAGCTTTATTCTCCTTTGAAAAACTGTGGTTGCATGTGTCTGGTGGGGAAGAAGTAGTAAAGACATCATCTCTATTCATTCACTATTGATTCAGTGAGAGTCACAGCCCTGCTCTATAGGATTCCTAGAATCTCTAGTCCTTGGAGTTTATGCAAAGAGCTAGACAGTTTCACAAGCTTATATTTATTCAGCAAGTATCTAAGTAGCACTTGCAGTGTGCTAGGCACTTTCCTAGGTTCTAGGTATGCAGCTATGAATCCACCTAAGACCCTGCCCTCATGGGGCCTGCTTTCCAGTAAGGAAAATGAAAAGTAAACGAAGTCAGTGCATGTGGTATCATATTATAAGTGCTGTAAAGAAAAAAAAAAGCAGTGAAGGGAGATGGAGAATGATCTTAAGAAGGTGATGTATGTCTTGGCACCCTACTGAAGTCAGCAAGTGAGTTGTGTAACTGTCTGGAGGAAGAGCAGCCCAGGCAGAGGGACCAGGACTTTCAGAGGCCCAAGCAAATTAGAAGTATTTTTGTCAGTCCTACCACCAAGAAACCAGCTGCTTCCACATTCCTTTGCCTGATAATATTAGAGTTAGTCCTCAACATCTCTTATTTGTAAGTTAGGGAATACAGAAAATATGCATGAGAAGGTACTGTAATCTATAAATAATACATAAATGTAGGATATTGTTAGTAAGCTCCAAATAAGCTTTAGAGATCTCCATCATTATAATCTGAGTCATTAAAAGCTTTGAGGGAATTCCCACTTAAAGAGACCAACTCTGTGGTGATATCACTTTTATCACACAAACCTTTTAGCAGTAATTTTCTTGGCATATTTACAAATAAATAAACAAAGGAATTACTTGTTAGTAATATTACCTGCCATATAATGAGTACTACCATATTTCAGACACTGTTTATAGGCACTAGGTGAATTTAAGGTATAACTGCAATACACACATCACTGCCAATCTTATAATAACCCTGCAAGACAGGTATTATTTCCTCATTTTACAGATTAGGAGCCTGAGTGGTCGGAAAAGTGCCACAGTTAGATATCTGGGAGAGCCGAAATTCCAACCCAGGCCTGTCTGACCTCAAATCCTGTGGCCTCTCCTGTATATTATGTTGCTCAAACGATCATACCATTGAGTTCTTAATATGAGTGGCACACTGTGTTAGGAACCATGAGAAAGACAGAAAAAAAATAAAAGCACAAACCCTGTACTCAGAGACATGAAAATATAGTTGGGGAGAGGTAATTTTAAGAGAAATAACAGAGGGCAGTGAAAGAAGAGTTATAAACACATCATTGCATTCCTTGGACTGTGAAAGCTAGGGAACAGAAAGAGATTAGTGTAGACTACAGAAAATAAGCCTTAAGCTGTAATTTTGAGAGACAGGTAAAATTCAGGTGATCTCTGTCATAGAGTTCCAATCATATATGGATGTTAGAATCTACTTCTGTACCTAGGATGAAAATCAGATATCATCATGATTACCTGTGAAAATTGCTTAGCAAGAGATGAACTACTGTCTCTCAATATGGTAAATATAACCCAGCTACATTTTCCTCCAATTTTATACCCCTTTGGTTAAACTCCAAAAGAAGTATTCCCCCTGTGAATAATTATGTCACATAAAAAATACACATTTTAAGTACTAGATCACACAGTCACACTCAGGGTGACTAGAGTCTAACACCATGAAAGACATCCAGGAGCTGAGTCTGATTGAGGGACCTGGATTGGTGCCTCCCTGACCTGCTTACTGTGGGACACATTCTCATCGAGTGGAATGGCAGGCCAAATACCTTGTTGTATTTGCATTGCCCCTGTCCCTCTCAGCCCATGCGCCACTGATTTCATGTATATTAAATATGGGTATTCTTAAACCTCACTGAAGTGGAGTATGTTCTAAACAAGTAGAAAAACATAAGCGAAAGAACCGGGGCAGAAATAATTTTGGATTCTTCTGAAATCATCAAATGGCCTTTATGCAGAGATATGGGAAAGTAACGCAGCCTGATCCTAAGAGGGCCATGAAAACCAGAGAGAAAATTAGAGATTCATGAGATGAAAGTAAAAACCATTGAAAGTTTTAGAGAAATGAAATATACTGTGAAAACTTGATGCAAATTAGTCTAGTGGTGAAATGTAGAGCAGGTAGTGAAGTAGGAATGGAAAAGACCAGACCAGAGACACTTACAATCTAGAAGAAGGTATGGACTAGAGTTAGATCATTTCTAGAGATGGGACTTGTTTGGAGGTTACTTTTCACCTTAATCTCATTAATGTGATTTAAAGGAAATAATGCACACTCAAAGGAGCAGGTTAAATACCAAGAACTTAGTGAGTCAGGTAGCTGTCGCTTTTTAGAATGCACTTTTTTCATCCATCCTTTCATCCATCCATCCATCCATCCATCCATCCATCCATCCATCTACCCATCCATCCACCCATCATATTTTCTTTCCTCCCTCTCTACATTTATACTTACAGTCAAACATATCACTTCCCCAGATGAGAGTCTCAGCTTAGCACTCTAAAATGCTGGTGGCATTAAATTAGGTAATGAATGTGAAAATGACTAAAAAATTCTGAAAACAAATTTGAAATGTTATTATCCAGTGTCATCCTTTTGGAGTCTCGTAAAGTCACATTTAAAGTAGGTAGAGTTATGTATTACTTGTCTTTTTGGAAATAAATATATCCTTCAATCATTCTAATAGTTTTTAACTATTCTGATTCCTTCTGAAAAGTAAGTTTTCCAGTTTTGTTTTAATAACATTCCTTTTATTGTCCTCATAAAGCAGTATTAAGTAATCGTCACATTATTAAGTAGAATTTCTGCACTGTCCTCTGATGATAGATTTTCTTTCTTTTGTTTCAAAAGTTGAAGCAATCTTAGGAACAATAGTCAAAAATAATTCATTTAGGGAAACATTTCACAAAGATCCCCTGGTCATTGCTTTCAAAGTTTAGATGACCCAAGTAATGGACAGCGTTGACGTCTAGTCATAACTTCAGTGTGGGTAGGCAGGCATCTTCTGTTCTCTAATAACGATATTACAGAGTGTCAAGCATACATAAATTCTCAAATCTGAGCATAAGATACAATTTTTTTTAAAGATAATCTCATGCTTCTGTTCCATTCCAATGTTTTAACTTACATAAATTATCTTGGGGAATACAGTGGCTCAAGCTTGCGGTTGAAGTTGATCAAGTCCTTCTTTTGATGAGTGAGTAAGCGAATAAAGGGATACCCATGTCTGCTCAGAACCATCTTTGATCCGACCTTATGAATAGCACAGATATGTCCTCTATAATGACCTAAAGAAATAAGAAAAAAAGTGTTAGTATCTCATTCTGTCACCTCCACTGAGATGCCTATTGCAAGATAATGAATTATATATTATCAGGAAACGATCCATGTAGTGCAAGGGTAGGCAAAACATCTACCACCCTCAACTTTTAATTCATTTTCTCTCACTAATGGTCTCTTTTTATTCAGCATGCTATTGAGGATTTTCCTGAAACCATGACAGAAGGAATGAACTCTACCTTCAATTATTTATGGTTTAAATGAATGCAAATAAGACTTTCTGGCTTGCTGTGCTGATACTCATTAATAAATATTTCACTGGGTATTAGAAAGATTCAGATTGACTAAATGAGGCTCTTCTTCAATATAAACAAAAGCCCTTGTGTTTTTCGCTACGGTGCAGGCCTGATTCTCGTGTCTGGCCTTCATTAAGGCAGATGAATGTTAGATGGGTGCATCAACACAGGGATGGATCCTGTGGGAACCTGAGTTGGCGGGGGGCTCTGCAGTGAAATAATCCTCTAGTTAAACCAAATTTAATCTCATTAGCAGGGTAATTGTGCTGTTAGGGGAAATGGCCAACCAGGTTACAGAGAAACCCACATAGTCTAATTATTCTTTGACTTCGGTCATTGGAGAACTCAGAGGCAAAAGATGCAGATTTTGTGCTCAGCCTACTCTTGTGGTTAAGTCTTAGAAAAATCTCAGATCTTTCACAGTTGCCAGAACCTGTGTATAGCATTGATCATGTCCTACCCATTTTGGGATCTTTTCCTATATGAAATAACACACCAATAGTGCAAGTTCCTGTCATGTTGCTCCTTTTTATATACGCATTTTGCCCACCCACTTTTCCAACAAGGTTATACACATCAGACTTTGCTAGTGTTTTAAAACTCTTCAGGATATAGTTGTGCATCAGAAAGTTCTAAAACTACCAAAATATCTAAAACTTAGTTATGAAAAATGAGCCTTTCCATATTTCTGCTCCTTGGGAAATTTTCTAGAATCTTTGAACCTGTGGGCCATGTATTTTACATACCTCTGGATTTACAGGCATTATGGGCTTTGCCATTTTTAGGATGTGGTATAGAAGAAAGAATGGTGGACTAATTAGGAACCAGATCTGGCTTCAAGATACAGTCTGAAAGCTTGATAGCAGTGTGACCTTCAGTAAATTACTTATCTTGTCTGAACTATAATTTCCTCATATGTAAAATGAAAATAATTATCACTGTCAAAACAGCCCCCAAAGCAGAATGAGGTTCAAGTATGTGAAAGTCTATTGTAAGCACTAACATGCACTATAGATATGAGCAATAATCATGCATCCACTTGACTTACATGACTTGGCATTCCTAGCTTCTAGGGCCCAGCTTACATATGGTCAGTAAATGTTAGTTGAATTAATACTTAGATATTTGGTAGGCTTACTGTCATGTTTCAGGTTGTTGCTGGGATCTTACATGAATAACTATTGCTGAGAATTTGTCAAAACCAAACAGTAAAATGGATGCTGCTCCATATTTTTTAAAAAGAGCAAATAGGCCAGGCGTGGTGGCTCACACCTGTAATTTCAGCACTTTGGGAGGCCGAGACAGACAGATCACCTGAGGTCAGGAATTTGAGACCAGCCTGCCCAACATGATGAAAGCCTATTTCTACTAAAAATACAAAAAATTAGCCGGATGTGGTGGCTGGCACTTGTAATCCCAGCTACTTGGGAGGCTGAGGCAGGAGAATTGCGTGGACCCGGGAGGCAGAGGTTGCAGTGAGCCAAGATCAGGCTACTGCACTTCCAGCCTGGGCAACAAGAGCAAAACTCCATCTCAACAGAAAAAAAAAAAAAGAGAGAGAGAGAGAGAGAGAGAAAATACAGTGAATACCTCCTGTCCAAGAAGGGCTTATTATATTGCTTCCAAAACAAGATATGCATGTCGAAATGACAACAACAAAAAAACACTTCTAAAGACATGAATAAGTGTGAATGCATTGAAGTAATGAACTGAATACATAAATGGTAAGTGCAAAACTAACTTTTGTGCTTGTGGCTATCATGCCTGTTGCCATAATTTTTTATTGTCAGCCTTATAACAATGAACAATTTTATGAATACTATCATATTTAAAATCAACTGTGTTAGACCTCGCTGCCAATATGATGGCTAGAAATTTTCTCACAAGTTTTATCTGAGCCAAAGTAGTTTTCTGAAATAATTTTTTCCATTAAGATGTATTTTGTGTTTGTGTTACGATAAAGCATATATTTCTTGTATTTTTCCATTACTTTGAAAACAGGAAACATTTCTCAGATGAAACCAGGGCTTATACTGGAGTTTTGTTGTTTTATTTTTTTAAATGTACAAACTATTTCTACAGGCTTTTTCTGTCTCTTGCATATTCTGCTGAGTATAACACACTGGGCAGAGTCACCTGATTGCAGACATTGACTCTTGCTTGGACAGCTGTTTTATCTTCTGTGAGTTTTAGGAATTTGTCATCAACATAATCCAAAAGAATATCAGTTCTACAGGAACTGATAATATTGTAATCAAAATTCTTCTACAGAGTCTAGTTTTTCTTAGAAAATGATGCATATTCTATCATTTTAATGCCTATATACAATTGATAGATATTCACTTGCAAGTAATCAGTTAGACAGGAAGATACCTTTTCTTTATTATCCTGTATAGAGATGTAATAATCTATACTTTTCTATATCTCAAGATTTGTAAGCAGAATTTTTAACTCTGATTTAGCCTTACAGGGGATATGAAAACATAAATAAAATAGAAAGGTGGAAATACTAAAGTATTTAATTCCTACGTAATAAGTGGACCTATTTATGAAATTAACTATAAAGAAGAATTTAACACTGGTGCCTCTTGAAGGAACAAAGAACTGTAAGAATGGAATGCTGGCTGAGATGGCTTAAAATATTTAGCTTGGTTTACTGTTAGTTCACTTTTGATGTAAATTTGATGTTACTCCAGTCCATTTTGTTATGTTGAAATCCTGATAGTGTGATGTTTCCATAGATGACCCAAAGTGAGACTCTAAAAGGCAATAATCTCTTCTAAGTAGGAAAGGGCTCTGGAGGAGGTAAATTTGAGAAGAACTTTGAACCACCGTAGAAAAATAACTTTGTGAATACTGTTGCAAGATAATTGTAGATATTTTTCAGGCAAAGTGTAGATGTGGAAACAGAGAAAGAAACCAACAGTGATATGAGAAGATGATCCTGGGTTACCTGAATTAATGATCAAGTGTGTGAATACAGGAAAACAAAAATAGAAAAGTTTAAGGGACAAGACTCGTAATTGTTATTGCCTGTCTGTGACTCATATCATTAGTGACTACTTTTTTCTTAGGGCGCTGTGCATTCAGAACACTTTGCCAGTTAATCAAGTGATAGTAAACGTAAGAGTGCGATAAGAAATAATAATAAACTAAGTTCAGCAATAAGGGTGGTTGCCAAATAGGCTCATTAGAGACCATTCAGACTAAGTTTTCCAAAGCTTTCATTTATTAAATGTAGTGCAATCCATCCTGTTGGAAAAGAGTGGAAGAACCATGGAGCCAGTTTGTTTCTTCCAGACAGTATATAATTTTATCCTGGTAGGTACACAAGTCAGTCACGTTTTCGACATATGAAATACCCAGACTTTGACTTCTGTTATTGATACCTGAGTAATATTCAGTTTAGGCCAGCTTCACTAAATTTCACGTTTGAGAAAAGGACTAGGTTTTAATTTGCTGATAGTTTGCCTTAAAAATGCCTCATATTGATATGTTTAACATACTACATGCATCATTTAACTTCACAACTTTCTTTTTTTCTTTCACCATCTCTATTCTTTATCTTGCTTAGCCAGCCATATTTCTTTCCTAAAACATAGCTTTAAAATAATCTGTATATTGTATCCCCTTCAAGAAGGACTTGCCTTTAAAGACAAGCCTAAACAAGCTGTAAAAATAACAATATTATTTATTAAAACATTAATTATGTCCACTGTACTTGATATAGTGTTAAGTGTTTCAGGTATGACTCAAAGATGTACAAAACACAGTTGCTGCTCAGAAGGAACTTAATTCTAAAAGAGAAAAACAGGTAGAAAAAAAGACTAATGCTATGAAGTAAAATAGTTCAAATACGTGAAACAGTTTTACAGGCATCAGGGAAAACTTTGTGAGTGACTTAGTTTTGAAGTGGTCCTTGAAGAAAGGCTATTGTGAAAATGATACATTTTCGAAACTCCTCTTTAGCTGATTTGCTACAATTTAGAAAATGCAAGGGAACACTAGAAGTAGACCACAGGATCATTATAAGAAAAGGCATGAACTTAAAAAAATACAGAGAGTACATGGGACTCAAAGTTTACTAATGAGTAGAAGTAGAAATAATGTTAGACTTACTTCTTGAGTTCCTACTGGATGCCAAACATTGTCTACAATGAAAAAGCCATGTTCCCTCTTTTCAAGATGTTTAAAAACTAGTAGGGAAGACAGATACCTCCATAGCAGCAGAATTCTGTGGACTTAGGGTGGTGTGGTGACATAGTCAAAGGGCGTTCAACATACACTTAAGGGAGAAGGGCCTCTAGAGGAAGTGACATCTAAGCTGGTGGCTACCGGACAAGTGACAGTCAGGACAGATATATGGTGACACTGTTCTAGATAAACGAACCAGCATGTACAGAGACCATGCTGGAGGCAAGAGAGAGCAAGGCATGTTTTATGAAACTGCGAGGAGTTCTAGATTCTTTGCTTTAGTGAGATTAACCAAATAGTCATATATTACATAAGTTGAAGGCACTCAGGCAAACATTAAAACAACTTGAACACTATTCATATCATATGCTAAGTGGGTGATAGCTCCTGGGGGATAATTCTTTCACTGTGGGTGCCTTAGGCCTAGAACACTAACATAGTGCCTACCTTTCAGCATAAGGAGTAATAAATAAGTGAAGGGGTAAACAAGTAGATAAATGTATGAACTTAAGATTTAATATAAAGAGAATGTCTATACATCTAGAAGCTTCTTGCATGAGTAGCAAGGCTGAAGAAAAAGTGAAAGATGATTTTTAAGCTTGAGCTTAGGTAACTGGAATGATGATGACACAAAAATAGAGAACACAGGAGGAGAGAATGGAAATGATAATGGGAGTGCAGCAGCGAAGAGCTCCATGTTGGACATAGTTTGAGTTATCAGGAGGACATCACTTGAAAGTATCTATCAAGTGATTGGGAACACAGGTCAGGAGCAAGAAGTCAGGGCTAGAGATAATATTTGTTGTATTTTAAGAGAAAGAATTCGGTCTTTGATATATTCAAATGCTTATGTTTAGTAATGTTATGGTTCTCTGCATCCACACAAGGTCCCAGTACCTCCACACACACTTTAGGGTTTTCAACATGGACTTAAGTCTATTGATTGTCATCCCCTTACCTGCCCACCTCTGGAGTTCTAACCCTACAGGTGAACCTTTGAGATGCAGTGATGTTAAAGAAGTATGTTGGATAGAGTGATGAAGTCTGGCATGGTCTCTGGAGACAAACTGTCCAAGGTCAAATTTTGGCCCCATCCCTTGCTAGCTATATGACCTTGGGAAAGTAACTTCACCTTTCTGTGCCTTCATGTCTTCTTCCAAATGGCAATTATAAAAGTACCTAACTTCATCGTGTTGTAAGGAATATGTGAAGTAAAGCATGGTGATTACTTAAAAGAGTGCTGGCCTATACAGTTGGCCCTCAGACAACACTGGTTTGAATTGTGCAGGTCCACTTCTATGCTGATTTTCTTAAATAAATATAGTTGGCCCTCATATCGGAGGGCTGTGCATCCACAACCAAATGCAGATCGAAAATACAGCATTCACAGCTTTTGAAATCAGAAGATATGGAGGGCCGACTTTTCATATACGTAGGTTCTGCAGGGCCAACTGCCGGACTGGAGTGTGCACACACCCAGATGGTCTTGTAACCAGTCCCCCAGGGATACTGAAAGATGACTATAATAAGAACAATAAGAACTGTCAGCTGTTAATGTTACTGCCATTTTTTCAGCTGCTCAGTTTTATCACATGTAAAATGGAGATAGTAAAAGCACAGTCCTCATAGAGTGTCTGTGAAAATCACATAAAAAAGAATCCATATAAAGCTCTTTGATCAGGACATGGTAAGCGCTCCATGGGTGTAAGCAATTATTAATACAGCTCCTACTGGCATAGCAACAGGTAGAAGCTTTCCCAGATTCTTCTGTGTCCTGCATTACAGAGTCTGAAGGCCAAACTGATATGGGGCGCCTAAAACAGAGTATATTTAATATGTGACACATCAGTTTCCAGGTGTATGATAGACATTTTGTAATAAATTACAGTTTTTCTTGGAAAATTTTCTGAAAGCTTTACCTTCTGAAAAAAAAATAAAGAAGAGGTTATTTTACTGTGAGATAAACTGAAAGGATAAAAACAAAATTCCAGACCTATCGGAAAAGCAGGATTATTATTTCGTTCTCTGAGTTTTGTGTCAGCATCCCTTATTTATTTATGCAATTTTTGGTTTAAAAAGATTGTTTGATATTAAGGGTTAGAGTTTAAGTCACTTCGATTTCCAAATTATATGCTTAAAAAAATTTAACAGCTGTCATTTTTAGAGAGGCTTACTTCATTTTACCTAAAGTGCTTTTCAGTCTAGAGGGAACACTTAACTGCAGTCACAAATCACTTGCAATATACTCATGGTAAGATTTTTTTAAGTTAAATTTGTTTATAAACCTGCAGAATCCAAATTTTGTAGATGATATTCTTTCTCCCTTTATTTAACGATTTTTACCCCTTTTCTCCTCTACTCCCAGACATGAATTTCACCCATTACAAATAAGAGCACCCAAATCCCTTTTTATTTGATTAGTTCAGCAAATTGTCTCCTACGGGTATGGACTGAGGACATGATTGGGCCCTGCAGTGATGAGCTTATTTTGCACTTTTACACAGAAAATCTTTATATACAAAAGGCACAGATAGTAGTTATACTCAGCATGAACAATTACAGCTTTTTGGGGGAGAACCTCTTCCTGATGTGCCAATGGCTTACTCCCATGAATTAAGAGGCAAATGTGCTCCAAAGTGCATTAACCTTTATGGATTTTTCTTCGGTTTTCATGTTCCACTGATTTATGGTCTTAAATATGCCTGTTGCTGCTGTTTCTGAATGAGTCCCTTGTAAATCATTTCTAAATGATCTTTTTCGACTCAGATAATACTAGTGAGTTGAATATATCTCAAATCAATTCCTCTGAGGCTTCTTTCCTTTGCCCGAGTTGTTTTCCAGTTTGTTCTGTGTCTTAAATGTCATACCTGAGAGCAGTTGAGAAAGTAAGAAATATATCTTAAAGGAGCCCTGTTTGCTGGGGACGCCTTCTTTCTGCAGACGGAGTTGTTTCCAGTCTTTGGCATGGCCTCGCTTGGCTTTGATTCCCAAGGCCCATTTATCATCTGAGTATAGCTAACTGGTCACAGTTCTTTGTACAAGGATGGGCCCGTGTCTGGGGGTGAATTTTATTATGAGTTGTAGGTTGATTTTTTTTTTCCCATATAAATCTAGCAGGGTAGAGATTTTGATTATACTGTGTTCTCATAAAAGTCCATGATTTCCCTTAGAGTGGTGTGCAGAAAGTATTATCAGAATGCAGAACTGTGTTATTAGTGCTGTTTGCCATCTTTGTACATGGGCCCATATCTCTCCTGAAAAGTTCTGCATTTGACAGTTAGTGTTTCATTCTCATTCTGGGTTCAAAGATTATTTCAGTTCGCTGGATTTAGGGGGAAATGTGCATTTTATTTTCTCTTTGTAACTCATGTATCATTCATGCTACAGGCTTGTTATTACTGCTGTTTGCATTCTTTACATAAAACCAAACTTCGAAATCAAAGGTTCAGAATTCTGATGCAGAACTGTGGCTTTTTTAGGACACGTAATTCATTCATGATGGTGTCACAAACAGTATATCACCGTTTATTGCTAATTAAAATTTTAATGTATGCTTTTATACACAATACGTGTCATACAACAATATTAAATGTGACAGTAGAGGATGGACACAATGAGGATGGGATCGTGTGGACTTACTTTTGATTATGCAAAGGCTTCTGCAGACCTGTAAATGTCATGCAACTTTTCACATAGAAATCTTGGACTAAAATGGAGATAAGAGAATTCAGATTCTTTTTTAGTCTTTAAAATTATTAGTAGGAGAGATTCAGAGCTTCTCAGTAAGGATGGTACATCTCTGCAGAGTGAAGACTAGATTAGAAAACATGTAAGAGGAAATGATACGTTGAGAGATCCTGCAAAATGCAGAAGTCGCAAAGGATAAATCACATGTTTCTATTGGTTGTGATACATGGAATCAGTAGAAAACTTCCCAGGCCTCCCAGATATCTATATTAATGTGTATGTTATTCATCCTAAACTACCAAATTAAATGTAATGATACACAGCAAAGTCAGGAAATAGCCAAATGAAAAGTTTATGTTGTATGATACAAAGTATATATAAATGTTTATATTATAAAACATAATGAGCAATAAACAGTGATTCACTGTTTATGACAGAGTCATGCATGAATTACTTGTGCTGTAAAACCAGAATCCTAAATTTGAATATTCTGAAATTTTTTTTTTTTTTTTTTTTTTTTTTTTTTTTTGAGACGGAGTCTCGCTCTGTCACCCAGGCTGGAGTGCAGTGGCCGGATCTCAGCTCACTGCAAGCTCCGCCTCCCGGGTTCACGCCATTCTCCTGCCTCAGCCTCCCGAGTAGCTGGGACTACAGGCGCCTGCCACCTTGCCCAGCTAAGTTTTTGTATTTTTAGTAGAGACGGGGTTAGCCAGGATGGTCTCGATCTCCTGACCTCGTGATCCGCCCATCTCGGCCTCCCAAAGTGCTGGGATTACAGGCTTGAGCCACCGCGCCCGGCCTGAAATTTTTTATATTTTGGTTTTATGAAAGATGATGTGCTGTTGTGATATAGATTCAAGTTATGCATTTTTTAGCAAGAATAACAGAGAACAATACTGTGTTCTTCTTTATATCATGTCAGGAGGTACATGATGTCCATTTTGTCCCATTATTAGTGATGTTGGCCGTCGAATTTAAAAGCTTTTTAGGGTATGAATATAAGGAATACTTATCGAATAAGCAATCATTTTTATTCAAATAAATAACATATCACTGCTCATATTGCAGCTTCTACAATACGATATAGGACCTCTCTGTTCAAGGATATTTCCAGCTGGTAGCAGCCACAATTCTTGGCTGAGATGAAATGGAAGAAATGGAGCTGTACAGTGAAACAGAATTTGTGATAAGGCTGGGCTAAGTGAGGGATGCTTGAGTGAAATTTTAATTAGTTTATAATTTCCCTCGATAGCAATCAAATCAAGATTAAAAATTTGAAAATATTGGGTGAAATGTTGGTAGTGTGTGCTCATGTGTGCATTTCAAAGGACACATAACTTGCTGTAAGAAAGTAAATTCAACAACACAGGTATTGCTTATGTGCGTACATTTAGAGGGCCCTTAGTTGAGAATCTGAAAGGGAAAGCTTCAATTAAATATTTATAAATATTAGAATTTAGACAATAAGATCCATGCTTTTATTTTATTTTATTTTATCTTATTTTATCTTATTTTATTTTATTTTTTAGAGGGAGTCTTGCTCTGTCGCTCAGGCTGGAGTGCAGTGGCACAATCTTGGCTCACTGCAACCTCCGCCTCCCAGCTTCAAGTGATTCTCCTGCCTGTTTCCTGAGTAGCTGGGACTACAGGCGCCTGCCACCATGCCCAGCCGCTAATTTTTTGTATTTTTAGTGGAGACAGGGTTTCACCATGTTAGCCAGGATGGTCTCAATCTCCTGACCTCGTGATCCGCCCGCCTCGACCTCCCAAAGTGCTGGGATTACAGGTGTGAGCCACCACGCCCTACCAGATCCGTGCTTTAAACATTCGAAAGCAACAAGAGTCAGTTGCATACTAGCATTATTTGTTTTTTGGTTTCTCCTATTTTACAGCCTTAAGTTTAGGAGGCTGTTCTGAATAAGGGTTCTCAAAATCCTGTGATGTGATGCTCTCCATACAGCATTATGTATACCTTTTTCTTTTACTCTCATAGTCTCTTTTTCCATATACACAGATATACCTGTACGTTGTGTTTGCCTGCTCATCATTTACAGAGATAGGAAATCCCTGGTGTAAAAGCACTTCATGAGATTAAATAATACTCTTTTGACAGGGCTCCATCTGTGTTCTAACTTAACTTTGAAGTGAAATATTTTCTTTTCTAATGAGATTCTTTTCGCTGTTAAAAATTCAATGTTTTCATACTTCCATAGAGCTAATGAGGAGCATTGTTGGGAAAATTGGGCTTTCTGATTATTTTCTTCTATACCCTTGACTCTCCCTCCTGTCTCCCATTCAACAGATCATTTTTAAACACTTGCTAGATGAAAGGACTCATCCAGTACACTGTGGCAAATCAGGGAAAATAAAAAAGACTCACCAAAAATGTTGAAGAGCTACTTGCAATATTTTAATTTGTGGAAATAATTCAACAGAAGCAAAATGAAGATGTTCCCTAGTAGAGGTTTGGTTAATAATACTGTGTTCATTAGCTTGATAGAATGAGTCTGTAATACTCTGTGAAAGAGCAGAATACAAAGTAGTGTGAACAGCCATATTGCACAAAATATAAAACAGTGTGGGATGTGCATAAGAATGAGAGAATCTTCTGTCAATAAGAATTACTGGTTTACATTGGAATGGTGGAGATATGGGATGCTTTTTTAAAATTTTGTATTGAAATCTGTAGTCCAAATTCTTAGGAGAAGGGCATTACATGCCAGATAGATTATGTCCTAGTTTCAGGAACTATGGGTTATGATCGAAGGACCTTTTAATTATTTTATCCAATATTTTATTCAATAAGCATTTCCTACACGTCTACTGCGTGCCAGCCATAGAGTAGCACTACTAGGCACGAAGGATTCAGCAGTTAGCAATTTACACTTTGCCCCTGGCCACATGGGGTTTCTTGTTCATTCCTACATCCATTTATTAGTGAAATATTCCAAGTATTAACCTAATGGTCTGAATTGCCAACTAGGGATGATTAGATGGGAAAATAAGGTAGCAAAGTGAAAAAAAAAAAAAAATACAATACTTCACGCTTTCCTCTAATCTCCAGCCTCATCAGGGTTTATGTAAGATAGTAATTCTAAAAACCACTGCAGCACCATTTACTAAGCAGTTATTGTGTGCCAGTCTCTGTTTTGAGTGCTTAATTTTAATTTCTTCATTAAACCATCAGAACAATCCTGTGAGGTAGGTAGTGTTATTATAGCCATTTTACAGAAGACACAAGTAAAGCTAAGAGAGGCTAAGTACCTACTCAAGACTGTGCGTTCCAGGTCCAAACTCTGGAAGCCCTACTGTAAGTGTTCCTCTCTTGACCACTCTCCTTCTCTAAGTCACTCCCCTCTGCAGAGTGACAGTGGGTGAGGTTCATCTCCTGGGTGGCTAGGAAGGCTCATTTTGCTGTGTCCTTCCTGCCCATGAAGGGTAGGTTGCCCATTTAATGTAACTACTTTTTTTTCATTTTTATTTATTTTTAATTGAAAAATAGAAATTATATGCATTTATGATATACATGTTTTGAAATATGTTTACGTTGTGGGATGGCTACATTGAGCTAAGTAACATGTATTACTTCACATGTTTATTTTTTGTGGTGAGAACACATAAACTCTGCTCTCTCAGTGATTTCTAGTATCCACACATTGTTACTAACTGTAGTCACCATGTTGTAGATTAGATCTGTTGATCTCTTGAATTTACTCCTCCTGGAAATTTTGTATCCTTTGACCAACATCTCCTCCCCTCCCACATCCCTTAGCCCCCATTCTACCCATTTTTCACTAAGGTAAAGAAGGGACTGGTGAAACAGCCTTAATTTTTCTCTTTCATTCTCACCCACGTGTTTTGTGCTTCTGCACAGGGAGGTCCCTTGCAGCTCTGAAAGCAGATTTGGAAACATGTTGAATGAGTCCCCTCCAGTTAGCGCTGACAACATCAACCTGTATGTGTCATGTGAGATGGATATGTGTGCTTTAGGGAATAAATGATCTGAATTGAAAAGAAATCACTCAGCCAAAAGCAATGGCGGCCCCTCTGTCTGTGCTGCTCAGCACAGTTCGTATTTTAGGAGCACCAAAGGCAAATATGAGACTAGAAAAAAAGAAAATGAGGCTAATTTAGAGTCTTCTGCCCGTCTGTTTAGCAGCAGATTGACTAGTAAAAATTTTGTTCTAATAAATGTTAAATATTTTGAAAATGTCAGAAGTACTTACACTCAGAAAACTCTTTTCCAAAGTCCCTTTGAAGAAAATAGAGATTTTGATGATTAATTCTCATAATATTAAAAAATAATAAAAAGAGTTTCGGTATATTTACTCATTAGGAAATTAATAACAGTGGTTTTCTTTTGGAAGGCAACCAAGTAGACTAGGATGCACCTGAGTAGGGCATCTTTTTGAGAGTTAGATGAGATCAGAAGGGGCCATCGTAGCAGGATGTGGTATTTGGAGATCTTCAAATTGTGGCCATGGTTAACCATCTACTTTTATTTCTTCATTTTTCCCTGCCTTCTTTCACTCACCCGCTCCTTAAGATCCATTATATTTTGGTTTTGGTCATATTTTATTTTTCTTTCACAGTGATAACATCAGTTAAGAAGCCTCAGTGCTCTTTCTTGTGCCTTCTCAATTTCATCTTTCTTTGAAGGAAAGCTACTTTTTTCATTGTGACAATCCTATATATACACTATCTTCATCCCCCACCACACATACACCCCAGGGATTAATAGAGTGTTTAACTGGTAATATGTAAGATTAACTGCAATGTATTGATTTAGTAAGTAAAGAAAACTCTTTATTAGGTTAAACAGCTAAACTTAAGGAACTGTTTATACACCACACTTTAAATGTGTCCCAATTAGATAGCAATTTATGAAATACAGTCTTCGATACATATAGCCAATTTTTAAATTCTCTGATTTAATGTTATTTGAGTAGCTAATACATTAACAGTTTTTAACAATCAAATGATTATTAAAAGTTAAAATTCAGAAGTCTAATTTCCACTCCTCTCCCAGACCTGACCCCCACCCCTGCCTCCTATGGGTAGTTAGTTGTTTTTTTGAGACTTCCCAGGGTGTCTTTATGCTAAAATAAACAAATGAGGATATATAATTGTTATATAGGGGTTACTGTAGTAAATACTACTAACTGTAGATTGATCTGAGCTTGTTTTTTTCCTTGTAACAATATATCCTGGAGGTCTTTTCACATTAGTACACCAAAAGTTTCCACATTTGGGGGTAGAGGGAGCTGTACAGTATTCCAAAATGTAAATATACCATAGTTTATTTAATTATTCCCTAACTGATGAACTTTTAGGTTGTTCCCAGTCTTTTGCCTAAAAACAATGCTGTAATGATCTGTATATTCTGTATGTAGATCATCACATCCATATTTAGATATAGCTCTCAGAAGAATTTCCCAGGAATGAGATTTCTGGGCCATAGAGAAATGCATCTGGATTTTTGAATAGTGCCAACCTGCTTTCCACAAGGGTTGTACCATTTTTCACTCGTATCAGTAATACAGGAGAATGCCTCTTTCTTCGCACTTACGGCAACAGAGTGTGTTTTCAAACTTTTGGAACTTGGCCAATTGCATTGGTGTAAAAATTGGTATCTCAGTATAGTTTACTTTGCATTTTTCTTATGAATGAATAATTTTTTTTAATGTTTAATGTATTAGTCATTTTATTGACTATAAACAGTCTTTTCATGTGTTTTGATCATTTTTTTTACTAAGTTATTTGGTTTCTTTTCTTGTTGAGTTCCAGCCATCATCTGTGATTCAAACTGCAAATATACCTTCCCAATTGGTTATCCATTTTATGTTTTCATTTACTTTTCTTCTCCCCCTTTTTGAGAAGAAATTGAAGTACAATACAGCTCTTACTTTCCATAGCATTGTGGAACTGTAAAAATGACCATGCAAGCTGAAACCACGCAAAGCAATTGCAATCAATGAGGATAGTCACAATTGTTTCATGACTTTACAATTTTTTGTCAAAACATTAAAAAACCTTTGGGAGGCCAAAGCAGGCAGATCACATGAGGCCAACAGTTCAAGACCAGCCTGGCCAACATGGTGAAACTCCATCTCTACTAAAAATAGAAAAAAGTTAGCCGGGCATGGTGGCACACACCTGTAATCCCAGCTACTAGGGAGGCTGAGACAGGAGAATCTCTTGAACCCAGGATATGGAGGTGAGCCAAGATCATACCATCCTGGGTGGTGGAGTAAGACTCTGTCTCAAAAAAAAAAAATTAAAAACTCTATTCCTGGCATTCATAAATATATACAGAAATGAAAAATAAGAAAACCAATATGTATTTAGTACACTGTAACATTAGAAAACATTGAGAATTAAAGTGTTTTATTTTTTGTTAAAATCTTATCAAGATTAGTATAGCAGTGCTTGCCGCTGCCTTATATACTTTACAGTATACAGCAAGCATCTTTTCTGGGCCTCGGCGAACTGTCATACTTCTAAGTTTGGCTCAGTTGCCAGCATTTTATCCTTTATTTTTTCTGTGTTGTGAAATATCTCCAAGAGGTTTTTAAGTGTGAAATTTGTTGCCAACATCACTTCCTCTGGCGTCTCATCTCTCTTCATCCTCTGCATCCCTTTGGTCACAGCCACCTTCCTGGTTCGTTCTCGCCTTCAGTCTGGCTATGCCTCTCCAATGGTAGCAGTGTCAACATTCCCGGGGCAGCTCTTTCTCCTGTCACTCCCTTTACATTCAATTCAAATTTCACTTCCAGTGTTACCACTTTGTGGTACTTTTATCTTTGTTGGCCAATTCCCTCCCTCTTTCAATTATCCATTTTTATAAAATGCCACATGGGTTTATCAGTGGGAGACAGGGAGGCACCACAGCTGCATGCTTTGCTGCCTGTACATGAAGCGAATAACAAATGCACAGTGACCAGTTGCCAATAGACGTTGGAAGAAGGGATATGATTGGTCACTAATCATGATGAACACACATCAGTTATTTACATAGGGATTTCAGAGGAGCTAGCAACAAAGTTTATACTTTAGTTACTTAAATTTAATGTACTGTGGTGACTATACTGTGGTATTGAGATATTTAAACTATGTAATTGAAGGACTGATGTTATTTAACTAAAAAATAGTAGTAACTTCAATTTGTTCATATAAGTAGGGGCTGCCTGAATAGAAAATTAAAAAGAATTATAATAATAAATTTATTTTGTTTGTTATTAAAATTAGAATTTTAATAAATATCTATATACTCATCTCTGAGACTTGACAATCATTAACATTCTGTTATGTATTCTTTAAGTGTTTTTAATAAAGGAAATAGATCATTGCAAGTAAGATTGAAGTTCTCCTTTGTCCTCCAACTCCCATCCCGTTCCCTTTCTTAACTTCTGAACTCACATATCATCATGAATTTTAGAGTATCCTTCATTCTCTCTCTGTTTCTCTCTTTTCGACATTTATATATGTACTCGTAAAGCAGCAGTCCCCAAAATTTTTTTTGCACAAGTACCAGCTTTGTGGAAGACAATGTTTCCATGGACAGGGGTTGCGGGAGAGATGGTTTCAGAATGAAACTGTTCCACCAAAGGTCAGACATTAGACTGTCAGAAGGAGCATGCAGCCTAGATCCCTCACATGCATAGCTCACAGTAGGGTTCATGCTTCTGTGACAATCTAATGTGATTGCTGAACTGACAGCAGGCGGAGCTCAGGGGGTAATGCTCGCCCAGCTGGCCGCTCACCTCCCGCTGTATGGTCTGGTTCCTGACAGGCCACAGACCAGTACTGGTTCATGGCCCGGTGCGGGGGTAGGGGGACCCGTGATGTAAAGGTTTCAGTGGGAAATATGTACTCTTCGGGAATGTGCTTTTTAATTTGCACGATCATTTGTGTTTTTTGTTTTTCATGTTTTCCCATTGTTTCTTGTATTCTTATCTCCTTCTTGAATTAAAAATAGTTTTTGTCTTCTCCTTTTCCCCCCATTTTTAGAAGTCATGTTCTCTCTTTCATCCTATTTCTGTTCAATTAGTGGAATAATTTATATTTTTAAAAGATTAAAAATTATACAGAGATGAGTATTACGATGACTTGCCCTCTTCATGGAAATAGCCAACGCTAGATATTCTCATGTCATCATGACATATTTATATAACACTTTCCTCGTAAATTTAGTAACCTTCTTACTGTTTGTCTTCCAGATTTATTCAGGAGATTGAGCATGCCCTGGGTCTTGGCCCAGCCAAACAGTGTCCTCTTCGAGAGTTTCTCACCGTGTACATCAAAAACATCTTTCTCAATCAAGTCTTGGCTGAGATCAACAAGGAGATTGAAGGAGTCACTAAAACATCTGACCCTTTGAAGATTCTGGCTAATGCAGACACCATGAAGGTGCTGGGAGTGCAGCGGCCTCTCCTACAGGTAATAATACACTTTGAGCTTATTTTTATCAGCAATTTTCATTGACTTGGCAACCATCATAAATTTAAAAAAGAAGAAGAATTACCATCTGTTTCCATATTCATCAGGGACAAAACAAAAGAAAATAAATTAAATAGGCACTAGGGAAATTTAGATTTAATGTAGTTGGATGATGGAAGTTCCTTAAGATCTTTAAGAAAAAAAAAAAAACACCTTTGGATATGAGAGATGGTGAATCTCATTAACATGCAGGCAGTTCCTCATTATTTTGACTGGAATTTGTCCTTGAAAGGAACTGTTTTTCCATTGGTGAATGCATCCCTGAGTATGAAGGATTAACAGGAAGGAAGTTATGACGCCCAACCTCAATTACCAGCAGGAAACCCTCTGTACCTTTTAAGGGCAGACTTACCTTTCAATGACTTGGCTACCTCACTGGGAATTTGAACTAGTAAACTGGCCTTTAAAAGTCAAATCACTGAATTCACATGATGAACTTGTTAGTATTGGAAATTTTACTTTATATTTAAAAAAATGGTTTCTTAGTATCAGAAAAAATAAAATCACCTGTCAGTACATATTTTTGATTAATAGGCTTGAGGCATATATTTTATATACATTTTAGCTGGTGACTTGGAGGTAAATAAATATAAAACTAAAAGAAAATTAGTAGGAGTTTAAATTAGTTATACATTAACTATTATTACACTGGAATTGAATCCTTACTGTGTTTCTTCATTTAAGAGTAGGATGGGCACAGTCTCACACTTTTAGTAAATTGTACAATATGAGACTATTCAATATGTGGAAGGCTTGGGCTTTTCAAAGAGAAGTTGTATAAATGGAAGGGAGTTATGCTTGCTTCAGTTGCCTTCCCTTTCCTGCCTTTACATATGTCTGCCTTGATTTTTCTTTGTACGTTAGAATTTACAGAAGTGCTGGACCTTTCTTAGAGAAGTGTCCTACTTTTGAGTATTTTTTTTATGAACAAGCTTTTTTATTATGTTGATAAAATAGAATAGGAAGGTGTTCATTTGGATGGTCTGGGTCTCTGATAACCATATGCCTGGTGAGGGATCTGTACTGAGTGTGGGGTGCAGAGAAGGGGGAATGCCAAAGGCACGTGCTCGCTCTTCCTTCTGCTGGATTTCTCCTCCAGCTCTTTGCGTGGCGGGGTCTTCTCTGGGTGTCACTTCAAATGTCATGTCCACTGGAAGGCTTTTCCTGACTGTCCTAGCTAAGTAGGTCCCCTTTCCTGGTTATTCTCCATTCTCCCTTTTCCCTCACCACCACCCCCATCCATTATCAATACTGAGGCCACACCCTATGGACTGTGTCTGTGAACTGGGTCATGGAGGCCCCCTTGCCAGATAGCTTCTGATCAGGTTCTGCCAATAGGCAGCACAAGTAGAAGATTGGAAAGTGGGAGGAGAAGGAGGGTGGGTGATTTCTTCTCCCCTTCCTCTTCACTTTGGATCATGGCCCTGACTGTGCGTGCCTCCCTCTATCACCGGAGATCCTGCCAGGTGACACATCCTCCATAGCTCCAGCTCTCACTGGACTCTAGCAAGGTCATTTCTTCTTGCCTCTTCATTTCAACTTTCTGCTGTTACAAGCCTCTGGGTGCCTCAGTATCCCTTGTTGCTGCTTTCAACCCTGCCTATACCTCTGTAAGTTATTTCTTCATTCATATTTATTTATTTGCATCATCTGAATGGAATACCTTTTTTTTTTTTTTTTTTTTTTTTGGTCAGGATCCCAGGTAGATCTCCCCAGTTAATCAGTATTTTAATATTTTGGGTTTTTTCTTCCTGACACTTATCACAACTCTAATTATTAATTAATTTCACTAACTTGTATATTTTCTGTCTTTTCCCACTAGAGGGTAAGTTCCAAACACATATTATAATGCCAGGCAGCAGGAAGGTGCTCAATGAATAACTTACTGAATGAATGCATGATGGAGGGAGGGAGGGAGGAGAGAAGGAGGGAGGGAGAGAGGGAGGGAGGGAGGGAGGGAGGGAGGGATGGATGGATGGATGGATGGATGGATGGATGGATGGATGGATGGATGGAAAGAAGGAATGAAAGGTGGAAGCATGGATACAGTGAGTAAATTTTGAGAGTCATGAATACTCGCAGAGTCAGAATGGGGAGATGAGAAATAGAGAGTGACAAAAATATGCTTACTTTTATGTGTTGTCTGACCATATCATTAGCCTCATTTCCATCAGAAAACCTTTCAGTATTTATCTGAAATGTCACGCTATATGCCATACAGAGCAACCTGAACATGTTTAGTATACTGAATTTAAAAGGAAAAAAAAAAGGCAACAGTACACTACAGAGTGAATCTGTGAACCAATAATACTATTAAATGTGATAATTTGCAGCTTCAGTAGCAAAGATGCATTAAAACTCGTAACTCCTTAGCTACAATCTGGGCCATGTCAAGGCCATATGCTACCAGCAAAATGACATATCTGGGCAGTCTATCCATGTGCCTGTCAGATCACTCCCAACCTCATCACCAGCCATTTTGTACACGTTACTGTGCCTCTTGCCCTTTAAGTCATTGTGAGGCTAGGTAAGAACTCCAGCTTTACCTGTTCTCTCTTTGACCTTGTCAAGATGTAATTATATATAAGTGAATAAATCTTGAGACTAAGACCATTCAAGCTATTAACCTGCAAATTTTTTTTTCTAGAGCTAACACACCTGCTTAATTTTTTGTGTGATTATGTTACTCTCTTTCATAAAAATTTTATTTTATGAAAATGCAAATTGTTTAAACCATATCAATAAGGTTGTTTAATATTCTCAGAGAGAGTTATGCAGTTTAAAAAGCAAACAAGGAGATGGTTATTTTTTTTTCCTATCTTGGGTATTTTCCTGCCTTATAGTGATTGTAAATTGTTTTCTAATAATTCCCCATACTCAAGCTTCATTCTTTTTTTGTCTCCCTCTACACGCACAAGGTGAATTTTATTCTCGGATGTGTTTCTATGTTTCCTCAATATTTTATTTCCAGCTAATTGTAGGTGGCTAATCTGAAGAAAGAGTAAGAAATAATTCTCAAAAACTTTGACTGAGAATCGAAAACAAATGTTAAGAAGGAGCTTGGAGAAATATGTGTATGTGTGAAAGATGCATGTGGGTTAAGTATTCAATTACAGGAAGTATAAAAGTGTCCTTTAAAATTCTTCCCTTTGCTAAACTGTTGTTTGGTCACAGAGTAGAAGAGAGGACGTGCCTTTCCCTGAGGCAACACCCAGTGTCACACAGCATCAGCCCAGCCAGATTCTCCAGGGAGGGTGGGAGGACAGCTGTCTCAGTGATGCTTCCACTCGTTTGAGAACGGACAGACACAGTGCCTAGGAGCCCTGTGGAGAGAACCCCAGGACACTTTGTCCTTGTCTCTCTGAAGTGGCATCTGGGCAGTACAGACACTTGGGTTATTAGAGGCATTTCCGTGGGTGCCAACATGTGTTCTAAGTGATTTCATTTTCTAGTCACAGATTCCATAGGAGGGAAGGAAGTCAGTAGGAAGGAAGAGATGACAAGCAGCATTTTATACATAAAACAACTGTGCAAGTGTTGGCCCAAGCTGATACAGCAGAGTAACACTAGTAGTAATAATAGAAGAAGTAAAAACAGTAATGATAGCAGTTATAATAGTGGATAGTAGTAATGATAGCAGCTAACACTTTAGTAGCATTTACTATGTGTCAGACACTATTCTGAGTGCTTTGTCTATATTGATTGCAAGTGTTTAAAATGCATGGCAGCAATTCTGAGTGGTATTCTTTTTATGGGGAGGAAACTGAGAAACAATGAAATTAAATAACTTGCCCACAGTCACATAGCTGCCAAGTAGTAGAACTGTAATACAAACCCAGGCAATGTAACCTTGGAGTCTGTGCTCCCGGCCAGTTCTACCCAAAGTGGATTCTGAGGATTATGCTTGTCTGCAAGCTGTTTGTCACCAGTCTGCTATGAGACTTGGAGAATTTAGGAGTGAGCATTTAGACACTTAATTTTTTTTAGCATTTTGACATTGTCTGTTGAATCCAATAATAAAAAACTGGGCCTCTTGTATATCTTTGTGGGTTTTAAAATTTCTTTTTTCTAGCAATTCATTTTTATGTTTTATAAAAGTATCAATGTGCACCTGATTGGGGATTAAAACTGGGCTCTCCATAGTTAGAGAAGGAATTTTTTAAATTCCTTACTCTTTGGTACTGCCTCACAGAGAGGTAAAGCACGGAACCATCTTTTTTGCCCCAGTGCCTAAAGCATTTTACAATAGATAGACAGAAAAGCGCGGATATGTGTTTCAGTTGGGTCTCTCCTAAATCACCAGCTCTTAGAATAGTGTCTGCACGGAGGAAACACTCACTATTTAATAAATGGATAAATGAATGAGTGAATGAAAATGAATGAATGAATTATGAATTCCTTAGTACAGGGACATGGCTGTGTTTTCTGCTCACAGTATAAGACTCATGATCTTGGGTTTAAGATTGTTAATGGTGCTAAAATTAAAAAGTCACAGCTCTTATGCCTCTAATGCTCCCAGGATGAGGGCAGGATTGGATGCATCTCATGGTCTTACCATCTGAGATCCCTCCGTTGCCATCACTTTTTCTGCAGAATGGCCTCCACCTGTTGCAAGGCAAAGCATGTTGATTCAAACTAAGGAACTCTCTTAAGAGAAATTACTCATTTCGCTTGAGTCAGATTCTGAACGTGGAGTTCTGGAAACAGTCCATTGAAGTGGATACCATCTCGTGCTTTATATGTCTCCCAGAGTACAAGTTATTCACTCCTTAAAAATGAGGAGACAGACTAAACTGATTTACTCTGTTTCCCTGGTTTATCAATGATTTGGAGATGCCATTTAATGTATTTCTTCTTTGGTGTCTCCATCTGAAGAAAGAGTGAGGGGACTAGTGCTTAAAGTTTTTAACCCCTTATCTATCAAATTGCTGAATGGGCAACTATCTATTTGAACAAGCGGTACAAGCAAACTTTCTTTCTCTATCCCCAATGGAATATCCCATACCCTTGCTACTTAGAGAGTGTTCTGTGGCCAAGAACATCACCCTCTGATCAGTCTGCATTTGTACAGAATCGCAAGGTGATTTGTTTACACAGTAGAGTTTGAGCAGTATTGCCTTATACCAGTGCAAAAGCAAGCGAGGCCCGTGCACTGAGAGCATCAGTGTGACCTGGGAACTTATGAGAAATGCAGATTCCTGAACCTCACTCCACCCTGGATATCTTTGTTCAGACCAGCTCTCCAGGTGATATTGATACTCGCTGAAGTTTAAGAAGCATTCTCTTAACATAACGTCATCATGATACCCAGCGTGAGGTTAGGAAATGGTATCTAATGTTGTGGGGTCTTAGCTTTGTGGTGCACAACAGTAGTCATTTTTAAAAAAGTATTCAGCTTTGTTTCATGCAGGCCCAGCAATTGTAAAAACAATATTTGCAGCAGCAGCAGAAGCTGCTTCCTAGTCTAGCACATTGATTTTGCAAAGTTGTTTCCAAGTACAGGATGAGCCTACATTTTCTGGCTCATGCAGGGCAATGTGAGACAGAGGCAGCTTTTCTAATGCTCAGGCTTAAACTCCCACATCATTGGAGGAACGAACATAAGCTGTGCAAGTACAAATTCTGGGCAATCTTGAAATGTTTAGAGCGTATTTTCATTTTCTTCTCTGCCCCAGTATTTATCAAAGTAACTTTTGAGAAGTGAAATGGCTAGAATCTGCCTGCAAACACCACGCTGTCATCTCTTCCTCTGCCAGCTGCACTTTCCACTTATATCTGTAGGCTTACAGCGTGATTCTCACCAACGCCACCCATTAGAATCACCCAGGAACTTCCTAAAAATACCACTTCCCAGATCCCATTGGTTGGTCAGAGGTGGGGCATGCATGGGCATCAGTGTTTGGTATGATGCCCAGGTGATCCCAACATGCAGCCGGAATTTGTACCACCAGCCTCGATCTTTCTACTCCCTAGTATCAGTTATTGCTGGGAGAGATAGCACATCAAAAATCACTGTTGAAGGCCAGGCGTGGTGGCTGACACCTGTAATCCCAGCACTTTGGGAGGCCGAGGCACGTGAATCATTTGAGGTCAGCAGTTCGAGACCAGCCTGGCCAACATGGCGAAACCCTGTCTATACTAAAAGCAGTTAGCTGGGTGTGATGGCACGTACCTGTAGTCCCAGCTACTCCGGAGGCTGAGGCAGGAGAATCACTTGAACCCGGGAGGTTGAGGTTGTAGTGAGCCAAGATAGCGCCAGTGCACTCCAGCCTGGGCAGTAAAGCAAGACCCTGTCTCAAAAATACATATATACACACACACATAAAATATATATAATACATAATATTACATATATATTATCTATATATAGTTGAGGCTTTCTTTAATGCAGCCAGGTTTATAAAAGACTGCTCTGTAGGATACTTTGAACCAAGCCTTGTACATAAGCCTTGGAATCAGATGCAAATGGATTTAAATCCCAGCCATTTCATTTGATAGCTTTGTGGCTGTCACCAAATTGCTTAACTTCTCTGTACCTATTTCTTCCCCTATAAAATGGGAATCATAAAATCTGTGTCATAGCAACACTCTAGTGGTGAAATGGAGTAATGAGTTAAAACGTGCCCTCTCCTTCCTACCCCAGGTCACCTGAGAGCAGGTCTCTGCATTGACTGCTCTGGTATGTTTCCTGCCTGCCCCTTAACACCCGCCTTCCTTCCTGAACTCTACTGACTGCTCCCCAACTCCTCCCCTCTCTGCCCAGATTTTCAACCTGCATCTTCTCATCACCAGCTTGCTGTTTACGCACCTTCTGTTCTTTCTGCTCTAGCACCCAGATAGTAACTTCTTTCCTGCCTTCTCCTAACCCTGGTGTGACAGCAAGAGAAGATATTGTTTCACGTGCTTTCTCCTTTTCCTGGTTTGTCAGCTGGTCATTTATTAGCAGCTGAAGCAGCATGCACTGTTTTTGTCCATTAAAGCTAGGGGATTAGTTTCCTAGGGCTGCCATGACAAATTACCATAAACTTAGTGCCTTAAAACAACACAAATGTATTCTTGCACAGTTCTGGAGGCCTGGGAGCCACATTCCCTCCAAAGCTCTGGAGGAGGATCCTTCCTTGCCTCTTTCAGCTTCTGGTGACTCCCATTGATATTTGGCTCTGGCAGCATAACTGCAATATCTGTCTCTATCGTAACATGGCCTTCTCCCCTGTGTCTCCATGTTTTCTTTACTGGCTCTTGTAAGGATACTTTCATTGGATTTAGCATTTGTCTTAATCCAGGACGATCTCATCTCAATCCTTACCTTAGTTACATCTAAGAAGATTTCCAAGTTAAGTCACATTCTGAAGTTCCATGTACAATTTTGGAGGGAGACACTGTTTAGTCCACTACAGCTCATAACTAGAATGCAGTCAATTCAATTGTCTATGTTTTCCTTGAAGACTCTGGCAGGAAGTAGTGTGGAAGTATTGCTATTGGCCAGTCTGGGTGGTACACACCTGTAATCTCAGTACTTTGGGAGGTCAAGGTCAGGGTATTGCTTGAGGCCAGGAATTTGAGATCAGCCCAGGCAACATAGCAAGCAACTGTCCCCCCCCCCGCCCCCAAAAAAAAGAAAAAAGAAAAAGAAAGAAAAGAAAAAGAAAATTAGCCAGATGTCATGATATATGCCTGTAGTCCCAGCTACTCGAGAGGCTGAGGCAGGAGGGTTGGATCACTTAAGCTCAGGAGTTTGAGGTTGCAATGAACAATGATCATGCCACTGCACTCCAGCCTGAATGACAGAGTGAGACTCTGTCTCTAAAAAAGAAAAAATAAATAAATAAGTATTCTGTTAAGGCAGTAGGCCCAGGATGGTCTGAATTCTAGATGTCAACCAGGTTCAAAGTGAAAGTGTTTGGTAGGCTGAGTGATTGCTGGAGCTCTTACTGAAAGTTGGTGGACACAGCTGCTTACAGTATAATAATTTGCTAGAGATAATTATACTGCAGCCCAAACCTATTATCTCCCCAGCCAAGCTAAGGCACTGCCAGTAACTTATTCTGGTTTCCCGAGGAAGTGTGGCCAGCAGCAGTAGCATATTGTTCTCATCATATCACATTATGTTCATATGAAGAACGTTGCATTTGAGCGGTGTTTGCATCACAGCCAGTTGTTGCCCTTCCACTCTCTGGTACAGAATAGATTCAGCTTTTATTAGTGTAAATAGATTAGTCCCATTTAAGGTCTGCTGGAAGTCATTATGAAAATCATTAGGCTGAAGAGAACTGATCAATTGATTTTCTTTCCCCCTGTAAGCGCTGAGAGATGGTGCTAATGGTCTCACTGTGCTAAAAATAAGTCTTAGAACCAAGATGCCTTGGGGTCTAATCTGATTCTTCAGTGTTTGTCGATACCTAAAGAAACACTAACTTACCACTCAGAGGTTTGATTTTCTTTGCATTTTACTTTTGTTATTTTATTTATTCACCAACTATTATTTTGCCTCTTCATGTCAAGAAATAACCACTTGTGGCTACCTAAGACTTTATCGAGGAAGAGGGAGTGGAAGATGCCTTTGTTCTTGTCTTTATTTAGATTGTCCAGCACTCACCTGTTCACTTCCAAGACACCAGAGCAAATTAAATCTTTTATTACTAATAGAGACTTTTGGGATCTGATAACATTCGTCCGTGTTTTCAGATCATTTTTTATCAAGTTGTGTTACTTATGTATTGTTAATTCTATTACTGGTTTAGTACATTTTAATTTTGTAGAAGTTTTGTTGTGATTCTTCATAGCCATCTTTGAAAGTGCTTACTGCTACGTTTCATCATGGTGAGGTGGGAAATAGATATAAAACATAGATTTGGTCTCCATAATCATCAGCTCAATGACCTTAGACAAGTCCAAGCCACTTGCCTTCTCTGAGCTTCTCCTCTCTCATGTATAAAACGAGAATGACACTTGCCCAGACCATAGACTACCTCCAAAGACTAGGATGAGAAGTACCATGGGATCATGGATTCAGCAGGGATTTATGAAGTCTTCTACATATTGATCTGTTTCATAATTATTATTAGTGGTCCACATGCCCACATGATTGCTCCATTCAGAAAAAAAAAAAAAAAATCCACTAGTGTTAAAGGAAGTGGTGCTAAGAAAACGCCTACATGAATAAAAATATTTTCTACTAAGTGGAAAGCTTCACTAATATTTACTGGTTTGTTTCATACATGATTAGACAACCATTTTTTCCCCAGTTTATCACAAAGATGTTTTAAATATACAAAAAATCTAGAAAAAAATGTCCACTGAACACCCACATACTCACCACCCAGATTCTACCATTAACATTTTTCTATATTTGTTTTATAGCATGACCAAACCTGGTCATTTTGATTCCTCTTCAGCCTTCACAGAAATGAATTCCCCATCATTCCATGAGTACCTTACCATGGTGCTGTTCCCAGTATTTTAATCTTAGAAAATCTGAACATACAGAGAGATACATTAAGTAAGAAAGTAGTTGCTTCGAAAAAGTATTTATTTTCTAAAAGTACTCGTCCAAACATTTCCTTCACATAGTTCCATGGAAAAGGAAATTGACCAGCTCATGCTTATGATTAATCTATAAGTAGTGCCTTTATTGATATAATATTACAAAGGAACTTGTCCTCATAACTGTTGATGAAGAAGGCTGTGAGTCGAGCCACTCAGAGACGATTTTTTTAATATACAGGCAGAACAGGCCCATTATATGATCAAATTGAATTTCTATAAATATCATTAACTTATTGTCTTACCTTCGAATGAAAAAGAAACAGGATCTCCTCTGACTGGCTGGTTTTCTTAGAGACGTTCCTGGTTAACTAGACTTCTGTAAGTAACTTTCTGCAAAGCAATGACAGAAAAAAATATTTAACTATATTTAAACTAGCTTCTATATAATATAGCCAGCTAGGGTTTTGGAATAATACCACAGGGACTAGAGATAAACATTATTTTCTTTTGTCTTCAGAAAAATCATCTGCAACCAACCTTACACATTTTATAACGATCCTTAATTATCTCAACATTTTTTATTTTTGAGGTCAACCATTATTCTGAATGTTTTCTTCAACAATCTATAATCTCTCTTAATGTATTTGGAACAGATTTTAGTTTAGATGCAACTTTTAAAGAATTCATCTACTACATCTGGGTTATGAGGTCAGTTTAAAAAGAATAAACTGGAAGCCTTTATCCCCTTAGGTAGAGGAGTCATGAGGGACTACTGAATGAGAAAGTAATTATAGTCAGTGACACTTGTTTACTAGCTTTGCTTGGTGCTAAGAAACTTGCCTGAGCACGCGGCTGTTTCAGAATGACATCAATATAGGGATAACCCCTGGGTTTTAAAGTAGGGCTCTGAGATTACTTTCTATCATGAGTAAAGAAGCCCCACTGATGGTCGTCTTAGTTGTCACCTAGACTGTTCTCTGAAACAGGGCTTATTTGGGGTAAGCATTTTGAGGTTTTGATTGGCTGCTGTCCATTTTGATCTTGCCTCAGCCCACTCATTGGTAGATAAGCAGGAGAGAAGGTAATGACTTATGACAGATCTGCTGACAGGGACTGAAATACATTAACACTCTGTCACTCAGATCTTTAGAGGGCTGCCTTTGCCTGAAATATATTTGACTTTACTTGCTAACAAAGGCATCTTCAGATTTATTTCTTTTCCTTAAATGTTAGAGAAGAGGAAGAGCATCCCATTGAAAGATACTAGGAAGAGAAAAGCCTGGCTCAACAGCCCAAGCAAATGATAGTTATCATTCTTGGGAGCAGCAGAATTGCTGATAGTGCGAGATTGCTAGTAGGAGCCAGATGAGTGTGGACAGAGAACTGCTGTACTTAGGAAATATTTGAGGTTCTTATTCTAAGCAATTTTTGCCCTATGTGGATGTTGCAGCTCTGGCTTAGAGATGTTCTAGTGAGAAAATGGAGAGAAACAAGACTATCTCAGCTTCAAAGTTTAATGGCCCTTTAAGATTAACTGTTCAAATAAAGCAGCTGCTTTTCTTCATGCTTTTCAAGGATGCTGCCCTACTCAAAAACTTGTGTGTACTTAATCTTAGCATAGACAATCTCAGATGGACTGGTGAAACCTGACACATCTCTTAAAACAAGAGTGACATGACACAGTGAAAGAATTTTCACCACTGAAATTTTAATAAAATGAAATGATTAATATGTATTTATTAAACACCTGCTTTGTGCTATCACTGGACAAGGTGATTGTGGGGATACAGAATAAATTTAAAGCAAGACTCCTTCTTCTCAGGAATTTAGTAGGGATCAATTAATTAGGAAACTGGAATTTCTCACACCTACAAATCCAAGAACAGTAAAGGACACTTTATAATTGAGTACTGAATGTGATGGTTTAGAAGATTTTCACTATAAGAGCTGAAGAGAGAGACACAGAAGGCTGGAGGATTCAAGAGAGACCTTAGGCAAGAAGTGGGCCCTGGGTCATTGTAGGATGTGTAGAAATGAAAAAGGCAGAGGAGAAAAGTCATTGTAGGATGTGTAGAAATGAAAAAGGCAGAGGAGAAAAGCGACCTGAACAGCAGACACAACGTAAGCAAAGACACAAAAGGTAAAACTGACCATTGCGTGTTCATCAGACAGTGAGGGTCTAAATGAGTGAAGGAATGAAAGGAGAATAAGAAATAAGGTTAACGGGGACACAAAACTCTATCAGGGAAGTCTCAAACTCTGAACACACCAGTTTACTTTTGAAGTGGAACTGATACAGAATGGTGGCAGTTTTTAGAGAAGGGACGTGTTCAAATGGATGCACTTTTAAGGAACAGTGGGCCTTGGCAGTTCAGACAGGATTAAGGGGCAGAGAGCCTGGGGTCCCAGAGGCAGCTGAGGCAGAGATCCACTAAGTTCAGCTCTGAAGGGGAGACAGAAAGTTGTATGTGTTTCTCTCCAGACCAAAGTTTTAGGTGATGGCGTCATGGCTGCCTGAGATCCGGTGAGCCCCCAGCATTGTGCCGAGCTTAGCATTTGTCATCAGTCTCTTGAATTATTGTCCTAGTTGACCAAACCACCCAACAGTCTGACTTTCTGGGGTAAATATTGCACTCATGAATCTCCGTGAGGGTGTTCCCTCCTGAGCCCTCAAAGGCATGACCAAATGGGGTTCATCGTCACCTCCGTGTACACAGGAGCAGCCATCTTGGCTTTAGCACACTCACATTTGTTTAAAGATTAAGCTGTACATTTCTCATTTGTTACTTTTTTAGACACACAGGAGCTCTGTCAGTTAAACTCCTGCTTTGGGGAAAAGGCAACATGCCGCCAGTTCATTAACAGGTTATCTATGTCGTTATGTCCTTTCTGGATTGTGCATATTGGAAATAGAGTCTTTTGAGGAGGAAAAAAAAAAGCTATCTAGCCTTCTAGTTTCCCTTTCTTTTTCTTCTTCATTCTTATCTCCTTTTTTCCCCTTTATAGTTACAGCTATTCCCATGATGGATGGTCGTATCTGTGGAGTCCAGAATACCCTGAGTATTCACTTGCAAATAGCTACAAAGTCAAATACAGATAACTACACTTAAATGAGAGCTATTCTCCACCTCTTCTCACTGCACACACACTACTTCTCTTTGCCCCATTTCAGCTGCAGGAGCTTAATTGCTTCTTCCTTTTTATTCCACAAAGCATTTCGGAATTTGTTGTGCCCTTGGTCATTTCAAGGTCAAGGCTGCCTATCAGGCACTTGCAGAAGTGCTCCGGTGACCTTGCTTGCTGTGTTTGCCCATGGCTTCTGAGGCTTTACCGGAGTGAGCAGCCTGCCCGAGCAGAGAGAAGGCTGGCCTGTCAGTCAATTTCTTGCCTCTTGAACAGGAGGAGTATGCTTTTCTTCCAACCTCTCAAAGTTTGCTTTAGAGCCAAAAGAAATCTTTAACACATAGTAGGTACTTATTTGCTAAATGAATAAAATGAAAATTGCCAACAGCTATGTTAAAGTGTGGCCTCTGGCTTACTTGGTTAGGGGTAGGGTGTGTAAAAGCAAACCTCTGTTGTTTGCCAAGGAAAGGAGTGTCAAATATTTGTGTTTTTAAAAAAATAAACTTTATTTCAGAAAAGTTATAGATTTATCAGTGTTGCAAAGACAGTGCAAAGAGTTCCCATATACCCCCACTTTCCCTATTATATGAATATCTTACACCTGTATTCCTATGGTGCATTTATTGCAATTAATGAGCCAGTATTGACACATTATTATTAACTAATAATACCTTATTCATACTGCCTTGTTTTGTGTATATGTATGTGTGTATTTTTTAAACTTAATGCCCTCTTGCTGTTCAGGATACCACAATACATTTAGTTGTTATGGCTTCTTAGGCTGTCCTAAATGTGACAGTTTTCTTACTTTCCTTTCTTCTAATGACCGTGACAGTTTTGAGGAGTGCTGGTTAGGTATTTAGTAGAATGTCCTGCAATATGTGTCTGTCTGCTATTTTTCTCATGATTTCACTGGGATTATGTGTTTCTGGGAGACATTTTCATCACATCTTACCAGGGTATACACTATCAATATGACTTAGCACTGTTGATGTTAACCTTGATTACTTGCCTGAGGCAGTACTTGTCAGGTTTTTTCACTACTGAGTTACTTTTACTCCCTTTCCACAGTGTATTCTTTGGAAGGAAGCCGCTTTGCCCAGCCCACACACTTAACGTGCAGGGAGTTATTCTCCACTTCCTTGACGGTGGAGTATCAGTATAAATGATTTGATTTAGAATGCTTCTACATGAGAGATCTGTCTGTTCTCCTTCATTTATGTAATTATTTGGTTATTTATTTGTCAGTATAGACTTACAGATTTGTGTTTTATTCTTGGAGTTATAATCCACTTTATTTTGCTGCTGATGTCTAGCTTTGGACATCAGGAGCTCCTTTGATTGTCTTCTGTTATCTCCTAAGTTCCCATCTTTGTGATTTTTTTTTTTTAAGGCACCTCCTTACTTTCTGGCACTATAAGGTGCTCCTGGCTCATCTTGTATATTGCCTGCCCCAGGCCTAGAATCAGCCATTTTTCTAGGAATCCTAGTTCCTTTATTAGAGACTAGTATTGGAAAACAAGATCTGGGGTTTTAGAATGTTTCTTGTTACTTGAGTATCATTATTTCTAGGCCCACTCAGCTGACATTGAAAGGAAAAATATATGTGTGTATACTAACCCTTGAATATATTCATATCTTTATATATTTCTATATGTAACCATTTATATCTATATTAAGCTAAAAACGAGTTCAGAATGATGTCTCCAACACTAATCCATTACTATGTGGAGCATTCTAGCCTCTTCTTGGTTAGGTGTGACCTACCTCTCCCTCAGTGAGAAACCTGGCTCCCACCATCTGCCATTAGTTTACTTAACTGTATACATGGAGTCTAGTATACATGTGTAACAATAACACAGTCATTCAATTCCAATATATACGTATAGCAGTGTCAGAATTGTTGACGCATACCCTTGTGGGAAACAACTTTATCAGCTAGTATACAGTACTTTTATAGTTTCTTTTGCCTTTAGTCTTATAGACTATACGCATTTCTGGTGTTACTTGGGTCAGTACCTTTTCTCCTTACCCTCTTCAAAGACATTGTTTTATACGTTTGTAATAGTTAGATAGTTTTGTCACATTCTGCACTAAATCCTAGGATTCTATGATAACCCAAATGATGTTTTTAATTTGCATACATTAACGTTCATTCTTTGTGCTTTAAAGTTCTGTGAGGTTTGACAATGCAATATGTCATGTATCTACCATTATGATATCACACAGAATGGTTTTTACTACCCTAAAAAATTCCCATACTTCACCTATTCAACATTTCTCCCTTCTCCCTAAGACTCTGGCAGTCACTGATTTTTTCACTGTCTCCATAGTTTTGCCTTTTCCAGAATTCATATCATTGGAATCATACAAGAAGTGCCTTTTTCAGACTGGCTTCTTACACTCAGCAATATGCTTAAGATTCATTCATGGATTTTCACAACTTGATAACTCATTTCTTCTTATCATTGAATAATATTGCATTGTATTGATATACCATAGATTCTAAAATACATTCACCTTTTGAAGGACATCTTGGTTGCTTCCATTTAGCGTGATTATGAATAAAACTGTTATAAACACTTATGTTTAGGTTTTGTGTGTATATAAGCTTTCTAATCAGTTGGATTTTTTTAATGTATTGAAATTGTAGGGGTCAGTGGGCTTGTGGTGTAGTAGAGGGAGATTTACAAGTAAACAAGTATATCAGTGGTAAGTGCTTTCATAAAACTATAAATGTAACATGTAAACTGTTGAATCTAAGAAAAAGGCAAAAGTAAAAATACTTAAATCATTCTTAGGCTCTCTTATAGAAAAGATAATATTTAGCAGTTCTTTCCAGGAAAAACACACCCTTAACACACATAGATGCACACATATGCACACACACACACACCCCCAAACCAACCTAACTTGCTGAAGACACACTGTTAAAGCTCTAGCAAAGACCACAAGTCAGGTGGTAGACTCCTGCAAAACTTAACACAATGATTTTTCTTCTTCCAACTCAAAGAACAGGAGAGAAATTTCATGTAAAGGTGAATAATCAGTTCTTGCCCCTAAGAAGGAAAAAAAAAAAAGGCCTAGAGATGTTTAGGTATCTGGAAACCTGGAATTGATTAATAAGACAAAAGAACAAATATAATTATTTTACCAAGTCATTTAGAGATAGCAACAAGTCATTTTTTCTGGGATTTGGAGTTCCTCCCAGATATTTCTTATAGAGGGAGCTAAACCCGAAGGAGCTCACCAAATGGTAAATGAAATCTTCCTTTGTCAAGAGCTAACTAGGAGTTGTTTTTGTTAAGCTTCCAGGAAGAGATGGCTTTGACCAGGAGGCCTTTCAGAAGCCTCTCGCTTCCAGCCCACACACCTTTGTTTGTTTGGTTGGTTTGTTTTTGAAACAGGGTCTCACTCTGTCACCCAGGCTGGAGAGCAGTAGTACAGTCATGGCTCACTGAAGCCTTGATCTCCTGGACTCAGGTGATCCTCCCAACTCAGCCTCCCAGGTAGCTGGGACCACAGGCATGTGCCACCACACCCACCTAATTTTTTTGTATATTTTATAGAGATGGGGTTTTGCCATGTTGGCCAGGCTGGTTTCAAACTCCTGGGCTCAAGCGATCAGCTTGTCTCAGCCTCCCAACGTGTTGGATTTATAGGTACGAGTCACCATACCTGACCCTTGCACAGCTTTCAGTATTAGGTGACCATTCAGCTGGGCCAGTTAGAACCTGACTTATAAACCAGTTATTGGTGAAGAAGGTAGAATAGAGAAAGAGAAGTATATTTACTGCCTAGCAGATGGAACACACAGGAAGGGGTACCAAGCACACCTCCCACCTTGAATGCACAGTGACCCTGCATGTTAGTAAGATATAACATAATCTCAGAGGCTTGACTAGATTAACAAGCTCTCCTCATTTGAAGCAGAATTGTGGGATATGATGAGGTTTCTCTTCAAAAACTCTGATCAATCTTTTATTCTTTAATTCATAGTACACCCCACCTTTTCCCTTTTTCTCCTTTTTTTCCTTTTTGCCTTTGTTAGATGCCCAGGCACGCCACAGTACCAGGCGTTCTCAGTACCGGCTCACATTCATTTCCTTATTTGGAAAGAGGACTATCTAGCTCATTACAGACACCCCTTCCCCTTCCCCTCCACTTTCTTTTAAGTGCCCACCTTATCTAAAAAAATCAAATGTTTAGCCAACCGGGATTGGTTTAGATTGTACGACCCGACCCCGGCCATTGGGGAAAGGGTACAGGGGCAGGACTTGTGTCAGGGATAAAGGCTCTCGTGTCCCTTTGTTGAGGTGTGCTCTCATGCCAGCTGGCCAAGGAGGCACCCCTCTGCGCAGAAGTAAAATTGTTTTTCTAAGAATCCTTTGTTCCAGTGTTCAATTTCCTTAGGATTTTGAGCATTATTCCTAACAAGAATTAATAGGGTGGAAGGAATATGAGCAGAGGAGCCAAAGTATAAGTGCAGAAAGAACTTTCTCCAACAGCCAACATGACAAGAAATTTGTAAACAGCAGTGATCAGAAGTGTTTTGATACATAGGACGTAAATAATAGAAAATTTAAGATTTCTCTTTAAGTGAATGATATGGTTTGGCTGTGTCCCCACCCAAATCTCATCTTGAATTGTAACTCCCACAATTCCCACGTGTCATGGGAGGAACCCGGTGGGAGGTGATTGAATTAAGGGGCGGGGGGAGTCTTTCCTGCACTGTTCTCATGATAGTGAATGAGTCTCACGAGATCTGATAGTTTTAAAAATGGGAATTTCCCTGCACAAGCTCTCTTTTTTTGCCTGCTGCCATCCATGTAAGACATGACTTGCACCTCCTTGCCTTCTGCCATGATTTTGAGGCCTCCCCAGCCAGGTGGGACTGTAAATCCATTAAACCTCTTGCATGTATAAATTTCCCAGTCTTGGGTGTGCCTTTATCAGCAGTGTGAAAATGAAATAATATAGTGAAAAAAAAGTCAGAGATAAGTTATAATTTACGTTACAGTTGTGAAGCCCAAATATCTGAGACAAGTCTCAGTAAATCTAGGAAGTTTATTTTGCCAAAGTTAAGGACGCATGCCCATGATGCAGCCTCAGGAGGTTCTGACAACATGTGCCCAAGGTGGTCAGGGCACAGCCTTGTTTTATACATTTTAAGGACACATGCGACATCAATCAATACATGTAAGATGTACATTGATTTGGTCCAGAAAGATGGGACAATTCAAAGTGGGGATAGGACTTCCTGTTCATAGGTAGGTAAGAGACACGGGATTGCATTCTTTTGAGTTTCTGATTAGCCTTTCCAAAGAAAGCAATCAGATATGCATCTATCTCAGTGAGCAGAGGGATGACTTTGAATAGAATAGGAGGCAGGTTTGCCCTAAGCAATTTCCAGCTTCACTTTTCCCCTTTAGTTTAATGAATTGGGGGGTCCCAAGATTTATTTTCCTTTCACATAGTTGGTGAATGTTTTAAATTAGTCCCTGGGTAAGTATGTTTTTAAAAATCATGTTATAGTTCATATATTTGTCTAAAATGCATTAAATATTTATGTGATTATATATTTATAATATCGCCTTTTTATGGAGTCGTTTTATAGAAATCATCATAAATGAATGGAATGGAAGCTATCTTTACTCTTTGTCAACCAGCTTTATCTAGGGAAAACGAAGCTAACTGGCTCATGAAACTGTTGACCAGATTAACTTCATGATTACTAACCCAATTATAGACCTTGTGCCTGGATAGAAATAATTAATTGCCTTAGTGCTAGCTTAGCAAATGCAAATACCTCAAGTAATAGCAAAAATTCTATGCTTATTTCAATTCTGTTTCCTTATTTCTTTCAGGTTCTGGACATACAGGCACAGGCTAGTTTACTTACATGATGGAAATATAATATAGCAGTCAGGCAAGTTTTAACCAAACTCATATACATGGGATAATTATTCTGAGTCATAAATCTTTTCAATAAAAGCCTGATTGTGTATAGTTAGCCTACATTATTAATTTTCCCCAGCTAGCATTGGTATTCTCTATCATATAAAGGCTAGACTTCAATAGAATGTTAAGACTGGAAGGTATACCTTAGAAATTAATTTCTTTACTGGAGTCAAGTTCAACACATTAAGTGCTTTGTCTAAGATGGCATATCTGGTAAATAGCAGATCCAATAGTAGAATTCAGGCCCTTCTCCTTCTGGCCCAATTCTATTTCTATTCTACCTGTTAACCTTTCATGTGCTGGATGATTTATTTATATTGGATTCTAACAGCACTGACACTTGTACTGTAAAAGAAATATTTTGTTCTGCTGAAGTTCCAGTAAAGGAACATCTTAAACCACCTCCTACTTAGGGTGACTTTGCCTTTCCTTTTGCTCCTCTCTCTAAAGGCAGAACACGTTTCACTCCAAAACCAAATAACACACATCTCTCTCCTAATTTATGGTTTTCAAAATTTCAGAGTTTTTTTTCCCCCGTTGCTGTCCAGAGTGCTGTCTGAAAAGTCACAATGATTTAAATAATTGATGGCTACTTTATGAAATTGTCAGCCTGGATCCATCCTCCTGCCTCCCTCAACCACAAGTCCTTGAGCAGCTAATCCTTTTATGTTGGATGCTTTATTTTTCCCTTCCTGGTTTCATTTAGATAATTATATTATTCACCCTGGAATATAATTGCCGTTATACTGTGGGGGATGTGGGAGTGAAGTAGGATGGGAGCTGCCTGCTGCTGGCATCTGCAGGTTGTAAAATGTCTGTTACACTCTAGCCTCTAATTTTTTTTGCCATCCCACCTTCTAAAGATTTAATTATACCTGTGTAAAAGCATAATTTGAAATCTGACTTATGATTCTTTTGGAAGATAAAAAAGACGAATCCATTGTTAAACATGAATAAGCATGGTACAATGGAAAAAACTTTGGCCTGGAATTCAGTTGAACTAACAATTTTTGAATGCCTACTGTGTGCTAGGGACAGTACTAACAATTAGGAAGTGCAAAAATTTAAAGAAAAGGCCTGTCCTCTAGGAGTGTTCATCCTGGTGATCTCCTACTAACTTGTGGCATGACTTTGCACAGTACACTTAATCTGTCTGGGCCTCAGTTTTCTCATCTCTAAACAGAGCGTATTGGCCCTCTTCTGAATTTTCTCCTAGCTATAATATTGGGCAGTGCTCTAAAAAAAGATCATACAATAGCAGCAGCAGTCAGATTTAACTGGAAGAATAGGGAGTGGTAAAAGGTTTAAATTTTCTGTGGCAGAAGTCATTTTGTCATCTCTGATTTCAGCTCTTTGACAAGGGATTCCTTTATCTTGAATACATTTTCTTCCTGCTAAGTCCTGCATGCCCAAAACAGGGTGTGTTTGGAGGCAGAAGGTAACAATCTCTGAGTAACTGAAAGTTATCAAAGCAGCAATAACTTTCTCTTTCAAATTATTGCCTGATGTCTTCTTAGCTCGTGAAGCTGTTTTTCCAGTGAGGATTCTAATTCTAATGTGGTTTTCACAAGCCTGAGCTTCACTATTTATTGGTTAGAAGAGAAAGTCACAAAATGGGTTTTGTGCTTTTTTATATGTTATGCTTTTCTTTTTGGAGGTGTCTAAGTTGGATAAGGTAAAACTTCCTAACTCGAAAACCTAGAAAACTTAAGGATCTTAAGTGTAAATACAATAGAGCAGGCTTTGCAACTTTAAGAGGAAATGCTTTTCATCTCTGCCAGACCCTTATAGCGCTGGATAAAGTCAACCCCAAATGACAGCATATAGCCTGTTACAAATGGAACACAAATAACACATGATAAAATAGAGATTTAGAGTGGATTTTATAACATGTTTATTTTCAGGGAGCAAATCATAACCCATTTGCCTTATTGGAAAAACAATTTTCCTGTTACACAGGGAGAATGGAGTATTTAAAAAGGAAATGAATATGACAACCAAATGGACTTGGTTGAAATCAGCAAATTTGTTTCTTACTTACTCGTTGTGTTTGTACTAGGGAGAATGATACGGGGCCCAGACCAGCTCTCGGCGGTAATGGTTTTTTTATAAAAGAAAGAAAACAAAATACCTAGCCATCTGAGTTAAAGTAGTTTTCACATGTCCCGTAGTCTCTAGGGGTATAAATTGATGCTGTTTAATAGAAATCTCTCCCCTTCATCTGCAATATTAATGTGTTCCCTAATTTGCAATCCACCTCCTTTTCTCTCGTCTTTATGAAAATCTTTGCAAGCAGCCCTCTTCTCTGCTGTCTAATAATAAAATATTGTGAGTCTAGTAATAATTTACCCACCCCCTTTTTGGTGAGTTTATTTCTTTTTGTACCAGTGCTTCTAAACTTTTAATATTCACTTTCATCACCAGGGAAACTTAAAATACACATTCTGATCCGGTCAGTCTGGTTGCAGCCTCATTCATTTTGAATAAGCCCTTAGGTAATGCCTACGCTTTAGGTCCAGGGTACTACTTTACGGTAGCAAGGCTGTCGACCAGGGGTCAGCAGAGTTTTTCTGAAGAGAGCCAGAAAGTTAATATTTTCAGCCTGTGGTTTATATCATCTCTGTTTGATTGTGCCATCGTAGTATAAGAGCAATCGTAGATAATATGTAAATGAATGAGCATGGCTGCATTTCAATTACAATTTTATTTACAAAAAAATGTGGCAGCTGGATTTGGCTTGCAGGCTGTAGTTTGCCAACCCCTGCTTAGGCAATGTATTTGAAGTGGTTTGTTGTTATTTTTAATGTAAAGGTTGTCATCCATGTATCTACATGGGATTGTTTTATAGTGATGTTAGGCATATATACGAGTAGAGGTTCATTCATGCTATACCTAGGTATTATGCAAGAAAAATTTTTAGTCAATTAACAAGGTATCTTGTTTTCTCTAGAGAACTTAGAGTAAGGTGAGAGGCATAATGGCTTAGCTCTATTGTGGCATAATAGTGCCAGCATTTTGAAAAATCACTTCTTTGGCAAACAGTCGTTTACACTTGTATATTGCTGTGTGCCTGCCTTTCTCCGAACTCTGACTTTTTTCTGCGTATGTGCATTTCTTTTATCCCATCCCTTGCCATATCATTTGGCTCTGATCCTATTTGGATAATGAGATAGTTTGTTGTGCCTGCAATGAAGAAAATGATTTTAAATGTTTTTTAATAAGTTAACAGGAGCAAGTCTTGAAATTACTGTAATGAGATAATGACAGTGTAGCATATTGCTTTGAAGATTGTGCTCTGGTGAAAAATGTATGCTCTTAATAAATTCATTTTCACCGTATTTTCCTTAGCAAGGTTGTTTAGCATTTGCCTATTTGCCTATCAGTAATAGGGAAATGGTCATATGAGTTGGCAGTCAATAAAGAATGAAGACCAAAGTTGATACTCAGGTAAGAATTCTATTGAGCTTTATGATATCAGCCATGGAGGACTTGTACCAAGACCCGAATCCTATAGCGACAGGTGCTTTATAGGAATATTAAAATCCAGAACCTCAGGCCACTATATTAGGTGCGTCTTTTTAATTTGTTCATTACTATAGATCACATATATTTCATTTCTTTGAAGTTCTAAGTATTACACTTGAAAGTTTTCTAACAGTCCATGCACTTATTTAGCCAACATGTATCGTGTATATACTCAATCCATACCACAGTCTCAGACACTGGAGCAACAGAGGTGAAGGAGACCTGAGTCCTGCCCTCAGGTTTATTAGAGAAGGGCAGATATACTAATAAATTAATGTCATATTGGCCATGATCTACACTTGTGTATGACATATTGGGAGTTCAGGAGACAGTGGTCAATTCTACCTTGAAGGTCATTTTTAAAAGATTTCGTAAAGAAGACGATGCTTAAGCTGATTCTAGAAAGGTAGATAGATTCCAAATAGAGGAAAAAGTATTAACAAAGATATAGTGGCATACCTCATTGAGGGGAATAGATACATTGTCATATATACCTATAATGGAATCCGATACAGGAGTGAGAGTGAATGGATGTACCGCATGTCATACATAGCCTGCATTAATCTAACAATGTTGAAAGAAACAAGACACAAAAGAATATGTAAAATTTGATTCTATTCATAACAGGCAAAATTAAGCTATATAGTGTAGGGATGCATATCTAAGTGGTAAAATCATAAAGGATAGCTACAACAACAAAAAACTATTACAAAGGTTACCTCAGATAGGAAGGAAAGAAGATTTTGATTGGGCAGGAGAGCACTTGGGATAATGGAAAGTTTTATTTTTTTAATTTTTTTATTTTTTTTGAGATGGAGGCTTGCTCTGTCGCCCAGGCTGGAGCGCAGTGGCGCAATGTGAGCTCACTGCAACCTCTGCCTCCTGGGTTCAAGCGATTCTCCTGCCTCAGCTTCCTGAGTAGCTGGGACTACAGGCACGCTCCACCACACCCGGCTAATTTTTGTATTTTTAGTAAAGACAGAGTTTCACCATGTTGGACAGGATGGTCTTGATCTCCTGGCCATCACAAGGCCAGGAGACCACCCACCTCGGCCTCCCAAAGTGCTGGGACTGCAGGCGTGAGCCACTGCACCTGGCTGGACACTTTCTTTTCTTTACCAAGTTTGTGGTTTCGTTGGGTATTACCTTTATGATTATTAAGATGTGCATTCCTATTATAAACTTTGTCATAAATATGTTAGGTTACATTTCACAATAAAAGAGATTTTTTAAAAGACAATGAGAGCCTGAATAAGGCAGTAGGAAATGGAAGAGTGGGTATTGTCATAGGCCATTGGGGCTGCCATAACAAAATACCACAAAATGGGTAGCTCATAAACAACAGAAACTTAATTCTCACCGTTCTGGAGGTGGGGAAGTCCAAGATCAAAGTGCCGGCAGATTCGGTGTCTGGTGAGGGCCTATATTTTCATTCATAGTTGGCTACCTTTTCTCTGGAACCTCACAGTGTGGAAGGGGTGAGGGATCTCTCTGAGGGCACCAATCCCATTCCATAAGGACACTAATCCCATTCACAAGGGCTCTGCTTTGATAACCTAGTCACCTCCCAAAGTCCTCACCTCCTCATACTGTCACCTTGGGGGTTAAGATTTCAACATATGAATTTGGGAAGTGGTTCGTAAACATTCAGTCCACTGACGATGTGAAGGGTGTTAATATTAGAATCACCTGGCCACTGATAGGACATGGGAAGCCAGGGTCTACCATGGTTCCCAGGTTTTTTAATTTGTTGACTAGGAAGATGGCATGTGCTGAGATGGGGAATATAGTATCCACAATGGGCAAGGCTTTTTCTGCTGCAGCTTTTTTTTTTTCCTTTTAGGTCCATTCTTATTCTACAAAAAGGTTATTTTTCCTGCCTACTTCTTCAGATAGGTATAAATCAGTATCATTTCCGCCACAGTCCTGATGAGAAAACTACTCAATTCCCCATCTTTATATATTTATTTCCAGAAAGTTCTTTTAAACTGTTATTTTAGGTTCAGGGGTACATGTGCAGGTTCATTATATAGGTAAATTGCATGTTGCAGGGGTTTGGGATACAGATTATTTCATCACCCACATAATAAGCATAGTACCCAATAGGTAGTTTCTCAGTCCTCACCCTCCTCCCACCCACCACCCTCAAGTAGGTCCCTGTGTCTGTTGTTCCCTTCTTTGTGTTCATATGTGCTCCATGTTTAGCTCCCACTTATAAGTGAGAACATGCAGTTTTGATTTCTGTTTCTGCATTAGGTTGCTTAGGATGGTGGCATCTAGCTCCATCCATGTTGCTGCAAAGAACATGAGTTCATTCTTTTTTAGTATTCCACGGTGTACATGTACCACATTTTCTTTATCCAGTTTACCATTGATGGTCATTTAGATTGATTCCGTGTCTTTGCTATTGTGAACAGTGCTACAGTGAACCTCTGTGTGCTTGTGTCTTTATGATAGAATGATTTATATTCCTTTGGGTATATACTCAATAATGGGATTGCTGGGTCAAATGGTAATTCTGTTTTAAGTTCTTTGAGAAATCCTCAAACTGTTTTCCATAATGGAAGAACTATTTTACATTTTCACCAGCAGTGTATAAGTTTTACCTTTTTCCACAACCTCACCAGCATCTGGTTTTTTTTTGACTTTTAGTAATAGCCATTCTGACTGGTGTGAAAAGGTATTTCATTGTGATTTTGATTTGCTTTCCTTCTATTATTATTATTATTATTATACTTTAAGTTCTAGGGTACATGTGCACGACGTGCAGGTTTGTTACATATGTATACATGTGCCATGTTGGTGTGCTGCACCCATTAACTCGTCATTTACATTAGGTATATCTTCTAATGCTATTCCTACCCCCGACCCCTCCCCACAATAGGATCCGGTGTGTGATGATCCCCTTCCTGTGTCCAAGTGATCTTATTGCTCAATTCCCACCTATGAGTAAGAACATGAGATATTTGATTTTCTGTTCTTGCGATAGTTTGCTGAGAATGATGGTTTCCAGCTGCATCCATGTCCCTGCAAAGGACACAAACTCATCCTTTTTTTATGGCTGCACAATATTCCATGGTGTATATGTGCCACATTTTCTTAATCCAGTCTGTCACTGATGGACATTTGGGTTGGTTCCAAGTCTTTGCTATTGTGAATAGTGCCACAATAAACATACATGTGCATGTGTCTTTATAGCAGCATGACTTATAATCCTTTGGGTATATCCCCAGTAATGGGATGGCTGGGTCAAATGGTATTTCTAGTTCTAGATCCTTGAGGAATCGCCACACTGTTTTCCACAATGGTTGAACTAGTTTACAGTCCCACCAACAGTGTAAAGTGTTCCTATTTCTCCACATCCTCTCCAGCACCTGTTGTTTCCTGATTTTTTAATGATTGCCATTCTAACTGGTGTGAGATGGTATCTCATTGTGGTTTTGATTTGCTTTTCTCTGATGGTGAGTGATGACGAGCATTTTTTCATGTGTCTGTTGGCTGTATGAATGTCTTCTTTTGAGAAGTGTCTGTTCATATCCTTTGCCCACTTTTTGATGAGGTTGTTTGTTTTTTTCTTGTAAATTTGATTGAGTTCTTTATAGGTTCTAGATATTAGCCCTTTGTCAGATGAGTAGATTGCAAAAATTTTCTCCCATTCTGTAGGTTGCCTGTACACTCTGACGGTAGTTTCTTTTGCTGTGCAGAAGCTCTTTAGTTAGGTCCCATTTGTCAATTTTGGCTTTTGTTGCCATTGCTTTTGGTGTTTTAGACATGAAGTCCTTGCCCATGCCTATGTCCTGAATGATATTCCTAGGTTTTCTTCTAAGGTTTTATGGTATTAGGTCTAACATTTAAGTCTCTAATCCATCTTGAATTAATTTTCATATAAGGAGTAAGGAAAGGATCCAGTTTCAGCTTTCTACTTATGGCTGTTTATATGCTGGATTACATTTATTGATTTGCGTATGTGGAACCAGCCTTGCATCCCAGGGATGAAGCCCACTTGATCATGGTGGATAAGCTTTTTGATGTGCTGCTGGATTCGGTTTGCCAGTATTTTATTGAGGATTTTTGCACCGATGTTCATCAGGGATATTGGTCTAAAATTCTTTTTTTTTTTTTTTTTTTTTGTATCTCTGTCAGGCTTTGGTATCAGGATGATGTTGGCCTCGTAAAATGAGTTAGGGAGGATTCCCTGTTTTTCTATTGATTGGAATACTTTCAGAAGGAATGGTACCAACTCCTCCTTGTATCTCTGGTGGAATTCGGCTGTGAATCCTTCTGGTCCTGGACTTTTTTTGGTTGGTAGGCTATTAATTATTGCTTCAATTTCAGAGCCTGCTATTGGTCTGTTCAGGGATTCAACTTCTTCCTGGTTTAGTCTTGGGAGAGTGTAAGTGTCCAGGAAATTATCCATTTCTTCTAGGTTTTCTAGTTTATTTGCATAGAGGTGTTTATAGTATTCTCTGATGGTAGTTTGTATTTCTGTGGGGTTGGTGGTGATATCCCCTTTATCATTTTTTATTGCGTCTATTTGATTCTTCTCTCTTTTCTTCTTTATTAGTCTTGCTAGCAGTCTATCAATCTTGTTGATCTTTTCAAAAAACCAGCTCCTGGATTCATTGATTTTTTTGGAGGGTTTTTTATGTCTCTATCTCCTTCAGTTCTGCTCTGATCTTAGTTATTTCTTGCCTTCTGCTAGCTCTTGAATGTGTTTGCTCTTGCTTCTTTAGCTCTTTTAATGTGATGTTAGGGTGTCAATTTTAGATCTTTCCTGCTTTCTGTTATGGGCATTTAGTGCTATAAATTTCCCTCTACACACTGCTTTAAATGTGTCCCAGAGATTCTGGTATGTTGTATCTTTGTTCTCATTGGTTTCAGAGAACATCTTTATTTCTGCCTTCTTTTTGTTGTGTACCCAGTAGTCATTTGGGAGCAGGTTGTTCAGTTTCCATGTAGTTGAGCGGTTTTGATTGAGTTTCTTAGTCCTGAGTTCTAGTTTGATTGCACTGTGGTCTGAGAGACACTTTGTTATAATTTCCGTTCTTTTACATTTGCTGAGGAGTGCTTTACTTCCAACTATATGGTCAATTTTGGAATAAGTGTGATGTGGTGCTGAGAAGAATATATATTCTGTTGATTTGGGGTGGAGAGTTCTGTAGATGTCTATTAGGTCCGCTTGGTGCAGAGTTGAGTTCAATTCCTGGATATCCTTGTTGACTTTCTGCCTCATTGATCTGTCTAATGTTGACAGTGGGGTGTTAAAGTCTCCCATTATTATTGTATGGGAGTCTAAGTCTCTTTGTAGGTCTCTGAGTACTTGCTTTATGAATCTGAGTGCTCCTGTATTGGGCACATATATATTTAGGATAGTTAGCTCTTCCTGATAAATTGATCCCTTTACCATTATGTAATGGCCTTTTTTGTCTCTTTTGATCTATGATGGTTTAAAGTGTGTTTTATCAGAGACTGGGATTGCAACCCCTGCTTTTTGTTTGTTTTCCATTTGCTTGGTAGATCTTCCTCCATCCCTTTATTTTGAGCCTATGTGTGTCTCTGCATGTGAGATGGGTCTCCTGAATACAGCAAACTGATGGGTATTGACTCATTATCCAATTTGCCAGTCTGTGTCTTTTAAATGGACCATTTAGTCCATTTACATTTAAGGTTAATATTGTTATGTGTGAACCTGATCCTGTCATTATGATATTAGCTGGTTATTTTGCTCACTAGTTGATGCAGTTTCTTCCTAGCATCGATGGACTTTACATTTTGACATGTTTTTGCAGTGGCTGGTACCTGTTGTTCCTTTCCATGTTTAGTACTTCCTTCAGGATCTCTTGTAGGGCAGGCCTAGTGGTGACAAAATCTCTAAGCATTTGCTTGTCTGTAAAGGATTTTATTTCTCCTTCACTTATGAAACTTAGTTTCGCTGGATATGAAATTCTGGGTTGAAAATTCTTGTCTTTCGGAATGTTGAATTTTGGCCCCCACTCTCTTCTGGCTTGGAGAGTTTCTGCCGAGAGATCTGCTGTTAGTCTGATGGACTTCCCTTTGTGTGTAACCCAGCCTTTCTCTCTGGCTGCCCTTAACATTTTTTCCTTCATTTCAACTTTGGTAAATCTGACAATTATGTGTCTTGGAGTTGCTCTTCTGGCAGAGTATCTTTGTGGCGTTCTCTGTATTTCCTGAATTTGAATGTTGGCCTGCCTTACTAGGTTGGGGGGGTTCTCCTGGATAATGTCCTGCAGAGTGTTTTCCAACTTGGTTCCATTTTCCCAGTCACTTTCAGGCACACCAATCAGACATAGATTTGGTCTTTTCACATAATCCCATATTTCTTGGAGGCTTTGTTCATTTCTTTTTACTCTTTTTTCTCTACACTTGTCTTCTTGCTTCATTTCATTCATTTGATCTTCAATCGCTGATACTCTTTCTTCCGGTTGATTGAGTCGGTTACTGAAGTTTGTGCATTTGTCACGTAGTTCTTGTGTTATGGTTTTCATCTCTGTCAGTTCTTTTAAGGTCTTCTCTGCATTGATTATTCTAGTTATCCATTCATCCATTCTTTTTTCAAGGTTTTTAGTTTCTTTGCGCTGGTTACGTAGTTCCCCCTTTAGCTCTGGAAGTTTGATCGACTGAAGCCTTCTTCTCTCAACTTGTCAAAGTCATTCTCCGTCCAGCTTTGTTCTGTTGCTGGCGATGAGGTGCGTTTCTTTGGAGGGGGACATGTGCTCTGATTTTTTGAATTTCCAGCTTTTCTGCACTGCTTTTTTCCCATCTTTGTGGTTTTATCTGCCTCTGGTCTTTGATGATGGTGACATACTGATGGGGTTTTGGTGTGGGTGTCCTTTCTATTTGTTAGTTTTCCTTCTAACAGTCAGGACCATCAGCTGTAGGTCTGTTGGAGTTTGCTTGAGGTCCACTCCAAACCTGTTTGCCTGGGTATCAGCAGCAGAGGCTGCAGAAGATAGAATATTGCTGAACAGCGAGTGTTGCTGTCTGATTCTTGCTCTGGAAGCTTCGTCTCAGGGTGTACCCTGCATGTGAGGTGTGAGGTGTTGGTCTGTACCTAGTGGGGAATGTCTCCCAGTTAGGCTACTCAGGGGTCAGGGACCCACTTGAGCAGGCAGTCTGTCTGTTCTCGGATCTCAACCTCCGTGCTGGGAGATCCACTGCTGTCTTCAAAGCTGTCAGACAGGGGCATTTTCCTCTCCCGAGGTTTCTGCTGCCTTTTTTTTAGCTATGCCCTGTCCCCAGAGGAGAAGTCTACAGAGGCAGGCCAGCCTCCTTGAGCTGTGGTGGGCTCCACCCAATTCGAGCTTCCTGGTGGCTTTGTTTACCTACTTAAGCCTCAACAATGGCGGGCTCCCCTCCCCCAGCCTCGCTGCTGCCTTGCAGTTAGATCTCAGACTGCTGTGCTAGCAATGAGGGAGGCTCCGTGTGCATGGGACCCTCTGGGCCAGGTGTGGGATATAATCTCCTGGTGTGCCATTTGCTAAGACCCTTGGTAAAGCACAGTATTAGGATGGGAGTTACCCGATTTTCCAGCTGTTGTGTGTCTCAATTTCCTTTGCCTAGGAAAAGGAATTCCCTTCCCCCTTAAGCTTCCCAGGTTAGGCGATGCCTTGCCCTGCTTCAGCTCTCCCTAGTTGGGCTGCACCCACAGACCAGCGCCATCTGTCCGACACGCCCCAGTGAGATGAACCCGGTACCTGAGTTGAAAATGCAGAAATCACCTGTCTTCTGTGTCGCTCACACTGGGAGCTGGAGGCTGGAGCTGTTCCTATTTGGCCATCTTGGGTGCGCCGCCTGATTTGTTTTCCTTTAATGATCAGTCATGCTTAGCATTTTTTCATATGCTTCTTGGCCACATGTATATGTTATTTCAAAAAAGTATCTGTTCATGTCCTTTGCCCACTTCTTAATGGGGTTGATTTTTGCTTGTAAATTTGTTTCAGTTCCTAATAGATGCTAGATATTAGACCTTTGTTGAATGCATAGTTTGCAAATATTTTTTCCCATAATGTAGGTTGTCTGTTTACTCTGTTGATAGTTTCTTTTGCTATGCAGAATCTCTTTAGTTTAATTAGGTTCCATTTGTTGATTTTTGTTTTCATCACAATTGCTTCGTCATGAAATCTTTTCCAGGTCCTATGTCCAGAATGGTATTTCCTAGGTTATTTTCCAGGGTTTTTATAGTTTTAGGTTTTATATTTAAGTCTTTAATCCATCTTGAGTTGATTTTTGTGTATGGTATAAATAAGGAAGGGGTCCAGTTTCAATCTAATACACATGGCTAGCCAGTTATCCCAGCACCATTTATTGAATAGGGAGTCCATTCAATAAATGAACAAATTTCTTCATTGCTCATTTTTGTGGATTTTGTCAATCAATCAGATGGTTGTAGATTTGCAGCATTATTTCTGCTCTCTAATAGGGCTCTCATTCTGTTCTATTCATCTGTGTGTCTGTTTTTGTACCAGTACCATGCTGTTTTGGTTCCTATAGTCTTGTAGTATAGTTTGAAGTTGGGTAATGTGATGCATCCAGCTTTGTTCCTTTTGCTTAGGATTGCCTTGACTATTTGGGCTCTTTTGTGGTTTCATATGAATTTTTAAATATTTTTTTTTTCTAATTCTGTGGAAAATGTCATTGGTAGTTTGATAGGAATAGCACTGAATCTGTAAATTGCTTTGGGCAGTATGGCATTTCAACAATATTGATTCTTCCTATCCATGAGCATGGAATGTTTTTCTGTTTGTTTATGTCATCTCTGATTTCTTTGTGCAGTGTTTTGTGACTCTCATCGTAGAGATCCTTTACCTCCCTAGTTAGCTGTATTCCTAGGTATTGTATTCTTTTTGTGGCTATTGTGAATGGAATTGCGTTCTTGATTTGGCTCTCACCTTGGATATTGTTGGTGTATAGGAATGCTACTGATTTTTGTACATTGATTTTGTATCCTGAAACTTTTCCAGAGTTGCTTATCAGATCAAGGAGCTTTTGGGCAGAGACTAGAATTTTCTAGGAATAGAATCATAGCATCTGAAGACAGGAATAGTTTGACTTCCTGTCTTCCTATTTGGATATCTTTTCTTTTTTTTTTTTTTTTTGTCCGATTGCTTTGTCCAGGACTTCTGGTAATATGTTGAATTAGAGTGCTGAGAAAAGGCAGTTGGAGTGGTGAGAGAAGGCATTCTTTTCTTGCTTCAGTTTTCAAGGGGAAGGCTTCTAGCTTTGCTCATTCAGTATGATATTGGCTGTGGGTATGTCATAGATGGTTCATAATATTTTGAATTATGTTCCTTCACTGCCTACTTTCTTGAGGGTTTTTAACCTGAAGAGATGTTGAATTTTATTGACAGCCTTTTCTGCATCGATTGAGCTAATCATGTGGTTTTTGTTTTTAGTTCTGTTTATGTGATGAGCTCACATTTATTTATTTGTATAAGTTGAACCAACCCTGGATCCCAGGGATGAAACCTGCTTGATCATGGTGGAGTAGTATTTTGATGTGCTGCTGGATTCAGTTTGCTAGTATTTTGTTGAGGACCTTGGCATCTATATTTTATTAAGGATATTGGCCTTAAGTTTTTTTGTTGTTGTGTCTCTGCCAGGTTTTGGTATCAGAATGATTCTGGCCTCACAAAATGAGTTAGGGAGGAGTCCCTCCTTCTCAATTTTTTGGAATAGTTTCAGTAGAAATGGTACCAGCTCTTCTTTATATGTCTGGTAGAATTCAGCTCTGTCAAAATCCAATGACTACCTGAAATTATTTCTAATCTCTTTTACATTTGTACCCAACCTATTTAATTTCTTGGATTCTTCACTACTACCACACATTCCTTTTTTTTTTTTGAGACAGAGTCTTGCTCTGTCACCAGGCTGGGGTGCAGTGGCGTGATCTCGGCTCACAGCAACCTCTGCCTCCCACGTTCAAGGGATTCTCCTGCCTCAGCCTCCCAAGTAGCTGAGACTACAGGCAGGCACCACCACACCCAGCTAATTTTTGTATGTTTAGTAGAGATGTGGTTTCACCTTGTTGGCCAGGATGGTCTCGATCTCTTGATCTTGTGATCTGCCTGCCTCGGCCTCCCAAAGTGCTGGGATTGCACCTGCTTGACAATGGAGTACCTACTGTTCATTGTTCTTCTCATTGGCCATACCTCCCTACCATGCTTCTATAGGTAGAACAGCATCAAAGTATCATATGCCTCAAACTCTACTCAGGTGTTTGTAACCAAGCTTAGAATTCCCTTCACCAGCCCATTTCTGACTAAAAAGGAGGTCATTTCAGGCACTCTGAAACATGACCTGAAAACACCCGTGTCCACATTAAAACCACACTAGATTTTCTACTTTATAGCAAATTTCATTGTATCTAATATGAATTTTATTTGAAAGGGCCTTTGATTAACTCAAGCCTGAAGATCCAAAGTTATATCTTAACATTGAAATTTGTATGTATAAGTAGACTCTACATCCTGGGAACTTTGGGTTGTATTGCTTATGTGTTTTCTCTTTGTATGAAATAGAGTGAATAAACTATTGCCTATTTAGAAAGATGATATGGAAGCCTACTCTGACTAGGTAAACATGTGCTTTATGTTACTTTTCTAGTGCAAGAGCTGCAGTTGCATGATCCACGCACATACCATTGCCTGTTTTGTTTTACTACAAATGGCCCACTGGGAATACTCCCTTCAGTTAAGATGTACTGAGAACCCAGCGTGGGCCAACTAGCATGATATGCAAGTTAGGAGTGTGTGTGTGTGTGTGTGTGTGTGTGTGTGTGTGTGTGTGTAAAATACAATATTATATATAATATCATATATATTTACTATATTTATATATATTCTTATATATACTAGATATATAAGATATATAAAAGAAATACAATGTTTGCCCATTATACTAACTGAAGATGTTTGTGAGTTAGACTCATCCCAAACTGTCCAGTATTTGGTTCTCTTAGAAAGTCTAAAAGCTTTTCATGTAACTTGGTAGGCTTTCTCCCTGACAGAAGCATTTCACATATGCCTACTGTAGCACGTCATTCCTGCCACATGTCTCAGCCATGGGCGTCTACCTCTCAGCTAGTGGAGTCTATCTTGATACCTGCTTGGAACTTAGTATAAACAAAACTCTATATACTTCATGTTGCATGCAGTGAGCTAAAGGAAGCTTTGCTCACTTTCACAGATTACAGGTTTATTTTATAATCATGCTGTGAACACAAGTCAGAGTAATCTGATTCTTTGCTGCAGTGGCATTAGACCACTGATAGCACACTCTCCTTTTTCAGGGAGAATGTTGTGTGTCTGGTTGACTGGATAAACTCTTCAATCTTACAGGATTTGAAAGAACATAAAAGGCAGGCATTTGCTTACTATAATAAAACAATGGACTTTGCAATGAATTCTGTAATAACTGCCTTTTAGTCCTCACTACCCTTCCCACACACAAGAATTTTATGCCCCCCCAAAAAAAGTTAAACGTCACACTTATTTTATATCTCTGAAGTTGGTCTTCAATCAAGCAAAAAAATAGGGGCTAAAGTGAAAGGAAATTTGAGAAAAGACGCTGCAAGAAGCAAGCTGAGACTAGAATTTCATAAAATCCATTTCTAGCCCTGTCAGCTGCCTGCCTCATTACCTTAGGCTTTCATATAATCTTTTAAGTATTTAGTTCAATCTTTCTACACAGTTATTTTTCTTCAGTTTCTTGTAACCTTCAAAAATGCTAATAGACATCACAGGCCAACCTGAAGTTAATCCAGTACCTTGTAACCACAGCCTTTTACCACCCTTAAGTGAGCTGTGTGTAGGTGGCATGCATCCCACAGTTGGTACTCTGGGCTTAGAGAGTCCTTGCATGCTATGTGGGTGGCGTTCATCCTGTAGTGTTCCTATGGGTTTAGGGAGTCCCTTTCCAGTACCCAGTCAGATATAGATTGTTCTCTATATGCTGGGCTAAAAGATTCCATACTTTTGTTTCTAGGAATTTAGGACCATTCAACTAAGATAATATGGTATAATGCAGGGACAAGCAATCTTTTTCTTCTTGGGCTCTGCAGTCTGTGTTGCAGTCACTCGTCTCTGCCTTTGTAGTGGGGAAGTAGCTGTAGACAACATATATATATGTGAATGCATGTGACTGTGTTCCAGTAAACTTTATTTACAAAAGTGGGTGGCAGGCCCTCAGGCCGTACTTTGCTGACTCCTGGTATGCGGACGAGATTGCTGGGTTTCAAGCTGAGGTTTCACATGGGGCTTGAGACCCGTATAATCACAGTGTGTTCTCAAATGGGTCTCATACTTTTGTATGTATTTGTAAAGTTCATGGTAATAGCACTTGCCATGCCTTCCTTAGAAAGTCACATGGCATGGGATAATTTAATTTTTAATTTTTGTTAACATTCTATAGACTTAAAATTTTTTTTATTTAACACATTATACATATTGATGGAGTGCAATTTGATGCTTAGCTATATAATCATTATGTTACATAATGATTAAGGTAGTTAGCATACCCATCACCTCATGCATTTATCATTTCTCTGTGGTGAGAATATTCAAAAGCTTCTCTTCTGGCTATTTTGCCATATACAATACCTTACTGTTAACCATAGTCACCCTACTGTGCAATAGAATAAAGAGCATAATTTAGATAAAGAAGATGTATTCACTATGATGTACTATGTAAACATAGACTTTTCCCCTAATAAGTATTATTAGCAGCAGCAAGGGCAATTTTTCTAGGGGAGAAGAGGATTAGGATTCACTTCTTTTATTTTTTTAATTTCTGTTGATTTTTTAGACTGAGTCTCGCTCTGTTCCCCAAACTGGAGTGTAGTGGCATGGTCTCTGCTCACTGCAACTTCCACCTCCTGAGTTCAGGTGATTCTCTTGCCTCTCAAGTAGCTGAGACGACATGCCCGTGCCACTATGCCCAGCTAATTTTTTGTGGGATTTTTTTGGTATTTTTAGTAAAGATGAGGTTTCACCATGTTAGCCAGGCTGGTCTCGGACTCCTGACCTCAGGTTATCGGCCCGCCTCGGGCTCCCAAAGTGTTGGGATTACAGGTGTGTGAGTCACTGTGCCTGGCTGGGTTAGGATTCTTTCTTTCTTCCCTTTATTTCCTTTCTGTCTTTCTTTCTTTTTTGGAGTTGGGGGTGGGGGATGGAGTTTCGCTCTTGTCGCCCAGGCTGAAGTGCAATGGCATGATCTCGGCTCACTGCAACTTCCTCCTCCCAGATTCAAGCAATTCTCCTGCCTCAGCCTCCTAAGTAGTTGGGGATTATAGGCGCCCGCCACTACACCCAGCTAACTTTTTTTTTTGGATTTTTAGTAGAGACGCAGTTTCACCATGTTGGCCAGGCTGGTCTCAAACTCCTGACCTCAGGTGATCCGCCTGCTTTGGCCTCTCAAAGTCTGGGATTACAGGCATGAGCCACCGCACCTGGCCCAGGAGTCACAGCTATCCCAGAATATCTTTGAACACAGGATTTAGTGACACAGCCACAACAAGCCCTGTGAGAGCCCCACACTGGGCGGTACACTGCACCTGGAAATGTGCGTGTGAATGTGATTCAGCAACAGATCACCTAGGAAAGGGAACAAATGTGAAAGGAGCCTTTTTGCCTGCGTGTACAGCTTCAGGAAGAACACGTAGGGGAAGAGGAGGATGCCCCCAGGGTCTATAATATTTTTATATCAACTCCAGCAGTCAACGAGGTGATAGGTATTATAGCTGGTTTCCCTCCCATCTAAGTGTTCCCATGTGAAAATGTTCAACTTGCCAAGATTTGATACACTCAAGGGACATCATATTATGACTTTCCCAGTCTCTGAATCTTTAACACTAATGAAGCTAGCAGGCAAACATGTCTATAAGGACAACTGTGGAAGGTAATTGTATCTTAGATAGAATGGTATATTCTGTATAGCGCAGACCTTCTCACTGGTCTAGTTATTGTCCCTGAATGCATACATGGTATTTTCTTGGCCCCTTACTGTTCCACAACTCTTCCCCCTCTACCTGAAATATCTTTCATACTTTCCTTCAGCTGTCAGATCTTATCCATAAATACATCTCATCCCTTCTCTGGGATCTAAAATGTTCTCATTTTCTAAATTTTAATAGCTTGTCTGGAGCATCATTTAAAATTACAGTTTACTCATTATTATCTTTTCACATCTTCTCAATGAGATTAGAAATTTGGGGACATCAGGACATTTCTAGTTCAGTTCTGCATCTCTCTCAGAACCTCGCATGTGGTAGGTTGTTCAGTACATATTTGTTGAGTAATAATATGTTTAAGCAAAAGTATATACAGTTTTGTTATAGGAGAGCCCTTCTTAATCCAAGAATACTAGAATACAGAAATCTTGTTTGATAGCTTTTACATGTTAATGGAGGCCTCATCTGTTTTAACCTGATGCCTTGAGACTTTGGAAGAAATGTACAGTTTTTCTAAGAAAATTCATTATATATAATTTTCATCATACAGCTATAATAGATGCTAATAACCCCAAGAGCATAAAGAGACTGGGTGCAGTGACTCACCCCTGTAATCCCAGTGATATGGGAGGTGGTAGGACTGCTTGAGGCCAGGAGTTTGAGACCAGCCTGGGCAGCATAGCAAGACCTCCATCTCTACAAAGAAAATAAATTAGCTGGGCATGGTGGCACACGCCTACAGTCTGAGCTACTCGGGAGGTTGAGGTGGGAGGATTGTTTGAACCCAAGAGTTTGAGATTACAGTGAGCTATGATTGTGCCATTGTGCTCCAGCCTGGTGATAGATCAAGATCCTGTCTCTTAAATTAAAAAATAATAAAAGTTTAAGGAGTAGTGAAATATATAATAAGATAACTGGGAAGTGAAACATTTTGAGTATTACCATTGTTTTTAATAAATTTTATTTAATTGTACACTTATATAGTTTTTAATGATGGCTGTGTTTAATAACTGACTCGTGAAAGTCCTAAAACTTTAACAGTCCACGCTTAGGAGCCAAAAGAGCCAGCTCCAGCACATCGCTATTCTTACCACAATTTATTATAGTGGCTGATTTCATTTTCTCTCTCTTTCCCTAAATAATGAACTTCCTGAAAGCAGCGATGTCTTTTTGCTCACCATTGAATCTCTAATGCCTAACACGTAGTAGGAGGTACTCAGGTATTAGCTGACTGAATCAATCCAATCGTTTGCATTCTTACCAAATTAATACAACTTAAAACAAAGGAAAAAGATTTCTTGTCTAAAAATCACATTTCATTTTCTTTCTTTTGGTCAGCTTTAACAATATACTATAAACATTCATCCCTAAGCACTTCAGCATATGAAATATTAATGTTTTCAATATCATCCAAGTAAGTGTATCTGAGTTATTCATGGCCATAATGTTCACAAAAACAACTCTCAATGTAAATATGTTCAGGAACTATTTTTCAGTAGAATGTCAATTTCTTTCAGCTGCGTGTGTTCTTCTAAACCAGCAAAACACTGCCAATTCCTGTGATATGTAGATTATTTGTCTTTATAACATTGCAGAAAATTGAAAATTTTTCTCTGGGTGCTGTATCTTTTCCACATTTTTAGCCTAGAGCTTTGGCACTGACCTGAATGTAGAAATAGGAATTCTAGTATTTTTGCATTTTAGGGCATTCTAAGGAGAAAAGAAATTATCTCCCTCTAGTATAGGCTACCATTTCCCAAAATATATTCCTTGGGATCCAGCCCTGTGGGATGTTAATAGGTACTGTATGAAAACTGATTCATTTCCAAATAGGTTTGGAAAAAATTGGTTCAGTATTAAATAAGTTTGTTTTTTGTTTTTTCTTTCCTTTTTTTTTTTTTAATGGTAGCACATCACCAAAGGGGATATAGTATATAGTATTTCCCAAATGATTTTTTTTTTCCACAAGAATGTCACAGGGACCTAATATTCCATTTCTCTTTGACAAATGCTGTATTTATGTATGAACAGTCTTATAGAATCATACGTTCAGACATGAGAGGGCTTAAAGGTTATCTAGGTTACCCCCCACACACACCCATGTCAAAATCCATTTTATATCACTCCGACAGATGGTCATCCAGCCTCTGCTGAATACAGACCATAGCAGGAAACTTCCCATCCCAAAAGTCATTCCAATCCATGGCTGGCCTCCTTTCCTTTTTTAACAAAGATTTTCCTTATAATTGAACCAAAAATCTGTTTCCCTGTAACTTACTCGTTCCTTCTAGTTTTGCCATCTGGAATATTGGCAAAACAAGTTTGCTTTCTTTTCTGCAAGATGACTATAATGTTTCCTGTTCACCTTCTCTTCTTCAGATTGACTATTCCTAGCTTATTCAACTCTTCCTCATATGAGGAAGTTTCTAGAATTCTCAACATCCTGGTTACTTTCCCCTGGAAAACATCCAGTGTCCCTCTCAAAACAAGATAACTAGAATTAAACACAGTCTGCTATGATCTGTCAAGCACACATGTTTAACTTTTTATTCAACAAATACTTCTGGAGCCACTGTTCTCCTTTGGGCACTATTCTAGAGTCTGGGAATACAGCAGACAAGAAGACAGGCAAGGTCGGATATTTCATGGAGCTTCTAGTCTTGTAGTGGAAAAATCAAGTAAATGGCAGGAAACACAGAAATAAGCAAGATGGTCTCTGGTAGTCAAAAATGTTACAAAGAAAATAAGACCAGATAATATGATAGAAAATATTTGCAGAGAGGTGGTATTTTTTTATTTTGTTTATAAATAGAGACAGGGCCCAGCTGGTCTCAAACTCCTGGGCTCAACCCGTCTTCCTGTCTTGGCCTCCCAGAGTGCTGGGACTACAAGTGTGAGCCACTGGCCCGGCCAGGGTGGCGTGTTTTGATTAGTGGTGAGGGAAGGCATCTCAGAACGTGCCATTTGAACTGTTCCTGAATAATACAAAGGAACCAGGAAGCGAATGAAGGTCTGTGGACAGCGCATTCCAGCCAGAGGGAGTGGTACATGGCAGGCTCTATGGTGAACATGAGTCTTGTCAAAGAAAGAGAGGTCATGTGCAAAGTAGAGCAAGAGAAGGGAAGAGTCACTTCAGCAACATTGGAGAGGAAGGCAGCAGCCAGCATATTTAAGGCATCAAAGCTGTGTTACCATGGCTCAGGTAAGTATAGGTTGTAAGCATAGTAGGTGGCCATTGGAAGATTTTAAGCAGGAGAGTGTCAGAAACTTCAACAGTTCATTCCAGTTGATTTGATCTTCCCATGAGTCATCATGCTACATTATACTGCTGTTAGTCCAACCCAAGATTTTTGGTTGTTGCCATTGTTTTTCTAAGAACCTAGTCAAACTTCTCATACAAACTTATTATTGGCAAATTAAACTCCCCAGATCTTTTAAGATTTTCTTATAATCTTGACAAAGCCAGTAATTTGGAATCTCAGTGAAAAACATTTGTTGCTCTTAAATTTTATAATTTTGTTCTCATGCCTTGTCAGAATAATGGTTAATACTGACTTTGTCATTAGTAATACTAGAGCATTCTCAGCTTTTGGGTTTTATTAAGTTTAATAAATAAATTTTTTATTCAAAGTTGGCAATAAAGTCATTGTATAGAGCCTTTTTTTTTTTTTTTTTTTTTTTTGGAGACGGAGTCTTGCTCTGTCGCCCAGGCTGGAGTGCAATGGTGCGATCTCTGCTCACCGCAACCTCTGCCTCCCGAGTTCAAGCCATTCTTCTGCCTCAGCCTCCCAAGTAGCTGGGATTACATGTATAGGTCATTTCTAAGGACTGTAGTCTGTTACAAGCATCCCTTTAGTTGAAAGAATCCATGAAGCAACCTTTTCTCAATATAGCTTTTCAACCACCTGCTAATATTTGACTACATGAATTTTCATTTCCCCATATTTTTCTGCAAGGATAGCCCATGAGATAATTCAACACATATAGACTGCTTAGTCTGCTAATCCTATAGGAAAAGAAAAGAAAATTAACATAATATCTAGGTGAATGTATAATGGCTCTTAGTTAACATTTCTTTGTCTAAATATTCATAACCCAAGGGATGATTGAAATTTAATCAATAATTTCTAAAATCCTTTCCCCCGCTTTTAAAAAATAACCATAGCATTTCCCTGACTCCTGTCTTTGGGATGGAGATTGGGGAACAAGTAAAAGCTTATGGAGTCTTGTTTGATTAAAAAAAAACAAAACAAAACATTTTTTTCTAAGGGAAAGGAATAGCAACATTTGCTGCCACTTAAAATCCATCCTTAAAATCACACAAAGCACATTTATTGAGTACTTTCACAATGATCTAGGGACCAGAGTAACAAAAAACAAAACAATAAATAAATACACAATCGGGCATCTCTGCTCTCAAGTATTCCTTGAAGGCCTGGCAGAATCTGACATGGATTAAGTTACTGGAAGCTGGATTTAGTCAATTACCTGTCTTTTTGCTTCTAATGTTCAGAATCCAGTAAATGGCTGTAGCCTAAGGTAGAGAAGTACCAGTTAAGTGCATTTTGACTGTGGTTTAAGCAATCGAGGTCGTCTCCGGCTTCTTTGGAACAATGCCATTCTTTAGCATGACATGGAGGATAACTATGTGCTTATTCACTAGATGGAACACCTGCTTTGTGTAGCTGGCTGGGCTCTGTTACCATCTGTTTCTTTGTTTCTTTCTGTCTCTCTCTCTCCCTCTTTCTCCCTCTTTGTCTCTCTCTCTCTCTCTCTCTCTCTCTCTCTCTCACACACACACACACACACTTTTTAGAGAGATGGAGAGAGGGTCTCATTATGTTGCCCAGGCTAGTCTTGAACTTGTAGGCTCAAGCAATCCTCCCACCTCAACCTCTTGAGTAGCTGAGACTACAGGGATGCACCACTGCAGCTGGTTTCAATATTCATATTGTCAATATCTCATCCATGTTTTTGACCATCGCCACCTCTGTCTATTTTATGGGGAAAGAAAATCTTTCTTTGCCCTAATATCTAAGTAGCTTAGGCACACCTGAGAACTGGGGAACTATTCCCAACCATTGCCAGTGGGGAGACATCCTGCTTCAGTTTGATACAGTTAGCCAGTGTTTATTGAGTCCTTCCCCATGCTCATGTTTGTATTCATCTCTGAGGAGTGTCTCTATAGTGATCCTATTCTAGAATCATTTCCCTTCTCTTCTGGACAGATTAAAACCGAGAAGAACTTGCTGGTTCCTGTGAACTGAGCAGCCTGTTTGTACTGTGCCCTCATTCCAAGTGCATTCTTTGACTGGCATATTTGTGGGCACAGAGTATTCATGAACAAGGTTTCAGCAGTTTACAGTCCCTGGGGTGGGGGGTGAGTCAAAAACATTGATTCTGTTTCCATTTGCCTTCTGGAGGCAGAGTGTTTAACCTCCAAGTGGATGTGGTGCCCGGAGGAAACAGCCTCAGCCAGGAGCTGGCAGGCAGCTGCCTCATCGGGGCATCAGTGTGCACAGGGAGAGGGAGTGTGTCAAAAGGTCCAGCCCATTTGGCTGCGGGAAGAGGCCTCATAATAACACATCAGTAGCATCACTTTACATGTGCCTCTGCAGACGCTAGTTGTCCAGCTCCCTGTTCCTCAGGGTGAGGCTGGGGTAGAGCTGGGAATGAGAATGACGGACTCCAGGGCCCTACCTTCGAGACCGAGGATGGTGTTCCCTCGCATGTGCTTGCCACCTCTTATTGGTCTCCCGATTCCTAGGGAATTTTCTTTAGCATTCTTCTCAACTGGGTTCAGCTGTTAAAAGAGCGCGCGCGCGTGCGCACCCACCCCCCCACACACACACACAATTTTAATCCTGTGCTTCACATGCTGTGAAGCTAAAGAAGAGTGCAAGAGGAAAGCAGTTTACATCAGATCTGACAGTCTTACTGATCGTTGCTGATAAAAACTGGCAAAGGGAAAAGTAATCGGAGCCTCGGGAATTCAATTCACTCCTTTAATCCACTCAGCAGATATTTTATTTTTAAAACACAAGTGCAGCCATCAGCAAAATTGAGAGGCTGTGTGGGACCTCAAGGCACTTTAGACTTTTGAGCCCTCTTAACTCCCACTCTAGCCCTACCTTCATATAGCCCCTCTTCGCCATTTCATCTGCTTGGGTGTATCCTTCTCACCATCCCTTTTCCTTACTCCCCAGAAACCAATTAAAAAAAAAAAAAAAAAAAAAAAAAAGAACTTGGCTGTTGGCATTAATTAAAGGGAAGACACCTTATGATCTAGATCATCAGCTAGAGACTTGTGCAGTATATTTTCCCTACTTTTTATGATTCTCTTATTGTCTTCATGTCTTTCCCATTTGCAGCAAGTAGATGACGCAGTGCTGCCCTCTAGCTGATTATGGGATTATAATGACTTCTCTATTCCTAAGGCTTTTTTTTTTTTTTTTTTTTTTTTTAATCAGCAGAGAAGTGGACAGTTGTTTTTCATGTATGGCTTACCCCAGACAATGAGTAGAGCACCTCTGCTGCTTTATACTCTCTCAGTCCTCTGGAACCAACCTTCCTGGAATAATCTAATAATCTAAACCGGAAAACCAACTTAGTTCCACAGCGGATTTCAGCTGTTCCTCTACACTACAGCAGGTACCCTGTCAGATTTCTTCTATCGAGAAATGAAAAGATGTACAAACGCCCATGTCTGTATGTCTTCCATTTATCAGGCAGGCAGGATTGACTATCTCAATTCAAAAGATATCAGCACATTTGGAGGTACGTGGCTTTTATTCTAGGACCCTGGGATTCATATTTTAGCCTATAACCTTCAAATCTCCAGATTCATTTTCTCCACCCTAAGTGCCTATATAGTGACGTAATAGCACTGTTAACATAATAATAGAATGATCAATGATTTTGAAAAACATAGTGTGTACCTTTCTCTTTGGGAGGAGGGTAAAAGCAACTACTGATAAGAAAGTAAGCCTTAGCCAGCTCTCCACAATCCATCTGCCAGTCAAAGCAGTTAACCTTATATACCCCTTCCCACTCAAGAAAGTTAGTGAACAGTTATTACATGGCTGCAATAATTATCTGTAAGTGTTATATCTACAGATGTAGACTGTGTCTGTCTACAGGGAAGGCACTGATTTTAAGCCTGGTTTGGCACCTGGTTTTAAGCCTTTGGCTTTATCAACCATGTTCATAGGTTGTCACCCATATAAACAGGTCGTATCCCTCACCATCCTGAGCCTTGATTTTCTTACCTGTCATCTGAGATAGTTACTTCACAGAATTGCCAGGAAGGTTAAAAGATCTAGAACACGTAAAAGCACTTTGTCAAACACTACATGCATATTAATTGTAAGAAACTGCCCTGTGTCATTAAAAGAGCATGGACTTTAGAATTAGACGTGGGATCAGATTCCAGACCTGCTCCTCACTAGCTATGTGGCCTTTCACAGGAAGCCTAACTTCCTCGAGCCTTAGCTATAAAACGGAAGTAATACCAATTTACAACACCAATATGGGGATTCAGTCAGTAACATGTTTAAAAGAAGGTAAGTCCTACATAGATTTAGGTTATTGGTGCCATTGTAAGTGGGAAAATAATATGTGTGATGCTTTAGTGAGTTGTGAGAGAGTATCCAAATGGCTAAGCACCTGGAGCACACTGCCTGGGCGTGATCCCTGACACTGCCATTTACTAACATTGTGGTGTCACATTTTTTGAAATTGTTTATTTGCTTCTCTGTCACTCACAAGTCTGAATTCCTTGAGTATAGAGAGATTGTCTTCTCACTGTGTATGCAGCTCCTTCCTAGTGGAGTATCCAACATGTAGTAGATAGAGAAAGTGTGTTGAATGAATAAATGTGTGATTTTTATCATCTTCCATACCTTTTATACTATGGTACCTCTTAGATATCATTTATACTTATAAAAATAACTATGAATTGGAATTGGTAGGGCAATGGCCAATTAGTGTAGCTCATAGGAGATCCATATGCTTCATTCTGCATCTCTAGGTTTCTTGATGCCTCTTGGGCACTGCTTGATAGGTTCTTATCTAAAGCCGTAAATGCAATGGAGAAACAGAACCCTTTAAAAAATATTACCTCCACTTAACCTCCCTGTATGATTCTCTTAGTGTCACTTCACCAACCGGAACCCTCTGTGGCCGGCGGCGCCTCTGCTTGAGTTTCACTCATGCCCGTCAGGCTTGTTCTGTCCCCCTTGGCCTGCCAGGCTGTGCTTGGCTTATGCTCCCAACCCAGAGCCATGCCCGCTGAGGGCAAGCCAGGCATGGAGCAGCGAGGGGTGTGTGCACGAGTGAGCGTGGAGTCCAGCCAGTGCGCAAAGCCAGACACACCAGCTACTGCGGCAGGGCAGGCAGCTCCAGGCTCCGTGCAAGCCTACAGCTGGACTAGGCATACCACAAGCTTCTCCTGTGGGTGCCAGCATCTGGATGAGGGGAATGCGGTGACACCTGAAAACTCGGAGATGCCAGCAACTGCAGAGCCCCAAGGGGTGGGTGTGGGGGCACTCTGCAGCTCTCTGGTTTCCACCACCCACAGCTTGGCGAATGGGGGGTAGGAGGGAGGCGTGTTTTTGCCTCATTCAGTCCCACTGCCTCACTCTGGCCCACGGCTCCCAGGCTGCCCTGGCCCCATTGCTGCTTCCCGTCACATGGGGTAGCCACCCAACACCAGCGAAGGGTAGGAAGGCTATAGTGTTACAGCTCTGGCTTGGGGAATCCTGAGGTCTGGGCCTCCAGAAGGGTCGCCAGTGTTTACTCCCACAGTCTCATGAACAGGAGCATGTCATTGCCCGCAGCTCAGCGATCTGGCCAGGAGAGTGTTACAGCCCTTTTCGAGCCCACCATTCGGTGTGTTCTGAATTCTTGTCCAGCATCCAGGAAGAATGAGTTTCCACAAACAACTGGAGGGTAAGCAAGGCAGAGAAGAATTTTATTGAGCCACAGAACAGCTCTCAGCAGAGAGGAGACCCAAAGTGAGTAGCCTTTACCTGCAGGCGGGCAGTCTTCACTTGTGGGTGAGTCTGGGGTTTTTTATGGACTCAGAATAGAGGAAGTGTGTGCTGATTGGCTCATGGGTGGGAGGAAGTGTGTGCTGATTGGTCCATGGGTGGACCTGGAAAAAGCACCTTTGGATTGACCCGAAGGCATTAAGTTAGTTCTCACTCTGGGTAATGGATTCTCCCCGAGACTGGCAGCCTGGTTTTCAGGCTTCCCGCTGTATTTGGCTTGAAGGTCGGGTATCACCAGGGACCTGCCCCTTCTTGCCTAGGAATTTGCCTCCTGCTGCTATCATTAGTAACCTTGGACTAAACAGACATAATTTTATTGGAAACTTGTTGAGGATGGAGACCTGGTGGTGTGCAGGTGCTCATCAAATGTTGATTCTGAAATGGAATGGTGTTCTGTTCAGTTTCCAAACGTCAGACTTTTCCTGTGCTTTTACCCCATGGTAGTTAATCCAAACCCTATAGTATCAAATTATTTTCAAATTAGTCAAATCAGTGTTACAGTCTGAGGTACTTCTATGCTTCATCTGTTCTGAACAGCAAGTGGCATCTTGTTGCAGTTTGCTATCCAATCCCAAGATGCATTTCAAATTCCAGGTGCCTGTTCTGTGACAGCCGTCCACCCTGGCAGGTCTCTTTTTTGCCATCTTTTGTAGCATCCTCTTGGTATTTGACTTTTCTCCCCTCCCTCAAAACTTTGCAGAACCCCACCCAGTGGCACCAATTTGTTTTTCAAAAACCTTATTCTACTTGTCTCATTGTTTCTTTTCGGTAGAGTTAAATCTACAACCACTGCTTGTGCATCTTCGTTTTTCCAAGCAGCCATTAGAGGCAAATGGCACCACAGCTCCTGCTACATTTCAAGCTCATGTCCCAGAGGTGGCAAGACAGAACATCAATCTTCAGTGCCACCTGGCTCCCTGATAAGCCTTTTGTTTCATGTGTGGCTATGTTGTCAGTAGCTTCACGCCCTCTCTTCCCACTACCTCACCTAGAGAGCTTTTCTGAATATGACAACCATCTGAAGACGAATTATCTCCTCGCAAAGTTAATTTCTGTTTCTCAGCAGGGAGCCACTGGTTCCCGCTGGGCTGGAAAGTGCTGCTGTTTGGTTAATGGATGAGTGTCTCTTGGATCCTGGTACCCACACTGGAACTACTGCAGCGCCTGGCTTTCCATTTGCTTTAATTTCCTACTTGCAGCTGGTGTTAGGAGACCTAAATGGATTTATTCACGGAATAGTGGCTTACAGTCATTAGCACTGGGAGAAAATCATATTGAAGACAAGGACTAGAGAGCTGCTTTCATGCCATCCTTGAACACTTAGGACAGTTTGGTTGGTTGGTTGATTGGTTTTGGCTTTTTTAGAGAGCAAATTCACAAAATCCTTCTAGAGATAGAACAAAAGGCCTAACATAAAACGTTTATTTCTGACTTTTAAGAGTTAGAAAAAAACAAGTTTTTTTTTTTAATGTCTTCAGTGTACAGAATGGTGAAGATAAAATAAGATGCTGGTTAAAAATTGCTCTGAGCACTTGTAGGTGTAATAGGGCTGCTATTGTTTGGTATGCTGAAGCTCTTTACAGTGCGGGAAATTTTGTCACAAAGATTTGTGCTGTCTTCTATAAAGCAGAGCCAGCTGCAGACCAGAAAACTCCAACTCATAGAACATCTGGAATGTTTGTTTCTATTCATTATGAAATTGCCACCTTTGTAGGTCAAACAAGGTCAAATGGTGGCAATTTCCTACTATTCGACCTATGCAGTTTTGTTTTTAGATGAAATTCTGAAAGCCAAGAGAGCACCATAGGTATGTTTCCTGCCTCTGAAAAAATCCGAAGCCTGTGGGCCAATGCCTGTGTGTCCTTGAGAGGAGCCCAGTTCTAAGCTGTTAACTGTGAATCTGAAATGTGCCTCAGAATTGCTATGCTAGGGGAACATCTGGTCACACAGACTGGCTAATGTCGGACAGCTCGGTCTGCCTTTCTCCGCCTGGTTTTCCACAGCATTTCTACATATTACACTGTCAAGCTAACAGAGCATGAGAGAACATCAAACTAAAAGTTCCGAGGAAGAAAGTACAAGTGCAAGCAATTCCTCATGCCTACAAAGTGCCACTGACAAGGAAAAACTTTAACACTGGTGACTCCAGAGATGGCAGTGTGTGAAAGGGAAGAAAGGACTATGGAAAAGAAAAAGAAATCTTTTTCCCCCTTACAGCTGCTGTGTGACTTTGGGCAAATATTTTCATATCTACTAGTTCTGATTTATTTTAGAGAAATGTTGTTGAATTGAAGAGAATCAAATAGCTAAATATCACATATACAGCCAACACACACATAAGTGCTTAATAGATGTTACTTCTTTTTCCTCTTTACTTTCAGTTTTCAAACATGGGGTTTAAATGCTTTAATTTAAACCCATGAAATAATAATAATAATAATAATAATAATAATAATAATACCCTTTGCAAAACCCTCTAAACCTTTAAAAGCACTTCCACATACATGCATGATGTCATGGTCTACCTAATCCTACCTTAATCCTAAATTAATATGTATAATCTCAACATGTATTTGTTTGTTTCTCTATATATGACTAGAAATAATCCAAGCACTTAGGCCAAACCCAACTGCTACTTTTCCCCTCACATTCTGAGAGAATGCTTGCTTTTACATTCTTACCCCTTCACTTTTCTCTGTTGAGAATGCCCTTCTACCCATCCAGATATATCCAAATACTACTGACTCAGCTGCCACCTCCTTCACAAAACAACCTCATCAGCTGAAAGTAACTAAACTGTTATCAAGTCAAAAGGGAAGAGAGGCATGTGAAGAGAAGATTCCTTCAACACTGACCTGTGCTTTAACAGTCAACGCTGACCTGTGCTTTAACTAAGTCAGAGAAGAGAACCCCAAGGGTTTTCAGGAAATGAGGAGAAGCTACAATAGGGCCAGAAACAGTGGTTCTTAAATTTGGGTGCATGAGAATTGCCTGCAGACCTTGTTTAAAAATGGAAAAACTACCTATTAGGTATTATGCTAATTATCTGGGTGGTAAAATAATCTGTACACCAGACCCCTGTGACATGCAGTTTCCCTACATGACACACCTGCACATGTGCCCCTGAACCTAGAATAAACGTTTAAGAAATAAATACAATTTAAAAATAAAAACAAAAACGGAAACTCCGGGGCACCACCCCACAGATTCTGATTCTCTACATCTGGAGCGGGGATCAGGAATCCACCTTTTTTTTTTTTTTTTTTTTTTTTTTTGCGACAGAGACTTCCTCTGTCATCCAGGCTGGAGTGCAGTGGTGTGATCTCAGCTCACTGCAACCTCTGCCTCCTGGGTTCAAGTGATTCTCCTGCCTCAGCCTCCTGAGTAGCTGGGATTACAGGAGCCCGCCACCAGGCCTGGCTAATTTTTGTATTTTTAGTAGAGACAGGGTTTCACCATATTGGCCAGGCTGGTCTCGAACTCCTGATCTCAAGTGATTCACCTGCGTGGGCCTCCCAGAGTGCTGGGATTACAGGCGTAAGCCACCTTGTCTGGCTAGGAATCCCCAGTGTTAACAAGCACCCAGGGTGATTCCGCTGAAGGTGTTTCCTGGACCTGCTTTGAGAAACACTGGTTTAGAGGACAGGTGCCTTTCATACCGAGGTAAGGCATGGTACAGAAGGTAAAGCTGGGAATGTTAAAGGGATGCTTTCACAGTTTCATGTGAGATCAAGCCCATTTTTCTCTGGTGATTACACATAAAAGTCATGAGACAAGGTACTTAGCAGTTGTGTATGTAGCTTTAGAAGCAATCCCATAAAGATTTATATCAGCACTGGCTCATATGGTTCATATCTTTAGTTTTTTTTTTTTTTAATTTTACATTTTTCATTAAAAAGAGCTTTATTCTAGGTCAGGCACGGTGGCTCACACCTGTAATCCCAGCACTTTGGGAGGCTGAGGTGGGTGGATCACGCCAGGAGTTCGAGACTAGCCTGGCCAACGTGGTGAAACCCCGTGTCTACTAAAAATACAAAAAAATTAGCCAAGTTGGTGGCACACCTGTAATCCCAGCTACTCAGGAGGCTGAGGCAGGAGAATCACTTGAACCCAGGAGGCAGAGGTTGCAGTGAGCTGAGATCACGCCATTGCACTCCAGCCTCAGTGACAGAACAAGACACCGTCTCAGGGGGCAGGGGGGAATAAAAAGAACCTCATTCCCAGAGGCTTCATTAATTAAGGCATTTTATTTTGGGGTTTGAGCGATTGATTGACTGACTAAAGTACTAGTTACAACAGAAAGGATGGCCTTTAGTTAAACAAAAATCATTGCTTTCCAGCTGTGAAACTGATGGCCATTGCTAAGATTTTTAGGATGTCTACAAGAAGTCAAAGTTGCTCTTTAAGCTATAGATACATACATACTACATACATATATGTGCATACATACATATTTCTTTTTAAAACTGAGGTAGTTATTATGTAGGGAAAACATTTTTCTAAAATTTTTTTGTTATGTTTACATTTGGTTATGTGACAGATTTAGGTTTACAGTCAGAAATTATACCAGAGCAAATATATGTGAGTAAAACCATTTGAAAATTAACATCTAAAGCATAATTATCAGTGCGAGAATCTCTGAGTTATCACATGGATCCATTAATCAGAATTATTAGGGTTCGTACGTAAGTGTACTATTTGTTAACATGGGTAAAAGCTATAATGATAACTATAAAATAATTATAAACCTTACTGATGTTATAATATCTTTGGGTAATTAAATATATTCTTTATCAAAAAATATTGAACATACAGATGCCATCATGGGGAGATCCGCACAATTTTTTTCATTAAAAAGAAATCATTGGAGCATAACAGAAAATGAAAACCAGACCAAGCTCTGACTATGAACACTGCCATTGCAGGGCTATGGGGGAACGGTAGTCTTTCCATATGGGTGCTGGATCAACTAGATATCCAAATGAATTGTAAAAATTTGGAAAGATAAAATAGAATATATTTATGACTTGCAATTAGGCAAATATGCAATGGAATATTATAACAATGAAAAATAATAAACTATGACTAAATGCCACAATGTGGAGAAATCTCATAGACATAATAATAAACCCAAAAAAAAAAAAAAAGGAGATGCAGTAACCATATACTGTGGCATTTCATTATATAAAGTTCAAGAACAGGTCAAAGGAATCACAGGGATAGAAGTCAGAGCAGGGGTTACCTTCAGGCAGGAATAGTGACTGGGAGAGTCCAGGGAGAGAGGTTTCTGGAGTGCTGGCAGTGTTCTCCATCTTGATTTAGGTGGTGGTTATATGGGTGATTTCACTTTGTAAAAGTTTATTGTGCTCTATACTTAAAATTTATGCACTTTGCACTTTTCTGTTTATATGTTTTCTTTCACTTAAACATATTGCCAAGAAAATCAAGGCTGTATTAGAGGATGCTGTTTAGTTTGGAATGGCTTTCTTGCTTAGAAACACTTCCTGCTTTGCAGCTCTGCACTAGTGACTGACAGTTGTGACATTCAGTAGTTCTATTACAACCTACTGACCAAACAGAGCTTTGAGCAAACAGATTTCACAAAAGGCAGTGGGTGGCCATTGGGTTGTTTGTTTTCTGCTTGTATCTGCTTAGGGTGACATTAGCAGCAGTAATAAGTATATCTTCCGATGTTGATTCTGGAATTTGTTATTTGTCGGCTTATTCTCATCATCATCATCAGTTCTTTTGTTGATTGCTGACCATGTCTCTGCTGTAATCTCTGATGGCTAATTTGCATAAATAACTGTGCTAAAATAAAATAGCACAGAGCTTTGTGTGTCCACTGTAGTTTTTGTTTACAGGTACTGAAACTTGATTTGACTAGGCCCACTCATTTATATTTGGAAATTGATATTATTTCCCACTTTTAAACAACCAGATCTTGTGAGAACTCACTATCACGACAACATCAAGGGGGAAATCCACCCCCATGATCCAGTCACCTCTCACCAAACCCCTCCTCCAACACTGAAGATCATAATTCAACATGAAATTTGAGTGGGGACAGAGAGCCAAATCATATCACCAATCATTGTGAACTTGGAGACATCTATTTTGCTGTGCATATTTTCTTAATAAAGATTATAGTCATTTATCAATATTTTCTCAGAGAAATTACCTTCTTTCAACTAATATTTATGAAGGGGGACATATAATAACTCTGGGACTGACAAGTAACATTTATGATAGGAAACTATTAATAGCTAACAATTACTAATAATAGACACATTACTGTTGAGTAACTTTTCATATATATGATCTCATTTAATCTTTGCAACAATACTATACTGCAAATACTTTAAATATGAGATTAAGGGAAATTGAGCAACTTCTCAAGGTCACAGAGTGAGTCACTGACAGAGATGGAAGTGCATTCAAGCTCTTCTGTCCCTACTACACACTACGTGGCTCAGGTACTTGGCTTACTGGGTACCAGACATTGACTAGATGCTCAGGATGCACCGGGCCTTATGTGTGTCAAGGCCTAGTTGGTATGAGATGTTTGGGGGCAGGGAACTAAGGAATAGGGGCACAGGTGTGCTCTTCATTACAGCTGTGGAACATAGGGGAGGTAGCAAGAGATAATGCTAGCTAGAGAGGCTCTACTGGTGAGGCTGCTGTCCCGTTTTGAATAAGGGATAGCTAGTCATGTAGGCTGGGCAATGGGATTGGTTAATTTGAGGCATCACCACTTTCTTCTTACACTAAACCTCAGCGCTAACAAGTACCTTTTAATTTATTTATCTACTTTCCTTCTTCCAAAATAAAACTCATTTTGATTCATCCCTGGATCCGAGAGCCTATGTGCTCTAAAGCGTTGAGTTTTTAAAAAAGTTCCAGCTTTACTGAGACAATAAAAATAAAAATTACTTATATATAAGGTGTACAATGTGCCGATTTGATCTATGCATCCATTGTGAAGTGATGCCCACAATCAAGCTAACTAACACTTCCCATTTAAAACCTTTTTTGGAGAGCTTTATAAGAGTTGTACAACTTGTTCTACTGAAAAGAGAAATGTGCATGCCCTCTCTCCTAAAATGCATTCTGTCCATTGTCGTCTTTGCTGAGAGGGTCACTTGCAAGTCCCTTCAGGAGATTTGAAAACTTTTGGCTCTGCCGTGCCCTGTGATCTCACCACTCATGCCAGTCGAACTCAACCACTGGAGCCTGTGTGGAAACTAGCGCTCCTCAGTCCAGGCATTCCCAGGCCAGGGATCTGCTATGAGTAAATAAGCCAGTGGGCTCTGCAGCCAGACTGCCGGGGTTCAAATCCTGGCCCTCCCATTCACTAGCTGTATGGCATTAGGCACATTATTTATCCTCCCTGTGCCTCAGTTTTCTCTTTTGCAAAATGGCAGTAATGATACCCTCTTCACAGGATTGTTGCAAGGATTAAATAAATTAGTATGTAAATCTCTAATTTGCATATTACTATGAAAACTTTCAAACACAGTAGTCACCACTCAGTAAATGTTCAAGTTTGTTCTCATTACCATTATGGCATCAATCTTTATGAAGTGTATAAAACCTCTTACCCCTTCCCATTGAGGGCAGTCTCAGCTTCCTCTCTCAGACACCTGGCTGGTAGATTTTTAGGGGGATATTTCTTGGAGCAAAGGAAGCTGTTAATCCTTTCCCGGGGAGCCATTCTTTTCAAGTGAGGGCAGAGAAGGAGAAAAATATCTTTGGGGTGTTTCTCTCCCCACCCCCCATCCCGTCCAGTTTCCTGCAGCAGTTAGAACAGAAAGTAGTCTCTCAGAAGATTATCCTGCCACATTCACTTAAATGTGATGCATAGTATGACCTGTAGGATAACAATGGAAAACCCTAATCACTTACTTAAACCTGCCACAGACTAATTTTTAGAAGTCTCAGAGGTGGGTGTGCATATTAAAAGAGACCAGGTCCTTTCCGTAGAACCTTGAGCAAATGTGTATTGATTAACTTAATTAAAGGAAGATTATGACTTGTGCACTGCACTGTGTGTTATCTTACTGTATGGTTTAGGGCATCTTTCAGGCATATGTGCTAATGGCCTTCTCTTTTCAACCAGCATGAATCTGAGGTTATTCCATTAATGTGGTAAGCAAATAATTGCCAAGAACACAGAAGGTAAAAAGCATTTTCTTCTGTAAATAAATTAAAATACTTTAAACTGTTTTTTAGTAATAGTTTTATATGGAGTTTGGTTCAAAGAGATCCTTTTTATTTTTCAAATACTAAGGAACGGAGTTCTTTAGCTTTTATTTATTCTTCTCATCTTACCTCTTGGCTTGAGGTAGGGTCATAGAACCATAAAGATTTGACTGGGCCATTTATTTGCGAAACCTCCAATGTCAGTATCTTTAGGTCTTTTGTCTTAGACCAGATTCCACAGAGAAAGATTCTCTAATCTGCTTTCTGGGGATCAAAGGCCTGGCTGCCAGTATCCAGGAAACCAAATGGGAAGAGGGTAGAAGAGAGGTGGGAATTTCTGGCGTCCAGTATATGTGAATTCACTTAATATTTCTTCCACCCTTAATTGTTCATGCAGTCTGCCAGTCCAGTGACCCTCTATTTTATTCCTTCCAAAAAATAAACCTTCAAGTTTTTGCTGGGGTGAAGAGACAGTTGCCCAGGGAGGGCCTAAGGGATCTAGGGGTCTGACTACTTCTTCAGTAGACTTTCAAGTAATCCTTTTATGAACCACTCCCTCCCTTTTGCCCCCATGTCCGGATGTACCTGGGGCTGCCAGGAATTCAAAATAAAGATTAGGTTGTTTCCCAGCCTTCCCTCCTATTCACACAGGATTCCATTTTCTTGAGTCTGTTAGAGGAACTGATCTCTCTAATATGCCTTTCAGCTTCCAAAATTGTTGCTTTTGTTTTCTCCCTCTTGTTCTCCTTACCCTTATAGGTTTATGTCTTGGGAAAAAATAATCTCTTTATCATCATTTCAGTGGGGTTTCAAGAGGGAGGGAGAATAAATGTGTATTTTGAATCTGCTTTCTTTACCTAGAAGTAAATTCTCCCCTCGATAACATCTCTCCTTCCTGCTCCCTGTGCCTTTACTTAGAAGGCCCTGCCCTGCCTCTCCCAGCAGGCGCTTGGAGGAATATGGAACGCCCACCCCGCTTCTTTTCTTCCTATGCATGCACTGCAAGTCCAGCCTTTCTAGTTACCTTCCCTGAAGGCGCAGCTGAGATTCTAAGTTGTCTAGAAAGCCATTCTAGAGCACTCAGGGTCGTGATGAATAGCACTCATATGTACCTCCTGTGGGCAGCTGAATTCCTGTGTATGCATATTTTCTATCCTCTTCAAGAAGACTCAGACTAGATCAACTAGACTGCATTTGTTCTCGCTCCAGGGCTTTGCCTGATAATTCTTGAAATAAGTTGCAATGTGGTATAGTAGAGCAGGCCTTGGGGTAGGAGCAGCCTGGGGGCAGCTCTGGGCTTCACCACTTACTAGCTGTGTTCTGTTGGGCAAAGAACTTAACCTTTCTGTAGCTCCCTGTCTTCATCTGTAAAATGAGGCGTGTGAGGACTAAATGAGATGAAGCCTTGTCCCTGCTTAGCATAATCCCTGGCATGGAGGAGCTATTTAATAAACATTAGTCTCCTGCCCCTTCTATCCACGCATCTCCATAGCACAGTGCGTTCCTTGTAGTAGGTGCTCAAGAAATATTCACTAAATGATTGTTCTGGAAAAAGAACTTGGTAGAGGTTCTTCATTAGACATACTCTATTTGTATCCAGCTGTACCATATCAACTATGGCAGGAAAGTAGAATCCCTTCTCTAAACTAGAATCATGTGGCAGGAAGTTCTTATCACTTAAGGGGCACGAGGGAACAGAAACACAGTGTTCAGTAAAACTGAAAGGGCCTCAGTCTCAGTGTTGGCTTCACCAAAGCCAACCTGAGGCTTTCAGCTGTGCCTCCTGTTTCCAGTTACAAGTGAGAAGTGTGTTAGCTAACTTCCAATTCAATCCACAGCTTGCCACTTGGGATCTGGCAGCTAGCTGATTGTTTGACCCAAGGTGCCCTGCTAGGTAGGGTTGCTAGTTATAATTATATATTCAAATGTCAATTAGCAGAACAGTCTATTATTTGGCAGTTTGGTGTAATGAGATGGATCTTGCACTAATCTTTCAATTCAGCAAGCATTTGGTAAGTACTTTATACGTAAAATTCTTTACTGTGCTATATCTAGTAAAGGTTGCAGGCAGAGCTAGAGGTAAAAGATTAAGTGTGCATCCCTTTTTGAGCTCATGAATTTTCAAATATCTTAAGCAATAAAGAAAAAGGCAGCGGGTTTTCCGTGAAAAACTTTTTTTTCTCACACACATCTCGCTACCTCCCTTTGTACTCAAGTGACAAAAATTTTTAAAACGGTTACCTCATGGAACAGATACCATGGAAATCCATTTAGTGGAAAATTCTTCCCGAGTATGATTGTACTATAGACTCTCTGCTTGATTCTCAGGAAAACTTGAGTGAGACTGATTGTTGCCCTCCAAAGATTTCTAGCTGCCTTTGATATTTGACTTTTTCTTCTCTACCAGAGCTGTCTGTGCAAATTTTTTCTCAGTGCTACATCCAGCTTTGTGCGTAAATGGTTTCCATTAAACTCCTGAGTTGTATTTTCTTTTTACACAGTTGATTATTGTGGCTCATCTAAAGAGGGTCATTTTATGAAATGTCTCTACTCCTTCTTGATCTCTGTTTCCTGTGAGTACGAATCTCGGTAGAACAGAGAAAGAAGACACAAGACCTCGCTTAGGGAGTTCAGGGTAGGTGGTAAGGTTGTTTTGTTTGCCACTCATGGCCTATAGCCTGGTAGAGAACACACACTCAGCCCTTCTCTAGACTTGCCTTCTCAAACTCTTTCACACTTGACCTCTTTCTCCAGTCTTGAAGTTAGAGTGGGTATTCCGTTTTTCATAAGCTCTGTCATTTTTGTTTTCCCTCTTTCTGCATTTATTTCCTAGCTAGGGTAAATTTGGGGTGTTGTGAAGATCAAGTCTCAGCTCACTCTCCATGCACTTACCTGAGAACAGAGGTACTCGGGTCGTCATACTCACATTCTCTGTGCTCCAGGGAGCTGGTTGTCAAACTTTCTGAAATTTTGTGAGCTGGTTGTTAAATACAGCCATTATTAAAAAGCAAATTCCATAATATGACAAAGGTAATAAGTGCCAAGACTCATCACTTCTTAATTATTTTATAACATTTCAGGATTATCTATGTTCTTGAGGGCATCTGCATCTATTGCTGATAGTAGAGTTATTATACCTTATTACTATTTGTGTTGCTTTTCATCTCTTCCCAACTCTGAGTTCAGTGACATCTTTAAGTTCAGTGACATCTCAGTGGTAGCTTGAAATCAGCCATGGTGGGACTATTTACACCACGAAAACCACCAAACACCACAAACCAGGACCCCTCCATTTCCCTGGTTGTCAAAACATTTACCAGCACACCGCTAGTCATGCTCTTCTATTCTGCCAGTCATGAGTGATTGTGAGCCGCACCAATTACCATTCGTCTTCAAGATGGCAAAACTCTTCCTCCAAGGTGGTTATACCAACCTTACGCATTTTTGCCCCACAGCCGTATGAACACCAAGCCCAAATTTTTACTCTGGATCCATGGTTACTCCTAGGCTGCCTCTCCCTCCATCTTTCTCATCCCCAATGATTCAGTCATTAATTTCTCTCTTTCTCCCTCTATTTCTGCTTCCCATCCTCTTCTCCTTCCTGCTTCTTCACATTCTTCCTCTACCAATGGTTAAGAGCAAGGGCTCTGGAGACAGACTGACTGGCTTTGAATCTGGGCTTCATCATCTGCTGGTTATGTTACCTTGGGGTTGTTACTGAACTTTTTGTGCCTCAGTTTTATCATCTGTAAAGTGGAGATAATAACAGTATCCACCTAGCACAGTTATTATGAGGACCAAATGAGTTAATTTAAAAGCACCTAGAATAATGGGTGGCTTATAGTAAGCAATATGTGCATATTTACTTAATAAAATAAACACTTGCATTTGTCATCCAGCCCTTCCTTAGGTGCTAATGTTCAAGGCCAGAAGGATAACAGCAATGGAACACATGAGAATAAAAGAAGAGGCAAAATGGCCTGGGGTTGTATCACAGGAGTGGTGTGACAGTTCTAGGGAACTAGGAAAAGAGTCAATGAAATGAACTGGAGGAAAGGTGGGAATCAGGAAGGGAGACAAATAAAAAAATTACATTTCAAAATAATCTGCAAAGATTAAAATATACATAATATTAGCTTTTAGTATTTTATTTCAAGTATAAGCCCCAGGAAAATAAAGGGATTTTTTTTATAAATGCATAGAAAGTTCCCATTTTGATGTTAGCAGTTAATTCAGTTTTGGTCTTCACCCAAGGCAGGAATGTGGTAGCCACATATTTAAGGCACTTAGGCTAAATCAACTGTGTATTGAACAAGAGCCACAGGGACAGAGTGAGAGATGTGTGTCCATATCTATCAAAAACGCAAGCCGGGAGCTGAAGTACTCATTTGTCTGACCATCTGGAAATCTCTAGTGGTCCAGGCACTTAATTTTACCCTCATTGTTAGAGCAAAAGGGAAACAATAAGAGAAGAAAATGGGCAGCAGGGACATTTTACTTTTCATTTAAAAAAATCTTAGTGATAAAAGGAGCAGAGAGTTTAAAAGAAAAAAATGAGAAACCATTAAAATGATTTGAATGCTCTGTCTATGTTTTGCGGTGAGCGCTATTGTTTTCAGTTACATGGGAACTGTGGTAAATTTATGAATCATTAGAATGTTTTTCCAAATTATAACTGCATGTTCTTAAAATCCCTCCTAAGTAACCCACAGTAAGAGGCTGTTGAACCATTTCATTTAACACTTTTGAGTTTCATATTAATTTTATATTTTAAAAAATGCATACTAAATAGCCCAAAGATAAATCATGATAACTGAGTCTTTGTATGTTTTCTTTCCTTTGCTTTTTAAAACATATGACCCTATCTCTGTTCTCCTCCCCAGTCTAGTGACAGACTTGAGAAAATACAAAACCGGGTTTGGTAGAATGATGACTTTTCTCAGTCAAAAGCAAAAGCTCGGTTGGGCACAGTGGCTCACGCCTATAATCCCAGCGTTTTGGACGCCCCAGGTATGAGGATTATTTGAGGCAGGAGTTTGAGATCAGCCTAGGCAACATAGTGAGACCCCATCTCTACAAAAAAATTTAGCCATTTGTGGTGGTGTGCACCTGATTATACTACTGCGCTCCGGCCTAGGTGACAGAGGCCGACCCTGTCTCTAAAAGTAAATGAATAAAAATAAAAGCAAAAGTTCCTCTGTCTCACCTAAAGTTGAAAACGATCACAATAGTCAAACGTTGTCTTTTGGCATATGTCTCATCAGCCATAGTCATCTGTGAAACATGCGCACTGTTAATGATACCTCACACCTCTCTCCTAGAGGAAGGTACACAAAAGCCTGTTCACTAACCTGGGGCAGCCAGTCCAGCATGGGATCCACAGAAAATGAGGAAAGTAAGGTCAAAGTAGTGGGTAGGGTGGATGTGTGGGAGGTGGGCTAAGTGTGAAGATTTTAAGTTGATTTTCTTAGAAGAGACTGTCCTTTTTTCTGATATTATTTTCCTCCTATTTGGTGTTAAAACATTGCCATTATTTTATGAAAAGAGTGGTAGTATAGATAATCCCGCTTTAAGTATTCTAACTTGATAAAATGAAAAATTGGATCTCTATTGGTCCATTTTTTTTTTCCTGGTTGGTGAAATCTGAGTTTGAAAACTATTGTACATTCTAAGTGTTGGCTGTCTCCTTCCCAGGGTGTAGGTGTTTCCTGTGTGAAGCGATTGTCTCAGAGGGAAACTTAGCAAAGATTTGATATTCTGATTTTTAACCACTAACTGTTCTTGGACTTGGGAGAAAAGCTGCTTCCCTGGGCAATACGTGGGTGGTACTGTTACTGTTCCTTTCATATAAACTTGGGCAGGATGCCACTGAGTTTAATTAGAATGCATTCTAGTGAGTTCCAATATCATATTGGCCTATCTCTTGACAAATTATGTGCTTTGATAACTAAAATCTAGGAAATACAATGACTCATCTCCTAAACTCAGGGAGACAGTTAAATTAAAGCCTAAGGTTACTTTATGGTGGGAAGGCTGGAGATATCACCATGGTTCATAAAGATTATCATAACCCTTGCAAATGAAGAAAAGGAGAGCAACTTGTTCAACATCTCAAAGTCAGTCAATGTTAAAATTATGTTTGGAGCCCAGGTCTCCTGTTGGCTAGCTATTTGATTTTTGCCCAGTAGTGCATTTTGTTTTACTCAGCATGGAAAAGTAATATAAAGCAGTTAAATTTATTTTTGGAATGAGCTAGAATGCTGGGTTCACAACAACCAGTTTCGTTAAAATCAAGAACTGCTCTGAAAATTCATTCGTTCTTCTCAAGTGTTATTGTCCCTCCCCGTAGGAGGCATATCCAAGCTGAATCTCCACTCCTGAACAAATTTTCCCTTGTGTGTGTACACTGGCACGCTTGCTTGCACACTCTCTCCCTCAAACGGTTCCATATGTTCTGTTTTACTGGAAGCCAAGCTCCCTGCTCATTCTTCTCCTTAGAGGGCCGCAGATCTCACCTCTGAGGTGCACGCGTAACTGAGGCTGAAACAATTTGTAGGGAAACTTGTCAGCAAAATTGATTATTATATGGTGTGAACCACCAAAGACAGGTGAGCCTGCACAGAGCGGAACAAATGTATATGTGGTATGCATCTCCCACTGCATGTAACCGGACTTCTTCTCTGACATGGTGATTGATATATTTGTAGCTCTTCCCTAATGAATCATGCCCCATTATGGGTCATTCGAGCCTCCTGCTGAATAGACCTTACCTTTGCTAGTAAAAGGAATAGTAAATGTTCTCCTCTGTGAATTTTGGGGGTTTATTGGCTCTAAAGGAGTGGCTGAGGACATGTAATCTTTAAAAGGACAAAATAATCACATAAAATGTCTAAATAACATTGCTACATCAAGAGGGGCTTCTGTCACTACAGATGCTTTGCAGCATGACAAACTAGTTGGTGTGGAATGCGAATCTGAGATACGTGAAGAAATGAAAGCATTTCAGACCACCTTTGGTGGCAGCTTGATATTCTGGAGTTCTTTGAAAACCTTTTTCTGGTGTTGTACTTGTTCCTTGAAACGGCTTTAAGTGTTAGACTCGTGATAAAATAGGGATGATAATGACTGCTCTACTTTCTCACAATCTGTTTGGATATTGATTGAGATATTTGCAAGTACTCTGAGTTCTGAGGAAGAAGGGTGTTAGGAAATGCTGTGGTGATGTTTTTAGCAGGGCGTGGAAACCTATGCTAAAATAATTTCAGAATGTTAAGTTTGAAGACAGGTTGGATTACTGGCCTCTACCTGTATGACAATCATATGTCCTTCTGGTCTGTCCTTTTGTCTTAGGTATCAGTTCTGAGTGAATTTAGAGGTCAGGGTTTGAGGAATGTGGGATGAGAGAAGAGATCTTGCTGGCCCAAAACTGCCCACGAATTGTCTCTTGGCTGCTGGCATTGGAGTGGTCTGTGCCTCCTGAGGCTGGTGACATAGAATGGTCTACTGATGATCAGGAAGGTCCCGTCTTCATTTGCTGTCCTGACGCCATCCTATCTACTTACTGAGTTACTTCACACCTTTTTTTTCACTGGTGAATATCTCCAATGACAGTCTGTCTTCCTACACCACACACTACCTTCACAGCTTCCTGTAAACCTAGTTTTGGCCTCACCAATCCCACCATTGGAACTGTCATCTGAGGAAGGTCACAATAACCTTCTTCCACAAGCAGTCTTCATTCATCTTTACCACACTACACCTGGCATCATGGACTACCTGAAAAGATTGAACTTACTGCTTTTCATCTTTACTGGAAGTAACAAAAAATAGTGGTTAAGATATGGGCTCTGGATTCAGTCTGCCTGGGTTTCAGTCATAACAGTATAAACTGTTTTGCTGTTGTATTCGAGAGCATAGCATAGTAGCAGTGCCTGGCACATAGTAGGTGGTCAATAAATGTTGGATGGATTCGCAGATAGGTAAGCAGGCTTATTCTAACATTCACATTTATATTATAATATAAATGCTATTGATATAATATCTACAGGTATACCCAAAACAAGAGAAAGGAAACAAGAGTGCTTGGGTATTTTACCTTGTAGGGGCTAGAATTGGTTATCTTTGAATATATATCTGTTTGCTATAAGCTCATCTATATTTGTGGCTTTTCATGTCCTTTAACTTTTATATTGCTTCTTGCTATTAATATTTTTCCTTGAACAAATTACATTTAAAAAAACAACAACTCATATTGCTTATGTTAAGGAACAGAGTGAAGGGGTGTGTGTGTGTGTGTGTAGACTGTAGAGCAGGGAATCATATTGGGCCTTTTGAGCAGGAAAAGAATATTTGGAAATATACAACTGGGAAGTAAAATTTCTGGGGACATCATTACCTCGAGCGAGTCTTCCCGAGTTGTTCTTTCGTCACTAGAGGATGTGAGTAGGTGGTTTGTTTCTTAAAGGTCAAATGTCCATACATGATCCAAGGAGCTCTTATTTTTCTTAGCTTAGCTTTTATCATACTAAGTCATCTCCTCCTCCTCCTCCTCCTCCTCCTCCTCCTCCTCCTTCTTCTTCTTCTTCTTCTTCTTCTTCTTCTTCTTCTTCTTCTTCTTCTTCTTCTTCTTCTTCTTCCTCTTCCTCTTCCTCCTCCTCCTCCTCCTCCTCCTCCTCCTCTTCTTCTTCTTCTTCTTCTTCTTCTTCTTCTTGCTTCTTCTTCCTTCTTTCTTTTTTTGGTCTATTTTCTACTTCTTTTTTTCTCTGTTAAATCTTCTTCTTCTTCTTCCTTCTTCTTCTTCTTCTTCTTCCTTCTTCTTCCTTCTTCTTTCTTTTTTTGGTCTATTTTCTACTTCTTTTTTTCTCTGTTAAATCTTCTTTTTTCTCATGGTACCACAGTGCAAGCCACCCTAGACCACTTCCAGGGCTTTAGTCAGATGCCTTACTGTGAACTCTCACTTCTCCAGGCCACCCCAGTGTGTCTGCCAAGTCTTCATCGAATACCATTTTCCCGGGGAGGGGGCACAGTATAGGGTGGTAAAGAGAACATCAAACTGGGACTCAAAAGGCCTAGATTCTTCTTTTTCCTTTGCAATCTCATTTCTTTCTTTCTGTTTTGTTTTGTGTTGTTTTTCTGGTGGTTGTTTTTAAGATGTTTCTATTTATCACTGATTTTGAGCAATTCGATTATTTGTGACTTTCTGTAGTTTTTGTTATCTTCCATTTGAGATGTATCGAGCTGCTTGAATCTGTGGGCTTATATTTTTCATCAAATTTGGAAAATTTCCAGCCACTATATCTTGTTACATTTTCTCTGCACCCCCCACCCCCAGTTGCATGTATATTAAGCTGCCTGATATTGTTTCTCAGTTTGCTGACTCTCTGTCCTATTTTTTTTTAATCCTTTTTTCTCTGTGTGTTTTATTTTGGATAGTTTCTATTGCTGTGTCTTCCATTTCTGTTTCCGCCATGTTTATATTTTCCATTATGTTTTTAGACATAGGACCCTATTCCTAATAGCTGTTTTAACCTCCTTGTCTATTATCTGTGTCATCCCTGGATCTGTTTCCCTTAACTGATTTTTACTTCTCCTCATATATTTTCCAACTTATTTCCATATGCCCGGTAATTTTTTTATTGGATGCTAGACATGCAAGGTTTTTTTTACTTTGTTAAGTGCTGGATTTTGTTATAGTTCTTTAAATATTGTTGAACTTTGGGAACACATTTAAGTTATTTAGAATTATTTTCATCATGTCAGCCTTGCTTCTAGGCTTTATCAGACAGGTCCAGGGCAGCTTTTACTCTGAGGCTAATTTGGCCCCACTGTTGAGGCAATATTGTTTTGAAGACTACCTGACACCCTATTTATTAGGAGGTTCTTCCACTCTAGCTAGTGGGAAGGAACATGGACCATTCATTGCCCTGTGTGAACTCACAGGATTTGTGAGTTCACAAATTGGATTATTCTGCCTGCTCCATTGAGATAGTCCTCTCTGGCCTCAGTAGTGTCCTTCACACAGACCAGTACTTAGCCAAAGGTTCTACACAGAAGATCTACAGAGATCTTGTGCTCACACGTGCTCCTTTTTGCACACACGTGCTCTCTTTCTCTCCCCACCCTCCCCTCTCTTTGTGAAGCTCTCCACTCTTCAGTATTTTGCCACAGTGAACTGTAGCTGCCTTGGTCTTCTAAAACTCCAAATTCTGTCTCCTCAACCTAACAAGACTTCCAGGCTCTGTCCAGGTCCCTTCTTCCTGCATTATGACCCAGAAACTCTTCAGCTGGGGCACTCAGAGGGCTCACGTCATTCGTTTTTCATCTCTGGTGTCTGAAACTACTGTTTCCCATATTTTGTCTGGTTTTCTAATTGCTTAAGGCAGGATTTCAAGCTATTTTATACTGAGATACTTTAATTTTACTTCCCTGCAGAACAAGAGCATTTTCTTCATTATCATTAATGCATTATCAAGATAGCATGATCACTGTCACAATTAGAAAAAGTTTCTAATATCTCCATGTTTCTAATATGTAGTCAATTTTGCATTTTCCCAGATGCATTGTCCCAGAAATGTCCTTTTCAGCTGGTTTGTTCAAACTAGGATTCCATCTAGGACCATAATTGTTATGTGGCTTAAGTCTCTAATCCCAGACAGTCACATTTTTTTCTTGACACTGATACAGTGAACAGAACCAGCCAGCCATGCTGTGGAACATTCCATCTTCTGTATTTGATTGCTTCCTCTATTTCCTGTTACTAGAAGTTAGGTCTGAAAGCTTGATTAGATTGAAGTTAAATGTTTTTAGTGAGAATATATCATAGATGATGTTATATTCATATTCTGTCTCATCCATAAACCTGTAAGAACTGGTTTCCTTACATTAATTAGGCCAAGCTCAACCCCTGGATGAGGCTTGTGACCTTTTAATCCCTCCATTGTGTAATTTGATTTTTGTTGTGGGGAAGTAATTGATGTTCTATAACATTGACCCTATGTGGATGTTCATTTCCACAATTTCTGGTTAACTTTCATTTTGGTTTTTTGTGTGTGTTTGTTTGTTTGTTTGTTTGTTTGTTTTTGAGACGGAGTCTCGCTGTGCCACCCAGTCTGGAGTGCAGTGGCATGATCTCGGCTCACTGCAACCTCCGCCTCCCGGGTTCAAGTGATTCTCCTGCCTCAGCCTCCTGAGTAGCTGGGACTACAGGTGTGTTCCACCTTGTCTGGCTAATTTTTGTATTTTTAGTAGAGATAGGGTTTCATCATGTTGGCCAGACTGGTCTCAAATTCCTGACCTCAGGCCGTCCACCTGCCTTGGCCTCCCAAAGTGCTGGGATTACAGGGGTGAGCCACCGCGCCTGGCCTCAACTTTCATTTTGTCTTAGTACCAATAGATAACCTTTACCTGAATCAGTTGTTTTATTAGGGGCCACAAAATGATTTTTTAATTTGTATTATTATTTTTTTTGAGATGGAATCTCACTCTGTCGCCAGGCTTGAGTAGTGATGCAATCATAGCTTACCTGAAACATCTGGACTCAAGTGATTCTCCCACATCAGCCTCAAGTGTAGCAGGGGTTACAGGTACACATCACCACACCCAGCTAATTTTTCTATTTTTTGTAGAGACAGGGTCTTGCCGTGTTGCCTAGGCTGGTCTCAAACTCCTGGGCTCAAGCAATTCTGTGCCGGCCTCCCTAAGTGCTGGGATTACAAGTGTGAGCCACCACATCCTGCCTTATTTTGTAATTATATTATTTTTTCTACATTTATTAGCTGGTATTCTTCCTTAAAATAGGACTTTTTGAATTTGGTAATGCTGAAATATAGTTCCTACTGACAAGATAGCACAAATGCATAATTTTTATTTACCAAATTTCAAAGACAGTTTTGTTTTAATAGCCACCTTAAATGGTGACAAATGAGTTTTTTCTGACTTTCTCTCTTCATTGATTTTTCAGTATGCGTAATCACCTGTAATAATTTATTCTTCTTGATGCACTAATCATCAGCTTTGGCCAGAGGGACTCACAGAGCTGGATTCTAGATTTTGAAGTATCATAAACTATCTATATATTTAATATCTTTGACAGGCCCTTTAATATTTGTTATGGTTCTTTTTTAAGCCAGAGAATTAGACTAGATAACAAGGTTTGCTTTCAGCTCTAGAATTAGGATCCTGAGCTCTGCTACCAAATACTGCCCTGCCTCTGTCCAGCTGCAGAAGACCCTCAGCCTGTCTGTCATTCAGGCCTTTCACAAGCTGGCTCCCCCATCCACTCAACCCTTTCTCCAGATTCCTTGGCAGAAATTCCCTCCTCCAGCCACACTTGTCTCCTAACTGCTACACATGACCAGCTCATCCTTTATCCCCAGCCTTTACTTACACCTTTTCCCTTGCCTGAATACCCTGCCTCTGCCTCTGTAAGTATCCAAACCTCCCCATACTCCAGATCCCAGTTCAGGCTCCCCCACCTTTTTATTCCTGTTCCCTTACCTTGTCTTTTATACTCATTTCCCTCTGCTCTTGGAATATCACTGTTTCCTGTTCTAATTGATGTTTTCCCGAGCAGATTATCATCACCCTGAAAAAAAAAGTCCATGCTTTTTACCAAGAACATTGCTAGGCCCAGTAGAAGTACAGTATCTGCTAATGTCATTGTTATATTTCTATATCTTTTCTAACATGTAACACCTTTTGTTTTGCTGAATAACAGCCTTAAGGTGCTTTTGAAGTGTGCATGGGGGTGTGTGTGTGTGTGTGTGTGTTGGGGAAGGAGGGTGTTGCGGATATTTCTTATAAATGCTAATACTTTCCTATTCATCGATCTATTTCTACCCATATGTAATGGAACCCATTGCATATCAAGAGGTATTGACAACTTACCTGTAGAGTTGCGTTGATTTGAAATACATAAGTCAACAATTACTGCCTTATTATGTAATATTAGCTGGGGAAAGAAAGATGGCCCCTGGGTTCATACGATCTAATTAAGCACAACTGTTGTAGACTTTTTCTCTCTTTCCTGCTGTTATGTTTTGTTTTGTTTTGAATATGAAATCACAAACCCCCAAATAAGCCTCATAAAGAGACAGCTGTGCTTATAAGATTATGTTCGTCACAGATTTTATTCAACCATAAATGATTTCTACCCAAAATGTTAAAAATATATATTATTGATAATTTATATCATATACATTTTCCATGTTTTTATTGGCAAATAAACTTAATAAGAATAACTCATGTGAATTCTAAAGGCATATAGTTTTTTTGATTGTCTAAAATTTGACCTCATATATTTTGTGTAAGCCTATTTCTAAATTCTGCCTCGTTAGCCTGACAAACAGAGCTTCAGAGTTTGTTTGTTATGTAAGTATATTCATGTTTTCTGAACAGTGAAACTTTTTGAAATTATCTTCTGTACTTGAAGTGGATCATCTAGTGATTAGTGTCATCAGATTGAATTATTTATATTTTTTTGCTGGAAATGAGTGATATTCCAAATGTTCAAGTACTCTGTGTGTGTATGTATGTATGTATGTCGTAAAAGGACATTCATGACTTGGCTTCTGACTGCCTCTCTGAGCCCTCCCACCTGATCATGCATACATACCCCCCCAACCCCCGCTCCCCTACACACCCCCTTCACCCCAGCCCTGAACAACCGCTTACAGTTCCCTGAATCCCATGCTGTTTCATGTTCATACTGCTCCATCTTCTTGAAGTGCTCTTTTTCCATCTTTGTTCATTCTACAAATCGCAATTATTTATCTTGCAGGAGTCAGTTCAGTTGTACACTCTTCTTTCTCACCTCTCTCTCCCTGTCTTTCACCCCAGTCCAATTAACTCCTTCTTCCTCTGTGCCTCTACCGTACAATATGCAGATGCCCGTCAGCACCTAGGACATTTTATTGTCCTTATTTGTGAGCTTATTTTCTTTCCTTTTTTATCTTCATCAAGAATTTCTTATTTATTTATTTATTTATTTATTTATTATACTTTAAGTTCTAGGGTACATGTGCACAACATGCAGGTTTGTTACATATGTATACATGGGTTGGTTTGCTGCCCCATTAACTCATCATTGACATTAAGTATTTTTTTTAATGCTATCCCTCTCCCATCCCCCCACCCCACGACAGGCCCCAGTGTGTGATGTTCCCCACCCTGTGTCCAAGTGTTCTCATTGTGTGAACTTACTTTCTTATCCTGCTAGTATGTTGGAGGGCAAGAATCTTGTCTGGCTTTGTATCTCCTGTAGTTAGGCTAGCGTTTGGCATAGAGAAGGTACTTATTTATCTATTTAATCAATTAGCTAAGTTCCCTGCTGTTTCCCCAAACAACTTCGCATCCTCTCCAGAACAGTTTTCATCTGGTAGTCAGTAGCAGTACTGCCAACAATACTTCTATGTGTTCACATTTTTAAAATATATCATAAGTAAAAACCATTGTATCAGAATACCAATATACCTAAGGATTGTATTCTCAAAGGTTTTTGAAGAGGTACCTATTTGTAACAATGGTTGTAAATAAATTGTTTAAAATTGAGGCTTAACATGCATTCATGTAACAACCAACCAGATGCCTTTCCCAGTCAATATCCTCCCCACCCCACTCTAAAAACAAATAACCACTATTCTGATTTGTCTCACCCTATATTAGCTATGCCGGATCTTGACCTTCATATAAATGAGATCGAACAGTATATATCTTTTTGTGACTGGCTACTTTCATTCGGCATTATGTCTGTGATATTTTTCCATGTGAATTCTTATGTTAACTACTAGCTTTGCTCTTTTTCATTGCTCTGTAGCATCTCATTGTATGAATATGTCACAGTTTTATTTATCTACTCTACTGTTGATGGACATTTGGGTTATTTCCAGACTTGGCCTTGAACATAAAGTTTTATTTGAGAACCAAACTACAGAGCATAGCATTAGACCTGCTTTTTGTCCTTTCTCTGCCTTCTAATAGGCAACAAATTGATCTTAATATAGGATGTACTTAACTTTACTCATTCAGTTAAGAAAGATTTATTGAGTACCTGTTGTGTGCCAGGTCCTGAATAAGTGTCCCTCCCTTCTGGAATCTCACAGACTACTGGGGAAGGCAGACCCTAAACAAGCCATTACAAGTGTGCTAAATGTTGTAACTAAGACATAGAAGGTGTTCTAGGTGTTTATAACAGGAAAACCTAATCTGGCATGAGGGTTAGGGAGAATCTTCCCACAGAAAGGGTATGTTAGCTGAGACCCGAAGGAGAAACAAAAGTACTGTCTGGAAGGAAGACAAGGAACAGCATTGCTGGAAGGTACAAGGTCCGGAAATGGTAATGAAGAATTGAAAGAACCCCCATGTAGCTGAATCATAGAGAGGAAAGTAGAAAATGGTAGGAGGTGGGGCTGGAAGGGTAGACAGAAGCCATGTCATGAAGGGCCTTATGAGTTATCTGAGCAACGTGAGTCCTCATCCATTAAAGAGTTTTAATCCCATGAATGGACATAACTTTAAATTTTTTTCCTTTGATGTTAACCTTACAAATTCTGAGGTGCACAAATCTTAAGCACAAAGAATTTTTATATACATTTTTACTAACACAACAGCTATTCCATCAGTATAATGCCAGCACCTAGAATGTCCTCTCCTTCGCAGTTAGGACCCTCTCTTAAGGGTAGACGCTATTCTGACTTCTATCACCAGAGGTTACTTTTCCCTGATTTTGAACTACAATAATAACAAAATTGTCCAGTTGCACACCCTTGGGTCAGGCTACTTTGACTTAGCCTAAGATCTGCACAGTTCATCCATGTGTTGCCTATAGCAGTAGCCTGTCTCTTTCATGACTCTGTAGTTTTCCATTGTATGAGTATACCACAATTTATTTGCCCACTGTATTGATTGACATGAGAATTGCTTTTTTTTTTTTTTTTTTTGGCTGTTATAAATAAAACGATTGGGCCAGGCAGAGTGGCTCATGTCTGTAATACCAGCACTTTGGGAGGCTGGGGTGGGAGGATCATTTGAGGCCAGGAGTTTAACACCAGCCTGGGCAGCATAGCAAGACTCCATCTCTACCAAAAAAAAGAAATTAGCCTCGTATGGTGCCCTCTGCCTGTAGTCCCAGCTACTGGAGAGTGAGGTGGGAGGATCGCTGGAGCCCAGGAGCTTGAGATTGCAATGAGCTATGATCACACTACTGAGCTCCAGTCTGACCCCATCTCAGGAAAAAGAAAAAATTAAGCTAGAGCTGCAATAAATAAATAAAATCATTGTGAAGATTTGTGTTCATGTCTTTTGATTGACATGAACACTCATTTCTGTGGGAGGTAGAATTTTCAAAAAGATGACTCTGCGTTCAGGGTGGAGGCTGATTTGGAAGGCACAGAGGTGGCAGTTCCTCAGGCGCCAGCTCTTGGATGTACAGCCTTTTGCAAGTCATCTTAGTAAAGAGAGGACACATTCAAAACAGTTTAAACATCACACAAATCAAAGCGTAGATTAAAAAATGGAAAGCATATTTCCTTTTGGCTTCTATCATTACTGTCGTTTTCATAGTTATTATCATTGTTTACAGCCAGCTACAGCTTAGAGCTGATAGTAACTGCAAAGACAATATGATATACAAGTTTTAGTGACTTGTCATTGAATATGCCCCAATAAACAAAACCATTATTGTCATCAAACGTTTGTGAAGCCCCGTTTTTACGAGCTTCTTGTTGTGCCAAACCCTTGTTAACCTCAGTAGGAAACGCATCAGGTTCAAGAGGTGGAAGAAGAGACCCAGAGCCAGCAGAGGAGAGAGGGGGTTTTATTATGGGCTTAATACAGGGGAGAGAGTCCAGTGGGGACGGGCTGGGCAGGAAAACCACAACCACCCACAAACGTCATGCAGTTTATAGAGCATTTCCACTTACCACCCTCCCACCAACCACCTCCACTTGGCAACTTTAATGTAACCCAAAACTCAGGGCCTCGATCCCCGTATGGCTGGTGTTCCATGAAATCAGCCAGGGGCCTCAGATGTTTATCATAGATAAGGAAGGAATCTCCAGGTTAACCACTCCCAAATTACCTAGCTCGGAACACACATTCAGGTGCATTGCCACACAGGATCATTCTAAGGAGATGCTTAAATTATTGCTCTCAGGTGTGCTTGCCCTACACTCGGTGTGTGTGTGTGTGTGCGTGCATGCGTGCGCACGCACGTGTGTGATGGTGCTGGAGATGTGTGTCTGAAGCGATAGACATATTTCTCTGACCATACAGAACCTTAGATTCTTAGCAGCATCTCTGATCTGTCCTCTCAGGAAGTAAAACAACACAGATACAGAGACTCCATTCGCCAAACTAAAGTTGTTTTGGTGTTGGTTTTGTTTCTGAATTGTGAATTTATTTGTGTCTTAAAACTTTAAAATCAGCACATTTTGAATTGGGAATTTATGTCTTAAAACATTAAAATGAGCACATTCAGTTATATATACATATATAATGAATTGCCATTATAGAAAATAATACAATCAGGTGAAGTTAAGAGTGCTGTTGTGGAAATACCCAAGACTTTCAGCCACAATAAATGTTCACTCCTTAGAACCATGGAAATTAAGATACAGTGTAGTGGCCGGGCGCAGTGGCTCATGCCTGTAATCCCAGCACTTTGGGAGGCCGAGGCAGTCGGATCATGAGGTCAGGAGATCGAGACCAGCCTGACTAACATGGTGAAACCCCCTCTCTACTAAAAATACAAAAATTAGCCAGTTGTGGTGGCACGCACCTGTAGTCCCAGCTACTTGGGAGGCTGAGGCAGGAGAATCACTTGAACCTGGGAGACGGAGGTTGCAGTGAGCCAAGCACTCCAGCCTGGGCGACAAAGTGAGACTCGGTCTCAAAAAAAAAAAAAAAAAAAAAAAAAAAAAGATACAGTGTAGTAATAAGGAAGCAGTGGTCTGATTTCACCTTACCAAATCAGGCTCTTATCCACTACTACAATTATACTCTAACTCGCTCTTTTCACCCTATTCTGAATGTGTTGTGCATGTGCATTAAATCAATACATGTTTATTGAGCACCTGCAATATGCCAGATACCTTGTGAGGTGTTAGAAGTGTGAAGGTACAGTCACTGATCAACAGGAATTAGCAGCGTAGTGGAAGAGATGGTCAATTGAACCAGTGATTACCAGACTCCAATTAGAGCATGGGCCAAAATGCCAGGGTCCTCTGGTGGCACAGAAGGGGCATTTAAATCAGAGCAGGTAATCTCCAAAGATGAGAGTCATGAGCTAGGAATAGTATTCCAGACACTAAGATGAGGAGGCACAAAGGCACAGAGGCAAAAAGTAGCCTGCTGTAGGCAAGGAGTCACTAGTAATTTAGTGTGATTGGAGCAAAAGATGGGCATGTTCAGAGGAACTGGAGAGAAGCATAGAGGAAAAAATAGTAATAATAATAATAATTTTAATGGACAAAAAAACTTTTAAAAAGAGAGAGAGACGCCTAGAGGGGTAGGCTGGAGGCAGAACTGAAGATGATTGGTGTTCATGAAAGGGCTGAGAAGGAAAGATCGAGAATTAAGAGGCCTGATCAAGCTCACCCCATTCACAGTGGTACTCCTCATGTGTCCTCAAACATGTCATTGGGCCTTAGGGTCCTGATTAGTATGACCAGAGAATTAGGGAGAGTTATTCCCAAACCGTGAAACACTGTTCCAGTAGATGGGAAAAGATGGACTATGAACAATGGTTTCATTACTTTGATAGTTAAGGGAAGACTGAATACTGCATTGGCCTCTTTAAGACTCCTCATGACTCTAGCATATTAAAGGTTTCTGAAGTCATCCAGTAAAAACACCACTTCAGTTTTCTTTAATTCAGTATTTTCCAAATTATGTGGACTGGGAGCCGATTTTCTGTAACAGGATATTAGTATCATGAGGCAGAGCCCCATTCTGGCAAACAGTGGACTAGTTCTCAAAAGTACAATCATCTTTATTCATTCACTAATTAAATTTTTTTAAGTGCAGAACCAAACAACGGGTTCACTTTATACTTTAGATTACCAGCGTATCCCTGTAATAAACTTTAGGTGTTTATTTTCCACAGCAATATTTTTTTTATTACCTCAACTGTCCTGGGATTTATCTTTTCTTTTCTCATTTTTCATGTCATGCATAGACTTTACTACCTGGTAATAAGTTGCAAGAAATGTGAATTGAGTTGTTTCTAAGCAAATATCAATCATTTATGATTTGTTTAATAGAAATTATAATGAAGAAAATCAGGGTTTTGCTTATTATGAAGTCATTATAGTCAACATTAGCAAATCCCAAAATTAATAATGTGTCAGTAAATCATTTGCATTGCTAAAGAGATCAAATAAATAAAAACAGGATTGACCTTGTTAGAAATTTGATATTTTCACCATTTATCTGTCAAAGCCACTGATTTGGAAATTGTTATAAATTCTTGAAAAATGGAAACTTTTTTCCCTGTAAAAATACCCATCATTTGGCAAAATACAGTGTCATTTTTCTTGAAGAGAATGTAGTGATTGATTATCCAGAGTGCTACCATGACAAGGTAAACCAACCAAATAGCTGGAAAATTGTATGTAATCATATAGCATCACAGAGGCTCTGTGTTGAGCACAACCATTAGAATTAAACCATGGCATCTAATCATTCCCTGCTGGTACTTCCTGTTCATCCCCAAAACCTTGACCTCCAGTGGATATGCAGAGGTGTTCGCAGTCATCCCTTCCCCTCCAAATGCTGTCAGCACAATTCTAGTCAGCTGAAAGCTCTGCAATAAATACAAACCAAACCCAAACCACCCAAGGAGATTTCAAAATGCAAAGGTGTCTGTGTCTAACATCCCTCACATATATGGCATTCGGAGATTTATTCTGTGTATTAACATTATTAGTCTAGTTTCTTTTATTAATAGTATTGTCCTGAAAATCCTGAGAGATTATAAACAACTGAGGGAAGAGAAGGATGGGAGATGGACAAAAAGAAAAGAGGAATGCTGATCCCTTTTGAGAGGCTGATAATCTATTCAGGAAGATGAAATACACCTGAGATGCCTTGAGGGCCGTTACACAATATTCGTCCAGTGTGAAAGCGCCAGTACACAAATTGAATGCATGAGTCATGGGGGCCAACAGAGTAAAGGAGCAATCCAATTATCCTTGGTTATTAGAGAACTAAATTGAGTCATAAGAAAGGAAAGGGCTACCCAAACCTACCCCAGAGATGGTCATCAATAGCATACTTGGGAGTAGAACCAGGCTCTTTCTCCCAATAATCAGAGGGATCTCCTCATGCTCGTCTTCCCTGCAATGTTTTAGATTTTAAACAGGCTTTGTTAGGATGGCTGAACTTCAGTCTCCTTTGTTAATTGCTGCCCACATGTTGTAGGATATCTTGTGTTCTGAATCAGGATGAGGATTTTAAATTCTTCCTAGTGTAAGGACGTGTAGCCAGGCAGAATCAATTCCTGTCACTCACACACAAATACAGCGGAATGGGATTATGGATCAGGGTGAAGCTGCAGTACTTTAATCTTAAAATCAATACAGAAAAGGAAGTTGAACTTGTGGGGATTCTATAGAGACTGTAATTTCGCTTCCTATGAGGTTTGCCTTACAGAATATAAGTGCTCCTTGCTTTTCACCTTCTGATTATTTTACTGGGGTGGGAAAAATGAGAGGAAGGGGAAAGATGACAAGAAACTTCTACCACCAAATCTTGAATAAGCATGCAAGTGTAACTCATAATTCAAGCTAATCCACCACTGTGTTGAGAAGAGCTATACACCTTTGTTTAATCTTTCGATTTTTAGAAAATAATTAGCCAGAACCTTGTACCCCATCATCTGTATTTAAGCATAATAAAAATGCATTTGATTTCTTCATAGTTCACTGTCAAGACTGGAAGAGTATTTTTTTAAGCTTACTTTTATGGCTAAGCTTATCATAGCCTATGTAATTTTATGTAAATATAAAATCAACAAGCCAGTTACTGACTGAAGGATTCCAAGCTGCTAAGCATGCGATTAATATTTACCCCAGTGTAATTCTGCTTCTCTTGAAAGAGGCATGAACTAATGGTTTAAACAACTAAGTCTTTTCTTAATCAAAGATTTAGAATTTGTTGACTATGTGTCTTTTTCAGATATAACACTGATTTGCTGCACAATTCTGTTGGCGTCCAGCTTTAAGATGGGCTTATTTTTCCTTTCGGATAGTTTTTTAATTCAGTTTTAAAATATGTCTGAGTGTGTTTAGACCCTGCGCCTACAGTGGTGACAGCAATATGAAACACTGTAATCTCGTGAGAAAATGCACTGTGGGCAGCAGAGCTCTGGTCTGGCTCTGAGGCAGAGTGGTATAGTTAGAAGAGCAAAGCCTGGAGCTCCTTCTTTGTTTACTTCATCTTCCTAAGCTTGTTTCCTCATCTTTAAACTGGGGATGATTATAGGATACACCTGATAGGTAGGGGTGTTGAGAGAATTAAAGGAAATAAAATATACAAAGTGCTTATCATTGTACTTTGCACTTGTAAGAACTCTATAAATGTTCATGATTATCATGATTATTATGTGAGTCTCAAGTGAGATAACATATGCTGTGTATGTGAAAACATTCTACAAGCTGTAAAACACAATACAAATGTTAATTGTTATTCTGAATAGATTGATGGTTTTGAAACTTTTAAAATAAATCATGGAAGGTTTTTTCTTTGTGCTGCCTGTCATAGGTTCCTAATCTCAAAGAGCCTTGGAGTGATGAATCAGGCTCCAGCTGAATATGCATTTTCTGTCTTAAAAGCCAGAGTTATCTTGTGAGTGTCAAGAATTCCATGATATCAACTTGAAAATCCCTATTCTGTGTCCTTCCAGAGAAAACACTTGCTCAGGTCTTGGGAAGACCGGTGCTGTGTAAGATTCTTATTTGGTTGTTGTTTTGAGTTCATATTTCAAAATGTCACATTCTTCCAGGAAAGCTCAGATACCTTAAATTATGACATACTTGGAGTTGTCCTTCCTTGTCCTACACATTACTTGACTACAGAAATCTCATATCCTCTCTTTGTTGTTCATTTCCAGAGCACAATCATTGTGGAGAAGACAGTGCAAGACCTCCTGAACCTGATGCATGACTTGAGTGCATATTCAGATCAATTCCTCAACATGGTGTGCGTGAAGCTCCAGGAGTACAAGGACACCTGCACTGCAGCTTACAGGTATAGCTTCTGTTAGGAGCTAAGCAAAGTAACGTTTGAGCCTGAGGGTGGTTCTGATTGGTGAAATTGCCTTAATAGCCTAATTTTCAAAAGGATCATCTCTGAGTTTGTCAAGAGATGAGAACATCCATCATGGAAATAGTCTCCTAGACCTTTGTGTAGTTGGAACAACAGAGAGAATGAAAGTGATGAAGGGACAGAGCCACTAGGACTGCCATTGAGTGGCTCGGATTATGTGTCAGCCTTGATGTTCATGAAAACCTGGAATGATAAGATCATGTTCCTCACGGAAATTCCAGATCTTGGTTAGTCTATCTTATGGTTAAAAAGATCCTTAAAATAGAGCAATTTGAAACTCTTAATCTTTAATAGGATTTCTTTTTAATTAAAAATATATTCTGGCTGGGCGCGGTGGCTCACGCCTGTAATCCCAGCACTTTGGGAGGCCGAGGCAGGTGGATCACGAGGTCAGGAGATCGAGACCATCCTGGCTAAGATGGTGAAACCCCGTCTCTACTAAAAATACAAAAAATTAGCCGGGCGAGGCGGCGGGCGCTTGTAGTCCCAGCTACTCTGGAGGCTGAGGCAGGAGAATGGCGTGAACCTGGGAGGCAGAGCTTGCAGTGAGCTGAGATCACGCCACTGCATTCCAGTCTGGGCGACAGAGCAAGACTCCGTCTCAAAAAAAAAAAAAAAAAAAAAAAAAATATATATATATATATTTATATATATATTTATATATATATATATATATTCTTCCTGACATTTAATTTGTAGCATTCCTACTGTCACAAAAGAACAGTTACCCCTGTTTTCAGCATCAGTAGCAATGAAAAACCATTGTTATGAACTTGAAAACCATTAGTTATCCCGTTATCCCTCTGATTTCCTTCCCTAGGTTCAAAAAAATCTCTCTGGGCTTGTGGAAAAGATCATAGCAATTCTCTAAGAAAGCTTATAATAGAAACAAATTACGATCTGGTTCACAATACATGAAACAATTAGGGAAGAAAAGAATGTATAATAAAATACTAAATTTTGTGTGCTCTGTATTGAAGACTAGATAGGTGAAGTGCACTACGTAATCAGGCGCTGCTTGTATAATATGGACTGTGAGGGCAGAGGGATCAAAACACAAGAAAGAGAAAGGGTTGTAATCGGGAATGGTTTCGCAGGTGAGATATGTGCTGGACTGATGAAATTTACAGAGGTAGAAAGAATACACAAAGGCGAGGATGGAGGAAGCAGTGAGACAGTTGCCCACTATTTTACTTTATTTATTTTATTTTATTTTTTGAGATAAAGTCTCGCTCTATCGCCAGGCTGGAGTGCAGTGGCACAATCTCAGCTCACTGCAACCTCTGCCTCCTGGGTTCAAGTAATTCCACTGCCTCAGCCTCCCGAGTAGCTGGGACTACAGGTGTGCACCACCACGTCTGGCTAATTTTTCTGTTTTTAGTAGAGGCAAGCTTTCACCATGTTGGCCAGGCTGGTCTCAAACTCCTAACCTCATGATCCGCCCACCTTGGCCTCCCAAAGTGCTGGGATTATAGGCCTGAGCCACCGCACCCAACCCAGTTGCCCACTATTTAAAGGGGACAATGAGGAGGAAGTTTGACTGGGACAGAGTTCCTAGGAGAATCTAGCAGGAAATAATGTTGAATAGGAAGAATAAGACCAACTAAAAAGGGGTCATAAAAAATAAGATCCTGAAAATGTAGATGTTGGATAGCAGATAGGGAATCACTTATAATAAGTGAGCAAGGAAGCAATGTTCACAGAAGATTGATTTGGCAGAGGAATACAACATAGATTAATGCTTAACCTTCCTGATTCCAGCAATAAGAATTATCCACAGTTACATGGACAAATTAATCAACAACCATCTCATTGAGATGCTGTCCCAATAACTTTTTGTGTTCAATAATTATTTATCAAAACTTATATTTAGGTTAAAATCATACATATAATTAACAATTCTGTCAATTGGTTGTATACTAAATAATAATTATAATGGTAATTCAAACAAAAGAAAGTTAAAATTTAGTCTTGTGGTAACAGAAACTTTAAAGTTTTTGGATTTTAATTTATACAGATAGTCTTTTTTAAAAAGCTACAATGGAATAATAAAATAATTTCAAGCATAAAATATATTTCATTAGGATAAATTTCAGTGAGGAAATGAAATAGAAATAATAATTCAAAGAGGAAAAGGAAAAGTGAAAAATATCCAACTGTTAAAGAAGAGCTTGTTCATATGTATTTTAAATATATAATGGAGGGTATCAAATCCCTGTGGCATTGAGATTCCATTGGATACTGTTTTTAAAATTTTAATTGACAGATAATAATTATATAATGAGTACAATGCAATGGTCTGATATATGAATACATTATGAAATGATTACATTCAATCCAATTCATATATCCATTACCTCTCATACTTGTTTTTGTGTGTCTTTGTGCTGCATTTAAAATCTACTCTCAGCATTTTGAAATATATGTTACGTTATTATTAATTATAGTCATCATGATGTTCAATCATTCTCAAAATGCCATTCCTCCTAACTGAAACTTTGTATGGTTTGAGCAACATCTCCCCACCTCACCCCACACCCATCCCACTCCACTAGCCCCCAGCCTCTGGCAGCCACTGTTCTCCCTCTACTTCTGTGAGTCTTTTGTAGACTTTTTTAGAGTCCCCATGTAAGTGAAATCATGCAATATTTGTCTTTCTGTGCCTGGCCATTGGATACATTTAAAATAGTGATTTTTAACATTGTCAGTCTTTAGGATATGCCAAAATTTATGTCTTTTGCATCTATTTAAAAGCATGCTAAAAAAAATTAAATGTCAACTTAAAAAAGGAAGGAGAATATAGTTTTCCAAAATTATTTTAAGGGATACACCAATAACAATTGTAAAAGCCACTATTCTAGGTTAATTGTCTGAGATTGGAATTTCTGGGCCATAGAGTCTTGGATTTTCAGTTTTACAAAACCATACTCCAAAGTGGTAGTACCAACGTCTCATCTACCAAAAAAGAATTGAATAAAATATTTTAACTATTAACACTTAGTCCCAGTGCAGTAGCTCACGCTAGTAATCCCAGCACTTTGGGAGGCCGAGGCGGGTGGATCACCTGAGGTCAAGAGTTCGATACCAGCCTGGCCAACATGGTGAAAGGCCGTCTCTACCAAAAGTACAAAAATTAGCCAGGTGTGGTGGTGCATGCCTATAATCCCAGCTATTTGGGAGGCTGAGGCAGGAGAATCGCTTGAACCCGGGAGGTGGAGGTTGCAGTGAGTCGAGATCGCACCCCTGCACTCTGGACTGGGTCACAGAGTGAGACTCTATCTCAAAAAATAAAAAATAAAAACCTAAATATTAAAAAATTAAAAATTTTAAAAATAATTGCATTTTAATAATATCACATTTTAAATTTATGTTTAACCTCCATTAAATTTAAAGCTTTTTTTTTTAAGTAGGGCATGCCCTCTTTTTCTAGTAAGTTACCTGATTATGGGCACCCAGTTACTTTCTCACAAATAATAATGTTGATAAATAGTAATTATAGTAGAGATGTTGCATAACCTGACCACGATAAGGTCAAGTTGTCTCTAGAATGCAAATCCCACTGATGGCCATTTATATAGCATTATTGATGTTGTTGTCTTGAAAGACATGTTGTAAGTTCTTGTAGCTTGGCACCACATTCATCATGCGTGATTTTTCTCCAATCATTTATGTTCCTGCCTCTCAAGAGGTCAAGTGGCTGGAAGCCACTGCATCTGCAAAGCAGACTGATCATTGTTGAATAGTTTTCATCTGGAAGTTTTCTCTTAGTTTGATGTGATACTCTCCTATCCATTGGACATAGTTCTTTTCTCTGAGTGATAATTCATCAGTTTAATCCTTTTATGAACACCCTTCAAATATATGAAGATAGCTATCATAGTCCACTTAGTCTTGTTTTTCCTCCTTAAACTGAACATTCCCAGTTTCTGGCATGCCCTGGTCTACGAACTATCCCAATCATCTTTCTCCATTACCCATTAGCTTGGCAGTGTCCACCTTAAAAAGGAATGTCCCAGACTATGCCCAGTGTTCCAGACGTACTCTTTCTTTCTTTTTTTTTTTTTTTTTTTTTTTTTTTTTTTTTTTTTTGAGATAGAGTCTGTTGCCCAAGCTGGAGTGCAGTGGTGCAATCTTGGCTCACTGCAGCGTCTGCCTCGCGGATTCAAGTGATTCTCTTGCCTCAGCCTCCTGAGTAGCTGGGACTACAGGCGCAAGCCACCATGCCCAACTATCTATCTATCTATCTATCTATCTATCTATCTATCTATCTAATCTGTTTATAGTAGAGAAGAAGTTTCACCATGTTGGCCAGGCTGGTCTCTAATTCCTGGCCTCAAGCAATCCTCCCACCGCCTCGGCTTCCCCACGTGACCAGATGCACTCTGGGTGTTGAGCAGCACCAGTGCTGGACACAATGCTTCTTAGTGTGTCCTATCATTGCACTTGTCAGGTATTTACTGAGCATTTACCAGGATGCTGTGTGGGTGTGTGGGGATAAAGAAATGAATCAGTCAAGATTCTACCTTTCATGTGCTTATATTCTTGGTGAAGAATAGAAAGGGAAATACGGGACAAAGAAATAGCATATATCCACAGCATTAATTCATGACAGAAAATATGGCAGGATAGGTAAAAATGCCTTGCTGTGGGAGGAAGAAATTACGAAGGAGAACTGGGAAAGCTTGGTGAAGGATATGAACTAGACTTTATGAAGAATAAAGAGGATTTAGACAGAGGCTTGAAGAAGAGCAAGAACAAGTGATAAATGTCTGGGATGTGGAAAGGAAGGCTTGGGTCAGACTGGAGGATCACGAATGTCAGACTCCAGGACCTTTGCCTTTTTAAATTAAGTAGCAAGGAGCCACTGAGTGGGCGGTAAGCATGGAGTGCCATGTGGAGACCTGTGCTTTAGGGAAATTTTTCTGAGTTTTGTGTAAGATGGATTTGAAAAGCAAGAGTATAGAGATAGAGGGGAGAGAGACATTAAGTGTCTGAATTAGGGGACAGGGAAGGAAAATGGAGAGGAAGGAACAGGTTAAGAGATAGTAAAGAGGTAAACTTGATAAGACTTGGCCACTGATTGGCTATAGAAGAAATACTGATTGAAATTAGTATTATCTTTTCTATGCTGTATTTGTGGTGATTTCTGTAAAACACAAATTCAGGATCTCACATTTACCCATTACATTTAATGTCATTTATTTATTTAGAGAGATTCTCACTCTGTCACCCAGGCTAGAGTACAGTGGCACGATCTCAGCTCACTGCAGCCTCCACCTCCCAGATTCACGCAATTCTCCTGCCTCAGCCTCCTAAGTAGCTGGGATTACAGGCATGCGCCACCATGCCTGGCTAATTTTTGTAGTTTTAGTAGAGACGGGATTTCACCATGTTGGCCAGGCTGGTCTCAAACTCCTGACCTCAGGTGATCCACTCACCTCGGCCTCCCAAAGTGCTGGGATTACAGGCATGAGCCACCATGCCTGGCCAAATTTAATGTTATTTTTAAGTCATCATTTCAGCCTATTGAGATATTTTTGAATCTTCATTCTGTCATCAAAAAATCTTAGCTATTCCTGTAAGTTCCATGTCTTCCTTGATTACATAAGCAGTCATTTTTTTACGCATGTCATTGAAAAAATGTCCAACAGCTTAGGACTAAGTTGAGAATTTGGGAGCTATACCTCCTGACACTTCCTTGTATGTTGACGTATATATTACTTAGTGCCTCAGGAGTTCATATGTTTTTCTAACTAGGAACCTGGGCTTTAGCTCAAGAGCAGGCCCTACAGCTTCAGTTTAAATGCCAGCTTTTCTACCTACTACTTATATGACCCTAAAAAGCTACTCAGCCTCTCTGCCTTGATTTCCTCATCTGCAAAAAGGTAATAATAGTCCTTTTCTCAAAGGGTTGTCTCAAAAAATGTCAATCTTTTGTAACCGGTTTTCGCAAAATAATATGCTCCCCCCAAAATGATTTGCTGCTATTTTGATAATGATGATAATGGTTATGACAGTAATTGCCTTTACCAGTTCCCATAACAGTTATTCCACATATTTCATAATGTACCCTGTAAAAGATTGATCAGGTTTCTTGCTGGTGTCTTCCCAGCCTAATTCTTTTAATGCAGCCAACTCTTCCTCATGTCCACCCAAGATGGGCATGCAAACCTGTTATGGACAATACTAGATATTTGTTCAGGAATCCTCCCATCCCTTTACTGTTAGGACCCACTTGTCCCAACTAAACCATTCCTTAGGAACTCTCTTCTTGGGCAGCTTTCAAATTACCTTTGGAAACAAGATCAAGACAACCAAGAGCCGAATTTACCGCTGCCCCAAGTCAGTTAGGAAAGGATCATTTGACCTATTCTTTGTGAGATCCTTCTAGCTTCTAGTGAGTACCACTTTCAAATTATTCATGAACTACTTTTTAATTATCTGTTCAGAATTTTGCCTACAATTCCAAATTCACCCCATTTCTGTAATTTATGTTCCTTTTCTTTTATGAACATCAGGGATTTGCTCCCAGGCACTTTTTCCTGTGTGTCAGGATACCTTCAAAATGTTCAGCAGTGGTTCTGTGATTCCATGCTTTGAATTATTTTGGCACCACAAGATCCTTCCCTAAATTTGTTAAACCTCTCAGGAATTTTTTTGATCTCAGTAACCATTAACAAGCACAGTGGATCACTGCATCCTTAAAACAATTCATTCACTTGGTTTCTAGAATTCCATTTATCTAACAAATATTTATTGAGTGCTTGTACAAGAGTTTGTAGATATAACAGTGAACTAAACAGATTAAATATCTGCTTTCATGGAGTTTATGTTCTGTTGTGGATGGGAGAGGGGAGATAGACAATAAATGAATGTAAAACATAAAACATGAAGAATTTTAGGCCCAGGCGCAGTGGCTCATGCCTGTAATTCCAGCACTTTGGGAGGCCGAGGTGGGCGGATCATGAGGTCAAGAGATTGAGACCATCTTGGCCAACATGGTGAAACCCCGTCTCTACTAAAAATGCAAAAAAAATAGCTGGGTGTGGTGACACACACCTGTAGTCCCAACTACTCAGGAGGCTGAGGCAGGAGAATCGCTTGAACTTGGGAGATGGAGGTTGCAGTGAACCGAGATTGCGCTACTGCACTCCAGCCTGGTGACAGAGTGAGACTCTGTCTCAAAAAACAAAACAAAACAAAAAAAGAATTTTCGAAGATAGTAAGTACTGTGGAAAAAAGAAATGGTGTAAAGTAGATAGACTCAGGAGTGTGGGAGGAGCAGGTTGTAGTTTTAAATAGGATGCCCCAGGGAGGCTCTGTCATGTTGAGCTTAGAGGAAAGGCTCCAAGGAGTTGAAAGAGTTTGACCAGCCATCTGGGAAGAGTGCACTGGCACAGGGCAAAGGCCAGGAGGCAGGGCTCTCCGGGACACTTTTAAGGAACAGCAGGGAGGCCAGCATGGTTGGAGTAAAGTGAACAAGAGGAGGAAGGGTATTGGAGGATCACCAAGGGGGGATGGAGGGCCTGGTAGGCCACTCTGGGGATGCTGAGTTCTACTGTGAGTGAAATGGGAAGCCATTACAAGGATTGTGCGTAGGAGCAGCATGATCTTACATGTATTTTAAAATTTAAGTATTGCAAATAGGCTTTAGGGAGACAAGAATGGAAGCAATGAGACCAACTAAAGGCTAGAGTGGTAACCCAGGTGAGAAATGAGGACTCTTTGCACTGTTGGTAGCAGCAGAGATGGAGGGAACTGAGTGAACTCTGAATGTATTTGAAGAACCAGCCAGCTGAATTCCCTGCCAGATTGAAGATGGAGTATGAGATAAAGAAAGGTATCAAAAATAACTCTCAGGGTTTTATATTTGAGCAGTGAAAAGATGGATGGAGTTGCCAGCTATTGTGACGGAGGATGCTGCAGGTCTGGGCAAGCCGATCAGGGCTTAAATTTGGAGTGTCTCTTAGCCACATGGGGGACAGAGTTGGACATATGCATCAAAATAGGAGAGGTCTGGCCTGGAGATAGATGTTTGGCAGCCATCGACATATAAATAGTATAGCTAAATGGAATTTAAAACTATGGGACTAGATGAAATCTTCACAAGAGGGAGTATACTCATGGCAAAGAAGAGGACCATGGATTTCATGAGACAAAGAAGAGGACCATGGACTTTATGAATTTTGCAAGATGAGGAGAAACCATCAAAGGACATTGACAAGCAGCAGCCAGAGAAGGAGGAGGAAAATCTAGAAAATGTAGTGTTGTAGTGTTGCCAGCATTAGAGCTCAGCATGGACTGAGTGATAAATGTGAATGTTTTTGTGGAGTAGCAGGGATGAAAACTGGACAGGCATGGCCTTAAACAAACTAAGAGTAGAGGAAGGGTAAATAGAGGCAAAACTTTTACACTGAGTTTTGCTGCAAAGGGGTACGGAGAAATGGCATAGTGGCTGGAGAAGTGAAGTCACAGTTTTTTAAATAGAAGAAATAAGTACATACTTGTATTTGAAGAAATGGACTTGGGAAGAAGGGAAATTTGGTGATGTAAGAGAGAAAGGAGAAAATCCCTGAAATTATGTTTTTGGCCAGGGAAGTAAGGGTAGAGGAGGGGTGCGCAACTGGAGTGATTGGTTTAGGTGGGAACATGGATAGTTTTGCCCATGCTGTCTGTCTGTTCTACAGGAATTGAGTTATTTCTCTGTCATTCATATTTTACTGCTTTGTCCAAACAGCAGAACTCTGTCTCCCTTGGACTACTACTTCTGGAACATGGCCATTGCTTTTGGTTTTTGACATATTCTGGTCGTCAGGAGCATTTTGATTCCTTCCCGTAAGAAACTCTACTGCTGTGGCATCTCTGCTACCCATAGTCTCTGAAATGGTGGCCACCTGTTGCTGCCCACTGTCACATCACAGGGGATTATCTGGGAGGAATCTACCATAGTTGCTGAGTGATGGACCTATGTTAAATTTTTCTCAGGATTGGGAAAAGTACTCTGTGAGGCTTTGAAAGGGAATAAATAGAAAATCATCTTTCTAGTTGTTATACAACAATGCACACTCAAAGGCACAACACATGCCCCCACGGTGCTGTTGCCTGCTGGTTAATCAGCATATTCAGGTTTCTGGAGACAGTGTTTTCTTATTATATGACTCTGAAGATGCAAAGTGTCCTTACTTCCTCTCTTCCTATTTATTGCCCTCCCCCAGATTGGCACCTGCTGAGGAGTAATTAGGGCAGTCCTAATTTGGACGGCCAAATCCTGATTACAGTGAGGGGAAAAACAGGAAATGTTCTAGTTTTGCTGCCAGCAAATGACTGACTTAAATAGAAAGCCATATACAATTCAAATGATCCAAAATGGTATAACACTGGGGAAGGAGGAAGGGAGCAGGAAGACATTGCAGTCTGATTTTCTCCCATGTGATCCTCAGCAGATATCCTTCAGAGAAATCATAAAATCTAGAAGCTCACAATGCCCTCTGCTGAGGGTTGGCTTGTCTTCCAAGCTTCCCATGAGAACCGGGGCAGCTCCTGGGAGCTTAGAGATCTGAGGAAAGGTGAAAAACATACCACCTTTCTATGAGTACCTCATTCTGGAGAGAAAGACTGTGGACTGTGCCGCAGGTAATGATGTCAGGTTACATGCTTTGGATTAAGAGGGCTTTCCTAAAAAGGGAAATGGGGCTAGAAGTCTTTTCCCTAATTCTCCACACCCCTTGGGGCTTAACGGGAAACTCAGCTGTGAATTCTGTACTGCTCGACATTAGCAATCAGGCACTTGGCCTGTGAGTCGCCTACGTCTAAGCAGAGTGCTTCCCTCCCCTTGCCTGTCCTCTGTCATGAGATCCAGCCAGCAGCTCATGTGTCCCAAAATTATAATGTAAAGATTGGAAATCACAGTTTTCGGAATTTTCTCTCTGTTCCAATTTAGCATCATCAGTTCATTAATCAATTTTTTTCCTTGGAGGTGGGGGATAAGGGGGCTCTCTGCCTTGTGTTGGGCCTCGTAGAGAATACAAATAAAACCTCTTCCCTCGTGTTAGAGGCTCAGTTGGTTTGAGTTGATTTAAGACACAAGCATGTTACTTTCAGCTCACCCCTTTCACCACTTCAGAGAGGAGCTAGAACTCATGCTGGACATGAAGAAAGAGTGAGGAGGAGAAACCTGCAGCGGCTAATGGCAGACATCAGAGCTGGCACTGGGCTAGGTACCTTGTTGACCCTTGGTATGCTCACTGAATGAATGAGGACATTTCTGCCAGACTGAACAGGACAAGCAAGCAGTGGAGCAGGATGGATGACCATGGTGCATGGGAGAAAGGCTGAGAAATCACAGTGACTAGGGTGGACAGTGTGGTTGGGTAGAAATGGGCAGGAAAGGGGATTTTTTTAACGTCCTGTTGTTATGCCCAGACCGTTTATTCCCCGAAGAAGACCACCAGAGTCCAGAGTCAAAGCTAAGCAGCAAGGATCTTTATTACAGGTTCGAACCTGGAACTCTCCCTCGCTCGTGAAACGAGACGGGCAGGAGAGCTCCCCCACTCAGCTCCGAACGATGTTATATAGTCTAAGAAAAGTGGGCATAGAGTTATTATACAAATCAGATATATGATTGGCTAGTGTTTGAACAAGGCGATTTGGCTAACTATGATTGGTTCCTGCCGTTTCTGATATTTTGGTTCAAACTTTGAGGCAGGAGAGCAGGTTTATGGCAGCAAGAGTTTATCTTACTTAAACACGTCTTGTGACCTTGCCTCAGAACTTACAAAATCTCTGGTATGTGCAAAACAAAATCTCTGGTACGTGCAGAAAACCAGGTACTCCAGAACTTACGAAATATCTGGTATGTGCAAAGATTAGAGAGCAGAACAAGGGTGTAGCGGGTAGGGGGCGGGTACACATCTATCTTTGTGTCCTTTCATTTCCCCCTTCTCATAAGTAACTGGATGTCCAATCTTGGATTTCCAGAGTCTTATAATATAGCCTCACTTTCTGGGTGCAGGAGAGGCTGGTGATGGCTACGGAGGACCATTAGTTGGATGGTATCAAACCTTTCTCTGACAAATTGTAAAATTTTATTTACCACACAGGGGCCTATAGTGAATAGAAGTAGTAAAGACATTAGGGGGCCTAAAAGGGGTGCCAGAAGGGAAAACATTGAAGAGCTCCACCAATTGTTAGCAGCTGTAGTGAATTGTTGCTTTTTCATTTCTAAGCTTAGTTCGTGTAGGCGTTGGACTCTTTCCTCAACTAACCCTGACTCATTTATATAGAAACAGCATTCTTCTTTGAGGAACATACAGGTACCTCCTTTCTCAGCCGTGAGTAAGTCTAAGGTTCTGCAGTTTTGAAGGGTGACCTGTGCTAGGGAGGTGAGCTGCCGCTGAAGGGAGGCTAGGGAATAGGCGGAGTCTTCCATAGCAACAGAGAATTGTTGTAACAGCTTGTCGTTTTCTATCATGGAGTGTTGTAGGGCCCCTCCTGCTAACCCCGCTGCGACGACAGAGGTCGTTAAGGATATTCCGGCAATTAGTGGTAGAAAAACTGCTCGTCTATGTCGCGCAGTTTTAGTTGGGGCGGTCCCTGCCCAGCCTATGAACTCTGCCGGGGTTAGCAGTGTCAGTCGGGGAACTAGGGTAACAGGGATACACAACTGTCCGTCAGAGATGCTTTTGGACAGAGTTTTTAACAGAGTCATATTACACCAGAAGAACACACCAGGGGGAGCATATATGGGACTATTAGGGTATGTAGCCAATTGGTTACAGAGGCTGTTGCTAAATGCCGAATAACAATAGGGGTATTTCTCTTGGTATGGGTCACGGTACAGGGCCACATCGGGTATCGTGACTATCGATGAGTTAAAACCTGTATAGTTTGTGGGAGGGGAGGATAGAGGAACAGCCGTTAATGGTGGTCTTCCTAGGGTTGCACACATAAAGCAAGAGGACAGGTCGCCTAAACCAGTGAGGTTGGCGAATGCTAGCCCTTCCCGTAATAGAGTTAGCCAGGAGAAGGGCTGCAAGTCTTGTGATAGCTTGGTTTCTTGCCTGTGGATTTGTGTGTGGATTAAGGGTTGAATCTGGACTAGACTTCTCCACAGATATAAATGGCTACTGGGCCAGGTACTAGTTGATGAGTAATATACTCCCCCATGTTGTGGGGTTGTCCACCGAGAGTCCCATGGGTCTCTAATTATCCAAGTGTAAGTGACGGGAGACTCAGTTTTGTAAAAATACCACCCTTGTCGTTCTCTCCAGTATCGGACAGAGTGCATCTTACAGTAGCTATATGGGCAACCTGCACTCTGGTGCCACCAATAATTTTTACAATTATATTCAGTTTGATCATATTCAAAACAGATCATGGGTATTGCTGGTTGGGCAATCTGGAACCTAGTGAAATTGAGGTAAACTATAGTATTACACCCTGAGGGGGGGCAGTCTGCGCTAGCTAGCAGTTTACCCGCTTGGGGGGTTTCCCCGGGGTGAGTTTTGTTCTCATAGAGCCAGAACCTCCAGACATAGGGATTAGACGGCGCAGCAGTGAGGAGAGTCAGATGCATAAGGCATAAAAGCATAGGTAAGCTAGACATGGTTACAGCTATGGGGATGACGGCGCAGGGTTAGCTTTAAGGGATTGTTCTTAGCTTTGTCTACAGTCTATGTAACCGGTGCTCCAGACGGCTCGAGAAGGTCGGATGTTGGGTCCACTGGTTTGACGTGTGTGTAGTGGATCCACGAAGCGATGCCTTCTACTTTGAGAGCGGTGGGAGTAGTCAGGAGTACTTGCAGTGGTCCTTTCCACCTGGGTTGAAGAGTTTCTTGCCGGTGGCGCTTGACTAGGACCCAGTCTCCTGGCTGGAACGGATGAGGCGTCGGCGGAGGTCCTGCCTCGTACAGTTCTCGTAGTCTGGGCCAAATTTCCTGGTGAATTTTCTGTAAGGCTTGTAAGGAGAACAGGAGCTCAGAGACATTATCAGTTTCAGGTTTGAGTAAGTCATCTTTTAGACTGGGGACCAGGGGTGGGGGTCTGCCATACATGATTTCATATGGTGTGAGGCCTAGTCTGTAAGGGGTATTTCGGGCCCGGAACAGAGCGTAGGGGAGAAGTACTACCCAATTAACGCCAGTCTCCATGGTCAATTTAGTTAAGGTCTCCTTCAGAGTCCGATTCATCCTTTCTACCTGTCCTGAGCTTTGGGGCCTATAAGCACAATGTAATTTCCAATTTGCCCCCAGAATGGAAGCCAAATCCTGACTTACCTTAGCAACGAAGGCTGGTCCATTGTCTGACCTTATTTGGACGGGAAAGCCATACCTGGGGAGGATTTCTTCCAAAATTTTCTTTGCTACAACCTGAGCAGTTTCTCTCTTAGTTGGGAACGCTTCTGTCCATCCTGAAAAAGTATCTACAAAGACAAGTAAGTACTGATACCCATATTTTCCAGGCTTTATCTCAGTAAAGTCTATTTCCCAATAGATACCAGGCCTAGTTCCTCTACACCTAATTCCTGCGGTGGTCTGGGTTTGGGGGCAAGCGTTGCTTAGTTGGCAGGCTTTGCAATTTGTTGTGACATCGCTGGCCAGTTCAGCTATGCGCCTGATTCTAAACTTGGCGTGCCTGATTAAATCCATCATTTGCCGGGCACCCAGGTGGGTTGTCCGGTGGATGTGTTCTAACACCTGCCGTCCTAATTTTTCTGGTAGGATGGTTTGGTCATTTATATCAGTCCACCACCCATTTTTAACCTGTTTTAGGGGAAGCGTGTTCATCCATTCGCGATCCTGTTCGGTATAGTCGGGAAAACATGGCAAATTTCGCGGGCCAGGATCAGGGAGCTGGAGCGCGAGGAGCTGACTGGGAGCTTTTGCTATGCTCCTTGCGGTTTGGTCGGCTAAGAAGTTGCCTCGAGCAATTGGCGTAGTTGGTTTCTGATGCCCAGGGCAATGTACGATAGCCAATTTCTTTGGTTTCCACAAAGCAGTTAATAGAGCTAGGATCTCTTGCTTGTTTTTTATTTCTTTGCCTTCGGCTGTTAATAGTCCCCTTTCTCTGTAGATGGCCCCATGTATGTGCGCAGTAGCGAAAGCATAGCGGCTATCCGTGTATACTGTTAGTTTTTTCTCTGCCCCTAGGGTGAGGGCCTGTGTAAGGGCTATCAGTTCGGCTCTTTGGGCCGATGTCCCTGGAGGCAAGGGTTCCGCCCAGATTACCTCAGTCTCTGACGTTACAGCCGCTCCTGCATACCGCTGGCCTTGGTGGACATAGCTGCTGCCATCAGTGAACCAGGTGAGTTCTGTGTCGGGGAGCGGACAATCTTGCAGGTCCTCCCGCACCCCATGCACCTGAGCCAGTATCTCAGTGCACTCATGGGACGGGGCATCCAAGTCTGGATTTGGCAGCAGTGAAGCAGGGTTTAAAGAGGTTGGGGGCAGAAAAGTTATTCTGAGGGGGTTTAACAGCAGTCCTTGATAGTGGGTGAGCCGGGCGTTACTCATCCATCGGTCCGGCGGCTGCCGGAGGACGCCTTCAATGGCATGCGGGGTTATAACGCGCAACTCTTGCCCCATGATAAGTTTATCAGCGTCTCGGACCATTAGGGCGGTCGCCGCGATTATCCGGAGGCAGGGTGGCCAGCCAGCAGCCACTGAATCTAATTTTTTTGACAAATAGGCAACTGGCCTCTGCCAGGGGCCTAGGTACTGTGTTAACACGGCTTTTGCAACACCCTTACTTTCATCCACGTATAAGTGGAAGGGCTTGGAGACATCAGGGAGCCCCAGCGCGGGGGCTGATAACAAGGCAGTTTTGATTTGCTGAAAGGCCAGCTCAGCCTCTTCCGTCCAATTGAAGGGCTGCCGTTCCTTTGTTGCCTGGTATAGGGGCTTGGCTAACTCAGCAAATCCGGGTATCCATAACCTACAGAACCCTGCCGACCCCAGGAATTCTCTCACTTGCCGTGTTGACTGGGGTCTAGGGATGCGTAGGACTGTTTCCTTTCGGGCTTTGGTTAGCCAGCATTGCCCCCCTTTTAATAGGTACCCCAGATAAGTTACCTCCGACTTGCAGATCTGAGCCTTTGTTGCTGAGGCTCGGTAGCCTAGCTCCCCCAGAGTCTTCAGGAGGTCCTCAGTCCCTTGAACACAAGTTTCCGGGGACCTGGCCGCTATTAAGAGATCATCAACATATTGCAAAAGAGTTATTTCAGGGTGTTGCCGCCGGTACTCACCCAGATCTTCATGAAGGGCTTCATCGAACAGGGTTGGCGAGTTCTTGAACCTTTGTGGCAGTCTGGTCCATGTTAGCTGACCGTTGATGCCCCTCTCAGGATCCGTCCATTGAAATGCAAAGAGTTCTTGACTTTTGGGAGCCAGAGGAAGGCTGAAGAAAGCGTCTTTTAGATCAAGAACGGTATACCACTGTTTTTTGGGATGTAAGGCACTCAGAAGGGTGTATGGATTGGGCACAGTGGGATGTATGTCCATGACCCTTTTATTAACTTCTCTTAAATCCTGTACTGGCCTGTAGTCCGTACTGTTGGGTTTACGAACAGGTAACAGTGGAGTATTCCAGGATGAGTGGCAAGCCCGTAGGACTCCCTGGTCTAGGAGTCGGCGGATATGGGGCGTAATTCCTTCTCTTGCCTCCAGGGGCATGGGATATTGCCGAACCCGAACCGGGTCTGTCCCTGGCTTAACTTCCACAAATATGGCAGGTCGATGTTTAGCTAGCCCCAAGCCCCCAGTTTCTGCCCACGCTTCAGGGAAACGCTGGGGCCAAGAGTCAATTCCCTGATCGGGGGGCTTTTGCTCTTGATGGAGTCAGTACTCATCTTCTAAGGTGACAGTCAGGATAGATATTGGCCTGTTTTGGGAATCAGTTATCTTGGGCCCTTCTGGCTCAAAGTGGATTTGGGCCCCCATCTTTGTCAGCAAGTCCCTCCCTAGTAGAGGGCAGGGGCTCTCTGGGATGACTAGGAAGGAATGGGAGACTTTCCCGTTCCTAAGTCTACAGTCCTCTGGGTTGTCCAGGGGTATTTTTTGATGCCTGTGGCCCCGTGCACCCAGGATGTTTTCTTAGACATTTTTCCAATTGGTTTGGTTAGGACTGAGCGTTCCGCCCCAGTATCGACCAAGAAGCGAACGGGGGACCCCTCCACTTGCAAAGTTACCCTGGGTTCGGGGAGGGGGTCCGAACCCCGTCCTCCCTAGTCAGAGTCCTGGGTAACGAGTACGGAGGTAGGGTTAGCTGGTCTCCGTTTCTTTGGGCAGTCTTTAATCCAGTGGCCACGTTCCTTGCAATAAGCACACTGATCTTTTTCTAATCCTTGCCTAGGGCCTTGCTTTTTCTGCTTTCTGTTTTGGCCATTTCCTGCCTGGGGGAAAGCTGCTACTAAGACTTTGGTCATTTCTTTGGTTGCCTTGAACTGTTTTTCTTCTGGAGTATCCCTATTATTATAAACTCGCTGGGCCATCTGAAGGAGGTCCTGAATCTGCTTTCCCTCTAAACCTTCTAATTTCTGGAGTTTTCTTTTAATATCTGGTGTTGCCTGGTTTACAAAGGACATTACTACCGCTGCCTGATTTTCTGGTGCTTCCGGGTCCATAGGAGTAAACTGTCTGAAGGCTTCCATTAATCTCTCTAAATACACAGCGGGGCTTTCTGTCTTACCTTGTAACACAGAATATACTTTATCCAAATTGGTGGGCTTGCGAGCTGCAGCCCGGAGACCCGCCATTAGAGTCTGGCGATAAATGAGCAGTCGTCCCCTACCTTCTGCCGTGTTGTAGTCCCATCTGGGCCGGGTCAAAGGGAAAGCCGCATTAATGAGGTCAGGATTTGCAGTTGGCTGGCCGTCATCTCCTGGAACCAGTTTTCTGGCCTCAACTTGGATTCTTTCCCGCTCCTCCGTTGTGAACAGGATTCGGAGGAGCTGTTGACAGTCATCCCAGGTCGGCTGGTGAGTAAACATGACACTGTCTAACAACGAGGTTAGATCTTTGGGATTATCTGAGAACCGAGCATTTTGGGACTTCCAGTTGTATAAATCACTGGTGGAAAAAGGCCAATACATGAGACGGGAGAGCCCGGTATCATCGAGCGATCCTATTTCTCTGAGAGGCAGGGCTACAGTGGAGTCAGGGAGTCGGGAAGCTTGGTCCCGCTGTACGCGGCCTCGTGTTCGGCCGGCCGGCCCCCCCAGGTTACTTTCGCTCTCGGCTGCTTCCGCTTCTCGGTTTCCCTCTACGGAAGCACCACCCTGGGGGACTGGGTCCTGCGGGATAAGGTGCGGATATGGTGGGGGAAATGTGGGTTCTAACGTTAGGGGGTCCCGGCTGTCCGGCAGCACAGGGGCCGAGGGAGCAGAGGGAGTCTTTTGTCTTGTAGGTCGCGTTACTAGGACTTTGCAGGGCTCAGGGATGAATGGAGTTATCCAGGGTGGTGGGTTTTCCACAAGATCCTGCCACACTAGAATATAAGGAATTTGATCAGGATGTCCTGACTGCCCTGGCAGGAAAATCTTAGTTTTTACCTTAGTAATAATAGAGAGGCAGAAAGTTCCTTCGGAGGGCCACCCTACGCCGAAAGAGGGCCACTCCGAACGGCAGAAAGTAACTAGCTTTCCCTTCTTTAGTTCTACGCTTAAGTTACGCCCCCGAGCCTTCACATCCTTAAAATTGGTAACAAGGAGTGAGAGCGGCGTGCTCTGGTTGTTGCCCATCTTTGGACTGCTCCTACAAAGAGAAGGGGGGACGAAAATGAGTGTGAAGCAGAGGGGAGTATCCGACAGGTCCGGTCCTGGAAGGGGAAGAAAAGGTTTTATGTTTCGTTTTGGGCTTACACTTAACACTTAACAATAACGGACAGACAGTAATAACGATGAGCATTCGCGAGCGCGTGTCGGACTTCCGACCTGAGTCAGACGGGGCAACCAAGGATGGAGGCCCCCAGATGGGCACTGGGGAACGTCTCCCACCAGTCCCGAGTGGCTGTCTTCTAGCGCGTCCGCCAAGACCGTGCCACTTACAGAACAGACCAATACAGATTACAGATTACGGATTTCGCGAAATTTCAGGGAGACAGACAGAGACAAAGACAGAGACAGTGACAAAGCCGGCTTACCTACAGATTAAGATCCGTTGACTTGGGGGTCTGGTGGGCTTGGGGGAAATCCCGGACGAGCCCCCATTTGTTATGCCCAGACCGTTTATTCCCCGAAGAAGACCACCAGAGTCCAGAGTCAAAGCTAAGCAGCAAGGATCTTTATTACAGGTTCGAACCTGGAACTCTCCCTCGCTCGTGAAACGAGACGGGCAGGAGAGCTCCCCCACTCAGCTCCAAACGATGTTATATAGTCTAAGAAAAGTGGGCATAGAGTTATTATACAAATCAGATATATGATTGGCTAGTGTTTGAACAAGGCGATTTGGCTAACTATGATTGGTTCCTGCCGTTTCTGATATTTTGGTTCAAACTTTGAGGCAGGAGAGCAGGTTTATGGCAGCAAGAGTTTATCTTACTTAAACACGTCTTGTGACCTTGCCTCAGAACTTACAAAATCTCTGGTATGTGCAAAACAAAATCTCTGGTATGTGCAGAAAACCAGGTACTCCAGAACTTACGAAATATCTGGTATGTGCAAAGATTAGAGAGCAGAACAAGGGTGTAGCGGGTAGGGGGCGGGTACACATCTATCTTTGTGTCCTTTCACTGTATTAGGTAAAAGAGTACTATCGTAGTGTCATGCGCGTCTGTGTGAAGAGACCACCAAACAGGCTTTGTGTGAGGGGTAAAGCTTTTTAATCACCTGGGTGCAGGCGCGCTGAGTCCGAAAAGAGTCAGTGAAGGGAGATGGGGATGGGGCTGTTTATAGGATTTGGGTAGGTAAAGGAAAATTACAGTCAAAGAGGGATTGTTCTCTGGCGGGCAGGAGTGGGGAGTCACAAGGTGCTCAGTGGGGGAACTTCTTTGAGCCAGGATGAGCCAGGAAAAGGAGTTTCACAAGGTAATGTCATGACTTAAGGCAAGGACCGGCATTTTCACTTCTTTTGTGGTGGAATGTCTTCAGTTAAGGTAGGAACAGGCCATTTTTCACTTCCTTTGTGATTCTTCAGTTACTTCAGGCCATCTGGGCGTATACGTGCAGGTCACAGGGGATGCGGTGGCTTAGCTTGGGCTCAGAGGCCTGACACATAGGTCTTGGTAAGGAGGATGACATGATCAAAGTGGTGTTTTACCATCTCACTGGCCCCACTGTGCTCAATAGCAGAGACTAGACACTAGGGGCTCTGGTTGCTTCTGAAGCCCTTCAGGTTTCCTATGTAGCCAGAGGCCAGGGTTCTATAGGAATGAGACTCTCCTTGAGCTGGCCTTGGAGCTTTTGCCAATCTAACTTAACTTCGAACCTCAGAACAGCCAAGGGCATACACCAGGGAAACGCTCTGCAAGCTCCAGCTTGTGACCTGTCTCTCAAAGCTATGTTGTCTCCTAACACTGATATATATATTCATTTATATTAAACATTAAATAGCTACAAAAACATTATGACCTATATACAGTATCTGTTTCATAGAGGGCATTCAGCAAATGAGCCTTTATTATGTGCTCCTATAATTTATTATGCAAAACTTTATACTAGTATTTATTCCATTGTATTGTAATTTAAACTTTTAAAATATATTATTTCATTAGTTATTGGTTTAACTGTTTTTCTTTAAAAAAAAAAAAAACACATTGTTTTTCAATTGTAGCTTCACACAGAATTATTTAGGGAAATTTCAAAATACACATCTTGGGTTCTCCATACTAGGCCGACTGAGAGTTAGACCTGGGCAAGTTTAGTTTAAAAACATCCTCAAAGTGATTCTCATGTGTTACTGGTTAGAAATCACTGGTCTGGGCCAGGCACGGTGGCTCACGCCTGTAACCTCAGCACTTTGGGAGGCCGAGGTGGGTGGATCACCTGAGGTCAGGGGTTCGAGACCAGCCTGGCCAACATGGTGAAACACTGTCTCTACTAAAAATGCAAAAATTAGCTGGGCATGGTGGCGGGTGCCTGTAATCCCAGCTATTCAGGAGGCTGAGGTAAGAGAATCACTCAAACCTGGGAGACAGAGGTTACAGTGAGCCGAGATCATGCCACTGCACTCCAGCCTGGGTGCAGAGTGAGACTTGGTCAAAAAAAAAAGAAAGAGAGAGAGAGAGAAATCAAGAAATCACTGGTCTGAACTCTTAGCTTCCAGAAGTAATTTATTATGTCATTTTCTACACACCTGTCTGCAATATCTTGCATGGTGTCTCTGTATGGGGCTTGCACTCTTTGTTTTTGATCAAGTGAATCCCTTCACTCATCCTTTCCAGTACATATCAGCTGCCCTTCTGACCAAATACAGATGCTACCCACCTAACCAGTTGCCCTACAAATTCTCTAGCAAGCAGCCAGTCCTCATTTCTCCTACCCAAGTCTACCATAATCAGATAGGAGTCTGTTGCAGTGACCTTGACATAAAGTAACAAGGACCTCGACTGGAATGAAAATAAATAATAAAGTATTAATACATAGTCTCTGTGCCAGGGACTTTATAGTCATAGCTCATCTAGTCAGTCGCAACAATTCTGTTAAATTAGATTCTCTCTGCCTTTCAGATGAGGAAACAGAGGTTCAGAAAAGTTAATAACGTGGCAAAGGCCGCAGAGCATGAAGTGGTAGTATGTGTGTGAAAAGCACTAGCTCTATCTCAGTCTTCAGCCCAAAGGAGAGGCAATGGAATTAAAGAGGAAACAGGAAACCTGAAAAATGTTTCCAATGCTTTAGAGAGACAGTGTAATAACTAGGAAAACAGACTGCAGAACAGCGGGTCTGGTTCAGTTCAGGTTCTAGCTTGCTAGTTGGCTGACCACCATCAAGTTCCCAACCTTCTATGCCTCTGTATTTCACTTATAGAATGGAAGTAATGTTAGTACCTACCACACAGGGTGGTTGTGGGGATTAAAAGTTAATATATGCCAAATGCTCAGAAGAATGCACAGCTCATGGTAAAGGCTAAATTGTCAGTCAATATGATTATTTATTGTTGCTGCATTTGATGCTGTTTTGTATTATTTACTTTTAAATTCATTGATGATATTGTTGATATTCAATAATAGGACGGTACAAGAAAGTTTTTTTCATTTTATTATTATACTTTAAGTTTTTTTTTTTTTGAGACGGAGTCTCGCTCTGTCATCCAGGCTGGAGTGCAGTAGTGCGATCTCAGCTCACTGCAAGCTCCGCCTCCCAGGTTCACGCCATTCTCCTGCCTCAGCCTCCAGAGTAGCTGGGACTACAGGCGCCCACCACTACGCCTGACTAATTTTTTTGTTCCGTTAGTAGAGACGGGGTTTCACCGTGTTAGCCAGGATGGTCTCCATCTCCTGATCTCGAGATCCACCCGTCTGGGTCTCCCAAAGTGCTGGGATTACAGGCGTGAGCCACGGCGCCCAGCTATTATTGTACTTTAAGTTCTGGGCTACAGGTGCAGAACATGCAAGTTTGTTGCATCGGTATACAATGTATACCACGGTGCCACGGTGGTTTACTGCACCCATCATCCTGTCATCTACATTAGGTGTTTCTCCTAATGCTATCCCTCCCCTAGTCCCCCAACCCACAACAGGCCTCAGTGTGTGATGTTCCCCTCCCTGTGTCCGTGTGTTCTCATTGTTCAACTCCCACTCATGAGTGAGAACATGCGGTGTGTGGTTCAGAAAGATATTTTTAGGTCATTTGTTGTTTTCCTGGTGTTTGGTGCTTCACTTGTATCATTCATTGCTTCAATCTGTTACTCATTCAAAAATCATTCATTGAGCACTTCTGGGAGCCAGCATTATTCTAGGGCTAAAGGTAGAGAAGTGAATTGACTAGGTAAGGTCCTTGCTTTTGTGGATTTTACACCTTAATGGAGGGAGCTAGATAATAATCAAGTGGAAATAAACAATAAATTTCTCATTAATAAGGATGATGTGATTAAATAAAACAAGAAGTTCAAGTGAGGAGTAAGATCAGGGAAGCCGTCGTGGAGGATACGGTGTTTGAGCTCAGTTCTGAAGGATGAGAAGGAGCCATGTGGAAATGTGGGGAAGAAAACTCCAGGTGGAGAAAGGAGCAAGTCCGAAGATGGGAAGTAGCATGAATTCAGGTTAGTGAGCAAAGAGAATGAATACTGAGTGACGTTAGACAGGTACAGGGGTCGGATCATTTGGATCATTTCTGACTGCACATGAGAATCACATGGGAGATGAAAACATATCCAGACTGAGCCCCACTTCAGACTGTGAATTGATGTATTTTTAAAATGCTTCCCAGGTGTTTTCATGTGCAGTCAGGATTAAGAACCATTAATAAAGGATCTTGAGACTAGAGAATTTGAATTTTATTCTCAGTTAAATGGGAAGACATGCAAAGTTTAAACAGGGAGTTATCTGATCTGAGATCTGCTTATAAAGATCTTAATGATATTCAAACACAGACTATATTTAAATTTGCTTTATTATGAGAAAAATCTGAACATTGACGGTTGAGACAGTTCCTTTTTTTTTTTTTTTTTTTTTTTTGAGGAATTTTGCTCTTGTTGCCCTGGCTGGAATGCAATAGCGTGAATCTTGGCTCTCTGCAACCTCCACCTCCCAGGTTCAAGCAATTCTCCTGCCTCAGCCTCCCAAGTAACTGGGATCACAGTGCCACCACACCCAGCTAATTTTGTGTTTTTAGTAGAGACAGGGTTTCACCACGTTGGCCAGGCTGGTCTTAAACTCCTGACCTCAGGTGATCCACCCATCTCGGCCTCCCAAAGTGCTGGAATTAGAGGCGTGAACCACTGCGCCCACCTGATACAGATTTTATATGAATTCTTGGTCCACTACCTGTGTTACAGTATAATTTTTTTCTTCTTGATCTTTTAAGTATCAGCTATGACCCTTCATATGAGAACTTGTCTGTTTAAAGGTTGTTATTAAATTATCCCCAAGAGTTACCTTCTGTAAACTGTCATTCCAAAGCTTTTTTCCCTAGGTCCCCTTGGATGGTTTCTGTTTTCCATGGGCGCCCTCCAGAGTTATCAGAAGTTGTCATTCTCAGGTGGACATATACATTATCATAAAGCTCTCTGACCAGCATTGAGTATGGTGTCAAAGATGTTCTGATGTTCCTCTCCTCTTTTCCTATGTATCCTGCTCCATCTTAACTGACTTTTTGGTTTTGGTTTTGTGTTCGTTTTGTTTTATTTGGCAGCACAATACTATTATCTTTGCATCCCTAATTATCATTATCACTTGTGCTGCCAGACATTTCACTGCGGTTTCATCTGCTGCAGGTCCAGTTATTCACAGTCTAAACTGGACGACGGCACTTTAATTTGGACCAGCCTTGTCCAGGGTTCATTTGTTGAGCTTGGCTCCTAGTTTTTGAAGTATCTTGAAAGATTCAGTCTGGGAAAGTAAACATCATGCCTTGGCTGTCACCAAACAGTTGAATCCAATTAGCCCCACCTGCCCCTGGTTGTTTACCTAATGAAAGACTCAGCACCCCAGCTGTGTCCAGGGACCATGCACACTCGCACTTCCCAACTGTTCCAGAGAGGAAGCGGTACACATCAGAGCCAGGCGACACCAGCAGATGTTTTCTGAATGAAATTCACTCAGCCGTATCTCGAGGGTGGACCTTTCTCTTGGCAGCCTCATCACCTGTACCAAAAGGTACACCTATTTTCCTCCTCCTCTTGGGAACAGATACAAATAGTTACACAGATGGCTGTGTCTGTGGCCCATTGAGCTGTGAATTAATGAGTACATTATGGTTCTGGTAGGGATGATTAACCTTGCTTCTCCTATGGAATAATTGTTGGAGGTATAGCTCTTCTTTTTTGAGGCTATTTGGATATGTCCTGGACTTCTGTAACCCACATGATCTGATTTATCAGAAAATCAAAAACAAATAAATGCAATTAGTCAGGGTGGACTTGCCACTTGAGTGAAAAATTTTCTTTACGGTAATTGTATATTGCTGATCAATGCCAGTATTTCAAATTAGAATATTTGGGATTACTTTGGGGATTGATGTTCGTTCTAGTATGTACTAATATATATATTGTTGAGGGCAGTATGTTAGTAGCATTTTCATTCATTGGGATGACCATTTTTTAATAAAATGGGATCGATGCATATTAGAGATAACATAATCTTGAATTACTGAATTAATCCAGTCCTTTGAAAACATGTAAGTAAATAATGTGGGTACCTTTAATGTCCTCCAACCTAACCTAATTTTTTTAGTTCAGCTAATGCTAAAATGGAAAATTCTAGCCCTTCAAAATGTACAATACCATCTTACACCTACAGCTCCGACTATTTCCTGAACCTGAGGGCAGATACAGGCCAGCACGGATGGGCTCAAAGACGTAGATGTTGACAAAATGAGTTGGGCTTGGGCTTCTCACTCTGTGAAACAGAATTTGACCTGTAGTGTGGGTCTAAGAGGAATTGAGCCATATAGCCAAGATTCTCTCTGGATATGAACAGTGAAATCTCACACAGCCAAGATTCTTTCTAGATATGAATGGTGAAATTGAAATTTTATATAATTTCCACATGTCACAAAATATTGTTCTTTTAGTTTTTTAAAAACCATTTTAAAATGCCAACACCACTGTTAACCTACAGGACATACAAAGACCACCGATGGGTAGGGTGGCCCGCAGCTCATGGTTTGCCCACCCCATTGTATCAGACAGAGTGCTAACTGGGAAGTTATGGATAAGTGTAAAAGGAGGGGTTTTGTTTGTTTTGTTTCCAAAGGGACAGATCATTGTAGGCTGACATAGTCAACAAATTCTTCACAGAGAAAGTGAGTTTTTGAGGAGACTTTCCAATAATAGGCCACCTAGGAATAAGTAGCGTAGACGGGAAAGGCTTGTTAATAATCTCTCCTTGGTTCATTTGTTTTACGAGTCAGGACTATTTTATGTTGGAATTTTTCAGAGGGGGACACACCTGTATTCATTATCCTGATTTGCATTGAATCCAGAGAGGCATGGAGAAGGGCATGGCACAGAGTGATCTGTGATTTGGTTAAATGCCAAATGACTTGACAGCTCATCAAAGTTGTTTAGTGCAGAGAAGAAAACTGAAACCATTAAGATGCTTTTAGTGCAATAAGTTATCTCGACTTTTGAAATTGAAGAGGGCTTATTTTTATCTGTATTTCAGTTCTTATATGCCTTCCATATACCAGGTATTGTGCTAGGCACTAGGGACACAAAAACTAATAAGAAATCAGCTCTGCCCTCAGAGAACTCATTGCCCTCGGAGAACTCATCATCCAGTGTGGGATTCCAGCTTGCAAAAAAGTGTAGAAGGACCAGTTAAAATAGAGGTTGGCAAACGCAAAGGTTATGGCCCTTGAGTGCACATTTAAATCACATGGGAAACTATAAAAATTTCTGTTGCCTGGGTCCCACAGCCAAGAGATTGTGATTTACTTGGTCTTGGGTATGGCTTGGGCATCTGGTTTTTAAAATAGCTTCCCCAAGTGATTCTAATGTTTAGTCGAGATTGAAAACCTCTGGTATGGGGGTGGTGAGGCACAAAAAAAGAGGACTCAGATGTACCAAGGGAGGAACTGGGGCAATGCTTGACAAGTAGAGGCAAACAAGGAGGATGAGAAAAAGGCTTTCTAGGCAGAGATGATACACAGAAGCAGGAAATAATAGATCCCATTTGGAAAACTTTGGAATACTCATTATGGGTAATATGTTCAACCAGCATAGGCAAGGGGTTGGCTAGGAATAGTGAACAGACACAAAGGAGAAAAGGAATAGCAGGAGATGAAGCTGAAAAGATAGATGTTCATGGCTTGCTAAGTCTAGCCTTGGTCTTACCTGGAATTAGAAGTCACTGAAGACTTGTAGGAAGGGTTATAACATGATTGGATTTGTAGTTTAGAAAAATGACTCTTCTGACTGATGTGGTGAGTGAACTGATGGTCTTGTAGCTGCAGGCGAGAAGCCCAGTTACAAGGTTATTGCCAAGTCCAGGTGAAAACAGATGAGGGTTAAAATATAGGTTAATAGCAGTGAATCTGGACAGGAAATGACATATTTATTAAGATATTAAGGCGGTGGAATTGGCAGGATGTGGTGACTGGGTAATTAGGATGACTCTGCGTTCGTTCCTGACTTGAATAACAGGATGGCTTGAATAGGGCACATTAGATGCTCAGTGGGAGAGAGAGAGAAGTAGTTAGTAAATTGAGTTCCTGTTGACTCATTTTAACTTGAAATGTGGATGGAACTTTCAAGTAGAGTTCTACAGTAAGCCTTTGGATATGCAGACTGGAAACTTAGAAGAGAGGGCCACCCTAGAGATAATAATTTCAGAGTCATCAGAATATAGGTGGTTCAAGTTGGGCAAGAAGATGACTGCCCAAGTGGGCGATACAGAATTCTTTGGAACACAGCATTTGAAGTACGGATGGAGAAAAAGAGCCATCAGTCTGGCTAAGAAAGGTTAGGATGGTAGGTAAAGAACATGATATGGAAAGCAAAAGAGTAATATTTCAAGAAGAGAGTAATCAAAAGTGTTGGATGCTTTAGAACAGTCAAAGAGTACAAAGAATAAAATAAAAAGTGCTCGTGGGTTGGCAGAGCAATTTCAATGGAATAATGGTTCTAGAACCCTGATTGCAGTTGATTTAAGACTGGATTTTGATTTCCTGTCAAAAGTTTGGTACGAATAGATTTAAAAAGCCCTTTTCTTGTTTCTAACTTGTAGAAATTCTGGATTAAAAAATTATAACTTTAAAAGCATTTTAAATATGTAACCAAACTCAGACAGATGAAAGAGAATTCTCCAGATGCCATGAATGAAAGAGGAATTAAAAGCCAGAAACAGACAAATGTGGAAGTTGAGTGGGCTACAAAGGTTTCAGGACCACATTTAGAGGTCAAATAGAGGCTAGCATCTTGACATCCTCCAAGCAGTGAGGGAGCTTTATCCGTGCAGAAGTTATGCAAATAACTGTTTCATTCGTATTTCTTAGTTCATTCATGAATGGAACCAAGAAAACTTGGGACTTAAGAAGGAGCTACCCAACCTAGAGTAGAAAAGTAGCCCCTAAAAGAAATCAGAATCCCACACTTCATGTGATATGTGCGAGTAAGAACCTCAATCTGTACTACCTACATAGGGCGAAAAAGCCTTAAGCCAAAAGTAAAAAATAAAAAAAGGCAAAAAAAATTAAAACCCTGTTTGGAACCAGTGAAACTCAAAGGACCCAGAGGAGGGAAATGCAGACTACCTCACAGTGATATCTTGAAAATTCAGGGCAAATGCAAGAGTCCTAAAGAGGATGTCGCACTGAAGTAGAGCTTCCAGACGCAAGTAGTAGACCACATGAGGAAATGCAGCATCATTAGAAAAGAAGGCAAATGCAACAAACAGGACACTTGACATCTATAAGAACTACCAAAGAATATAAAGAATATAAAGCCACTTCATAAAAGGAACTTAAAATTGTTGTTTTCTAAAACATTCAAGGAGATAAAGAAAAGGGCAGTTTCCATGATGCAAGAACAGGGCAGTGTGGGAGGGAAAAGCCAGTAGATTTGTAAAAGAGGCAAATAGAAAATCTAGAAATGAAAAATATAATAACTAAAAATTTTTCAAAAAGCAGTAGATGGGTTACGTCATAAAGTAGACCTTGGAGAGAGATTTCATGAATGAGAGGTGAGGCAGGGAAGTCAATTAGTGCAGGCTGCTCCTTTGATGAATGCCTTTGAAGGAGAGGGAGCAGCTTTGTTAGAGAGGAATGCAGAGAAGAAATTCATTCATCCAGTCATTTTTTTTTTTTTTTTTTTTTTTTTTTTTGAGACTGAGTCTGGCTCTGTCGCCCAGGCTGGAGTGCAGTGGCCGGATCTCAGCTCACTGCAAGCTCTGCCTCCCGGGTTTACGCCATTCTCCTGCCTCAGCCTCCGGAGTAGCTGGGACCACAGGCGCCCGCCACCTCGCCCGGCTAGTTTTTTGTATTTTTTAGTAGAGACGGGGTTTCACCGTGTTAGCCAGGATGGTCTCGATCTCCTGACCTTGTGATCCGCCCGTCTCAGCCTCCCAAAGTGCTGGGATTACAGGCTTGAGCCACCGTGCCCGGCTCATCCAGTCATTTTTAAAATAACAGAGGATTAGGGACTATATAATGGAAAGAGTAAAAATACAGGAAAAAGGGGAGATAGGTCGGGGAAAAAAGATCCCCAAGAGCCTAAGTAGAGGAATTACTGGAAATGAATGAGGGTGAAACAGATTTGAACATATCTTTGTTTGGGATAGGAGGTCAAATATTTGAAAGTATGTAAGTAGATCCCTTCCTTTCTCTGTCAGATAAGGAGGATATGGGGGAATAAGCAATGAGCAGATACAGAAAGGGCAAATGTTTTTTAAAGAAATAGCTACTAAGATAAATGGGGAGATGAGCCTGATCAGAGACAGGTATAAAGAAGTCAGAGAACATTGAGGGTACACCTGCAACAGAATCTCATATCTGAGGTGGTACCACGCTGTAAGATTGCACCTAGCAGTGCGAGTGTAAGATGGTAAAAGTTAAATTGTTGGATTAGTCCATAAATATTGCAGAAAAGATGCAAGGAAATAACAAAAGAGGGAATAGAAAATAGCAGTAAGAAAGTAATTTGAGAGATTGGAGGGAAGAAGTTTCTGTAATCCAATTTTTGTGTCTCTGACCATGGTTACTATGAGAAAACGTTTGCTTATAGTGAATTAAAAGAATTCTAGAATCTGTTTTCCTCCTGCCTCACCTAATTTCCCATGCAAGTGTGCCTTGAGCTCAAAACTTTAGAATAAGAGAGCAAATAAAGAGCTGTCTTATTTATTCCAGTTATTTTAAAAGAACCAGGGTAATATTGCTCCCTACAACAGTGTTCCCCAACCTTTTTGTCACCAGGGACTGGGGTGGGGTTTGGGGGGAGAAAAGGGGATGGGATGGTTTCGAGATGTAACTGTTCCACCTCAGATGATAAGACATTAGTTTCTCGTAAGGAGCATGTGATCTAGATCCCTCGCATGTGCAGTTCACAATAGAATTTGCACTCCTATGAGACTCTGATGCCTCCGCTGATCTGGCGGGAGGGGAGCTTAGGTAGTAATGCTCACTGGCCTGCTGCTTACCTCCTGCTGTGCCGCCCAGGTCTTAACAGGCCACGGACCAGGACCAGTCTGTGCCCCAGGGCTTAGGGACCCCTGCCCTACAACACGAAACTATGTTAACTTAAGTCAATCTGTCATGAATCAAGGTTTGTAGGCTTCAGCTTTTTGTTTTTGTTTTTGTATTGTAGAGAGGGTCAATCTATGTTGCCCAGGCCAGTCTTGAACTGCTGGCCTCAAGCAGTCCTCCTGCCTCAGCCTGCCAAAGTGCTGCAGTCATAGATGTGAGCCACTGCATCTGGCCCAGGCTCCACCTTCTTTTGTCTACAAACATTAATTCTCTGCTGGGTCAAGGAGGTATCATACATACATGCCATATATATTGTGTATTTGGAAGTGCAGAATGTCCCCCAGTACCAAAAGAGATTCCTGCCTATGATGAGGGCAATCTCCTGGAGTCTTGGTCAGTCTCAGAGACTCTGTCACTTCTGTCACCTAGTATTGCTGACGAGGATATTTAGATCATTAAAATTAGTTATAGTGACAAATGTTGAACAGAAAGAAAAGCTTTTTAATTAAATTGAACTTGAACATTTAAGATGAATTTACAGGTAACATTCTGGTAAGAGCAGTGTTAATAGCTAACCCCTGGGCCCTATTAAAAGACTTGAAGCCTGTCAGCTCTAGGTCACTAGTCAGAGCCCGCTGGAGATGGCAGCAATCAAAGGCTTTTTCTGCCTGACATCTGGGGCTCAGGGTTTCTTAATGATGGTAGATTGGCTGTGAAGAGAGGGGCGTCCATAATTCAAACAATACCCTCAACTAGAACTAATTGATAATTTAAACCAAGAAGTCAGAGTACAACCTTTTGTAACACTTCTGTCACCTTTCAGGTACTAGTTATGTTGTCACTTAATAGCATTGTTTAACATGGTTATCCCACTTTTTATTCAAAGATCCCACTGTTTCTTAAAAGATTCCCCCAAAACGTACCATACACTTTTATTTATCCTAAGGGATCAAATACAGTAAGAGGACCTAGTTAGTGTTTTCAACTGTCACAATTACTCAAGAACTAAGAAACTAAGAATGAAATCTAGAAATGCTGTTTCCCAGTAATGTGACTTATTAATGGGTATCACGGACTCCAACTTAGATAATGGATTATGTTCAAAAGAGAGATGAGTGTGATCTCTTTTTTGCAGCAAAGGTAGATGGAAATACTAACTGAATACCAGGCATCATGCTACAGTGTCTCTTTTCTATTGGCTGTGTTTAGGGGTATTGTCCAGTCAGAAGAAAAACTTGTTATCAGTGCATCCTGGGCAAAAGATGATGATATCAGCAGACTCTTGAAATCTCTACCAAACTGGATGAATATGGCTCAACCCAAACAGCTGAGGCCAAAAAGAGAGGAGGAAGAAGATTTCATAAGGTAAAGGGTCCATTTTCTAAGTTGTACTAAACATGGGGAGGAAGCACATCTGTTTAACCAATCTTTTCTTACATGAGATTTCGGCCAATTCTAAAAATCAAACAGCAATTACTTGAACTTAGTAAAATCTATTTTCCTCCTGCCTCACCTCATTTCCCATGCAAGTGTGCCTTGAGCTCAAAACTTCAGAAGGAAAAACATTAATGTGAGTCAAATTTGGAACATTGCTAAATTGGGTTAAAATATCTCTTAATTTATAGGTTCTTCTTTCCTCTTAGAGGAAAAATAGAATTCATTCATTCATTCATTCAGCAAAGCTGTTTATCGCCCCCATATGGGCCATACCCTTTCAAACATGAGAGTAAGATAAATTTGTGTCCATACAGAATATGTTATGATTGTTCTTAACATGTTCTTCAGTCCATAAAACTGTTTGTTGGGCTTTCTGGAAAACACAAATGTGCTTCCTGTGTGTGTGTTCACGTACTTTGTATCATCTGTGATTGTTTTCTGTGTTTTAACAAAAGTAGAGTCTTTCTTTTAACTTTGTCACTCAACATTTGCCTTTGTTCAATTTAAATTATTTACTTAGCCATGAAAATGTGGCCTCATTTGATGAAGCTACTCATTTCCATATGGCTGGCTTGCCACAGTGAAACATTTTCACCTCTGTCACTTTAGAGCTGTGTAAAGTAGAAAAACAATGGTGGTAATACTTTGTCACATCAAAGTTAGGTTTAATATTATTTTCTTTTGCCTAAGTGAATTGAATAAGTGGTAAAAATAAAATAAAAGCATTTTAAGGAAACAAAGACTAGAAGAGGAATAAAAGGAGTAATGGCCCATGTTTTAATTCATCACAGAACTGTGTTCTTGTCTTTCTCTCTCTCTCTCAAACTGTTTAACTGTAGACAAATCTTTACTGCTCACAAAGTTAACCTATAATCATACACTGTAGTGTCATATTTTTACCAACATTTTAATATGAAAATTTTCTATAGCGTCATGTTAAACTTTTTCAAAACCATGACACGCAAAAGTGCATGTGTAATTTAACCTAAATTCTTCCTGTTTATGTTTTTCTTCCTTATTTTTCACAGTATCTGAAAGAAACTTGTTAGCTAGTTAATTATATAAGAAAACTCTCTCTCTCACCACCTTCATTTTTTGAAGGAGCAATTTTAGGTTTACAGAAAAACTTGGACAAAAAGTACAGAGTTGCCATAGATCCCCTTACACCTCCACCAACCATTTCCTCTGTTTTTAACATCTTGCATTCATGTGGTATATTTGTTATAATTGATGAGCTAATACTGATACAATATTAATGACTAAAGTCTGTAGTTTACATTAAGGATCATTCTTCATATTCTAAATATATGTGTTTTGACACATGTATAAGGAATACATCCACCATTATAGTATTATGCAGAATAATAATTTTGCTGCCCTAAAAACTTCCTGTGTTCTCCTATTCATCCCTCCCTCCCTCGACACCCTGAACCCCTGGCAACCACTGATCTTTTTATTACCTCCATAGTTTCGTCTTTTGCAGAACGTTATACAGTTGAAATCATACAGCATGTTTCCTCTTGGGAATGACTCCTTTTGCTTAGCAATATGCATTTAAGTTTCCTCTATGTTTTTTTATGGTATTATTGCTCATTTCTTTTTAACTCTGAATTATGTTCCATTTCATAGATGTACTACTTTATTCACTCATCTATTGAAGGATATCTTAGTTGCTTTCAAGTTTTGGCAATTATGAACAAAGGTGCTGTAAATAATTTGTGTACTGGTTTGTGTGTGGATGCAAGTTTTTAACTCATTTGAGTAAATACCAAAGATTGTGATTGCTGGATCATAAGGGTAAAGTATGTTTAGTTGTATAAGAAACTGCCAAAATGTATTCCGAAGTGGTTGTATCATTTGACATTCCTAACAGCAAGGAACAAGAGCTCCTGTTTCTCCACATCCTTGTCAACATTTGATGCTGTCAGTGTTTTGGATTTTAGCCATTCTTATGAATGTCTAGTGATATCTCATTGTATTAATTAGCAATTTCCTAATGACATGATGTTGAACATCTTTTCATATGCTATTTGCTGTCTGTATATCTTTGGTGAAGTGTTTATTCAGATCTTTTGCCTACTTTTTAATTGGGTTATGGATATTCTTGTCCAGTTTTAAGAGTTATTTGTATATTTTGGGTAGCAGTCCTTTATCTGATAAGTATTTTGCAAAGATTTTCTCCCAGCCTGTGGTTTGCCTTTTCATTCTCTTCACGGTGTCTTTTGCAGAGGAGAACTTTTAATTAAGTCCTACATATTTTTTTGTGAATTGTGCTTTTCTGTTTTCTCTTGTTTTAATTATTTTATATGATCCCATTTTTCTTGTCTTTTACCATATTAGTTATACTTCTTTTTTTACTTCTTGCATTCGTAGTATACATTTATAACTAATCCAAGTCTGCTTTCAATAACACTGTACCACTATACACTACACTATACACTACAAGTAAGAATTAGAAAGGTTTATTTTTACCTTTGTTTATTCCTTCCCTAATGCTCCTCCTTTCTCAGTGTAGATCCAGGTTTCTGATCTGTATCAATTTTCTTCTCTCTGAAGAACTTTTGACATTTCTTGCAAGACAGATCTACTGGCAGCAAATTCCTTCAGTTCTTATTTGTCTGAGAAAGTGTTTATTTTTTCTTCACTGAAAGGATAATTTCACTGGGTACAGAAATCTAGACTGATGTATTAGTCAAGGTTTTGCAAAGAAACAGACCTAATAGGATGGAGGAATGGATAGACAGATAGATTGATTGACTGATTATAGGAATTAGCTCATTAAATTATGAGGCCAAGAAGTTCCACCATCCACCATTTGCAAGCTGGAGAACAAGGAAAGTCAGTGGTGTAATTTATTCCAAGTCCAAAGACCTGAGAACAGGGGTGGAGGGTGGGGCTAGTGTAAGTCATGGAGTCTGAAGGCCTGAGAACCAGGAGCTTCAGTGTATGAGGACAAGAGAAAATGGATGTCCTGCTCTAGCATGCAGAGAAGGACTTCACCCATCTCCACCTTTCTGTTCTATCCAGGCCCTCAGTGGATTGGATGATACCCATCCATGTTGGTGGGGGAGGATCTTCTTTACTAAGTCTACTGATTAAAATGCTAATCTCTTCTAGAAACACCCTCACAGACACACCAGAAATGTTATACCAGTTATCTGAGCATCTCTTAGCCCAGTCAAGTTGACATATAAAATTAAACATCACAATTGATTGTTGTTGTTGTTTTGTTTTAACAATTAAATATTTCATTCCACTCTCTTCTTGCCTGCATGATTTCTGAAGAGAAATCTGATATAATTCTTGCCCTTGTTCCTCTATAGGTTTTTTCTGCCTCTGGTTTCTTTAAAGATTTTCTTCGTCTTTGATTTTGTGTACTTTGAATATGATATGCCAAAGTGTAGAATTTATGGTGTATATCCTGCTTGGTGCTTTCTGAGCCTCCTGAATCTGTGGTTTGGTATCTTTAATTGATTTGGGGTAATTTTCAGTTACTCTTGCTTCAAATATTTCTTCTGTTCCTTTTTCTCTTTCTTCTCCTTCTGATATTCCCATTATGCATATGTTATACCTTTTTAAACTGTCTTATAGTTCTTGGATCACATGTTTTTTAACTGTCTCAGAGTTCTTAGATATTCTGTTGTTTTGTTCTTCTTTTCTCTTTCTGGCTCAGTTTTGAAGGTTTCTATTGACATTTCTTCAATGTCTCCAGTTCTTTCCTTGGCCATATCCAGTCTATTGCTGAGCCCATTGGAGGCATTCTTCATTTTTGTTACCCAGTGTTTTTTATTTCTAACATTTCCTCTTGATTCTTTCTTAGAGTTTTCATCTCTTCTTGCATTACCTGTAGTTTGCTTTTTATTGGATATCTATTTATTATATATACATACTTTTAATGAAGCATAATAAATATGTGAGAAGGTGCACATATCAAAGTCACAACTGTGCCAATTTTTACACTTTTCTCTTTCGTAACCAATCCTCAGATCAAGAAATAGCAGATTAGCAATAAGAAATAGAACATAGCAACAAAGGGCCTTCTTGTCCTCCTTCCTTCTAGTTACTGCCTGCCTCTTGAAAAGTTACCCTAGCTGACTCGTAACTACTAGACTAGTTTAATCTATTTTTGGACCTTATATAAATGGAATCATGCAATTATATACGTTTTTATTTTTATGACAGTCTTCTTATGTTGCACATTATGTGAGCAAGATTCATCCATATTGTTGTATATAGGTTCTCATTACTCCATAGTCTATATTGTATTTCATTATGTTACTGCAACAAAGTTTTTAAACAATTTATACGTGTGTGTGTCTATGTGTGTGTATGTATGTACATGTGATTGTGTATTCATACAGACATCATTCTGATGGGCACTTGGAACTATTTCAGATAGTGCTGTTGTGAATATCCTGGGGGTTTGTGATAACCATATATATGCATTTTGGTTGGGTATATCCTAGGAGTAGAATTTCTGGGTAATAGAGTATGCATATGTTGAGTTTTAGTATACACTGCCAAATAATTTTCCAAAGTGGTAGTAAGAGTTTATACTTTTTTTTTTCTTTGAGACAGAGTTTCGCCCTTCGCCTAGGCTGGAGTGCAGTGGTGCAATCTCAGCCCACTGCAACTGCCGCCTTCTGGTTTCAAGAGATTCTCCTGCCTCAGCCTCCCAAGTAGCTGGGATTACAGGCGCCCACCACAATGCCCAGCTGATTTTTGTGTTTTTAGTAGAGTCGGTTTCACCATATTGGCCAGGCTTATCTCGAACTCTTGACCTTGTGATCTGCCCACCTCGGCTTCCCTTATAGTGTTGTATGAGAGTTCTAGTTGCCCCATATCTCACCAGCACTTAATTTTTTATTTTAGCCAGCCCAGTAGGTTTATAAGGGTATCTCGTTGTCATTTAATATGCATTTATCTCTTGAACAATGAACTTGAATACTTTTTTATGTGCACTTACATATTTATTGGCCATTTGAATATCCTCTTTGGTAACATATTTGTTCAAATCTATTGCCCATTTTAATTAGCTTGCCTGTCTTTAGTGACTTTTAAGAGTTCTTTGCATATCTGGATGTAACATATTTGAGATAGATAGATAGATCGACCGACCAGCAGATCTTCTCCCACTGTACAGGTTGCCGTTTTTACTCTCTTAATGGTGTCTTTTACTAAACAGACTTTTTAAAGTTTTAATAAATTGAATTTGTTATTATTTATGGACAGGACATTTTGAATCTATTTAAGAAACCTGTGATATACCAAAGTCACAGAGATGTTTTCTTCTAAAACTTTTATTGTGCTGAACGTATTTTCCCCTGCATCTGATATAAATGATAAGCTCTTACATTTTTATTTCCTCTGCCTGTTCTCTTCCCTTCATTTGCATCATGTTGTCATGACTATAATGTAGAGAGTAACTTGAGGGGTTTTTTTCTATCAAGACAGGTAAAGAATGATTGAGAGATCGTTAGAGCCCTGAGTAGAAATAATTAAACTGACCTTAGGACAGAGGTCAAGCCACAAGGCTCCACTCTTTCACAGTATTGCCATAATATTTTCCCACTGCCAGATTTTGAAGACACCTGGGTGAACATGTCCCCACTCGTTCTCTGTAAGCATACTCACCTAACTACAGCTGTCAACCTTAATAGTTGCACTACAAGCAGTTTCTGGAAGAAAAAATATTTTTTCCCAACTTTGCAGATTATTTTAAATGACTAAATATCTTCTTCTTCTTGTCCCTCAGCCTATTTTTGTGTAACTCCTTAATTGTATTCGATGCTTAGCAGTGGGATTTTCCATCAGTCTTATTAGGTATCTTCAGTAGTTTAAATTGAAGGGAATGCTTTCTAGCCTCATTCCAGAAGAGAGAATACTGATCCAAAGAAATGAGCTTTTACCACCTCATGCTTCTGATTTAGAAAAGCTAGAATCAAGGTCCTGGCTTTCTTTATTCTCATTTTGCTCACTGAGTTATATCACTTTCCATCTTAAATTTGAAGGCAAAACAAATTAAATGTATATTTTTTAATGCGTGAAGTAAAATGTAATCTTAAGTGTATAACCAAATGTAATGTTATATCTCATTATATACCATCCCAGATCAAAATATACAATTTTTCTAGTATCCCCAAAAGTCTTGCTCTCAGAGTAACCACTAGTCTGACTTTCATCACCATAGTTTAGATTTACTTGTCTTTTAATTTTATATAAATTTAATCATAGCATCTGATTTATTTTGTTCAATATTATGCCTAAAGGATTTATCCACGTTTTTGCTTATAGACATGGCTTGAAAAACAAAACTATATTTGCCTTAACAAAAGAAAAGTAACTTTTAGGTCTATTTGTTATATGATTGACTCTTTCCTTTTAACCTGTTACATTCTCTATCCCAATTAGAAGTTTAAAGCAAAGGTAAGTAGAAGAGGACACTCTTCATTGGTATTCCAATGCGGTAGACTTGACAGAGTGCCTTGATTTAGCACTTTAGAGTACCATAGAATATGGCATGAGCCAAAAAGACTGAAAAGTCACAATTTCCCCCTGTAATTAGTTTTTAAAGCTCAGAGGGTTGCTTGGCACATAGATGAATATAGAATCCAGTGCCCTTTGCATTGAATAAAGGTTATGTTCCCTTCATTACTAAATGAGGCTCTTTTCTATTCTTGTTTTTTAACTAAAAAATAAAATGTATTATTTCCAGGCTTAACTTTGAATGGAGGGAGGAAAAATAGGTCAAGCAAGGGCTTTCATAGAAAAAAGGAAAATAGCAAATATCCTTTTATTCCCAAAGAAGCTGAAAGCAGGCTTTCTAGCCCATTGTCTTTGCACCTGCCATATATATGTATATATTTATCCTTTTGAGATCAATGAGTATCTGCTGGTAAAAGGCATTCCTGCTTTCTGGAGATGTAATTAACAGAAGGGATAAGGTGTTGGGGGAAGCAAAGGGGACAGGGAAGGAGCTAGGGAGGCCATGTGTATTAGAAAAACAGCAGCCGCCCCGTCCCCCCAAAATTGTTACCCCCATTTCATTCATACCCTGAATGAAAGAAGAAGAATCAGTTCTCTAGAGCCGGGTTTGAAAATCCTTAAGTGGATAGGTGTGATTGGCAGGACCTGGAGCAGAATTTTCAGGTGCTAAAGGTCAAGCAAGATATAAAACCTACAGATTAGTCTTAAAAGATGCACAATAAATAATTAAGATTGTGCATGTAATCCCAGCACTTTGGGAGGCTGAGGTGGGTGGATCACGAGGTCAGGAGTTCGAGACCAGCCTGACCAACATGGTGAAACCCCGTCTCTACTAAAATAGAAACAAAATTAGCCTGGAGTAGTGGCACATGCCTGTAGTCCCAGCTACTCAGGAGGCTGAGGCAAGAGAATTGCTTGAACTCAGGAGACGGAAGTTGCAGTGAGCTGAGATTGGGCCACTGCACTCCAGCCTATGTGACAGAGCGAGACTCCGTCTCAAAAAAAAAAAAAAAAAAAAAAAAGAATTAAGATTGTTCAGTCTATTCCAACAGTCACAGCAATAAGAGTTGTCAGTGCCTGGCACTGTACAGCAGCAGTACAAAGTTTCAGGAATTATTGTTCCTACTCAACATATGAGGAAATTGAGGTGCAGAAGAAGTAAATGACTTCCCCAAAAACACAGCCACTAAGTGACAGAGCTAGAATTTGACTCTAGGTAATCTGACTTCCAGAGCCACCACACTATGACTGACCAGCCTAAAAATGGATCAGGAATTTGCGGATTTTGACATTTGAATTATTCCTTCATTTTCATTGATCATCACAATCTTGACTGATATTTGATTCATTTTATGCTAATGTCAGAGACATTTATCATATAAGCATTTTGACTCTAGATTTTGTTTTCTATGGTATTCATTATATTATACCTAATGTATTATATTGTTACCGAATGTGTTACAATGTATTATATTGTTATAGGTTCTCTCCCTTCCAATAACAGGTTGTTAAACAGAACATCCAACTGTATTTGGAGGAAAAACAATACATTGAATCTAGGTGCTTTAAAACTGCTTGTCTTATTTTCCTCTGAGTTATATGTCTGACTAATCAATGCAAAGAAAAAATAATAATCATTGTTGAAAAGAAGATGGGGGAATGAAATATAAAAATGATATAAAATAAATTATATAGGTTTTGGATGGAGGGTGATGCAGTCCTGAATAGGGAAGAGAGACTAAAGGACATTTTGTAGCTATTTGTAGTTATTGAGTTATTCGGAAAACAACTTTTTTATTTTGTCTGGAGAATCAGATGAGTGGTATGTTTATTATGACTACCTTTTGGGGTTTTATGAAATTAGGAAGTCAACATGATTAACAGCAAAATATTCGTTTCCAGCAAGCAAGATGGTTGATCTTAAGTTATTATTTGACGTGAGTCATATGTTAAGTGTTCAGTGAAAAAGGAATAAAAGCAGAAAGCAGGTTTGCACTTTTACTTTTCTTCTGTGGAATCCTTTTAGTATAGGTCCTCATACCATAGGTCCTCAGTAAATGTTGAATGAATGAGAAGGATCAGCTAGTCCTCAAATGAAAGGAATAAAATGTAAAAACAAAAAAAATGAGGAGGCCTCAGGCTTCAGTGAACTCTCTAAAAGTTACATGCATAGTAAGAAATTCCCTTTGGAAAGTCACTGGCCTACATTCGGTCCTCAACAACATCATTAACTAGTTTGTTTTGTGTTTGTCCTTAGTAGTTCTTTATACCTCTTCAATTTTTTCATCCAATTCAGATTACACAATTCTAAGAGAAGCAGAAAGCAGGGCTAGGAATGTGTTTAGATGAGGAAATTATATGAATAAAGTAGAACACAAATGATTCTCAGAAAAGTTCCTGTTGGAAATTTGAAAGGTTCTCAACGTAATATAAGCCACAGCTGTTAAAAGGTTCCAGCTAACTATAACTACCAAAGAATCTTTAGATAAGTTTGAAGGAGTAAATGAAAGGAGTGCAGCAGGAAAAAAAAGACTTTAGCTGTCTTGAACAAAATGTTCATATTTATGTTCATAAATTGGAGACATTTATTTCATTATATCTGGATGCGTAATATAACTTTTAAAATATAATTATAAAAGGAAAGACAAATCAGAAAACATGAATATATTAAATAAGTGCAAGAGTAGAAAATGCTTTACTAAAATATTTTCTTTGCCGCAGTTAAATGAGGTGAAGGTCGTAGATGGATATAGGATGCTGCCAGGCAAGTCTGGATGAGAAGCTGACTTAAATCTCAAAACTAAACAAAAAAGACAGGTCATTAACTGGAGACTCAGCTGCAAACATATCAATTAATGTTCAAGATGATTGAATTAGGCATTCTGTTATTATATGAAAATGATACCATTCTTGTTAGCATAAGATTGGCAGTAAATGGAAAAAAACAAAATGTAAAATCTCCTCTACACATCACATTAATGCTAGTGTATTTGGACAATTATTTGAGAATTATAATTATCTGTTAGTATCATTAAAGTGTTACTAATTTATTTTCTACATTTCATTTTTTATTTAATTTCAGATATAATTATTTAATTTTTTTCCATTCAAGTGGACATTTAATTCCATTCCTCTTTCATTTGAGGCTTAATAAAAGAAAAAAAATGCAATTCTCCCAAGGTAGTCCCACTTAGCCCTTGAGAAAGACAGGCTGGCAGTGGTCACCTGTGCTGTTGTGGTGGTGGGCGCAGGATGCCTGTGATCAAGCCTTGGGTAGGTTGCAGGCAGAAGTGTTCCGAAGACAAGGGCAAGTGGTGAGACGGTCTAGAAGCACTACCAAAAGCCCGTGCCTGCTGTAGGCTTTGCCCCGCTCTGTCTCTGCTGATGCCTGTTCTCTGCTGCAAGCTGAAATTCCCTGCCCGGGGGTGAAGGACCATTTACCTCCTTACATCTGTCGTTCTCTCCTTGTTGAATTGTTTCCACTTCCTAGTCCACCATCCTCTTTCATACTCACCTTTGCCATCAAGATTCAGCTCTGGTATCAACTCCTCCAGCATCTCCTCCCAGAAACCCTCCTCCTGCTCCACAATCCACCCTGCTCCCCTCGCTCACAGTCTGTGGGTGAGTCAAACAAGTAAGCAGACTCTTAGTAGTGTGGTGAGTACTACTGCTGGAGGGAAAAATATGGATAAACCTACACAGAAGAGGCCAGAGAACTAAAAAGCATACTATAACTACATTAGAAAGACAAAGGGGATGGAATTGGAGCTCAGGGAAGGTGGTCCTCACCCATCCATCAAGCAAGAGGTCAGAACACAATGTCTAAAATTAACATCAACAAGTAGCCGTTTCAACAGATTCTTCAGAGAGATGGCGAAAGTCACTGAAAGAATTTTAGAAAGAGCAGTACCTTTTTTTTTTTTTTTTTTTTTTTTGAGAAAGCGTCTCCATCTGTCGCTTAGGCTGGAGTGCATTGGCGCGATCTTGGCTCCCTGCAACCTTCGCCTCCTGGGTTCAAGCGATTCTTCTGCCTCAGTCTCCCAAGTCACTGGGACTACAGGCACTCACCACCATGCCCGGCTAAGTTTTGTATTTTTAGTAGTGATGGGGTTTCACCATATTGACCAGGCTGATCTTGAACTCCTGACCTCGTGATCCATCCGCCTTGGCCTGCCAACATGCTGGGATTGTAGGTGTGAGCCACCACGCCTGGTTACAGTAGTACCTTTTTAAACAGTTATATGTGGTTGTTTCTGGGGCACAAGACTGAGACTGGGGAGTGGTAGGACAGTGGGGTCACTACTGATTCATGTAGGTTATTTAACCATGGGTAATTATTCCTTTGGTTTAGAATTGTTATTTGCTTTAAAAATAATTCTCCACATATCCTCAAACCCTGTGACTGCTCTGATAGTTCCCTGCTGCTCCCAAATACGTTGTTGTTCTAACACTTCTATCCCAGAGAAAAAAATGGATCATCTTAAGCCATTTTCACTTTTTTGCCAATTTTACACAAAGCATTTACTCTTCTGTATAGTATCTGTTTTTTTTTTTTCTTTCCAACTTTTATTTTAGATTCAGGGATATGTATGCAGGTTTGTTACATGGGTAAATTGCGTGTCATGGGGATTTAGTGTACAGAATATTTTATCACCCAGTTAAGAAATATAGTACCCTATGGGTAGTGTTTTGATTCTAACCCTCCTTCTACCCTTCACCTTCAAGTAGGCACATGTCTACTGCTCCCTTCTTTGTATCAGTGTGTATCTCATTTTGCCCCTGCCAAGGTTCACATCTCTCTCTTCCTTCCTCCTAAAACCCCCTTCCCTACTCATTCCTCATCCCTTCTCTTCTCTGTTCCAAGAGAAAAGAAACCTTACCTGATACTTCGTTTCTTTTGCCTGAGGTCAATTGTTTAATATCTCTGCTCTGAACAGATATCAGTTCTTCAAGAGGAAATCATGTGGCAATTTGACAGATAACCAAGACAGTCAATAAGCTGGTATCCTCAGGGGAAGGAGTTCAATGCTGTGTAAAGTATGGCTTTTAAACCCATACTCATTCTCAGTAGTGGAAAAACCAGAGTATTATGTGTTCAACTTATAATAAGTGATTATTGGTTATTTTGCTCCTATCACCTGGTAATCTATTTTGAAGTTCAGGAATTCTTTGTGGAAAGTTATTGTTATAATTATGCACTGTATAATGCATATTATACAGTGACTCCTGGCAGAAAAACTGCATACCTACAGAAGTCCTAGCACCTAAAGAAAAAACATGAACCTAATTGTTTATACCTAGTGTTGCTTGACAATTTCTATGAAGCAAAGCTAGTGGCCAAGCTTATTTGAGTGTCTTAGCTAAAGAAAGATGCATTCTTTTTCCAAGCTCGTAGAGCATTTCCATGCAATTGTGTTCCAAGTCTACATATCATAACTCTGAAGCTGGTGCTGTCAGCATCAAAGTACTACATGCTGCTTTACAGTTAGCTTTTTGCTTAGTTTCTAGTATCAGTTTTCACGGAATTTTTTCACTGTCTTTACCCACTGATACATCAGTGTACTCTTCTGCTTGGTACCAAAAACGGGGATACAAAACGTGGAGAAACGCTGAGACTGAGCCTGGGGTTCCTGACCCCCTGTGCCGCTAACTCCCCGTGTGTCCCTTCCTCCTCTGCACCTCCAGCTCTTCCTCTGTAAACGACAACCTGTGAGTCTCCAACTTACTGGCTGTGTTTTTTTAAGTGATGTTTGTGTGTGTGTGTGTATGTGTTTATGTGTATTTATTTGTTTTAACTAGCTTATTAGGTCATATTTAACATCCCGTAAAGCTATGTTTTTAAGTCAGATATTTATGCTTCAGAGTAAGTTGGAACCCCTTGTGTAGTCACCTAATGTATTTCTACCCATTTTGTGGAACTTTGAATATAATCGTACTATTTTTAGTTACTACTTTGGGTTCTAGTTTACATTTATGGGTCTTTTTTTTTTCAAACGTTCGTCATTTATTTGATGTCTCAGAAACAGAACCTCCGATTGTAAAGCTGTTTTAAAAGAAAATTGTGTCAATTTTTTGATAATTACTATTTTCCAATGAGGTTTCCAGAAAAACAGTATCATACAACCAAAAGCTGCCTGTAATTACTTTTGAAGGATCCAGTTCTTAGATAAACTCAGGATTCAACACTGATATCAAAGATGTAAGGTTAATGACCAGAGTGCCTAGCCAGTTTTATTGTTCTAGAATTTAAGTGTTTAATGACAGGCATCAAATGAGTCACACAGGAGTGGCTCAATAAATAAATACTTGTTGAATGAATGTATGTCTGTATTCATGTGCTACTTGATATATAAGTAATGGATTCAAATAAGAGAAAGGATAGTATAGGAGGAATCTCAGAATATGGAGTACAGAGACTTAATTGTTTGCCCAAATTCTGAGCTGTAGTTTTATATTGGCAATTGAAAATTACTCAGAAATAAAAAAGTTATCTATTTAATATACAGAATATATTTTTAATAATATAGGCAAAAGAACAACAATTATGCTGCTAGGAAAGAAAAACTGTAACTTAAACTAAAAGTATAATTATAGAGAAATTTTAAAGAATTTCTTCTCATACACATTATATAGATCTGAGTCAAATAGGAACAGGTTTTTTGAAACATCATAAATCTCTCATACTAATGCATTTGGACTTATCACACACCTGGACCTGTGATTAAGATCTTGGCCTCTAATTGGAGAAGCTGTTGGAATCCTGGTGTTTTGCTACCAATCTAGCCTCCATAAGGATGATGTGTTTGTATCTTTCTTTTAGACTGGGAGCCTGCATGGTGGCAAAGCTGCCTTAGCAGAATGGTGTCTGCAATGTACTCTTTAGACCTTTGCCTCTGCCATAGCTTTGATAACTCTAACCTTGCTTCTTCTAGAAGAGGCTAAATTATGCATAATAGTTTTTCTGTGCTCACCCTTAAGAACACAACACATAAACCACTCAAAAATACTTACACAAGGACAGAAAGATAGACTGACAGAAGAAACCATGCATTTATGCGTTCCTGGATTGAACATGTCAAAACGTAACTGACTGTCATTCTAAATTTTCTCTCTCCAGATCTGAAATTAAAACGGCAGAGACAGTTTGCAGGGATTCTGATTGCTTTCGTAATATTGCTTAAGTTTGTAATTGGTGCATTAACTTCTCATCGTACATGTTATATTTTGTATAAAACCTTCATTTCCAGAAACTCGGCACGCTGAGAAGAAACTTAAAGAGCACTGTCAAGGGATCTATGTAGGAAGTGATTCCCAGGAGTTCACCATCTTAGGAACTATTTTGAACAGGAGTAGGAGAGATACTGATTTTGAAAAGCCCAACAAAAAATGCTTTTTCTCACTTCTTATTTGTTCCCTGAGCTTAACTCTTTGTTGTTATTTTAGAAATTTGAAAAACAGTAAACCCACAGAAAAGTTAACAGTGCAGTGAATGCATATGTACCATATACTGACTGAGATTTCCTGACCACTGACATCTTGCTATACTCACTCTATGCTCTCTCCAAATATATACACACACTTCCTTGCCAAGCCGTTCAAAAGTAGGCTACAGACATAATGACCTTTATTCTTGCACTCTTTAGCCTGCATTTGCCAAGAACGAAGACATTCTCTTATGTACCCATATCATTACCGTATGTATTAGTTTTATGTTGCGGCCTTGTAACAAATTACCACTGTTGTCAATAGGCTTGGCCATTTGAGTCTGTCCTGGCCTTTCCCCTGCTCTGTTCTTTGTCACAGGGGAACTGACTTTGCAGGCAGCATTTCCTAGGATCTTGGGGCAGTTATCTCAGGTCTGGGCTCAGCGATAGGAAGTGGCAATGAAAGATTTGGGGAACATGGCTAGGAGAGAGAGAGACGGGCCTGAGTGTGTGTGTGAGTGTGTGTGTGTGTGTGTGTGTGTGTGTGTGTAAATGTGATCAGATACAGCACAGGTCTGCAGACCAATCCCTGAAACCATTTGTGATGTTTTGTTCATAATTGCATCAGGTCTGCTGAAAGCGCAGATTTTTTTTTTCTTTTTCGCTTTCCTTTCAGTAGATAACAGAATTCTTTAAAGACTAAATGGAGACAATTTTGAGCATCTTTGGCAAAATTTCCTTAAATGAATTCTTGTCAGATAGACCTTTTTAAAGATTGTAATTGTGTGGTAAAATTAAGTTAAATGAGTTTAACACTCCTGGCAAAATTATCTTAAATGAATTCTTGTCAGAGCTCTTTAAAGATTATAAATAATTGTGTGGTAAAAATTAAACTTCACAGGTTTAACATTCTTCTTTAGTTTCATAGGCTTCTATGTGAGCCTGTTGGCCAACGGATTTGGAAGGCAAGTCCTGAGATGGGATCCAGTACCCAAACACTCATGTTTTGAGTTCTGATTCCCGCTCCTGCTGTGTCGCATCATTTTGAGCAATTGCTGAGTGCCTGTTGCCTCTGAGTTTCTGTTACTTCACCTTCTGAAGACAATGTTAATTTGCTGCCGCTTTCACTCAAAAATACATAGTGTCTTCATTAAATAATGTGTTATCATAATAAGCAGAAGATGAAGGGTACGTAAAGCGGAAATAATACTGTCCAGTTGCCAGGCAGCAGTCATTCTGGCTGTGAGGTCTTCTGCAGGGGACAAGTGACTGTGTCTTCCGCAAGCCTGGAGGCACCAGTCCAGACCAGCTTCAGGCCAGTGGGCCCACTGCCTCCCACCTTGGCACAAGTAACTAATACCCGTGTCCTCCAGTTTTATGTGCTGGGATTCCTGACATGCCCATTTGAAAGTTCTCTCATATGTGGTGAGATGTTCCATTTTTCTCTTCACTAAAGCGTGAACTTGTTTTTCTGGAGAACATATGGACAGTATAGAAAAGCGTGATACGTTTCTGCAGTTGACATTTTAGCATATAGACATCCAACCTTTTTTTGGTTCATGTATTTATTTATTTTCTTAATATCATACAGTACCTACAGTTGTATAAGTTTATTTTACACAACTGCACATCATAATGAAAAGTAAGCTATACCAGTTTTCCATGTTATCAAGTTTTTTGTATACATAATTCCTAATGAATTCATGGTTTTCCACAGTATAGATAGATCATAATTTAATAAATCAGAGGGTGTGGGAAAAAAATCTGTAGTCAGACAGCTAAAGCCATCCCTTTAAGGTTATTCTAACACATAAAAACCTTCCACCAAGCTCTTTGACACACACAAATCCTCGAAGGAATGATTTTTTGTGTGAAATGGTTATAGCTGTCAATCACTTATTCTCTGTGTCATGGTTTCTGTGCTCTTTTCAGGTTGTTAGGGGGTGATTATGGATTCCTGTCAAATGAGATGTCTGCTATGTATTCAACATGAGGCAGTTTGTATTTTTCTCAGTCTATTGCTCTTCTGTCTGAGGAGGTTAAGCAAATCTCAGTGAGCCAGAGGGAAATGGGATAGGCATCAAGCCCTGGCAGCACACGGCAAACATGCCCAGGGCCGAAGATCCCCACTCAAGGAGATTAGACTTCTTACATAAATACATTTGTCTTGATTGTCACATTCCACCTAGGGCTATACCTAATATGCATAAAAATAGCTCCAAGCCTGGTTTTCAAAGCCATTTGCCCCCCCCCCCCACCCGTTGCTTTTTCACTACCCAGCTCAGAGGCATTTTTTGTGTTACACCTATCACAGATGATTAAGGGGCTCGAAGAGTTGATATATAAGGGCAGATTAAGAAAACTAAATATTTACAACCTGACTGAGTGACAGCCAAGGGAAATACTATAAATGTCTTCTGGGCTCGAATCATGAAGGAGACATTGTTTTGCTTTTCCTAGTAAGTGGATTTTAGAGCTATCCAAATTCAGAGAAAGCTTCCTTGGGATGACATCTCATATGCTAATTAGATAAATGAGTCAGCTAGAAATTGCATTTAGCAGCTACTAACAGAAACTTGAAATAGCAGTGGCTTAAACAAGTAGGGTTTCACTTTTCTCTGCTATGACATGAAGCTCAAAAGCATTTTTATTGTCTGGGACTGCACTGGTGCCCCATGAGGGCATCAGTGTGCCATTGCCCCACTGTCTTTGGGCTCCATTATGCAGCACTGGCTTCCATACTCTAGGTCACCTGATGTTTGAGAAGAGCTGCTTCAGCCCCAGTTGCCATGGCTTCATTCCAGAAAGAGAGAAGGCAAAAGAGGTCTCTGCTAACTAAGATTGCTTAAGAGAGCTTCCTTGAAGCCCCTCTACTGATTTCAGTTTACATCTCACTGGCCACCGCATCTGCAAGAAGGGCAGGAAAATTTACTGGGGTTTTTTGTTTTGTTTCACCTTAAGTTGGGCACATTGCTGACCCCAACAACATCAGGGTACTTTTACCAAGAACACATGGGATAATGGATACTTGGTAGGCAGCTAATGGCTTCTGTCACAATAATTAACATCTTGAAAATTCTGATGAAAGTCGGGACTGTAAGACGCTGTGGTTGGTATTTGTAAAACTCGCCCTTGATATGTAACATATTTCCTCCTGCTCATTCTCATCTACTTAAATTCATTCATCATCCCACTAAATAAACTAGCCATCTCAACAGACCTGAGAATAATAATAACAACAGTAGTTTTTACCAGGTAAAAACTGTTTGCACTGTGTTATGCACATAAAAGCATCACCTGAATGATTTGCTTTAAAATTTTCTAAAGTGGTGATGGGGAGGCGTAAATAAGGATAAATGGAATAAGACTTCCATGAGTTGCTAATAGTTGAAGCTGGAAGACAGTTACATGGGGAGTTGTTATACTCTTCTTTCTACTTTTATAATTATTGAAATTTTCCCAATGAAAAGCTTTAAAAGTCACATTTAATCCTCACATTCCTTCATATCAGGTCAGTTCTTTTACCCCTGGATAAGAATGCTTGGAGTTAAGGAGTGTCACACAATAAGCAAGTGGCAGATTCAATATTCAAACCTGGGTTTATCTCGCTTTGAAGTCTGTGTCCCACCCTTGCCACTGAAGGAAAACACTTTTCAGACAAGCAGCCTGGGCATCACCTGGAAATCAGTTAGAAATGCAGGATTCAGGGCCCCACCCCAAGACCTTTTCCACACCCCTTAGATCAGATTGGTGCACACCCACATTCCATGTACTGGGTTCACTGCCCTTCATTGCCTCAACATCAACTGTGGCGTTTCCTTTAGAAAAGATAACCCTCGGCTAAAATAAGGAGGCTAGTCGTGACTCACTATAAACATTTTAGATAACCATTTGATTCACAGCAGTTGTTTCTTTCAACATTGGGCATCTGCTGTAGTGCTGGGCGCTAAACGCCTGTGTGTCAATTAAGCATCTTTCTGACTAGGTGTCAACCATTTTTATTAATCACTGCATGCTCGAAACTTAATTTGACTTGTTCTAGTTAAATTAAGCCCTTGCTTCTTCTCACTTAAGGTGTGTTAGATTTTAAAAGCCTTGGGTCTTACAGAAAACTCTCCAGGTGCCTATTTCAACCTCCTCCAGCATCAGCTTTGCTTACCCACCTGTGTGTAACTTTCTTGATTTTTTCCCCTAACATTCTCAGTCTTTTTTTTTTTTTTTTTGAGACAGAGTCTCATGCTCTGTTGGTCAGGCTGAAGTGCAGTGGCACGATCTCAGCTCACTGCAACCTCTGCCTCCCGGGTTCAAGCAATTCTCCTGCCTCAGCCTCCCGAGTAGCTGGGACTACAGGTGCACGCCAGCACACCTGGCTAATTTTTTGCATTTTAGTGGAGATGGGGTTTCACTGTTGTTGCCCAGGCTGGTCTCGAACTCCTGAGCTCTGGTAATCCGCCTGCCCTGGCCTCCCAAAGTGCTAGGATTACAGACATGAGCCACTGTGCCCAGCCCTCAGTCATCTTTTCTAATTTTAGCCCTTTTCATTTTTAAAAGGAAAGAGAGCTGTGGAAATTAGGCAGCCTGAGTCCCAGCTTTGCCACTCATGTGTCATGTAGGCAGAACAGTTAACTGTCGGAGCTTCCAGTTCTTCATCTCCGCAGTGGCTGAGCTCTGTGATCTCAGGCCCCTTCCAGCTTCATCCTTTGTAACCCCTATAACTTGATTTTTCAACCCCTCCCTGACCCTGCAAAACGTTTTGAAGACATCGGGCTCTGCTTGCAACCCACTCGATTATATTTTTCCAGGCAGTAAAAGGATCCCAGCATTGATTTTTTTTTTAATTGGCTTCTCTTTCCAAATGCTAAATGCCTTAATACTTATACTTTATGTGTGTTGGATCCTTTTTAGAACAACTTAGTAAATGAATAAATGAAGCCTGTCATCCATCTCAGTTGTAACCTACTCTTTTAAAGAGGCTGGGTCTTTGCTTTTGAATATTATTCAATATTTTCTAGGTGTCAGATTAACTTGGTGGTTTTATTTTCACTACAATAAACTTTAAACCATGTACATATTTAACACCCTAAGCTGTTTGCCAACTTCTATAGCATGAGAAGAGACAAGGAAAACACCTACAGGAGAGCAGTATAGACGCCATCCCCAGGAACCATCACCCCAGGCCCATGCTCGTCCCTGTTGAAGGCACAATCATTGGAGTCACTTACTTCTTCTTCTAAGAACTTTTTCCCCTACCAGAATCATGTTAAGCCGGCATGTGATAGTTGTCTCACAAAGTGAAACCTAGCGAAAAGAGCACGCTGTAAAATAGTGATCATGTCAGTCCTTGTGCTAGGTGTGCCTGAAACAGTGTTGCCCGGTCCTACCTTTCCCATGCTGTATATATGAAGTGTGTTTCCAATTTGCTTTTCAGGGCAGCTTTTGGCAAGGAGTCTGAAGTTCTTATTGGAAACCTCGGTGATAAATTAATCCCTCCACAAGACATCCTTCGAGACGTCAGTGACCTCAAAGCCTTGGCCAACATGCATGAAAGCCTGGAATGGTTGGCAAGTCGAACAAAGTCAGCTTTCTCCAATCTTTCTACATCCCAGAGTAAGTATCTAGTAGGAAGCTGTTGTGGGGACAGTTGAGGAACTAGACTGAATGCGTTCATTGAAAGATGAGAGTATACACTGGTCCCCATGTCGGGGCGCATCTCAAGTTGTCAGAAGATCCTGGTTAGAATTCTGCTTGTGTTGCACCTCTCGTACTTTGTGATAATGGGAAAGGAACTAATCTTGGTTTCCCTGTGTGGAATGTGGGAAGCCAAGAAAGGCCCATGTTAACACAGCTTGATATTAACATAGCCTTAGAAACATCAGTTCATCTAGGATTGAGCCACTATGTCTCAAGAACAGAAAGCAATACCTTTTTTCCTCCTTACAGCAACTTCTCAAGGGCAGAAACTGTCTCAGAGCTCAGGGCTGTGTGCACGGCTGACATTCTCATTTTACTTGGCGTAAAGCTAATTTTTTTATTGGAGTCATAGAAGTGATTAAGGTGCTAGAAAATAGAGTCAATGAAGACAACAATTATTCTGGAAAAAAGACGGCTAAGAGATAGCAATTACAGATTTCAAGGAAATTAAGGAACAGAACATGAAATTAGGGGGAACCTCTTTTTCTGTCAAGGACCAATGACTTAGAGAAAAATGATTTGAAAAAAATGATTTGAAAACTTTAGGGCACATAAACTTTAATAGCTATACAATTGTACTTAAAGCATTACTTCAGGAGTATGTATAACACAATTAAAATAGAGACAAAGAAAACATGACATGAAGAAGGCATAAAGGAAAAGGCAGATTTATTATTTATTTATTGAGACAGTCTCACTCTGTTGCCCAGGCTGGAGTGCAGTGGCACAATCTCAGCTCACAGCAACATCTGCCTTCTGGGTTCAAGCGATTCTCATGCTTCAGCTTCCTGAGTAGCTGGGATTACAAGTGTGCACCACCACACCTGGCTTTGTGTTTTTAGTAGAGATGGGGTTTCGCCATGTCGGCCAGGCTGGTCTCAAACCCCTGGGCTCAAGCGATCCACCTGCCTTGGCCTCCCAAAGTGCTGGGATTACAAGTATGTAATCCCACCACATCCAGCCCAAAAGGCAGATTTAGATGCATGAATGGAGAGATAGAAACAGGATAGAAAAAGCAAAAAAACAACAGGAAGGAGAAGGAAGCAAAATCACCTCTGAATTTAATATTCGGGCTATTAGACAATGATTAGAAAGAAAACATTATTTGCGCTGTGCACAGCAGAGTGAGTTTTTTTTTAATCACCGTCATTTGAGAAGGTATTATTACTTGATTAGCCTTGTTTCCAGCCTAGAGATAGAAAGGTGTGGATTAAATTCACAGGGTGAATTATTCCCTTATCCTCTCAGAGTCTAAGGAGGCCCTTAAGTGCTCACTGCTTGTATGGCCTCATGCTGATTCTCTGCCTATCCCAAGGGCCAATGCAGGGTGGGAAGAAGGCACTGAATCTGTGGGCTTTGGAGGGAGATCATAGAATCTGCACTAGAAATCTTCTTAAAATATTACTGTATATTTACACTTTTATTCTTATGTCTTTTATTGAAAATACTACTTATTTTTGAGTCAGTCTTGCTGTATTACCCAGGCTAGTCTTGAACTTCTGGCCTTAGGTGATCCTCCCATCTCAGCCTCCCAAGTAGCTGGGACTACAAGCATGCATCACCATGCCCAACTCTAAAAGACTGCTTTTTATCTGATGACAAAATTATACAAGTTTATTCTCAGAAATCTATAAGAATAGAAAATGTGTCTAGCAATTAAGGATAGTTTGGGCACACCATTACTTTTGACCAGATTTTACATACGGATGTATCCTTAAAGGCCCCTTTAAGTTTATAATCCCATAGTATCAGGCAGTTCTATTACAAGCAGCAGTTTAAATTATCCATTTTATCTGCCAAACCCACTCTGCTCCCTTCTCCCCTCTAGAAAAAGTCAGAAAGAACTAATTTTTCTTTGCTAGTTGCAAAATGAACAGCTCTAAAAAAAAGGGGCCACTTGCCTCTTTTCCTGGTTTTCTTTGACTTGGAAATACAGAGCTGCTTAGGTAGTTTATTTAGTAGTGTTTGGAAGGAGTGCTGTCATTTAGTATGTCATTAGCATCTAATATTTAATGCTACAATCTCTTGTTTCTAATGACACAGCATTCTAGATTTCTATTCTGCCCATTCTAAAAGGGCTTCACAAAGCAAGATAGTATATAACCTCTGTAGCAAGCCACTGAGTGATTCACACAGGCTAACCTGGCATCAACTGTTTTCAAAAGGAGAAAGATGCATTCTGAGTTATGCTTAACTTTGTAATTGCACAATTTAGCTGTTGTGTTCTTGTCACTGAAAGTACCCCGTAAAGTTGATGTCTAATTCGTGCCTATAATCATCTCTGTTATTCTGACAAAGATCTCATCTACCACGCCTGTTAATCCTTTGCCTTATGTTCTCAGTTCCATTTTATAACATAAGTTGTACCCTCTCAGTTCCTTCCAAGGTGATTATTCCACCCAGTGAGTGATTTAAGTAACTGTCAGCATTTTGAGGATCAGTGCAAAACCCAAGTGAACTATAATCACTACTTATGGTGTATTTGCTAAAACAAAGCATCAAGCAAGCCTGGTTTATCCTGCTAACAGCAAGCCTGGCTCACCCCCCGTTACGTGCTCTTTGAATTCCCAGGAGAGATGCCCATTGATGCTTATAATTTGAACAAAACGGGGGATTCTCTGATAATGGCTTACTTTGATTGCCCTATGTCAGTGTGACTCTAGAAAGGGAACAAGGGGACAGCTTTTTATTTTTTATTTTTTTGAAAAGTGAACCAAATGATTACTGCAACAAAAGTGTTTCCAAGTCTGGAGACTAGAGAACTTGAGGAAAATGCTCAGCAGGATGGGAAGAAATCAAGATAAGAAGATGTTCGGTTTATTTCTTGTTCCACATTCTGTTAACTATTTGGTATGGTAAAGGCCATGTTTTATTAAGCTTAAGAAGCTATTACTGTGATAGGGTGGAAAAAGTTTGCAGAAAATTATTTTCTTTCTTTTTTTTGAGATGGATTCATGCAGTGGTGCGATCTCCACTCACTGCAAGCTCTGCCTCCCGGGTTCAAGCGATTCTCCTGCCTCAGCCTCCCGAGTAGCTGGGATTACAGGCGTGTGCCACCACACCCAGCTAATTTTTTGTATTTTTAATAGAGGCGGGGTTTCACTATGTTAGCCAGGCTGGTCTCGAACTCCTGACCTTGTGATCCGCCAACCTCAGCCTCCCAAAGTGCTGGGATTACAGGCATGAGCCACCGCCCCCGGCCAAAAATTATTTTCATAGTAGAGTATCTCTTCAGATAGGACAGTAGGATTCTCATCCATCTGAACATTTCATGTCAGGTATTACATTTTGAAGAAAGTAGAGAAAAAAAATTCCACATTTTAATGGCGGAGCATGGCTGGCTATACATTGTTCAGCAGGTTAAAACCGATTATTTTTTTTCTAAGGTAATTTTTTCATTTCTTTTCGTATTTGCCTAAATGTTTCTCTAACTCCTTTAGACATAAAAGGGTCTCCTGGTTGTATCTAACTCCTGACCACACCAAAGGTACAACTCTTGTATTTGCCCTACCACACAGTCCACAGTTCCCTGTTCCATCTTCTCTGGTATTCTCCCCTCAGTCTTTCCGACACTGGTTCTACTTAAGATTCTTTCAGTTGAAAGTCACAGACTTAACTGAAGGAAAAAGAATGCATTGACTCATACAACTGGTAAATCAAAGGACTTTAAGAGTGGCTGGATCCAGAGGTTCTCCAAATATTGTCAGGTCCCAGGCATGCTTATACACCTGCTCTCTCTCTCTCTCTCTTTTTCCCCCACAATCCACCCCAGTCTCAGCCTCCCATCCCTACCCCTAGAAGACCCTTACATTCAGGACCTGCTTTAACAGATGTGCTTTCAGTGCAAGGAAGGTGAGCAGGAGCATATTTAGCCTTCAGCATTCAGGATGTAAGTTTCTACTTATTTTCCTGCATCAATCACAATTTCTACCTTGTAATAAAGGCACAAATAATGCTGGCTTTTTGTAATGCCTGCTGTTTGTAAGATCCCTAAATAAAGACTCCGAAATTGTTATCATGAAGAAAATTCTCAGAACAAAATATGACCTACATAAAAATTGTTAGACTATTTTTCAGTTTAACATTAGTGATTTTCTTTTGCATCTTATCCTTTTGTTTTAAAGATAGATTGTTTTTAAAAATAGACTACACAGAATTTGAAGGAGGCTCAAGGGCTTATTTTGTCTCCATGGCTTCCTTAGGGAGGCCCTTCTCTCTATCTTGAATTCTGTAAAAATCTCTGGGATTAGAGATTCTACAACCTCCTTGATTATATATTCTGCTCCTTACCAGCTAGGAAGTCATTTTTTTTTTTTTAAGTGAAACCCCTGTGCTTCAGTCTAAACCTCATTCTTCTTTTATACTCTCTTCAGAAATTAAATAATGACTATTAACGACTATTTTCTCTATAAAATATTGTAATGCTTCCAAAAACATTTCCGTGGCCTTGTACTTCCCTATCACTGGATTTTAAAGATTTTTGGGCCTGTGACAATTCCAGTCTGTGAGTCAAGGACACCCAAATCTAGTAGGATCAGGAACCCCGATCAGGCGCAAGTTCAGTCTCTTGGACGATGATTTGGCTGTTGGCTTTTGTGAATGTGGGGCTTAGGGTAGGATCTTTGACACCAGGCTTACCCACTCCAGCTCTCTGAGTTCCCGTTGCCGAAGTTCTTGCTAAGCCCACATACATGAATAATAAGAGTAAGAAAAACCATGCCCTAGTCATTTTCAGTCTGAGCAACCACAAAGTTAAACATTCTTCTAATTTTTCGGGCAAATAAATCTCATAATTTTGGTTGCCAGAATTGGTTTGTGAATTGCAGTATTAGTTATACAATTATTTTTATACTTCTTTCTTAAAAGTAAATTATTGTTAGGCATCTTACAAATCATCTGGTCTAACTCAGTCATTTTGCACATGAGGAAATTAAGGTCTCAGAGTGGTTATATCACCTGTCTGTGCCAAACTGAGATGGAGCAGGTCTTCAGATTCCCAGTTTAATTTTCTTTCTACTACGTCAGTTAGAGCCACTAATGGGACCTTTCATGCCGTATTCCTATTAAACCACTCCAGCAGTGTGGACATATTTTATTTTAATGGAAGCACTTTAATGCTTACAAGTAACTTGTGATCATTTCTGATCATTTTCTTGTGCCTAAACAGAATTTCTGCACCTAAATACGTGGAATTATTGTACAAACCCCTCTTAAATTTCATCTTAGTTGCAATAAAACATTTCTCTAATTTGCCACTCTCTATTTTTGTTTTGCACGTGTTTTCTAAGTTAGAAACTCCATCTGTCTTGTTATCATGCCATGTAATATATTCTAGATATTGCTTTGTCCTACACAGTAGCCACTAGCCTTGTGTGGCTATTTAAATTTAAATTAATTAAAATTAAAAATGTAGTTCCTCTGTCATACTAGCCACGTCTCAAATGCTCAGTGGCTGTTATATTGGACAGTGTAGGTATAGAACATTTTCATCATCACAGAAAGTTCTGTTGGCTAATGCTGTAGATCATCACTGAGGTCATTGATAAAGGTTAAAAATAATTCCAGTCCATATACTTAGGCTTTGAAAGATACTTGAAATGCCTACCTAGTTCTATCAAAACATGGTGAACTACTTTAATTGTCCAGCCTCAGATCACATGTACTCTCCTGATGAAGGTTGATGTTTTTGGCTCTGCATTATCAAAATTTCCCCTGTTGATGTTAACTAATGCTAAAAGGGAAAAGGTTTCATGATCAAATAGACTGGGAAAATATTAAAGTACATTAAATATAATTCAATACCAGAAAACCTCTAAAATATTTACTGTATTAACCAGATAATTACAGCAGTGGAATGTTTCTTAAACTTACTTTTCAGTGGAATTCTTTTCTCCCAGCGTATCTCACAGGGCTTTTTGTCCATGAAACAACTTCCAGGTGACACTGCCCGATGCTATATTTATATAATTTGTTTAGAATATTTTATTTCTCCCAGCACCATCAGGCTCAGGGCAGATGTTCCACTGTTGCGGGAACTTAATTTCATATTATTGGCAAATTTGCATACTATCAGATGACTTATTTTGCAGTTTGGTTATTTGATTATTTGATTCATTTAGTGATTTTTAGAAATGTTCAAGTCAACCAATATAAAATAACCATGGTTTCCTTTTCCACCTGTTTCAGGCTTGGCTACTGCTATACTGACCCTTTTCCAGTCATGGTGCTTTTCTCACAATTCTCAAAGATTCTAGCTACAGTTTTATAACACACCCCAATTTATGGAATAATGTCAATATATCCATTGTGGGGCTCCTGGGATCGATTTATGGTAAAAATTTTGTTGTAAAATATTTTTAGATTAAGTTGCAAAGATATTACAGATAATCTCCTTATCTCTCTCATCCAGTTTTCCCCATTGTTAATATATGAGTATGATACATATGTTGCAACTAATGAATCAATATTGATATTTTATTATTAATGAAAGTCTGTAGTTAGTTCAGATTTTCTTAGTTTTTCCCTGATCTTCTTTTTCTGTTCTAGGATCTCATCCAGGATGTATCACATATACACCGTAGTTTCCCATATCACAGTTACCACATATATCACATAATGATGTCTCCTTAGGCTCATTTACACTGTGACAGTTTCCTAGACTTTCCTTGTTTTTTATGACCTCGAGAGTTTATAGGAATTCTGGTTGGGTATTTGTAGAATCTTCTTCAATTTGGCTACATCTGGTGTCTTTTCCTCATTAGACTGGGCTTGTGGGTTTTCAAAAGGAAAACTGCAGAGACGAGGTACCATTCTCATGAAATCACATCAAGGGTGCATATCATCAATGTAACTTATTACTGATGATGTCTGGGATTGGTTTTGTGCCTCCAATTTGTGTAGTCCTCTCTTGACAGTTCCTTCTGAATTTTGGATTGATTCTCCACTTTCCTACTACAAATTGCTTATCTTTCTAGCGGCTATTTTTTTAATATGATAGAAGCATCTTATTATAAGCCCAATGTTTGAATGAGTTGAATACTTGCTAAGAAAAATGGTTGTCTACCTTAAACAATTATGCAGTTGATATGAATTATAATCTTGTGGGTCTGAAAGACTCTGTGGGAGGAACTGTTTTTTAATACCCTGAGCCACTTGACTAAGGCCTGTAGCTACTTTTTGGTTGCTACATGTGCTAAGTATCCCTTAGTAAATATATACAACCGTATTAATTTCCAACAAAACCATGCTGACATTGAAAGAGTTTAACTAAATTTCTGCACTAAAAATAAAGTCTTATTTTAATCCATTGTAATTAAACTGTAATGTGCAATGTTGACTCAAAACCCATTCACAAGTGGAACTCACTTCCTGAGAAGTCCTTTTAGAGTAGGATACCTCATACTGAGCTGCACATCAGTTACAATCAGTTAGAGAGCTTTAAAAATACTGATGCAGAGATTTTGATGTAATTGTTCCTAGGTATGACATGGGCAACAACAGGCTACACCCCAGACCAATCAAATCAGAGGCAGAGAACCCATGTTGTAAAGGAGTGGTTTTCAGTCTCATCTCGTTAGAAATGCCTGTGCTTTTTAACATATCCCCAGGCAATTTTAACAAACAGCCAAGGTTGAGAACCACCAATTTAGAGCCCCTAAAAATTGATTCTCCAATTTCTCTCACTCTCTATATTTGGGAAATGCTTTGTAATTATTTTGCCAGTTCTTCTATCCTCTGAAGCTTGAGATTAACGTGATTTCCCATTTTACAGACAAGAACAGTATGCATGGAGATACTGTACTTTGTGTCCATGCCAGAGTCGGGACCACAGCCTTGCTTAGCAGTTGTTAGCTAAACTGTCACCAAAATCTGATTAAAAACAAAAATGTTCCTCTTATACTTTTCAAGCCAGCTACATGAGAAGGGGCATAAGGAATCTGTGTCTCTCAACACAAAAGGCTGCAATTGCCAAACCAATGGAATGAATGTAGATATGTCATTGAAATTATATCATTGAAAATAAATGGAAAAGGCCTAGGTGTCAGTCCACCCCCATCCCCCAAGTGCACAGTTGTACAATATTCCAGCATGTTTTTATGCATTCCCTGTGGTGACTTAATATTTTCTATGAGATGGAATGTGAATTTTCTCATGCTAGAGCTCACTATCATGGACTCTTTGTGCCTTAATAGTAAATGAAAAATAAAATGCAAATCCCCCAGCTGTTTGTTTTTCTGCCCTGGCACAAATGAGAATAAGAATTTCCCTACGCAAGATCTCATGGGAATCTGTCATGTTTCAGGTTTGCGTTTGTCAAACCATTAAGCCAGAGTTTTCCTTGTCATAATTTCATCTGATTCTTTTTAATTAGAACTCTATGCATGGTAATTCCTCTCCCACCTCAGTATTTACAAGTTTCAAATATTTGTTGACTGTTATCAGACAGCTCCTCCTCAGCCCACCGTACATGTTTAGTTTCTCTAATCACCTTTCTGTGGTTAGACTTTCCACGCCCTTCATCGTTTTTCAGTCTTAGTAATTGTCATTTTCCTAAGCTGACTCTCATATCGTGGCTTCATTTCTGTTGTTCTTCTTTTATTGATGATACCTTCCGAATTCATTGCCATTGGTTGATTTCATGATGATGCTATTGACTAAGAAAATTAATTTACCACTGGTATTGTATTTTGTTCATGAGCTTCCCACCCCCTGCCTGACTCTAAATATATTTTGACCTTATCTAATTAACATTACTTGTACTTCTGTATGAGCCTTTCTCCCTTTTAAAAATAATGTCCAAATATATTTCCATGTTGTGCTCAATGTCTCAACTAATCTTTTGTAGGAACAAAAGCACTAACTGATAATTGTATGATGATCCAGTTTTGTTCATTTTCAGTCTTAATTGCACTCTGTTTATATTTACAAACTCATTGAAACTTATCATAATGAAGAAAGAAGTTTGTGGAAAGCCCCTGTGCTTAGCGTGTTCACCTGATTCTTCTTAGCCCTCTTCTGAAACCCACATTGTTACTAGGAATGGAGATGCTGCTTATTCTTTTATTTTCTAAGGAATACCATCTAGACCTCTCTGTCTCCTTCTGTTTATCATGCAAGCTTCAGACTGACCTCAGTGGGGTTCCCCGTGTTTCTTGGTTTTGAACACATTTTAAATTGCTGATACACAAGGGTTACCCCCTTTGTGAAACATCTCTACTGTCTTGTTTTCCCTCTCCTGTGATTGAGTGTCTTGAATGTCTTCCCTCTGCTCCCCAATCATGGTGACTTTTGACTCTCACAATTCATGAAATTCTCCTTTTAATTCATAGAATCTTTGTCATTCTTCTCCCTTAGTCTAGGAGACATAGAGCACATATTTGACTTTGAAGTCTGACACACTTAAGGACAAATCAGGCAAGTTAGTATATAACCGGAGAAACTAGCCTGTCTGACCTAAATCGGTCTTCTCACCTGTTAAATCGAAATAATGATGCATACTCATTGGAGTGCTCCAACTACTAAATGATCTGATGAACTCGAAGTTCTCAGCAGTATCTGTTACACAGTGGGGCTCACTATGGGGTTTCTGGGCTTCCTACCGTAAATCTTATCCCTGGAGCTCTCATTCGCTGTTCTGGGTCTTCCCCTTCCTCCTGCCCCTTCAGGCTTCTTTTTTCTCTCAAGTTGTATGGTTGCTTTCAAAACTGTTACTATGTATGCTCCTAAATCATTTCTAGTAAATCATGGCTGTCACTCACCAGAGCTCCCAAAGTGTTTCTGAGGTCATGGAAGTGTGTCTGAGAATGGGCCTGCATCTGAGGGCCTACAAGTGCTCATCTGAGAAGCCAGGGTTGAATTTGAAAAAGGCACCTTTTGTTCTTCAAAACTGTGAAAACAAGGCTCAGCTATATTGAAAAATATGCCAAATCCAACCACAATTCCCTTCTGTCAATCAGCTGGTCGTTAGTAGAGTTCACTGTCCTGTGCGGATTAGAAAGCAGTACCCCACCTCCCTCCGTAAGGAGGTGATTATCAACTGTGGAGCTACAGAAGGCTCGTGCTGTGGGCGTTTCAATGTAATTATGGAGTTCTAAGTACTTGCCCATAAAAAATGATGTGGCTGTTTCTTTGGAAATGCCAACATTTGTATCCATAAGGGAAATATTTTATTAAAATATGATAATATCATGGATGCTTAAGTTTGGTGGCTGGGAGCTGCCAGCTGAATGATTGTATCTTCAAGCAAAACTATAAAATGGAAACAACCAGAAGAAACATAAATGACAAAAATCTCTGGGAAAGAGGAGAGACAGAAGGAGTTAGAAAGCAAGAGAAGGCTCTAAAATGGCATGCTGAAATTGCAGAGCCAGACAGAGAAGATGGTGGAAATGCAGAGTCACCAGAGCCTGAGCCGACACCCCGCACAGCAGAGAGGAGGAGCGGCTGCTGCAGCACAGTGACTTGAACAAGACATCTGAGGGGACTGATTTGGTTGCCAAGCAGAACCATGCGTTCCAATGAGGAGCAGTGGAAGATTGTACCTGAAGGCACTGATTGTGCTATTCAATCTGGCCTCTTATCTAGAAAAACCCTTAGACACTTGGGTGCTTTAAAACCTGAGATAAGCCCAGGAACCAGTGTGAAATCATGACTTAATGAACTCCTCACCAGAGAGTGTGTCTTTCCATTCTTCACCCTTGAAACTAAGTTTAGGTCTCCTACAAAATGCAGTGGGTGAGGGGAGACAAATCCTGACAGGGAAATCAGAAAGAAGATGGAGGGCTGGCCGAAGTGACATAGAAGAATTCTCCATTACTTCATGGGATTGAATTTAGAAAAATGTTCTAAATGTGAACTGGACGTGCTGTTTTTTCAAACAGCTGCCTTATTAATCAATAGTGCATAAAGACTTTTTCCAGACAGCCCAGGAAAATGTAGCAAAGGGGCAGGATGTGCGAATCGTATGCGTGCAACGGCCCCAAAGGATACTACGGTAATGATAATGGATTCAACTTTCAGATTGCGTTTCAGACTTTCAGGGACCTTTATAACCACTCATTCTTAATCTCTTATCCCTCCGTCAAGCTGTAGTTGACAAACCAGCCTTTATATTCTCAGTTTTACAAGGCATGATCATGAAATGCAAAAGTTTGGCAGTTGCCCAAGGTCAAAATCAGTCAGTGACAAAAATCTAGACCACATCTGTCTGTTCTCAGAGTGCAGACCAGAGTGTCTGGAAAAACAATATAATCACCTATGATGAGTTATGAGTGACAGAGCTACAAGCACACCAAACCAGTGTGCCTTTGTTTCCCCACGGAGGCAATGCTGTTGTTCAGCCATCTCCCAAAGCTACAGCAGCAAGGCGAGTGCAATGCTGTGTGCCTAGTATAAATGGTATTGAATAAAACGTTTAGTATAAATGGGTATTGAATAATACACTTTAAAAGAAGGAGTGGGGAAAAGTGAGCTTGACATTATTTTAGTCTCTTTCAGAAGCTGAGATGTAAAAGCTGTACCTCCTGCCCCCAAAGGACCTATTTTGGAACCAAATTTGGTAGTCATGCATTCAGGGAGAGGTTGTCTTATTATCTTAAATTCAATACTGTGATTTATATTAAATATTGTAAATTATACAATAAAAGATTTCCTTCTTCATATGGGTACAGAGGTAGATCAAGTATAGGTCTCTAAGGCACAGTGTTCCTTATTAATAGCAGTTAATTCTGTGTACTAACATCTTTGAGCTCTGGTTGTTGAATCCTAGGTGGATTTGACTAGAGTTCTTAACCAACATCTTAATCCAATTTTTATGAAAGGAAGAGTAATGAGGACTTTTCTGTAAGACTGATGAAAAACCTAAGTAAGTGTCTTTATAGAAGCCAAGAATATCTGATCAGATTCTTCAGGGAAGCAAAAATCCTGTAAATGTCAGAAAGATGTTACATGCTGGAAAACCCCTTTGGTCAATTTCATCTAAAGAAGGTACTATTTGTAGGTGGCTTTTCAGCAAGTCTGTCAAAAGCTTCTTGCTACAGATAAAAATTCAATAACCTTTCACTGTGGATGTGCCACAATTATCACTAATTTAAAAACAGTCCCTCTAATAGAGTATTTTATCATACCGGACAGTCTCTGCATTGCTCATTATTTAGTGTTTGCTAAGCTGATGGCACTTCCACCACACTTTTCTTATCTCTACTTCTTCAGAATTGGATTTTATATTTCCAAACCAGCCAGATATGACAAGTCATTTTCGTGTCTCTTGTCTTTTAAGAAACACAAACCTGATTTCTTTTTTTTTTTTTTTTTTTTTTTTTTAACAATCACCACTTAAAAGATTAAATTTATTGGAAATGTCTGTATTAACTAGCATTGGGATGTGCAGTAAGGCCTGTTGCATTTTAATTGCGACTGGGGTCTTCCCTTCTTTTTTATTCTTTTTATTTTCTAATACATGTGTATTCTCTATCTCTTTGGATTCCCCCATTCTGCTAAAACACACAGTGTATGGCAAAGATGAGGTATTATGAAGCCTGATGTAGTTAGAAGACAAGGCGAGGAGAGTATTATCAGAATTATTATATTATAGAACCTCCAAAAGGTGGTGATAAACGATATAAGTAGATCTTTCAGTAAATATAGACTGTCTTTATATGAGAAACTTCCTGAAAGGAAAATGATAAAGTCATTAGCCTGACACCCAAGGGATACATGCCACTTCAAACAACATCTTTCTATGTAGAGCTCATTATTGAAATTTTTAACTCTTTTAAGCCTGAAAAAATTCTACTCCCTGTGGTTCTAAAAGGATTGGAAAAGATCTGTATACTTTACCCAAGCTTTGGACCCCAATAAGACAGCCACACATCTTCTGTCACTGGGAACTCTCTCCTTAGGCCTCAGGGCCTGCTTCTCTGTCCAAGAGAGTCTCTCCCAATTTTCAGGGACATACAGAACTTCATTCAAGAAGTTTGATGATAAGATTTTGACCTTTTATGGGTACAGTCTTTCAATAGTGATATCAGAATGCTGAAAAAGATTGTGTTAGAAAATCTCACCAAAATATTCATTTTAAGATTTATGGATTATTGTTGTAAGCATGAAACAGAAACAGCATTGTAGTCTGTCTTCATACATTAATAGTAAGGGCTGCCCTTTAGGATTGGCTTTACGATGAAAAATGTTTGCTCAAACTTTACCCAGAGACAGGAGATGCCGGTCACGTCTGCTTCTAAAAGAGGGACTGTGACTAAAAATCCACCATCGTATTACTTGTTTAATGGTACCACAAGTCCAATTAACGCATTTGTTCAAGCCAACAGCCTTTTAGCTTTTCACAGAAATCTTGGAAGTGTGCTAGAGAAACACCCCCACAAAAGAGTTTTGCATATGCTGCTGTATCTGCCTCTCTCCAGGAAGCAGAGCATGGGTCACTGACAGACAGATGGCTGCCACAAGCACCACCAGCGGCCGGAAACTCCTCCCACCAGCTCCCATTCCCACAAAACAAATGGGAAGGGGTGCTTTTCTTGAATGCTGTGCCTGGACTTTCTCTCCCTTGACCCAGCCCTACCCATGGAATACCGAGGCCACCTCAACATCTGTTACACTCCTGCCTTAATTCTAGTCCTCAGCATCAGCGTAACTCAATAGAAGAGTATGGGCTTGTCCTTGGACAAGGTACTTGACATTGCTGATGGTGTCATTTGCATTATAAATCCCTCATAGGTTGTTTGGAGGATCAGCTCAACTAATGTATACACAACACCTGGTACAATGCCTACAAACAATGATCGCATGATAAATAGTAGTTTCTTCTGCTTCCTCTTTCTTAAACTCTTTTCCTCATTCTTATTCTTCCCAAGAATATTTTATTTCTGTCTTTCTCATTTAGCTACCAATATTTGCCAAAAGTGGTACTCATCGTGAAATGCCCAAGTCCGCCCTCTGTTTATTTCCCCCTGCTCCTGTCCTTCCTATTGATAACTGGGTTATTCTGCCCATTCTGCTTGATAGTTTAATTTCATCTCAAAAGATCTTTGCTGTATTGCAGTTGAAATTAGATTTTGAGCTCTTAACAGCCTTCCAAAATCCACGTGGCCTTGGAACATAGGCATAGGGTAAGGTCGTATTTATTCAGGGCCACAATGAGTGAAACTTAAGGTTAAACCTCGAGCTCTCATTAAATTACTTCCTCTGTGAACTTGTATGTCAGCATATCAAGAAATAGGCAATGAAGAAGCTGCTGAATTGGCCGGGCGCAGTGGCTCACGCCTGAATCCTACCACTTTGGGAGGCCGAGGAGGGTGGATCACCTGAGGCCAGGAGTTACTAGCCTGGCCAACATGGTGAAGCCCCATCTCTACTAAAAATACAAAAATTAGCCAAGCGTGGTGGCAGGCACCTGTAATCTCAGCTACTCAGGAGGCTGAGGCAGGAGAATTGCTGGAACCCAGGAGGCAGAGGTTGCAGTGAGCCAAGATTGTAACTTTGCACTCCAGCGCAAGCCGACAACAGCAAGACTCTGTCTCAGAAAAATAAAAAAGAAAGAAAGAAAGAAACTGCTGAATTGTGACTTCAGTAAAAACTATTACAAAAATGGCAGACCAGCTAATTTCAGAGCCCACAGTAGCTCTGGGACTCAGGCCTTTTAACATCAACGGAATGATTCTGTCTGTGTTGAAGTGGGCTTTGGAATAGCTCTAGTTAAGATCTATCCAAGCTTCAGCTGGGCCTCTTCCACAGGGGTGACAATAATCTGGTTAGCTGCTTACGCCTCTCTGCTGCCTAATAACACACTTACAGGAGTTCTGGGAGTCTCAGTTCTGCTAGGATCTTAGGAGTGTTAGCTAGGAAGGGAAATTTGTGTTCTTTTTTATTATCATTTCAGCCATTTTCAAATGTCCAGTTTGGTGGCATTCAGTACATTCACATTATTGAGTAACCATCACCATCATCCATCTGCAGAACTTTTCTCATCTTCCCAAACTAAAACTCCATATTCGTGAAACAATAATCCCTCATTTCTCCTTCCCTCCAGCCCTTAGCAACCTGCATTCTACTTCCCATCTCTATGAATATAACTACCCTAGGTGGCCCATATAAGTGGAATCATATAATATTTGTCCTTTTGTGACTGACTTGTTTTGTTTAGCATGATGTCTTTAAGGTCCATCCATGTTGAAACACGTGTTAGCATTCCCTTCTTTTTTGAAAGCTGCAGATACTCTATTGAATGACTGTACCACACTTCATTTCTCCATTCATCCATCAATGGATGCTTAGGGTGCTTCCACCTTTTGCCTATTGTGAGTAATGCTGCTGTAACATGGGAGGACAAATATCTGTTTGAGTCCTGGTTTTCAGATCGTTTGGGTATATACCCAGAAGTGAAATTGTGGAAATTAGTCATTTGAGATTAGATGTACTTCACATGTTTTTCTACTTCTTCTCAACTCTCTGATTGTTTATATATGTGACGTCTTCTGAAGGAAAGTTCAGTATGTTTCTCAGATATGATAATAATATATAGGTCAGGCATGGTGGCTCACGCCTGTAATACCAGCACTTTGGGAAGCCAAGGTGGGTGGATCACTTGAGGTCAAGAGTTTGCCGCCTTCAAATCAATCATTACTTCTTACCACCTCTTGAAATAGAAAATAAAAAATTTGGCCAGGCGGTGGCCAGGCACAGTGGCTCATGCCTGTAATCTCAGCACTTTGGGAGACTGAGGTGGGAAGATCTCTTGAGCCCAGGAGTTTGAGACCAGACTAGGCAACACAGGGAGACCTCATCTCTACAAAAAAAAAATAATAATTAGCCAGGTGTGGCCCCATTTCTACAAAAAATTTTTTTTTTTTAGTTAGCTGGGCATGGTCATGTACACATGTGGTCCCAGCTGCTAGGGAGGCTAAGGTGGGAGGACCACTTGAGCCTGGGATGTCAAGGCTGCAGTGAGGTGTGATTGCACCACTGCCCTCCAGTCCGGCAACAGAGAAAGACCCTGTCTCAAAAAGGAAAAGAAAAGAAAAAAATTTAAAAGCCCTAGAGAGTATCCTCCTTTCACTCCTAGAGAATTCAACATTGACAATGGAAATTTAAGCTTACTGGCTTGTTCTCTAGATCAGCTGTTTACAATGTTGGCTATATGCCCCCCAAGAATTGTGTAAAACAATACATTGAAGCATGGGAAGGAAACATGAGACTATTTATGTATACTTTTTAAAAGTAAAACAGTCAGAAACGATGCAAGTTTTACTAATATTTAACATAAGAGATGACATGATAGCCCTCATTTGAGCCATATGTGAAGTACTATACGGAAGGAGTCCTGCAGGAACCCCAAGGATTCCTCAGTAGAGAGAGGCTCACTTTGGCATCTTCGGCCATTTTTAAAAATTTTCATCATTTTGTAATATGTTCCAGGTGAAGTAAATTTATGGATTACGTTTTCTAGTTTTTACTAAACTCACCTTCCCCAAATAGATAAGTGACTTCAAAGGAAAACTTTGGATTGACACTATAAGCAAAACTGAACGATGAGAAAATGGCAGAGCTGGCATTGTCATTGTTCCTGGCGGGGATCTTCATCAGTCACATTATAATTATCTAAGCAGTAATAATCTAATCAGATGACTGGAAACTGGCAAAAGAACTTGTCAAGGATATTATTTGGAATACGGATTTACATCTACAATTATTAACATGAACCTTGCTCTAAGTGTATGTGTGCCTTGAAATACTAGCTATTACATGTTGAAGCTGTAATCATTAGGAAGACATTTAAGAATATCTTGTTTCATCTTTAGCTTACTTCTTATTGATTTCTTTTCTGGTTATATTTTTAAACTTATATAATGTATTAGTACCAGTATATATAAATAACTAAATATACATTTACTATTAATCTGGACAGAAATATTTTTCACTGTTGGAATATATAATCAAAGAGGTTTGGAGATCATTGTGTTACGGGATCCTTGGGGTGTCCCTTCACCAGGCGGAAGCCTCTATGGCCACTGGTGCCTTTGAGTTTTGCTCAGGACCACTGGCCTCACTTGACCTGGCAGGCTGTGCTCAGCTTGGCTTGCGCTACCGGCCTGGATCCCACGCCTGCCAAGGGCAAGCAGAGCAGCAAGCTGGGTGTGAGCAAGTGACCGTGAGCTGCAGCCACTGCTCACAGCCAGATACACTGACTACAGTGGGATGGGCAACTCCAGGTCCCAGCATGGGCGCCAACTGCCTGCGAGGCTGCAGCTGGACCAGGCATACCACAGGCAGCTTCCACAGCTAGCACCAGGGAGCACGGTGGCACACGGAAGCTTGGAGATGCCAGGAACTGCAGAGCCCCAAAGAGGGTGTCAGAACCCTGGCTTGGGGAGCTCCTACATCTGGGCTCCCCAAGGGGCTGCAGCTCTTCTCTCCTTCTTGTTGCTTGCAACTTGGTGAGCAAGGGGAGTGTCTCAGCCCTATTTATGTTATGCCTCTTTTTTTTTTGAGTGTCGCCCAGGCTGGAGTGCAGTGGCGCGATCTTGGCTCACTGCAAGCTCCGCCTCCTGGGTTTACACCATTCTGCTGCCTCAGCCTCCCGTGTAGCTGGGACTACAGGTGCCCGCCACCGCACCCGGCTAATTTTTTGTGTTTTTAGTAGAGACGGGGTTTTACTGTGTTAGTCAGGATGGTCTTGATCTCCTGACCTCGTGATCTGCCTGTCTCGGCCTCCCAAAGTGCTGGGATTACAGGCGTGAGCCACCGCACCCAGCTTATGCCTCTTTTAACCTTGCCATTCAGCGGGTCCTGATTTCTTGTCCTGCATCCAGGAAGAATGAGTTACATGTTCAAGTATTGGGTGAGCAGAGTGAAGAGGAGCTTTACTGAGCAACAAAACAGCTCAGTGGAGACAGGCAGTGGGTAACTCCTTTGTGTAGCAAAGGCATCCCAATGAGTGTTCAGCTCTCAGCATAGAGGAGACCCTGGGGTGGGTAGCTCCTCTCTGCAGCTGGTTGTCCTGTCAAGTGTTCAGCTCTCGGTAGAGAGGAGACCCTGGAGTGGGTAGCTCCTCTCTGCAGGCAAGTCATCCTGTTGATTGCTTAAGTCTGGCTGAGTCTGGGGCTTTTCTGGGCTTCAGAGGGGAGGAAGTGTGTGTTGATTGGTCCATGGGTGGGCCTGGAAAAAGCAACATAAGGTCCCATTCTTGTCCATGGGACTGGCAGCCTGGCCCCCAGGCTTCAGACCTTCCCTTGCTTAAAGGTGGGGCTTCACTGGAAACCTGGCCTTGTCAGGAGGCCTGTCTGCCTCCTGCTGCTGTTCATGGTACCCAGGCTGTTCATGCCAAGGGGCACCTACAGGCCTGCACCAAGCTGCCCTCGGCACCCCATCAGCCCCCCTCCTGACAAGCCAGCACCCAAAGGCAAGAAGGGGCTGGCATATCAGCACTGCCCTGAGTGCATGCATACATGACCAGGTTGCAACAGTGCCCAGGCTTAGCCTCAACTTTGCTCTGAGATCAGAGTGGGCACTGGGAGCAGGGAGAAGCCAGGCAGTGACAGTAGGCACTTCTGAGCCTTCAGGGGCAGTTGAGGGGCTTCCCAGGTCCCTGAGTCCAGAGATGCCCAGGTCTGCAGCTCCAGTTTGGGTGGCAGCAGCTGCCCCTGGGAGGGCAGGGCTCCTGCCTTCTTCTGGCCCCCAAGACCACAGGGAGGCCTGGGTCTGCAGCTGTGGCTGGGGGCCATCAATTGCTTTAGATACTGTTGTCTCCAAATGAAGTTGTTATGGGACCACAGGGACAGTAGTACCATTGCTTTTTGTGTTCTTTTTTTTTTCTTCTTTGTTTTGTTTTTAGATGAACACTGTGAATTGTAGCTGATAATATGACATAATTAGGACTTTAGCAGTCTCCAGATTCTTTCCATAGAACTTAAAGTAAGTGGTAAAAGATAGAGGTGGCTCAAATAGGATGGGATTTTCTGACAGACAAGCAGACTAACAACAGTTCTTCCTCCATGGAAGCTTTTTGTCTGTTTTAATCATTGCAAAGTGAAGCGTATCATGGCCAATGCTGGAGTGTACAGAAACTTGGCCTTTCCGTTATCTGTACCTGGTATTTAGAACAAACCAGCCCAGATACTTCTCGCAATTCAGTGAGTTGACTGAGCAACTTTTCTAGCCAGAGCTCCTCAAGTAGCTGTGCTCAGCTGGCAGCTAAGTCAGGGCTGCATCATGTGGGAAAACTGGGGGCCTCTCTCCATGTGGTCCTCTAGTCTGGGCTCCTTCAATGCACACAGGTCTCAGGGCAGCTCCAAGAAGGCAAAGACTGAAGCTGGAATAGCTAAGGCCCAGATTCTGAAAGTCACATAACAGAACTTCAGCCATATCCTATCAGTCAGTGTAAGCTATAAAGCCAATCGAGATTTAAGAGGTGAGGAAAAGACTCTACTGCTTAATGGGAAAAGCTGCAAAGAATTGTGATCATACTTATTCCACCGCACTGGTGAATTATGAAGAAACAATACTGAAAAAGATATTTATAATTAATCACTTTGGCCTGTACAGAGAGCATGTTTTCTATGCATTTCCTTATAAAAAGTGTATTTTCCAAGTGATAATACAGTTGATTTTTTTTCTTTTTTTTTTTTCTTTTTTTTTCTTTTTTGTCAATGTGAGGACTATATAGAGAGGCTAAAATGTGCAATTGAAATGATGCATCTTTTCAGTGTTCCTCAGTGGCATACTCAAAATGATCTTTATATTCGTGGCTTAAAATTAACTAAATTAAGTTTTCAATGCAAGTGTTCCCTAAAGTCAAAGCTTTTCTTCCTTTCTTCATTAGAGATTAATTTGTAACATGTCTCATTGAATGGATTGTTCACAGTGATTTTTTTTTTTTTTCAGTTAGACCTCTGAGAAATAGTTTTATTTTGGAAAGGCAGAATAATTATAGACTGTTAAATGTCTGAGTGACCCTGAATAGTTCTAGGAAGGTGTACAGAATACTGATACTTCCTTAATGCCCTATATGCTGGAAGTTTTAGAGTAAGTATGCATTAATTAAAATATCTGCCATAACTTTCGAGGACTTACTTTTGAATAACTGTAGTCTTTAGTCTTCAGTAAAATCCTGATGCAAAGTATAACTTAGTCGAAATTAGGATTTTCCTTATAGAATCTATGGAGTTCAAGCCACTCTGGTCTTTGGAAAGTCAAGATTTTTAAATGTTAATGTGGCATTTCCTGTGTTCACTCTTTGAATAATGGATTCCTCCATCATTTCTTTTGTATACCCACCCTTTATAAGGATTATTTCTTAAGGTTTCACATACATCATGAAACAACAAAAGGCTTCATTGTCAGGATCTTCTATTCGCTTCAGCAGAACCATTTGAAACATCTAAACAGTTGAGAAATGCATCCCAGTAATATACTCAGAGGAGCTAGGAAACAAGAATAGTGAAAATAGCTATTTAGCTCAAATTCATTATGGGTTAATTAGCCATGCTGCAGTCCACTTAATTTTCTACTTTCCACACTGAATTAGTCATGTGTATTACTTAACCTAGTCACCACTGCCAGATCAGTTAGCACTACGATTCCTTTTCCTCAGCAGTGCTTCATATTGTGACTTAGATTGTAAACCAGAGCACCAGGTAGAAATCACAGCCAATCTGAATGTGCTGCATGGTGCCTCGTGATACTTCCTGTTGATTTAGATGTTGACAGGGTCAGTATCAGTAATAAAATTAGTTCAGGGCACAACTCCTTGAACATAGCAGGCACTTAATAAATGTTTTATCGAATTGAATTAAATTAACAAAATGGCTTCAGTGAGGGCCTGAAATCTTCTACCCTGCTTTTATTTGCCAAATTGGCTACTTATTCAAATGAATCAACCATTTTTCTTATTTTTGCGAGTACTATCATTCCTTTTCCTTTTTTTTTTCTCCCTCACATTTCAAACACTGATAGTAACAATTATTAATGTCTTATAACACTGGGATGTTCCTCTCTAGTCATCCATTTATTTCTGTTAAGAATTTCTCTTAGGATTAAATGGTATGATTAGTATTTCCACAGTATTTTTGTCATTAATGTACACATTTAAAGCAATATATTTAATTATATGCCTATTTTATCCCTTGCTAAATGTGGATTTTCTTTACTGAAACTGTTCTCTCTGACCTTCTACTTTGACTTCTCTTACTTTTTCTTAAACAATCTTTCCTATAGTACCTACTCTGACACAAATATCACTCACTGAATAATATATTTGTTATATTCCAGAAGTTCTTTTTTAACCCAAAAAGTAGAGAATTGGCATAGCTACTGACATTGAAAGAGGAAATGAAGATAAGGCTAAAAACAGGAGGACTTGTTAAAAGTCTGTTTAGGAGATATTTACCCTCAGATTTTTCTCTCTTACTTCATATACCTGTGCCACTGCTCCTATCCGAATTGCAGCTGAGCACTGGAGGTTAAGTTTCTGAAAATGGTAAAATAGAGATTCCTTGGAATGAGGGACATAAGTCATAGCTGAGTGTGAGGGCTGTTATTCTGAAATTAGGCAAAGTTTACATTAATGACTGTGACACTTCTGTTCTTTTTCCTACTGGCTGGCATCCAGGAATATAACTTCAGACAAAAGATGAGAAAGTCTTTTTTTCTGAAAAATCTGATAAGCACCAGGATGGGGCAGGTGGAGGCGGGAGATAGACGCTAACATCAGTGGTTCTCCATTAAAAGAGACCAGCCAGATCACCTGCAAAGATGACTACAGTGCATCAGCCTTACCTCCAGACACCAAACTTCAGTCAGCCCCACGTAAATATGAGCAGACAGCCAAGAAGAGTAGATGTTTGAGGAGACCTTATTATAGGAAACAGAGACCAAAACAAACAGAAAAAGCAACTTAGAGGAAACAGGGATTATCCAGAAGTTGAGAAAATCTTTAAAAAATGAAAGTTAATATCCCTAGAAGAAATAAGAGAAGATATTGTATTCATGAAACAAGCATAGTATACTATATGAAAGGAACGTTCAGAAAACAAGAACTCTTACAAATGAAAAATAAAGTGAAATAAAAATCTCAGAAGAAAGACCAGAAGATAGAATTGAAATATCCAGGAAGGTGGAAGAAAAAGGCAAAACAGAAAAAGGACCCTATGGAACAGCAGGATAGTCCATAACTGAATTATAGGTCCACAGAGAAAGAAAAGAGAGAAAATAGACAAAATTAAGAAAACTTCCCAAAATGGAAAACAGGAATTTTCAAAACGAAAGGACCCAGCGGATGAAAACAGACCTACATCCTCACTAAGGCAGTCATCACAAAATTGCAGAACCCTCAAGTTGAAAAGAAAACCCTACAACTGTCATAAGAAAAAAAAAAAAATGAAAGTTTTTCTAGAAAGGACATCTAGAAAAGAAGCAGAAAAGCAATGATTTCTCAAAAGGGGCAGAAGAAGCTAGATGACAAAAAGGAAAAAACTATAAGATTCTAAGAAAATTGGTTTTCAACCTAGAATTGTGTATCTAACCACACTACCAGTTCCATGTAAGGGAAGAATACAGACATTTTCAGACACACAAGTTCTCAGAAAACTTATCTTCCATGCAGTCTTCCATAGAATCTACCAAACTGAAGGAGTTTACATAAAAATAGGAAAACATGCGCTGCTACAAGAAATGGGGATTCTAGAGTAGTTACAGAAAGAGAAAGTTATCTCCAGAATAATCATGACAGGATATGCCAAGATAACAGCTCTGCCACAGGCTTGGGAAGTAGCTAGCCAGGAGAGGAATAGCTGAGCTCTCAGGAGAGCTTCTTGGAGGAGGAGGATGAGGATTAGAATACCTAATATGTTTAGATTTATTGAAAAAAAAATTTGTCCATCAGAAGAGAGTTTGGAGTTGAGTACTTAAAACTAAACAATGATTAAAACTTACAAGGAATTTGGCATCCATGTTCATCTGGGATATTGGTCTGTAGTTTTTCTTTTTTGGTTATGTCCTTTCCTGGTTTTGGTATAAGGGTGATAGATACTAGCTTCATAGAACGATTTAGGGAGAGTTCTCTCTCTCTCCATCTTGTGGAATAGTGTCAATAGGATTAGTACCAATTCTTTGAATGTCTGGCAGAATTTTGTGAATCCATCTGGTCCTTGACTTTTTTTTGGTAGTAATTTTTAAATTACCATTTCAATCTCGCTGCTTGTTATTTAAGATATACAAGTCAATAAATGTGATACACCACATAAACAGAATTAAAAACCAAAATCACATGATCGTCTCAATAAATGCAAAAAAAGCATTTGACAAAATCCAGCATCCCTTTATGCATCCTTGGTATGAAACCCACTTGATCATGGCGGGTTTTTTGATATCTTACTGGATTCGGTTAGCTAGTATTTTGTTAAGGATTTTAGCATCTGGGTTCATCAGGGATATTGCTGTATGATGGATTATAAGATCACAGAACTTGCAAGTTTGACAGAACCTCAGCCAGTAGTCTGCTCCAATGACAAGCACTGCCATATGTTGAGAATTTGTGATACATGAGATGCTATACTGAAGATTTTAGGATATCATCTCTAATTTTCACAACCTATGTAAGTTTGGCAGGCAGAATAAATGGCTGCCCAAAGATGTCCACATCCTAATCCCCAGAACGTACAAAAATGTGAGGCAAATGACAACTAAGGTTCTCAGCTCACCTGAGAATAGGCAGATTATCTTGGGTTATGCAGGTGAGCCCAGTGTAATTACAAGGGCTCTTAAAAGTGGAAGAGGGAGACAGAAGAGTAGATTAGAGTAATGCAATGCGAGAAAGACTCAACCCTCATTGCTGGCTTTGAAGATGAGGAGGGAGCCAGGCAGCCTCCCAAAGCTGGAAGAGGCAAGTAAATGGATTCACCCCTAGAGCCTCTGACACTTACTTAAGCCATTGAGACTCATGTGAAACTTTTTTCTTTTTTTTTTTCTTTTTTGAGACGGAGTGTTGCTCTGTTGCCCAGGCTGGAGTGCAGTGGCATGATCTCAGCTCACTGCAACCTCTGCCTCCCAGGTTCAAGCAATTCTCATGCCTCAGCCTCCCAAGTAGCTGGGACTACAGGCACATGCCACTGCACCCCACTAATTTTGTATTTTTAGTAGAGACGGGGTTTTGCCATGTTGCTCTTGAAATCCTGACCTCAGGTGATCCGCCACCCGCCTTGGCCTCCCAAAGTGCTGGGAACTACAGGCATCAGCCACCGCGCCCAGTCTCATATCCAACTTCTAATCTCCAGAATTGTGAGATAATAAATGGATGTTGTTTTAAGCCATAAGGTACATGGTAATGTCACAGCAGCACTGGGAAGCAAACACAGTAGGTATTAATGTCTCCATTTTTCTGATGACAAAACTAAGTTTCAAAGATTGAGTAACTTTACAAAAACCATGACTAAGTAATTGGCACAGCCAGGACTGGAACCTAGGCCAGTGTGACTCTCAGACCAGACTCTTTCAACAGCAGTAATAGCTGGCATTTATAGATCACCAACCAGGTAGAAAGCAGGCTCTGGTCTATGCATTCTAATGTGGTACCTGATCTAGTCCTTACAGCAGCCTATGGGGGAAGGTGGTGGCTGCCCTCATTTTTTTAGAGGAGGAAATTGAGGCCAAGCTTAGTGGAAACAGGATTTAAAGCTGTGCAGTCAGACTCCAGTGCCCGCACACTTAATCTCAACACCTCTTTGCTATCTCCTAGCAGTTTATGAATGCGAAAACTGAACCAAGATGTCTAACTCTCTCCCAAGGTGCTGCCACAGCCAGGTCTAGAACCCAGGTTAACTTCTGTCTCATCTAGGGCCTTGTCTTCTTAAAGAACATACTTACTGTGGAAATACAGGTGAAAATTCCACATCAAACAAAGATACCAAATAACAGCTCTAAATAGACAATAATGCATTTGCTCTCTCCTTCTTGTTAGTGTAGTTTAATTTCTTGAGAAGCTTTACACATACCTCAAATCTTTTCTGTCAGAGCTAATTGTGCAACTCCCAAGTAGCTGTCCTGCCTATGTTTTGTTAGTTGGGCTCATTAACATACCCTTTACCTTAGATGACACTTCTCATTAGGTTAAATTAATTAAAAGATGATCATCATGGCTACATAGCTTCAGCCCGAGCAGAGATGTGCCACCTTTGATCCTCTGGTTCCCTTTGACAGCCTCTATGGAGATGTACCCCAAGACATTTAAAAGGCTGTGCTCTTATTTTCTGTCACTCTTTATGTACTATCTAAATCTTACCACACAAACAACATTTAGCATACAAGTTAAACAGATTTAAATTTAAGCAAAATTGAGTGTCACCACATGTGCTTATACCAGATCTGTATAATTCTTTTGAGGTTTTTGGAAACATGAACCAAGCCATTTACGCTTCATAGGAACAGATTATATCATTTGAAATCCTCAATAAAAATGCAGTCTCATATTCTACAGATGGGTGTCATTTAATTAAAATATGTATTTAAAATGCAAAGGGCTACATTAATTCCACACTGTGGCTGAGATTTTAATTGCACTCAAGTTAGGAGATTCTGAGTTAATGTTCCCCTGGCATCTCTCATTCAGCCTCTTAGAACAGATGTATTGTGATCCAAAGAGGATTTCAATATGTTTTCACATGCTGCACATGTAGGAAGGGCTCTGAGATACAGGGTGGCAGCATGGTAAAAACAGGAGTTGATCCCAAGCAAGGGAAGGGAATACTGCAGCCTGTGGCTGCCTTCCCTGTCCCCCCACTTCACCAGGTAGCCCTTGCTAATCACTCACCGCAGTTGTGCCTCTTCCCACTCCCATAGATCAGGTATCACAGAAAGGTTGTTGGGGTGCTCCCATTTTTGTTTTGGTGAGGGAGAGGGGAGGCATCTATAGTACTCAGAACTGTAAAAATGCTCATAAATTAAAACCTCTGTGAATGCTTTTTAGTTGTAGAGTACATTTTAGGGTATACATTAAGGGTTTAGGGTACACATCAGCCTCGCTTAAGTACTGTTGTAATGTAATACCCTAGAAAATCTATTCCACAGTGCAACACAGACAGTTTGAACCCTCAGGAATTTCTCTTTAGACTAAAGACAGCCCGGAGGCAAAAGAAATGCCAGCACCCGGAGGTGTTTCTGACAAGGCAAGGAGTGAAAGGAAAGTGACAAGTAGATGTTGTGGGCCCCAGAACCCCATGAAATAACTGCAGCGTGAAGGATTTGGGGGAAGACAGGTTTTATGCTTAAATTATTAGAGAGTAATCCATGATATTAAAGTGTCAAAAAGGAAAGAAATGAGAATTGCCATGAAAGGAGAGAAGAACGTGAAATTGGCACTGAGCAAGAAAGCATATTGTTTTTTCATTCATTCTGTTACTTCAATCCTTCAAGCCTGCTCTGTGCCCAGGACCGTTAGGCATGGGGCATTCAGCGGTGACCATTAGATATGGTGTCACTTTGGGGATTACAACCTAGTGGGGCCATTATCTACATAAGACATGAGTTAAATTAACGCAGAGGCTTCTGTTATATTTTTAATGTGGTTACCTAGGAAATACAGACAATTATGGAAAAAAGAAGAAAGGAGTAGTTCGTCTTGAAAGGATGACTGTTAAGAATGTTAAGTACGGAAATAGGGACTTGTCTTATATATTTTATGAGAATGTTTTTATTATGTATGTATGCCCCTGTGAAATCTTTTTAATTAAAATCTGCAAAGCTAATATGAGGTAATATATGAGAAAGAACTTCAAGTTCTTTGAAAATAGGCAGTATATAAGTCTTTGGGGAAGAAAGTAAATCCCAAACCTCCTTAGAAAAATCAGCAAAAGAACCAGTCATAGAACTCAGACCTCCTGGCTCCTTGTCCGGTTCGTTATGTCAGAGTCACAACTTTATATTACAAAACAAAGCCAGCTAAGTTGAAGAACCAACCATATTTTTCTCTCTTTTTTTTTTTTTCTTTCTATATACTTTAAGTTCTGGGATACATGTGCAGAATGTACAGGTTTGTTACATAGGTATACACCTGTCATGGTGGTTTGCTGCACCCATCAACCCGTCATCTACATTAGGTATTTCTCCTAATGCTATCCCTCCCCTAACCCCCACCCAACGACAGGCCCTGGTGTGTGATGTTCCCCTCCCTGTGTCCATGTGTTCTCATTGTTCAACTCCCACTTATGAGTGAGAACATACGGTGTTTGGTTTTCTGTTCCTGTGTTAGTTTGCTGAGAATGATGGTTTCCAGCTTCATCCATGTCCCTGCAAAGGACATGAACTCATCCTTTTTTATGTCTACATAGGATTCCATGGTGTATATGTGCCACATTTTCTTTATCCAATCTATCATTGATGGGCATTTGGGTTGGTTCCAAGCCTTTGCTATTGTGAACAGTGCTGCCATAAACATACATGTGCATGCGTCTTTATAGTAGAATGGGTTAAAATCCTTTGGGTATCTACCCAGTAATGGGATTACTGGATCAAATGGTGTTTCTGGTTCTAGATCCTTGAGGAATCGCCACACTGTCTTCCACAATGGTTGAACTAATTTACACTCCCACCAACACTGTAAAAGCATTCGTATTTCTCCACATCCCCTCTAGCATCTGTTGTTTCCTGACTTTTTAATGATTGCCATTCTAACTGACGTGAGATGATATCTCATTGTGGTTTTGATTTGCATATCTCTAATGACCAGTGATGATGAGCTTTTTTTCATGTTTGTTGGCCGCATAAATGTCTTCTTTTGAGAAGTGTCTGTTCATATCCTTCGCCCACATTTTGTTGAGATAGTTTTTTTTGTTGTTGTAAATTTGTTGAAGTTCTTTGTAGATTCTGGATATTAGCCCTTTTTGTCAGATGGATAGATTGCAAAAATTGTCTCCCATTCTGTAGGTTGCCTGTTCACTCTGATGATAGTTTATTTTACTGTGCTCTTTAGTTTAATTAGATCTCATTTGTCAATTTTGGCTTTTGTTGCCATTGCTTTTGGTGTTTTAGTCATGAAGTCTTTGCCAATGCCTATGTCCTGAACAGTATTGCCTAGGTTTTCTTCTAGGGTTTTTATGCTTTTAGGTCTTATGTTTAAGTCTTTAATCCATCTTGACTTAATTTTTGTGTAAGGTGTAAGGAAGAGGTCCAGTTTCAGTTTTCTGCATATGACTGCCAGTTTTCCCTACACCATTTATTAAATAGGGAATCCTTTCCCCATTGCTTGTTTTTGTCAGGTTGGTCAAAGATCAGATGGTTGTAGATGTGTGGTGTTATTTCTGAGTCCTCTGTTCTGTTGCATTGGTCTATATATCTGTTTTGGTACCGGTACCATGCTGTTTTGTTTACTGTAGTCTTGTAGTATAGTTTGAATTCAGGTAGCAAGATGCCTCCAGCTTTGTTCTTTTTGCATAGGATTGTCTTGGCTATATGGGCTCTTTTTTGGTTCCATATTGAATTTAAAGTAGTTTTTTCTAATTCCGTGAAGAAAGCCAATGGTAGTTTGATGAGGATAGCATTGAATCTATGAATTACTTTGGGCAGTATGGCCATTTTCACAATATTGATTCTTCCTGTCCATGAGCATGGAATGTTTTTCCATTTGTTTGTGTCTTCTCTTATTTTCTTGAGCAGTGGTTTGTAGTTCTCCTTGAAGAGTTCCTTCACATCCCTTGTAAGTTGGATTCCTAGGTATTTTATTCTCTTTGTAGCAATTGTGAATGGAAATTCACTCATGATTTGGCTCTCTATTATTGGTGTATAGGAATGCTCGTGATTTTTGCACATTGATTTTTATATCCTGAGACTTTGCTGAAATTGCTTATCAGCTGAAGGAAATTCTGGGCTGAGATGATGTGCCATTTTCAAAGGGAATGCTTCCAGCTTTTGCCTATTCAATATACCATTACCAATACTGGCTGTGGGTTTGTCATAAATAGCTCTTAATTATTTTGAGCTACATTCCATCAATACCTAGTTTATTGAGAGTTTTTAGCATGAAGGGGTGTTGAATTTTATCGAAGGCTTTCCTACATCTATTGAGATAATCATGTGGTTTTGGTCATTGGTTCTGTTTATGTGATGGATTATGTTTATTGATCTGCGTATGTTGAACCAGCCTTGCATTCCAGGGATGAAGTCAACTTGATCAAGGTGGATAAGCCTTTTGATGTGCTGCTGGATTCAGTTTGCCAGTATTTTATTGAGGATTTTCACATCGATGTTCATCAGTGATATTGCACTGAATTTTTGTTGTTGTTGTTGTTGTTGTTGTGTCTCTGTCAAGTTTGGGTATCAGGATGATGCTGGCCTAATAAAATGAGTTAGGGAGGAGTCCCTCTTTTTTATTCTTTGGAATAGTTTCATAAGGAATGGCACCAGCTCCTCTTTGTACCTCTGGTAGAATTCAGCTGTTAATTCATCTGGTCTTTGGCTTTTTTGGTTGGTAGGATATTAATTACTGCCTCAATTTCAGAACTTGTTATAGGTCTGTTCAGGGATTTGACTTCTTCCTGGTTTAGTCTTGGGAGGGTGTACGTGTCCAGGAATTTATTCATTTCTTCTAGATTTTCTAGTTTATTTGCATAGAGGTGTTTATAGTATTCTCTGATGGTAATTTGTATTTCTGTGGGATCAGTGGTGATCTCCCCTTTATCATTTTTTATTGCATCTATTTGATTCGTCTCTCTTTTCTTCTTTATTAGTCTGGCTAGCGGTCTATCTATTTTGTTAATCTTTTTAAAAAACCAGCTCCTGGATTCATTGATTTTTTTTTTTTTTTTGAAGTGTTTTTCATGTCTCTGTCTCTTTCAGTTCTGCTCTGCTCTGATCTTAGTTATTTCTTGTCTTCTGCTAGCTTTTGAATTTGTTTGCCCTTGCTTCTCTAGTTCTTTTAATTGTGATGTTAGGGTCTCGATTTTAGATCTTTCCCGCTTTCTCCTGTGGACATTTAGTGCTACGAATTTCCCTCTAAATACTGCTTTAGCTGTGTCCGAGAGATTCTGGTATGTTGTGTCTTTGTTCTCATTGGTTTCAAATAACTTATTTCTGCCTTCATTTTGTTATTTACGCAGTAGTCATTCAGGAGCAGGTTGTTTAGTTTCCAAGAAGATGTGTGGTTTTGAGTACATTTCTTAATCCTGAGTTCTAATTTGATTGCACTGTGGTCTGAGAGACTGTTTGTTATGATTTCCGTTCCTTTGCATTTGCTGAAGTGTGTTTTACTTCCAATTATGTGGTCAGTTTTTAGAATAAGTGTGATGTGGTGCTGAGAATAATGTATATTCTGTTGACTTGGGGTAGAGCGTTCTGTAGATGTCTATTAGGTCCACTTGGTCCAGAGCTGAGTTCAAGTCCTGGATATCCTTGTTAATTTTCTGTGTTGTTGATCTGTCTGATATTGATAGTGGGATGTTAAAGTCTCCCAGTATTATTGTGTGGGAGTCTAAGTCCCTTAGGTCTGTAAGAACTTGCTTTATGAATTGGGTGCATATATATTTAGGAGAGTTAGCTCTTCTTGTTGCATTGATCCCTTTAACCATTATGTAATTTCTTTGTCTTTCTTGATCTCTGTTGGTTTAAAGTCTGTTTTAACTGAGACTACAGTTGCAACCCCTGCTTTGTTTTTTTCTTTTTTTGCTTTCCATTTGCTTGGTAAATATTCCTCCATTCCTCTATTTTGAGCCTATGTGTGTCTTTGCGTGTGAGATGGGTCTCCTGAATACAGCACACCAACGGGTCTTGACTCTTTATGCAGTTTGCCAGTCTGTGTCTTTTAACTGGGACATTTAGCCCATTAAATTTAAGGTTAACATTGTTATGTGTGACTTTGATCCTGTCATTATGATGCTAGCTGGTTATTTTGCCCATTAGTTGATGCAGTTTCTTCGTAGTGTCGATGATCTTTACAATTTGGTATGTTTTTGCAATGACTGGTACCAGTTTTTCCTTTCCATGTTTAGTGCTTCCTTCAGGAGCTCTTGTAAGGCAGGCTTGGTGGTGACAAAATCTCTTAACATTTGCTTGTCTGTAAAGGATTTTATTTCTTCTTCGCTTATGAGCTTAGTTTGGCGGATATGAAATTCTGGGTTGAAAATTCTTTTCTTTAAGAATGTTGAATATTGGCCCCCACTCTCCTCTGGCTTGTAGGGTTTCTGTGGAGAGATCCGCTGTTAATCTGATGGGCTTCCCTTTGTGGGTAACCCGACCTTTCTTTCTGGCTACCCTTAACGTTTTTTCCTTCATTTCAACTTTGGTGAATCTGACGATTATGTGTCTTGGGGTTGGCCATCTCGAGGAGTATCTTTGTGGTATTCTCTGTATTTTCTGAATTTGAATGTTGGCCTCTCTTGCTAGGCTGGGGAAGTTCCCCTGGATATCCTTAGGAGTGTTTTCCAACTTGGTTCCATTCTCCCTGTCATTTTCAGGTACACCAACCGAACGTAGGTTAGGAGTTTTCACATAGTCCCATATTTCTTGGAGGCTTTGATTGTTCCTTTTCATTTTTTCCCCTCTAATCTTGTCTTCACGCTTTCTTTCATTAAGTTGATCTTCAATCTCTGATATCCTTTCTTCCACTTGATCAATTTAGCTGTTGATACTTGTGTTTTCTTCACGAAGTTCTCATGCTGTGTTTTTCAGCTCCATCAGGTCATTTCTGTTCTTCTCTAAAGTGGTTATTCTAGTTAGCAATTCCTCTAACCTTTTTTCAAGGTTCTTAGCTTCCTTGCATTTGGTTAGAACATGCTTCTTTACCTTCGAGGAGTTTGTTATTACCCACCTTCTGAAGCCTACTTCTGTCAATTCGTCAAACTCATTCTCCATCCAGTTTTGTTACCTTGCTGGCAATGAGTTGTGATCCTTTGGAATACAAGAGGCATTCTTGTTTTGGGAATTTTCAGCCTTTTTGTGCTGGTTTTTCCTCATCTTCATGGATTTATCTACTTTTGGTCTTTGATGTTGGTGACCTTCTGGTGGTGTTTCCGTGTGGATATCCTTTTTGTTGATGTTGATGCTATTCTTTTCTGTTTGTTAGTTTTCCTTCTAACAGGCCCCTCTGCTGTAGGTCTGCTGGAGTTTGCTGGAATTCCACTCCAGACCCTGTTTGCCTGGGTATCACCAGCAGAGGCTGCAGAACAGCAAAGATTGTTGCCTGTTCCTTCCTCTGAAAGTTTTGTCCCAGAGGGGTACTCACCAGATGCCAGCTGGAGCTCTCCTGTATGAGGTGTCTGTCGACCCCTGCTGGGAGGTGTCTCCCAGTCAGGAGACACAGGGGTCAGGGACCCAGTTGAGGAGGTAGTCTGACCCTTAGCAGAGCTTGAGTGCTGAGCTGGGAGATCTGCTGCTGTCTTCAGAGCTGGCAGGCAGGAATGTTTATGTCTGCTGAAGCTGTGCCCACAGCTGCCCCTTTCCCCAGGTGCCCTGTCCCAGGGAAATGGGAGTTTTATCCATAAGCCCCTAAGTGGGGCTGCTGCCTTTATTTCAGAGATACCCTGCCCAGGGAGGAGGAATCTAGAGAGGCACTCTAGCTACAGAGGCTCTGGGGTCTGTGGTGGGCTCCACCCAGTTCAAACTTCCCCGTGGCTTTGTTTACACTGTGAGGGGAAAACTGCCTACTTACGCCTCAGAAATGGCAGACGCCCCTCCCCCTACCAAGCTCAAGTGTCCCAGGTCAACTTCAGACGGCTGTGCTGGCAGTGAGAATTTCAAGCCAGTGGATCTTAGCTTGCTGGGCTCCGTGGGGGTGGGATCTGCTGCGCTAGACCATTTGGCTCCCTGGCTTCAGCCCCCTTTCCAGGGGATAAATGGTTTTTTTTTTTTTTTTTTTTTTTTTGAGACGGAGTCTTGCTCTGTCGCCCAAGCTGGAGTGCAGTGGCGCGATCCTGGCTCACTGCAAGCTCCGCCTCCCGGGTTCACGCCATTCTCCTGCCCCAGCCTCCCGAGTAGCTGGGACTACAGGCGCCCGCCACCTCGCCCGGCTCATTTTTTGTATTTTTAGTAGAGACAGGGTTTCACCGTGGTCTCGATCTCCTGACCTTGTGATTCGCCTGCCTCGGCCTCCCAAAGTGCTGGGATTACAGGCGTGAGCCACCGCGCCCGGCCGGGTGAATGGTTTTGTCTCGCTGGCGTTCCAGGTGCCACTGGGGTATGAAAAAAAACTGCTGTAGCTAGCTCAGTGTCTGCCCAAATGGCTGCCCAGTTTTGTGCTTGAAACCCAGGGCCCTGGTGGTGTAGACTCCGGAGGGAATCTCCTCGTCTGCAGGTTGCGAAGCCTGTGGGAAAAGCATAGTATCTGGGCCGGAATTCACCATGTCTCACAGCACAGTCCCTCACAGCTTCCCTTGGCTAGCGGAGGGAATTCCCCGACCCCTTGCGCTTCCTGGGTGAGGCAATGCCCCATGCTGCTTCTACTCACCCTCCGTGGGCTGCATCCACTGTCTAACCAGTCCCGATGAGGTGAGCTGGTTACTGCAGTTGGGAATTCAGAAATCACCCACCTTCTGCGTCAGTCTCACTGGGCGCTACAGACCCGAGCTGTTCCTATTCGGCCATCTTGCCAGCTACCCTTCTCTTGGGTTTTTAAATTTCACTGCTTCAAGATGGTGAGCTATAGAGCCACCAGGAAACTGCAGGTTCCAAATGGCTTTCCCCTGACCTGCCTTCCTTTTCTTCATCTGCTTACTTCTCAGCCCTGAAAAATGATTCCCAAATTGCTTCTAAGTCTTTGAGAAATGGCTTCTTGGTTAAAAACCCCCAGGGAAGCTGGTTAAAGACTAAAGAGAGAACCTCAGCCCTAACTGTAGTGCCTTCATGAGATACAGAGGTTACAGTAAACTCCAGAGAAATGAAATACCATTATGTGCATCAGAGGCCCAGGCTTGACTTTCTGATTCTGTAGGGGTACAGAAGGTTTAGAGAACCTTGGCAAATGGAAAAAAACCTAATCATCAGGGTTAATGTGCAGGACTTGACGAGTAAGAGATTGATTTCTCTTTGTTACAAAGACCAGTAGGGCTTCAGAGTTGTTGGTTTTTTTAAAAAATATTTCCAGCTCCTTGAACCTGGGCTCTTATAAGAAATGTGGGAAAAAATTTTATATATATATATATATATGAGAATATGTATTCTATATAAGAATAGGTATTATGTATTCTTATAAGAATATATGAATATATATACACATATATACATAAGTATATTTTTTCTTATAGAAGATTGTCTTGCCTCTTATTTTTTATTAAATAGATAGATTTTTCTATCAAAAGGCGAATTTTCTAAAGGCAGGATGTTTGCAGAAACTAATGGAAAACAAACCATTTTTAAAGGAGTAATTGCCTCCTTAAAAGTGCTAATTTCCATGTGAAATTTATGCCTTCTTGCAGAGGCAGTGAGGAGTACCCCAGGCAGTTCGAAGGAGACAATTCATTACTGGTTAGTGTACACACACTATTGAAGGACATTAATTCACAAAATGAAAAACTAATAGAGTGTTTAGCTGAGTCTTTATCACCAGTGGCAGTCTGCACTGTCTCTCCATCATTAGTGTTTACTGAGCTGATGGAGACCGCAGTCAGGCCTGCTTATCACAGCTCATCTTAGATGACTTTACATCACTTTCAGAGCTTCATTGGGCTCTGAACTTCTTTGAAATGAGGAATCCAGGGGTCTCAAGGAAGCTATGAAATTATTGTGTCCATTTTAAAATTTTCTTCCCATTCTCTTTGATTTTCTGATACGTCCCAAGCAAAAACTCTCTAGCCCTATACATTTGTACCTTACACTGTAGTCATCCCACAGCCACTTTCTGAGCTAATTAGAAAATTAACATCTTTACTACCATTTTACAGATGGAAAAACCGAAGTATAAAAGGTATGAACTATCTTTAGCCAATGAGAGAGCTGGGATATTGACCCAAGAGCTACATTACTTTTTATTAAACTAACAAGAAATTTTACCCTGCTTCTTTTTCTCCTTCTTACATTCATTATTTTCCATTTTTTCAGTACCCCTCATGTAAATGCTTAGTCTGTCCACTATATTTATGATTTCTACTTTCTCATGTGACAGAAAAATTTTTACCGATCCGTCAGCTGAAGTATAAAGCAAAGGTGTCTTTTCTTCTGAAAATCTGTTTCGGTGATTCTTGGACATACTTTAACCTTCTGGATTAGAAAGTTCTTTACTTATCTTCCTTATTATTTAAGTTGTTTTCTTAACTATAAAAATAGGTATAATGACATTTTCACAAACTCGAAATATCAGAATTGCTTTATTAAGTTCAAAGTAAATTTGAAAATACAGTGTGGTAGCAATGTGCAAAGAGAGGATCATTTACATGTCTTTAAATCGAAATAAAGCAATGCTTAGATAAATATTGCAAATGCAAAAACCCAGAAATATTCACTATCTACATTAGAGAATTTTTGGTCACTTTGTGTGTTGTGGGTTTTTTGAGTTGTAGAGCATGAGGAAGTGCTGAAAGTGATCTTACTTGGAAAAGGAAATTTGGCTTCCCTGTTTTTGCTTTTGATTTCTGACTTTGCTATTGTATTCCCTGGGTCTGTCCCCTCCCTCACTCTCCATCTTCTCCAGTAGGCATCGCCTGCTGGGGGAACAGACAGATACATAGTCAATCAGCCGAGTAGCCACAACTGTTACACACATAGACAGGGATTCATACATCATGTGGTCTGGGGGATTTTTCCAACAGAAATTAAATCAGTGGTGCACTATCTTATGGGGACATTAGAGAAGATATTCATTGATTCAGTAAGTATTTTTGGATCAGTTCAGTTTAACAAATAACGCAGTACCAGCTATGTCTCTAGGCTAGAGGGGCATGGATAAACAAGACCCAGCCTCTGCCTACGGGGAATTTAAAAGTCATGGAAAATACAGGCATGAAAGTAATAACCTCATAATGTGATTTGGCGACTGTGGAAAAACCACAACATATAATTGGAATATATGACGTATACATCTTAAGGGGGATGTAAGTATCAAGGAAGGCTTTCTGGAGAAGATGGCACCTGATCTGTGTCTTGAAGGATAAGTAGTAATTAGCCAGACAAAGAGGGGTTATTTAATATGTTATATTGTTATTACATTATAGAAGTCATATTATGGAGGGTAAACTAAGTGAAAGGAAAGAAAAGGCTATGAAGTGGAAGCAAATATGGTGAGTTCAGGGTATTTCACCTATTCAGTAGGGCTACATTGCAGGGCTTACTATAGGGGAGCAGCAAGAAGTAACGAAGCTAGAGATGTGGGCAAGGTCAGTTGAGATTTTATGTGGAGGACAATGTCAAGCTATTGAAAGATTTTAGACATAAAAGAGACATGATCAGATGGTGTTTTGGAATTATTTCTCCAGTAAGAATATAGGGGAATGAATTGGAAAAGAATAATCCTTGAGGCAAGAGATTATTTAGAAACCTGAGGCATTAATATGAATGATAGATGGCAAAGGATTTGTCTTAGTCTGTTTTGTGCTGCTATAACATATTACCTGAGGCTGACTAGTTTATAAAGAACAAAGATTTATTTCTTATAGTTCTGGAGGATGGGAAGTCCCAAATTGAGGGGCCTGTATCTGGCAGGTGCCCTCCTGTTGCATTATCCCGTGGTGGAAGGTGGAAGGCAGAAGATGAAAAGGCAAGAGAAAAGGGGGCAGGGCTGCAAACTCAGCCTTTTCATAACTAACCCACTCCTGCTATGATGGCCTTAATCCATTCATGAGGATAGAACCCTCACCTCTTTAAGGTCCCACCTCTTAACATCGTTGCATTGGGATTAAGTTTTCAGCCCGTACTTTTTGAGGGACACATTTAAACCATAGCAGACTATACCAAGGCAGAGATAGTGGGGTTGGATTCAAGAGATACTAAGAAAGAATTACAGGGAGTACAGGAAACAGGGGCATCAAAAGTATTACCAAGTTCTTTGTCTGTACAACTAGTCACACTATGGCTATATTAAGCACTGTGCTAGGATGCAGAATCATCTATGCCAAATAGAACCATATGTTAAAATGACATTTATTAAAATGAAACTTGACCTGCACATCACAGATGTGTATTACAGCTTAATTCTAAATACAAACAACAAAAGAAAACTGTCCAAATTATTTAGTTGAACTAGAACCCTTATAAAGTTTTCCTTAGGATATACTGTTGATTCATAGAAATCTCTTCCAGTATAAAGATATTTGTAGTCATATTATTTGGTCTGTAATACACAAATCTAATCTTAGATTATTCTCCAGACATACCTACTAGAAGCAGCAACATGGACTCACTTGAATAGCATTTTGTTCGTGCCCTGTATTTGTTCCATTTGGGAGATAGAGTGAAACAAGAGTTCTGTTTTGGGGTTAACAGGAAGAATTATAAGCAGCTAAACAACCTGAAAGAGTTCAAAACACAAAGGCAAAGAAGGTAATTCTCACCCTGAGCAATAAGCTTTTGAATGTCCCTAAAGTAACTCAGCTCATTAGTAGTCCTTGTGAATGGTTTAATGAAAGTAAAAGTTGATGGTACTAACTAAAACAAAATTACGGAATTCTGTATAAGTTTCACTGAGAATTGAATCTATTGATTTTGCAAGTACTTTTCAACATCTTTGCTCTATGTATAATGCTTTTACCCAAAATTATGGTGAAGTACCAGATGGACCATTTGCAGCAACCAAATAAATTCAAGCCTTCTATAAATTCCTGTACCTTTTTTCATTTTTATTTTTATTTTTTGAGTTCTGTATCTCATATGGAGGAAAGCACAAATATTTATCCATCATGCTTGTTTATAAGTACAGTGTGGAAAATATCTTTTGGAAATTCACCTCTCTGAGAAATTAGAAAAAATATTCAAATGAAGATTAAAATAAATGAAGAAGGAAGAAGCAAGTGATATTTTCATAAAAGTATACTATTAACTCAGTGAAATATAGGGTCTGGATCATGCTTTCTTGACATAAATGATGACACTGATATGGGGATGGTAGGGATGGTTTCAATTAGCTTGACATTTCCAGAAGTCAAATTCAGCCAAACTAGAATGGTAAGTTCTTGACTCATCTTTTAGATGATCTTTCTTCTCAAGAGAGAAACATGTGGAGACCCACCATTTTGTGCATAATTCTGACCAAAAGGAAGAATTCATGGGAAAGTAAAAATCAATAATCTTTAGAGAGTATTTTCATATCATACTGGAATTTACACAGCAAAGAAAGTAAACACTAGGCATAGCTAGATGTTTAGTTTTCAGAAAGTTAAATTTTTAGGCATTTGGAGAAAATGTAGGTATGATCTCATGAATAGAAACCTGTCAAAGGGAATGTAATTTATGATAAGGGGTGGGAGATTATACAATGTAACATTTGAACTATAAAATGCTAAGTAATCTTAACAAAAAGTAATAGCAAACATTCAGTGACAAGGTGTATTCTAAAATACACACACACACACACACACAGAGACAACTATTCACTTTCACAATAACCCAAGAAGAAGTAGATATCATAATCTTCATTTTTACAAATTGGGAAACTGAGTCACAGATTAAAACAACTCAAGGACACACAGCTATTACATGGTGGAGCCAAAATTTGAACCTATTTAGTATGCCTTCACAGCCTGTGCTTTTAACCACCACACTATTGTGTAGCATTCAGAGAACTCTCTGATGAGGTCACATAGAAGAAGATATATTTAAAAAATGAAAGAAAAGTCCTGCAGTCAATCACAGATGAGTGCATATAGCAAGCACACAAAATGTTCGGGGGACCTGTAGGTACAGTGTTGGGGAGGCTAAAGCCTAGAATGACTGAATGGTCATCAGAGATGCTAAGGACCACAAAATGCAGTGTGTGGCTATGTTTAGGCACAAAGAGAACATGAAACAGGTCCACAGATTGGTGAAGTAGTGAATGTAATGTTAAGAAAAAGCAGGTCAGGAGATGGAGATGATCCTGGCTAAAACAGTGAAACCCTGTCTCTACTAAAACTACAAAAAATTAGCCGGGTGTGGTGGCGGGTGCCTGTAGTCCCAGCTACTTGGGAGGTTGAGGCAGGAGAATGGCATGAACCCGGGAGGCGGAACTTGCAGTGAGCCGAGATCGCACCACTGCACTCCAGCCTGGGCGACAGACCAAGACTCCGTCTCAAAAAAAAAACAAAAAGAAAATGCGGAACTACTCTAACTTCTCTTTTGTTTCTGTCTTATTTAGAAAGGGGCCTGCTCTTCAAATGTAAGGGTAAGACAAGTGATAAGAAAGAAAGGTGAGGAAAGTGTCAGATGGCATCTGGCTTCTTTAGAGTAGAACTTAAATAGATCAAATCCGAGGGTGTTAAGGACATTTGCTGAATTTGAGAAATTGTAGAGCATGTAAAAAGTGACAGAACACCCAGATTACAGCAGATATTCCTATTCTTAAAATAGAGTGAAGAAGAAATTCCAGAAACTACAGACTAATGTTAGACAATGATCCAATATGATAGTTAGCACATGGAAAAGAATATGAGTGCCAGAAGCCAACATGGTTCACAAGAGGGAGAAAAAGTATCATAGGTGTCCAAGGGCTACTGAAAGAAAATGGACAGGCCTTACCATGGAAGGAGCAGGGGCATTATGCATATGTCCTTGTAGTTACCAATCAGAGACCAAGGCTTGCCACAGTCTCAAACACCTTTGTTTGGTTTATAAATCGGTATGAATATATATATTTTTACCTTAGCTCTTATGTCCTAACAAATCAAGGTTTACCAGGATCAGCCCAGTGTTTCTCTGAAAATCAAATTTGACTTAATCCAGCAAGGGAACATGCAAAACTTTTAAGTTTTACTTTTTAAAAGTGAATGTTCTGATGAATGAGCCTTGGAACAAAGAGAGCTAAGCTTTTCTGCCTCGATAGGTGGTTCCTTCTCAATTTCATACCTTTAACCTAATTGCCAAAGACTTGCTTGAGCCTTGGTGGTCTAACCTGTGGAGCCCAGAAGTTGTAACACACTAAGTGTACTCATAGGCACGGACTTTGTTTGGAAGATACATTCAGTCTTAAGCTGAAGCTTTTACAGAGTAATTGAAAGCAGCTCCAAATTGAGTGACCCTGCTAAGAAGTCTGTTTTGATGGGGTCTACATCTTTAACCTGGGATTCTAGAAAATAGTAGAAACCCGTGGCATACTTTTCCAAAAAGTTAGAAAGTAAAATAGTCCTGTGAAACATTTTCTGAAGGGAAGGCTGAATCTGCTTTGCAAGGGAATCTTGTGTATGTTACTGAGAATAAGAGCAATTCATAATGTGTTCGGTATTCACTAAATAAAAAAAAAAAAAGATACTAGAGTTTATATAGCGAACATAATGAAGAGAAAGGAGAAAGCAAATCACTTGCTTCCAAATAAATATTATTTATATAGATTTTCCTCCCCCCTCATCCTCAACCTATAGGAACGGTGCCATAATTTAAATGTTTGACTTTTATCCCTACCTTCGCTCACAACTAGAGAGTGGAGTGCGGCAGGAACTTGTTTGCTGTGACCAAATCCTTCCTTTTCAAAGACAGTGGTTTGTGAGCAGCTGGTTTTTTGTTTGCTTTGGGTTGGTTGGTTTTTTCGTCGTTGTTGTTTGTTTTTGTGTGTGTGGTTTTTTTGTTTGCTTTGGGTTGGTTTTGTTTGTTTTGTGTGTGTGTTTGTTTGTTTGTTTGTTTGTTTGTTTTAGCAGCGGAATCCTTTCTTCCAGCATAGTTTTACTATAAAATCCGAATTGGGTAACACATCAAAGTGGAGCCTCTCTGACGAAGGAAGCAGAGAAGGCAAGATGGAGAGAACGGAGATTAAGGAATGTTAAAATGAATTAAGTTTGGCCCAAAGCTGCCTATGTGCATTTTTTTGTTTGTTTGTTTGTTTTTTGAGACAGAGTCTCGCTCTGTCGCCCAGGCTGGAGTGCAGTGGCGCGATCTCAGCTCACTGCAAGCTCCGCCTCCCGGGTTCACGCCATTCTCCTGCCTCAGCCTCCCAAGTAGCTGGGACTACAGGAGCCCGCCACCATGCCCGGCTAATTTTTTGTATTTTTAGTAGAGACAGGGTTTCACCGTGTTAGCCAGGATGGTCACGATCTCCTGACCTTGTGATCCGCCCGCCTCGGCCTCCCAGAGTGTTGGGATTACAGGCGTGAGCCACCGCGCCCGGCCTTCTGTACATGTTTTAAGTTTGACCTAAGGGGTTCTTTGTACATAGTGAACCCTAACTAACTTGATGTGTAAACAGACTGGAACCTACTCTTGTAACAGGTAGCTGAGTCTCAGCCAATCACAGCAGCCCAAGCTTCAGTCAGTGATAGGCAGCCAACTCTTCAACCCAGGTTCAAATGAGGCAAACACTGAGCTTTAACTAAGTATGCATCCTTTGTACATCCCTTGCGTTACATGTCACATCCTTTTCTCTGGCTATAAATATAATCTACACATGTGGTAGAGCAGAGCATTCTGAACCATTTTTGGTCTGGGCTGCTGCACTATTCTAGAATCACAAATAAAAGCCAGTTAAGATCTACGTTTGTTATAATTTGGTCTTTTAACAGAGATTAGGAACTCTGCAGGGCACTTTTTAAAAATCCTTGCCTTAGAGGTTGCAGCATGGCATTAAAGGTAGACCAGAGATCTTTGGTGATGCTTCCACCTCACTCCTTCCTGCTCCGGTCTTCTCTGAGATTCAAAGTGCCACGGTTCAAAAATATCTCAAGAGTAGAAGGTTACATCCATTCATCAAGGCTCAGTTGGGAAAACAGAAACCATTTTAGGTATTTCAAGCAAGAAGGAATTTAATATAGGGAATAAGATGTTTTAGAAATCGCTGAAAGGGCTTAGACAGCAGTTGGAAGGATACAAAAAGCAAGGAATCTAGCTGCTGCCTTTGAGGATAATCAGGAAATGCAGCCGGGGATTTCAGCTTCCTGCTGCGAGGAAGCAGCTGTCTGCAGGAGCTCTTCTGGAAGCTGCGGCAAGCTTCTGATTTGCCAGCTGCCTGAGCATCTTTCTGCCGCTGCAAGAAGAGAATCCTGCCTTCCCTTTCTTTTTGCCTTGCACATCTTTTGGGAGTACCTCTCAGTGGCAGAATCCAAACCCAAAACCCCTTCTGGCAAGAAGTTGTAAATGTTCCTGTGCTTCCAGGAAAGTGGCTAGAGGTGACGCTGAGTTGACAACAGACAAGGCACAAGGGTGTTTTCCCATTTCACTTGTACAGTGAATTTAGTCTAGAGTAACAGGAAGATGAACATATTTCCAAGAAAGCAGATAAAATAACAAGTCTCCTGTGGTAGAAAATATAAAAAGCATCTTTCCAAAATCATCCTGATTCAGCTGTTTTAAGCCTTCATGGAAAACCTGATTTTCAGTGTTTTTATGTACATATTAACATAATTTATAACCCAATTTCTGTCTCTTCAGGTGAAAATAACACAATTTCTATCATTTCACGTCAAAACTTCATAGGTATCATAATGGCTCTTTAGATTCAGAATCATTACTGTCTTACCTTTACCACCAGCAATCACACTCACGTAATCCTCTTCCCTTCTCATAGTGCCTCTTTGACAGAAAGGAAATAAACTGTGGTCAGGAAAGAAATGCTGATTCCAGGCCCTGTTTGAGTAAGGCAGACATGATCTCTCAATCACATGAACAATTTCAAGGCTTTGGTGAATATTCTTTGAATTCCTAAAATAACTCCTAAATTGTGGCCAGGTACAGTGGCTCACACCTGTAATCCCAGCAGTTTGGGAGGCTGAGGTGGGCAGATCACGAGGTCAGGAGATCGAGACCATCCCGGCTAACACGGTGAAACCCATCTCTACTAAAAATACAAAAAAATTAGCCAGGCATGGTGACGGGCGCCTATAGTCCCAGCTGCTGGGGAGGGTGAGGCAGGAGAATGGCATGAACCCGGGAGACAGAGCTTGCTGTGAGCCAAGATCACGCCATTGCACTCCAGCCTGGGCAACGGAACGAGACTCCGTCTCAAAAAAAAAAAAAAAGAAAAGAAAAGAAAAAAACATAACCCCTAAGTTGCCTTTGTTAAAGAACCTAGCTTGGCAGACATCCTTTCCTCGGAAAGAGAGATCCCTGTCATTCCTCAAAGTAATGTTAAAAACACTGCTTTATCTCCTCCCATGCTGCTCCTCAACATCGTTCCTGGCTTTCCTACCCATCTACCACCTACCTCATGCCTGAAGAAGGCCATCTCTACGGATGAACTGGCGACTGGAGAAAGGCATTCTCCCCTTTTTATGTATGAAAAGATAAATTTGAACCTGCCCTCTGCCTTTATCCCTTTTCTCTCCTGTGTGTTTTCACTGATTTGAACATTGCCAGAATCCTATGTTGTTCTCATACTTCTGTGATTCCTTATTTTAAGTTCAAAATGTGATGATCTTATCCAGTGTATATGTTTAATATATTAATGTATCATTTTCTTTCTGGCCATTAGCGCCATGAACAACTAGACCCACAGCTGTCAGAGTTTTTGCAAGGTTTTTCGAGGAGTAAGAGTATGAGTCTAGGAATCTCACTCTTTTAGGATCTTCACCAGGGGGTTCAACAGTGATCACTTCGATTTGCTGAGCACTTACTATGTGCTGATTATTGTTCTAAATATTTTATGTGTTTTATATCATTGAATCCTTACGATGACCCTTTGAGGCTAAAAATAGTCACTTGGATAAACAGGTTTAATGATTTCCCCAAGGTTATCCAGTTAGTAACTGGTTAAATCATAATGTAACTACTACTTTCTGGGCCAATCAAAAAGAAATGGTTGTCAATTCAAAAGAAATGTACGTAGGAATTTGGTTCTTAGTTAATAGAAGAATACTCATATCCTTTTACTTGGAGAAAGATATTTAGATTTTGAGGTAATATTCTGAAATTGTGTAAACAACGGATAGATGATTGCTTCTCTATGTAGCTTGAATTCATTCTCTATGTACTCTCAACTGGCATAAACACAGATTGATTATCTTTTACTTTTTAAAAAAATTGATTCTGGAAGCATCTATATGAACTGTTAATTATTCTAGGGATTACATGGCAGAACTGGAATGGATGTGTGAATAGTATTCATGTGTTACTAATGTATAAAGACAGAAATATAGTCATATATTATTAACCTTCACAAAGCATTAGTCAATATGTGTATCACACCACCTCGTCAATCAGCCTGCACAGGGACTGTCTGACCCTAAAGAGATTAAAGGGGAGGTACTTAACTGTTATCTTCACCACATGCTGAGAAGTGGCCACACTTGTCCTCACTGAGTAGAAATTGTCTTAGCAAGATTTACACCTGCAAAGTCTACCGTGTGTCAGCAAGTTAATTCTGTGTTTTTCACTTCTCACATGCTTCAGAGGAGCCCCCACCAATTACACAGCTAGTCACGGTGATGATCTATGTATTTGGTGGCAGGGTCAGCTTCTTCTTCCAGATAAATCAGTTGTCCAGGTGTTATCCACATGGCAGTCAGAGTGGCCATGCCTTCTGAGATTCTGCCTATTTTCCTCTGCAGTCTTGGTGGCTCTCAGATTTTGCCATCAAATGTGTAAAGCTAGAGTCATTTTTCCAATGCCCACATAACACTGTAGATGGAATGAAAAATACTGGGTTTTTAATTTATAAGAGAAAACAACCCCATTAAAAAGTGGGCAAAGGACATGAACAGATATTTTTTGAAAGAAGACATACATGCAGGCAACAGGAACAAAAGCTAAATGTCACTGATCTTTAGAGAAATGCAAATGAAAACCACAATGAAATACCATCTCACACCAGTCAGAATAGCTATTATTAAAAAGTAGAAAAAATAACAAATGCTGGCAAGGTTGCAGAGAAAAGGGAACACTTATACTTTCTTGGTGGGAGTGTAAATCAGTTCAACCATTGTGGAAAGCAAGGTGGCAATTCCTCAAAGGGCTAAAAACAGAACTACCATTCTACCCAGTAATCCCATTACTGGGTATATGCCCAAAGGAATATAAATAGTTCTATTATAAAGACATATATATGCATGCAAATGTTCACTGCAGCACTGTTCCCAATAGCAAAGACATGGAATCAACTTAAATGCCCATCCATGGCCGATTGGATAAAGAAAATGCGGTGCATATATACCGTGGTAGACCATGCAGTCATAAAGAAGAACAAGATCATGTCTTTTGCGGGAACATGGATGGATCTGGAGGCCATTATCTTTAGTAAACTAATGCGGGAACAGAAAACCAAATACCACACGTTCTTTCTTATGAGTGGAAGCTAAATGATGAGACCTCCTGGACACAGAAGGGAACAACAGACTCTGGGCCCTACTTGAGGGTGAGAGGAGGGAGAGGATCAGAAAAAATAACTCTTGGGTATTAGGTTTATGCCTGGGTGACAAAATAATCTATACAACAAACCCCTGTGACACAAATTTACCTATATAACAAACTTGCACATGCACCCCTCAAGCTAAAATAAAGGTTTAAATTAAAAAGATACTGAGTTTTTGTTATTTATTCAACACCTTTATTGAGGAGGAAGAGGAGGAGGAGGAATTGCCATGTATTAGCAGTTGTGTGTCAAACACTGTTCTAAACCTTTATATATTTTTTCATTTAATCATCAGAATCCTGTGAGTTAGGTAGGATGATCCTCCTTTCACAGGTGGGGAATCTGTTACAGAGAACTTCTTCCAAATAGTATAATATATGAGAAAGTCAGAAATATGAACTCAGGTCAGTCCACCTCCAGAGGACCACCTTCCTGTTCACTATACTTGGTACTTACCTGCTGGTTTCAGAAAACACATTATGTGTTGGGGGTACAAATATAAAACTGAGATTGTACCTGCTATTGGTTAAGAGGTATGGTAGTCTGTTCTTGCACTGCTATCAAGAAATACCCGAGACTGAGTAATTTGTAAGAAAACGGGTTTAATTGGCTCATGTTTCTGCAGGCTGTACAGAAAGGACAGTGCCAGCATCTGCTTCTGGGGAGGCCTCTCTAGGAAGCTTCCAGTCATGGCAGAAGGAGAAAGGGAGCAGGTATCAAACGTGGCAGGAGAAAGAGGCGGGAGATTCACACACTTCAAACAACCAGATCTTGCGAGAACTCATTCACTATTGTGAGGATGGCACCAAGCCCTAAGGGATCCTCCCCCATTATTCAAACACCTCCCACTAGGCCCCACCTCCAACATCGGGAATTATATTTCAACATGAGGTTTAGAGAGGACACATCCAAACTATATCAAGAAAGTAATGAGTATTTCAACTTAGATCCAAATTTACGAGTGATGCAGATGCCTCAAAAAGAAACCCATGAAATAAAGCAACTGGAAAAAGTTAAGTTGAAGAGGAACTCCATATGGGACTTCCAATGCAACTTCTTTAGTTCTGTTTCTACTTACTTGCTGTGTCATATTGGGAAGTGTGCTTTATTTCTGTTTGGTTCAGTTTCATCATTTGTAAATGGTCCTGATGTTTCCAGTTTACCCGTGAATAAGCCATTCCCTAAGGCTCTGTGGAAGATTTACAAATGCTTAAGCTAGAAGGATCCTATTTGAACACAGAGACAAATGTTATCTCTCTGCCATGTAATATTTTTGCCTCTAGAATTCTGCAAAGCTTAAATCTGTGTCCCTTATTCATCCAAAATACCTGATTAAGTATTGGTTAACGCTTTTAGATGCTCTTTGATGCAGGGTTTTACAGAAATACAAAAGGCTTACAAAGTCCATGGAAATCTAATATAGCACCACAATAGTGCTTTTCAACAGAAGAACAGGAGCTGTTCATTAGCCTCCACTCCCCTACCCATCCTGTTTCTCTTTCATATCCGGCAAGAGCTGAATTGGCCACACCATACGCCTTTTTAGCAAATGATGAGTTTTTTTAACCGAGCCTTAGGGAGGATTATTTGGAATAAAGGAAAAATCAATCTCAATGTTTCTCCCCAGGACTGAAAGACACTGAGGTCTGTACTATCAATCACAAGGTATAAAAATCATGTGTCCATGCTGGTTTGCACTGTATGCAGATAGGACCCCAAAGCTAAATGTCCTGGGGGACCTAGGGCTTGCTCAGACTTGTTACCATCAAGCACTGTTTCCGGAGTAACCAGATGCAATTTTCTCTCTGCAGAGCTGTGCAGTGTGTAGTGTGTACTGTTGGCTCAGAACTGGCCTCTTATCCTGTGGTAGCCTAAGGGAACGACTATCCATTTCTACTTTGGCTCTTATTTTTGTTTTGCTCATCAGAATGGGCCTTCCATGAATCTCCTTTGTTCTTTCTATATAGTTTGATATTTGGGGTAATTCCTCCATTTCAGATGCTCATATCCTTCCTGGAACTTTAGTTTCTCACCCTGAAACAGAATAATGTTCCAGGCGAATGAACTATTTGGAAGACATTAAGTTAAAGGCATTGTGAAAATATAATGAAAAAAATTGTTATAAAACTCTTTGATTTGTCCTTAACTTGAAGATAAAATTCAACAAGCATTATCAGCAGTCTACTGAGAGTAAGGAAGAGCTGTACACTGAGAGATGCCAGGAAGAAGTAGTTACTGTTTTTGTTATCACAGATCTCACAACCTACTAGTAATGCTGTGGGCAAATACAGTGCAAGATGAAATGTGCTAAGTCCATAGGAGAGAGGCAGAGTGTTACCAGGGCTCAAAGGATGGCCCTTAACTTTGTTGCAGACACAGTGCAAGGTGCCACATCTTCCATTTGGTCCTCTCAACAACTCCCTAAGTTGTGTATTTGAGGAAAATGAGACTTAGAGTTGTTAAGAAATTTGTTCTAGAGGTAATAAAAGGTGAAAGAATAAATTATATTCCTCTGGGAAGCAGCAGCAAAGAGTATGGTTTCATAGAGATGAAAATTTCTCTTAAGAAGCAGAGTTTGGTTTTTACTATTTTTGGGGAGGCTCATAATAATATATTCTCAAACAAGTGTAGAGACATCTAAGACATTAAGCAGGGCAGTGAATGGAACAGGTATGTCTTTGCTTCCCCAAAGAGTTACTGTTTGTAGCTAGGGTCATATAAGATATTTCGGAGGAAGCATTCTGAGAAACACTAAGAAGTTATATTGCCCATAGTCTCATGACCAGTGGTTGGGGGAAGGTGTAACAAATGATCATTTAAATAACAAATGGTACCGCATAAAAGAAGGTAAGTCTCTGCCTCCTATACCCAAATATAAAACGTCCCCTCTGTGAAAGTTCATTATACAAATTGGGTCATTCTTGTCATCCCCAACTAAATCCAACTCAGGAGGCCAGAGGTAAAATCACTCTGTGTACATTACACCTGCTCCAAGAATTAAATTTTCTACAAGGCCAGCTGCTGAAATGGCCTGCTGTAACTCTAAGACCAGTTTTACCTAGTAGCTGCTGAAACAACCTGCTGTGACTCTAAAGTTGCTTTTATCTACCACCATCACTCCCAGTCAGAGCTTGACAGCTACTAGGGCCAATGAGCTTTCTTTTAAAACAATATGTAGTGTTCGTCTTTCTCACAAGACTCCTAACCTTCTCTTTGTTCTTTGGATATGTCACAGACCATCCATTCTCTGTGTATGCCCCAAATTGCAATTCTTACTTTCCAAATAAAAAATTTTAAATTTAGACATTCATCTCTATATTTTATCTGACTTCAACACCTCCATATTCAGGAAACATTTTTTAAATATAAATATATTACCAATTATGTGACTAGACCATAGAAAAGCACATAATTAAGACACCTTCCGCCGATCCTCCAGTTCCCCTCATTCTTATCCCTTTTATCCTTCCTGATGATTTCTTTCACTTTTCTCCATCCCAGTTCTTAATAAATCCCTTTCATCTGCCCTTCCTGTAAAAGTGGGCAAAAGAGAGAGAGCAGTGAAAAGGCAGGGAATGATTGCTCCTTAATCGAGATGTGAAAGGATTCATTGGTTGCATGTTGTGCCTCAGAGCGTAGGCTTTATTTCCACTGCTGGCTATACACACGTGTATGCATGCTTAGGACCTAATCTGACTAATGTGCATTATGTCCCCATCCTGTGCAATCAGAAGGAACAGCATCAATGAGCATGGTGGTTTTCAAAATCAATTTATTTTGCTATTAGTAGTTCAAACCTAAAATATCTGGGGTCCGTGAAAAGAGGTAGTTATTATTTGGAGGCAGAAGAACTATTGTTTCTGAAATAGGAAGCAAAATGAAGAGAACTTTCCAAACATGTTTCTTAGATAAGGCCCATCCTGATGTAGAAACATAGCAAAAGAACTTAAAACTAGATTATAGATGGTTTGGAAGATGGGAACGAACAAGTAAATACATGAATTGCTAATAGTGGCAGAAGCCAAGTACTGTTGGGAAAAGAGTAGTAGCTTTGGAAAATGGGACTCAGGGAAGAGTGATCAAAAACAGTTACCATGAAATTTTAGTTTGGTGTAATGACTTAGTTCAAGAAAAAGGGACATCTCTATTCCAAGAAAGTTCAAAGTTACTTTAGCATGTGAAGATCACCCCTCCGTTCCAAAAGCCAGTAGGCTTCATAAGTACATAATTTATTTCTTAAACACGTATTTAGTGCCTACAGTGTACAAAGCACTGGGGTAAGGAAAGATTAGTTTGTATAGGTTTCCAAATAATTCAAGGCAATAAATAAAATGCAGGGACAGTAGTACAGAGAAATTATGAAGACTGGGAGTAGAATTAGCTGGCATTAAATCTCTAGCTTGGAGCTGGAGTATTATGGTGTCTGACACTCAAATGTGACCCCAGTGTTAGGCGTGATAGCAGCATATCCCTTAGGCATTTAAGGAGAGGAAAGAAGTTAGATGAAGGGGTCCTGTCACTGTCCCCCATTGACTTTGTAGGCCCTGTGAATTCTTAATATCACAGACCTAATGAGCATTCCTATTTTTTTTTAAGTATTTAGTTTTGTCCAGGCAACAACATCAAAGGATTTCAGAGTTGTCTTAAGACCTAGTCACATATTGCTATAGGAGTTAGGAAGGTACTATTAATAGTTTTCTAAATAGGAAAACTGAAGATTAAAAATTAAATATTTTGAGGCTGGGCAAGGTTCCTCACACTGTAATCCCAGCACTTTGGGAAGCTGAGGTGAGAAAATCATTTGAGCCCAAGAGTTTGAGACCAGCCTAGGCAACATAGCCAGACTCTTTCTGTACAAAAGAATTAAAAAATTAGCCAGGCGTGGTGATGCTCGCCTATAATCCCAGCTACTTGGGAGATGAGGTGGGAGGATTGCTGTCTTAAAAAGAAGGAAAAAGTGAGAGAGAGAAAAAGGAAGGGAGGGAGGGAGGGAGAAAAGATAGGGCAGGAAGAGGAAGGAAGGAAGGAGAGAAAGAAAGGAGGGAAGAGGGGAGAGAGAGAGGAAGGAAGAAGAAAAGAAGGAACGAACTTATTTTACCCCAAGTTAGAGTAGAAAACTGTGTGGTGTCTTTCACCTCTGTACAAATAGGAAGAGGATTCGGAAATCATTATTATACTAAAATTTGATCTTCTAAAATGTTTTCAGTGAGAAAATCTCATGGGATCATTCTTCACTGTCTTTTTCTATCTTCTAAAAAGTTTGAATTCACAGTGTTAACCTTTCCTTTCCTGCCGAGATAACCATGTTTCCCTTTTCATTTTCTCGCTTTCCTGACAGCTGATACCAGTCTAAGCTAATACTGGAACAATTTTAGATAATATTGCAGATGCACAAGGACATCCTCATATGAATCAATTAAAGAAGTCACAGTAAGTTGCCATTGAAAGTGTAGCAGCTGCATCCTTGAAAGCAGATGCTCTGCTGGGTCTGAATGAGTCCAATTTTAACTAATTTTAAGACCTAAACAGATTTCAGTCTGGTTAATATTAGGATGTGGAACCACTTGAGACATCCTAATGTCCTAGTCTGATTACTTCTCGATGACAGTTCGTATGTTGGCTTTCCTTGATAGATGCTGGGTATTTAATGCCAGGCATTTTTATGTCAATAGTAAAGAGAGACCCCAAGTCGTGGATGCAGCAAAGCGCACTGACAACTCATGAAATTAAAGTGGCTTCTAACAGCAGCATGATTTATAGGGAAAGAACTTGGGGTATAGGGATTCACCAGAATTGCTTTAAACTATATTTCTGTTAGATTCCTGAATCCCCAGAAACCAGCTATAATGAACTACTTCCCCATCCCTACTCTCTCTCTAGATTATACTCAGAAAAACTAAGGAGAAATTTTGAGTAGTAAATGGCAAGTTGTTTCTTCTTTTTTCTGATCTTTCTTTAACAATCTGTTGTTATGTTCTTTGTCATATTGCATTGGTCAGTTTAATTAAAAAGGCATTGATTGAGCTTCTGTAATGCCTCTAGTTATTCTGCTGGCCTTGAACGGGGGAAAATACATATAATACATAATTCTTTCACTGAAGTAGTTAATGATCCGGAAGGGAGACATAGTTAATGGAATATAACTTCTAGAATTGAGAGGGGTGGGGGAACATCCAGAAGAGCCACTGACCCTTCCTGGGGAATCAGAAAAGACTTTCTAAGCCAGACAAGGCATAAATAGTTTTGTAAGAGGAGTAAGAGCCATCAAAGGCGTAGAATCATGAGACAGCATGATATATTTAGGAAATTTGCTTTAAAAGGGTGGTAAATCAAAGGGCCAGGGTTGGAGAGGGGATATGCTGGAGAGAAAAAAGGAATGGAGAGATGGAGAAAATCTGGAGGGTTGGACAGAAATAAAAAATCTTGGAAAGCCTTGCTAAGGAGCTTAGACTTGATCATATAAGCAGTGGGAAACACTGATGTTATTTATACAAGAAATTAACATAGTCAAATTTGTGTTTTGGGTAAATAATTTTATCTAACTCATATTTAATTAGATAAAAGGGGGCCAGGTAAGAAATAGAGACACCAGTCGGGAAACTATTGCAGTAGTCCATGGAAGAGATGGGGTCCAAACCAAGAAAGTGGCAGTAGATACAGAAAAGAAAAAATAAATATTAAGAAAATATTTGTAAATAAAATTGGTAGAAATTAGTCTTTTCTGGAGAAAGTCAAAAAAAAACTCATGTTTGCAGTTTGGACTCCCAGATTGATGTATCACCTATAAAAAGAGAATTCAGGATAGAGAACAGATGCTAAAGAAAGATAATGAGTTTAGTTTTGAACACATTGCATTTGAGATGCCTATGGGATATACAGGTAGCAATGTCTTGCAAATCATTAATCAAATAAGATTTAGGAGTCATCATTTCATGGATAATAGTGCAAACAATGAAAAGGGATGAGCTCACTCAGAGCATATTGGCAAGTAAGGAAGACCACTAGAAGAAAAAGTCCCCAGAAACACCGGCATTGTGGACGGACTAAAGGAAGGGGATTCAGTGAAGGAAACTATGGAAGAAATGCCACAGGGAGAAAACAACACCCAGAAGAGTACGCCACATAAGCCAAAAGAAGATGATTTCAAGAAGTAAAGGGCCAGTGAATTCAGAGATAGCAGAGAGCCTGCATGAGATGAGGACTGAAGAGCAGCCAGTAGATTTGGCAATTACAGTATCATCGATGGCTATTACCAGAAAAGTTTTGAATAAAAAGGTGAGGGCAGAGTCAGATTGTGGCACACTGAATCGTTAATAGGAGGTGGGACTGGAGAAAGTCAGTGCTAAGATTCTTTTGACGTCTTTGTTGAGGACTAATAGGGAGCAGGTAGTACAAAGGGCCTGAGGAGAACAGCGTGAACCTGGAAAAGTTGCTGAGAAAGGGAAGGAGCTAGCCAAGCACCAGGGAAAGGATTGGCAAGTGGTCCTGAAAGCTTTTTTTGAAATTAAAATCCAGAACATTTTAGTGGCAACAATCTATACATTTTTGTCTTTTTAAATTAATATATTATAGCTGTACATATTTGGGGGGTACATGTGATATTTTGATAAATGTATACAATGTGTAATGATCAAATCCAGGTGACTGGGATATCCCTCACCTCAAACATTTATCTTTTCTTTATGTTGAGAACATTACAATTCTCTTCCATCTATTGTGAAGTATACAATAAATTATTGTTAAGTACACTTACCCTATGGTACTATCAAATACTAGAACTTGTGTCTCCTAAGTGTATTTTTGTGCCCATTAACTAACTTTCCTCTCCCCCTCCACCCCCTTTTTTTTCTCAGCCTCTGGTAATCACCATTCAGCCTCCTTGAAATTCCCTGTTCAGGTCCCACATTCGAGTGAGAATGTGTGATATTTGTCTTTCTATGCTAGCTTATTTCACTTAACATGATGACCTTCAGTTCCATCCATGTTGCTTGACTGACAAGATTTTATTCTTTTTTTTTTTTTTTTTTTTTTTTTTAAGATGGAATCTCACTCTATAGCCTAGTGATGCAATCTCGGCTCACTGCATCCTCCACCTCCTGGGTCCTGGTTCAAGCAATTCTCCTGCTTTAGCCTCCTGAATAGCTAGGATTACAGCCACTTGCCACCATGCCCAGCTAATTTTTGTATTTTTAATAGAGACAGTGTTTCACCATGTTGGCCAGGCTGGTCTTGAACTCCTGACCTCATGATCCACCCGCCTCGACCTCCTGAAGTGCTGGGATTACAGGCATGAGCTACCGCGCCCTGCCAGGATTTTATTCTTTTTATGGGTGAATAATATTCCATTGTGTATATCTACCACATTTTCTTCCTCCATTCATCAGTTGGTGAATATTTAGACTAGTTCCGTATTTTGGCTATGGTAAATAGTGCTGTAATAAACATGGGAGTGCAGGTATCTCTTTGATACACTGATTTCCTCTCTTTTGGATATACCCAGCAGTGAGATTGCTGGCTCATATAGTAGTACTATTTTTAGTTTTTGAGGAAACTCGATGCTGTTTTCCATAATGGTTGTACTAATTTACATTCCCACCAGCAATGTATGAGCGTTCTTCTTTCTCCGCATCCTCACTAGCTTTGTTTTGACTTTTTTATAATAGTCATTCTCACTGGTGTGAAATGATGCCCCATTGTGGTTTTGATTTGCAGTTCCCTAATGATTAGTGATGTTAAGCATTTTTTTTTCATATACCTGTTGGCCATTTGTATGTCTTCTTTTGAGAAATGTCTATTCAGGTCTTTTGCCCATTTTTAAAATCAGATTGTTTATTTTTTGTTTTTGTTTTTGTTTTTGCTATTGAAGCTGTTTGAGTCCCTTATATATTCTGGTTATTAATCCCTTGCCAGGTATATAGTTGGAAAATAATTTGCTTTATTATATAGGTTGTCTCTTCACTTTGTTGATTGTTTCCTTTGCTTTGTAGAAGCTTTTTTGGCTTGGTATAATCCCATTTGTTTATTTTTGCTTTTGTTGCCTGCACTTTTGAGGTCTTACCCAAAAATCTTTGCTCATACCAATGTCCTGTAGCATTTCTCCAATACTTTTTTCTAGTAGTTTCATAGTTTTTAGGTCTTACATTTAAATCTTTAATCTATTTTCAGTTGTTTTTTAATTAGTTAAAAAATGAGCATCTAGTTTCATTCTTAGGCATACAGATAGCCAGTTTTCCCAGTGCCATTTATTAAAGAAACTGTCTTTTCCCTAATGTGTGTTCTTGGTGCCTTTGTCAAAATGAATTGGCTGTTAAGTGTGTGAGTTTACTTCTGGGTTCTCTATTCTGTTTCATTGGTCTGTGTGTCTGTTTTTTATGCCAATACCATGCTGTTTGGGTTACCATAGCTTTGTAGTGCAATTTGAAATCAAAGTAGTGTGATGCCTTCAGCTTTCTTCTTTTTGCTCAGGATTGCTTTAACTATTCTGGGTTGTTTGTGGTTCCATTTGAATTTTATGATTTTTTCTTTCTATTTCTGTGAAGAACGTCATTGGTATTTTGATAGGGATTACATTGAATCTGTAGGTTGCTTTGGGTACTACAGACATTTCAATAATATTAATTGTTTCAATCCAGGAGTGTAGATATCTTTCCATTTTGTGTGTGTGTCTTCAATTTCTTTCATCAGTGATTTATAGTTTTCCTTGTAGTTGTCTTTTACTTTGATTAAATTTATTCCTAGGTTTTTCTTATTGTAAATTGGATTTTTTTCTTGATTTCTTTGGTGGATCGATTGCTGTTAGCATCTAGAAATGCTACTGGATTTTTATTTTGTTTTGTTTTTTTGATACAGGGTCTAGTGCTGTTGCCCAGGCTAGAATGCAGTGATGCAATCTTGGCTCACCACAACCTCTGCCTCCCAGGCTCAAGTGATCCTCCCACCTCAGCCTCCTGAGTAGCTGAGATTACAGGCACCTGCCACCATGCCTGGATAATTTTTATATTTTTAGTAAAGACAGTGTTTCACCTTGTTAGCCAGGTTGGTCTCTAACCCCTGGTCTCAAGTGATCTGCACGCCTCGGGCTCCCAAAGTGCTGGGATTCCAGGCATGGGCCACCGTGCCCGGACTGATTTTTGTATGTGGATTTTGTATCCTGCAACTGTACTAAATTCATTTACCTGTCCTAAGAGTTTTTGGGTGGAGTCTTTAGAATTTTCTAAATATAAGATCATGTCATTTGCAAACAAGGATAATTTGATTTCTTCCTTTCTAGCTTGGATGCTGTTTCTTTCTTTATCTTACCTAATTGCTCTAGCTAGGATTCCAGTACTTTGTTGAATAAAAGTGGTGAAAGTGGGCATTATTGTCTTATTCCAGAACTTAGTGTAAGGCTTTCAATTTTTCCCCATTCAGTATGATACTAGCTCTGGGCCTGTCATAGATGGCCTTTATCATGTTGAGTTATGTTATGTTCCTTCTATACCCAGTTTCTTGAGAGTTTTGATCATGAAGGGATGTTGAATTTTATCAAGAGCTTTTTCTGGCATCTATTGAAATGATCATATGATTTTTGTCCTTTATTCTGTTGATGTGATATATCACATTTATTGATTTGCATATGTTGAACCATCTTTTCATCCCTAGGATGAATCCCACTTGATCACTGTGAATGATATTTTTAATGTGTTGTCAAATTCTATTTGCTAGCACTTTGTTGAGGATTTTTGCATTTATATTCATCAGGGATATTGGCCTGTAGTTTTCTTTTTTGTTGTTTCGCTTTGTCTAGTTTTGGTATCAGTGAACAATATGTTCTTTTGTTTTCCTGTCAAATTATGAGTTGTAGAATTGGCTCAATGTTACGTGAGTTTTAGGGCAATTATAGTGAAAGAAAAGTATTCAAGGGAGTTGAGGTTTATGGTCAAAGAGTAGCTCAGGGGATCAACCATGCAATTCATGCTGAGGGTCCTAAGAGGGACTTTTTCTACCAGGAGAAAATGAGGGGATTACAGCATTAAAGTTATAATGGAAATGAGGGTGGGAGAGAGTTGAAAGAAGAAAAGTTTTTGATCTGAGAATATGATATTAGAATTTAAAATTTCAGAGGCTGAAAACAGGATTTAATTTTGTAGCAAGTTATTAATTTTTTTTTGATTTGCAGTGATTTAAAGAGGTGTTTGTTTTTCTAATATAGCAAAAAGTCTGAAGTCAAGCAATAGCTTCTTTTGGCCAATGGTTCAACAATACTTAGTCCAGCACCTCTCTGATTCTTGGTCTTTTCCTCTCAATAGCAAGGTGATGCAACTTCAGGTACTTCAGTCAAATCAGAAAAGTGGGGAAAGTGGGAGCAAGTGGTGGCACCAGCCTCAATTCTCCTTTTATCAGGGAAAACAAAAGACTTCCCAATAGCCACAAAAGACTCTACTTAGGGGGCCAGTGGACAGATATGATACATGGTCACCTCTAGCAACAAACAGGGCTGGGATTATAAATATTTAGCTTTCCAGAATCTGTAGTGGAGTGAGCAAAGGAGAGAATGAAATTGGAAGTAGCTGCTGGTTCACCAAAAAAGCAGTGTCTGCTCCAAAGACCAATGTTCGGCTTCCTTTTATGGAATAATGTTTATGTAGTACAGAAAGCCAAAATCATCCTGCCACAAACAGCTAACTAGGCGACTTAAAGATTCATGCTTTATGATGTTCCCCTCCCTGTGTCCATGTGTTCTCATTGTTCAACTCCCACTTCTGAGTGAGAACATGAGGTATTTGGTTTTATGTTACTGTGTTAGTTTGCTAAGGATGATGGTTTCCAGCTTCGTTGATGTCCCTGCAAAGGACATGAACTCATTCTTTTTTATGGCTGCGTAGTATTCTGTGGCGTATATGTGCCATGCCTGTCGAGGGGAGGAGGGCAAGGGAAGGGAGAGCATTGGGAGAAATACCTAATGCATGTGGAGGCTTAAAATCTAGATGACGGGTTGATAGGTGCAGCAAACCACCATGGCACATGTATACCTATGTAACAAACCTGCACGTTCAGCACATGTATCCCAGAACTTAAAGTAAACTTAAAGTAAAACAAAAATAAAAGATGGCATGCTTTATGCAGTGGTCATAGGAGGAACAAAGATACTAAGAATGATCTGATGTCACCCATCCCTAGTATTAGAAAAACAGCTCAGAGTGCATATCTTCGTAAAGCGATCAAGCACTAACATATTTAAAGTCCAATATGTGTGGTCTCTGCTGATATGAAGAGCAATACTGGAGATAAATATACAATGTAGCCTCTTAAAGGGTATGTACGAGGGTGTGTGTGTGTGTGTGTGTGTGTGTGTGTGTGTGTGTGTGTGTCTAGTAATCTCATACCTTAACTGTAACCTCCCAAGCAGATTGTGTTAGCATTGCTTTTTTATAGATTTTCATTTGACACTGAAGATCTAGTTAATGGCTTTTGTGTTGTCTTTGTTTGCCATGCTTAGTATTTCTTTGCTCAGTATATTCCTTCTTGTTAAGAAAACTGTGTAAATTTCAGTAAGCCCTGAGGAGCTCACAAGCCAGCTTTCTAGTAGAGCTCTGGGCATAATTTTTCATGTTACTTTAATAAAATGTTACATTTTTGCCATAGATTACAGTCAAGAGAAATGTACAGTGTGCTGTTACCTGAAACTACTTTTTACCTCACTCATTCTAAGTTTTACCTCAGCAGCTAATCTGCCATAGACTTACTCAACTTAGATATTTCTTAATTTGTAATTTGACAGTGGTTAATTGCCACATGATAAAATTACATATTTATAAAATAGGAAAGGGGAATTTTTAAAGTTTCTTGGCGGGATTTGTCCAGAATGCCTTTGATGGAATTTGGTTGATGAGTATATCTTTGGACCTCAGACTAGGAGTGAGACTTCAAAGTCCAATTTCTGCCTCTTCTCATTGATACAAGATAACTCTCCATGCTATAGTCACTGTCACCCCATAGAGGAATTGAAGGGCTGAAAAGCCCTGAAATGTTTTTAAATATTACAGTTGTATAGTTGCTTTCCTCTAGCCTGTTCCATGAAAACATTGCAAAAGCAGTGACCTTGCCTTGCAATCAAACAACATGATTAATGCTAACGTTAGAGAAGAGATGCAATGTCATACATCTAAGCTTCAGCAGATCAAGTTAGTAAACATCTAGAATGATACCAAGGCTGGCAATAATTTAAAATCTGCATTGCTACATTCCCTTCCTCCTCACCCATCAGTTCCCTTGAACAACATTCTTTTTTTTTTTTTTTCATGTTTGCCATGTTATTTTTACTTATTACGATCTTGTTCCACAGAGGAGAACTTAGCCTTACATATTATAAGCCTGGATTGTCTATCCAAGCCGTTTTCTGGACTTAGCAAAGTTTAGGAATGGATACAGTGCTGAAAGGTCATAAGTGCAGACACTACACACTATAGCAAGACGTTGGCTCTCTACCCTATAAGGTGAATGACCTTCTGAGTTAGTGATGCCTCACCAATTCCCATGTTCCCTAAGTCCAGAGCGCCTCTTTCTTCCAAAGGACTCTCTGAAAAAGAGAAGGATTTTCATACAGAAAAGCCAAACATATCAGAAATTGAATAAGGATGGATGGAATTATTTTGTAAGTCTACTGTTGCTGTAATAAATCAAAGACCTAACCTGAAAAAATCACTTGCTAAAGAAGAATAATGATTGCTTATGTTTCTTGCTTATATTAAGTTTTATACGTTGTTATTCTAAGTGTTTCACCTACATTAATTCATTTAACCCCGTGATATAGATACTATTACCCTCACTTTACAAAATAAAAGAATAAGGCAGAGAAAATTTGAATAATTAGCTCTTGGTCACATAAAGGAAATGTTGGAGCCAGGACTTAAAGCCAAACTTTGAGGCTCCAGAGAGCTAAGAAAACCTTTGAATGAGATTACCAAATTGTTGGTTGGTAATCTTTGAGAAATTGTGGGGAAATGGGGATACAATAGAAGTTTAGAGATAAACAAATGTTTTTTATTTTTGTTCAGCATTTCTTTGAAGAAAATGTCTAAGTGGTGCTAAATATTTTAATAAATTGGTTTGGAAATATATAGAAGGTAGCTTTATCAAATTTTCCAGAAGGACCTTTTTAGGACTTTTAGTTGGCCATAAGCTATATATGAGCTGAAGTGGAATATAGCACACTACCACTTCCACCTCCCAGAATTTAGGGAAGTGTAAAGCATCATGGCATCTAGAAAAAGGGAACTGATCATTCTGTCTAGACTGGTCAGCCCTTTCTGTAGTATTTATTCTGTTTTGTCCTGAGTCCTACATTTCAAGGGAAATAGAGGAAAATTTGAATGTTTTGGTAGGTAAATTTTGAGATTATAAAATGATTTAATTCAATCATTAGAAGAATGGGTAAAGAACTGTGGACATTCCACCTACAAAAGGGAAGACTTCAGGGAAGCCAAAAGAGGTATCTTCAATACTTGTAGTACTGACACATGTGGGATTGCCAAGTTAGGTAAAATTAGAGCCAATGATTAGAAGTTAATGGAGGCAGATATTGGCTTGATGTAAGATGGTCAAATCTTTCGGAGATGGAACAGGCTGCCTCGAAAGGTATTAAGTTTCCCTTCACCAGCTTTTGTGTAAGTGTGCAACCAGAATGTGGACAGCCACTTGAAGGTGCACAGAAGACGGAGGCACAGAGCAGGTGGTTGGGCCACATGATAGTGGAGGCCTCTTCCAGCTCTGAGGTTCTCTTTCTGTAGGTTGGTGCAAAAGTAATTAGGGTTTTTGCCATTGAAAGTAATGGCAAAAGCCTCAATTACTTTTGCACCAACCTAAATATTATTCTATGAGTTGATTCAAGATAAGCCACTGAGCTTCTATGTGTAATCAAATATAGAAACAGTCTATCATGTCTTGGACTTCTAATGCTGCCAACACTAGTGTTACCCAAACTAGTAAAAACAACAAGATGAACAGCAAAATAATGTCATTTCAAAAAAATCTGTAGGCATCTAATGAAATGACTGGTGTTTTATCCTTACCTTTCAGTGCTTTCTCCTGCTCAAGACAGCCACACAAACACGGATCTCCCCCCAGTGTCAGAGCAGATCATGCAGACTCTCAGTGAACTTGCCAAATCGTTCCAGGATATGGCTGACCGCTGCTTGCTGGTCTTACATCTGGAAGTGAGGTATGATACAGCCAAGCCCAGGACCTTGCAATTTGAATGCACTGTGGTTCATAAATCACTTACTTATTTCCAGGGAGTATCACCATAATTTCTGGCTCATATTATTGATGTTATCCCTTTTTATGCTGAAAGTTATTTTTAGCCATATTCAGTGACTGTTTGAGGGCATGGTGTATTTTGAGTGTGGTAATTCAGAGCTGGCATGGTCTATGAAATCAGGTCACCTGGATTGAAATGTCACTATCAGCTGGCTAGGCGATTGTTGGCCAGTTAATTAACTTTACAAACCACGGTTTCCTTATTTTAAAAATGGAAACGGTAGTTCCTAACTTATAGAGATTTTATAGATGGAATAATAATTAGCACAATGCCAGACACAAAGTAAGTGCTCAAAATATGGTAGCTTTGCTATTGTGGTGACTTTATTGTGATTCATATTTTTACTAAAGTGCTCTGCTAGTCAAGAAGGGAGTCATGCTGGAAAAAGTAGACGGAAAGAAGTAAAAGAATTATACTAATATATTTTAGTTAACCCAGTATATGTAAAACAGCATTTCAAGAGGCAATCAACAGAAGTGATTGAGGTATCCAGCATTTTCCTTTGCGCTAAGCTTTTGAAAGTGCCCATTTATACTTACAGCACATCACAATGTGGACTGGCCACATTTTAAGTGCCTGGTAGCTACATGTACCCAGTACTAGCATACTGGGCAGTTGCCAAGAGTGGCTGGGGCTGACTAGGAATGGGATTTTTTTTCTTTAAGATAAAATGGTCAAAAGAAATGTGGCAAAGTAACAAGAATGATCCATCTGTGCAAAGACCCGGAGGAAGAGAGTTTCAGACAGAGGGAGGTACACTAACAAAGGTCTTGAGACAAAAATCAAGCTTGGTTTTTGTCTCAAGAGCAGAGAGGAGGCTGATATGCTTGTAGGCTGATGAACAAGCTGGGTGGGGAGGACTGAAAAAATAAGGCACAGGAGACAGGCTAGAGCCCAGTCCTGTGGAGTCATGAAGCCTGACACATTACAGGGTCTTACAGACCAAGTGAATCATTCAGATGTCACAGAAGCCATGGAAGGGTTTTAAGAAAGGGAGAGATACCAATTAATTAACATTTTTTAAAGGTCACTCTGGCTGTTGTATGGAAAAGGGATTGCAGGGAAAAATACGAATGGAAGCAGGGTGACCAGTTGAGACCAGCTCTGAGCATCAAGGTGACAGAGGTGGAGGTATGAGAAGTGTAGGATTTGGGACACATGCTGAAGGTAGAGCTAATGAAGTTTGTTGATAGATTGTATTGGAAACAGGGGCTGGTGCAATGAGAGGAAAGACTCAAGGAAAACCACTAGTTTGGGGCCAGAGCAACTGTGTGGATGCTGGTGCCATTAACTGAGGGGAGAAAGACTGAGAGAGGAGAAGGGTTGAGGAGAATGGCGGCAGTCAAGCCTGCCATGTAGAGATGTTCAGTTGGAGATGCTTATTAAACGACTAGGTAGCAATGTCCAAACATCAGGACCAGAAAGTGCATGGTGTGGTAACACATTCTGTTCTGTATTGCTTTGGAACATGATTAACATTGATAGACTATTTTTCTTTTCATTTGAAGTCTTTACTAGATTTAGGGTTTAAAAATGTAAATAGGACTTTGTTTGATAGGTGACCCTTGGGAATATGTCTGGACTCCAGTTAGAACTTGAATTTATTTCCATGGTGACTCCTTGTGTGTGCTACTTGCTTTTTATCCTTCTTCATTACCATTGCCCAGTGAGTTACCTCCTTATTGCTTGTGAGAGCCTTGTGAGTGGAACAAGAAAAGTTAACATTGCAGATTTAGAATCTGCTACTCAGCTTTATTCCTGATGTTATTTCTCACATTAATCTGTCCAGAAATAAAGCTCTTTCTATATATTTTCTGATTTGTTTTACAATAATTTACAGATTTGGTATCTCTTTATTTACAAGTGGACAGTGAAATAAATCAGGTGTCTTCTGTGAATAAATATATGCAATAGATGGAAGGAAATGAAAAACACAAAGTAATATTCTAGTGCTGCTGTTACCTGAGTTACAAAGGAAAACAAGGGAATACCAAATTAGTTACTATCACAACTCCTGGTATTTATACTATTGATTGTGTGCTTATATGTGTTCTACATTCAGAATTGTCTACTTATGTGTAGTTAATTCCAAGTGGGATATTTGTAACACATTTGAGTAAGATCTTTTAAGTCCTTAACCCCTATTTCTGCCCTTTTGATACATCTTGGCAATACTCTTCTTAATACTGAACATGCTTTAGTCATTAATTTACAAGAAACTATACAGTGCTATAACACCGGTTGCTGTATCTTCTTCAACATTAGTCTAAAAACAGAAAAACGTCATTTTTAATAATGAATATTTTAAAAGACTGAATTTTAGAGCCCTGGATGTAGAATTATCTTTCCTTGAATTTAACTCAGAACACAAAACATGGGATTTTTTTAAATTAAATTTCCCCACTTCCTTGTATAACATGGTTCCAACACTCAGGTTGCTTTCTTGTAAGTGTGCTTCATTTCGTCTTTGTTCCTTTTAAAGTAAGGTACATACAACTAGCAGAATATGCCACATAAGGCTCGGATAGTGAATGTAGACACACTTACTGTGTCCCGGTCATGTTAACAATTTTTTTCAGTTTGCACAGTGATGATACAAAATGAGTAAGACAGATTTCATGCCACTCTAGTATAATAACGCAGAATAGAGCTGTCTGCTAAGTGCTCTGGGGTTATGACTGTGGAAGAGACCATCAAACAGCTCTTCCAGGTGTGGCTTATTCATTGTGATGGCTGGCCCCGAAACCTAATATCGTGCTGTATATTAGGTGCTCAGTAAAAATGTGATTAAGAATTAGCTGGTTGGAAACCAAACCCAGATAAAGTAAGTGCTACTTTACCAAACAAAACCTGTTGTCTTTAAAGAAACGAATTGGTTTGCAGTTTCTGTTTTTACACAGTAGTCCACTTGTAAGTCCACTAAATTATCTTAAGAGGTACAGAGGCTGTGTGGCCAACATCATTCTCATCAACTAATATTTGTTTTGTTCCCATCCTGCTGTAAAAAAGGAATTAGAGCTTAGGCCCAGTTGTCCAGCAGCTGGTGTGGTGAAAAAGTGGCTGATTAGCTCCTGTCTCTGGCACTTTTAGCCAAGAAATCACTGAGATAAGAGTACAGATAGAAGAAAAAAATTCATGGAAAAAAGTAATGAGATATGCCAGCAAAAAGTCCAGAACAACTTCAGATGCCAAAAACTGGTCTTGTTCCCCAAAATATCTTTATATCCATAGCACATATTTTTCTTTGGCATTATTAAAGTTCAAACCAAAAAACTGTTTTCAAATCCCACGCAGTCTGTGTTGAATGATCCATCTAAGGAGTGTTTGACATTTTACCTGTGTCATTGTGGTTCACATTTTAACCACCAGGCAGCCCCTTTCCACAGTACAAAGCATAAAGCAAATGGTACCCCCAAGAGACGAAAGACATGGTGAGCCCATTAAAAACTGTTGAGGTTTGTTTTTTCTATTTGAACTTTAGAAGAAGAAAATTAAGTTGCCATTTGAGTCCAAGATGCCAAGAATGTCACCTTTATCAGCTGATTTTTCTCACCATCAGGAGGGCTCTAAGTAGGTTCAACAGCAACTGTCTATCACTGTTGGGATCCTAAGTGTGCACTCTCTGAAAATCATCCACCCCACTGTGTAATCAGCAGTGTTTGCAGAATACATTAATGTCAAAGTCATACTAAGGTCAGCAACAACAGGCCAGAATTTAAATTTAAAAAAATACTTGATTTGAATTTGGCATTAGCTGATGACTATTTTAATTTCTTTCTTTTTTTTTTAATCTCTAATCACTTGGGAAGAAGATAATACCTTAAAGAAAGGTTGTATGTCTTCTCTCCCAATAGCTTCAGGATCTCATAAGCTCTCACCTCCAGTTCCTAAGAATTTCCTAACTAGTCGCTCTACTTCCAGTTGCTTCCATTCTCTGCTATTAATCCACTCGTATACTGTGCCAGAGTGATCTTGCCAAAGCTTAGGTCTGATTATATTATTCACCTCTTAAAATCCTCCTAAGGCTCCCTGTGGCTTCTAGGATAAAGGCCTGATTCCCTACATGGCCTTCAGAGCCTTGCTGACCTGGCCCGTGCCCATCTCCCCAAGCTCGTGGCATGCCTGTAATGTCGGATCTGTGTGCATCTAAAAAGAACTACTCACCAGTCCTCAGACCATCCTGCATTTATAGTCTCATGCTATTTTACATGGTCTTCTCATTGCCTGGAGTCATAATATCTGTCATTTACTTTAAAAATACTTTAGCGTAGATGCTTTAATTTTATTCAACTTCTTTGAAAATAAAGTTAAAAATAAAATTTAAACTTTATTTAAATTTCAACCACAGTAGCAATCAGTGCCCTAGTCATGAATCCCATTCCAGAGTTGGTCAGCTTTCATTCTGTCAGAAAGATCACGTTCCAGAGGAGGCTGCAACCAGTGCCATTACTGGTGTTCTTATCCAAATTATACATTTGTGCCAATTAGTACATGAATGTCAGAATGAGTTTTTATTGGTGAAATTAGTTATTAGTTAATTAGTAACTGTTAAGATAAGCATCTATCAGTAAAAATGAGCAGTAGTCAAGATATTTGGATTCTCTTGGATGAACTGCTTTTAAGAATATAACACATCCCATATAAAAGTTAGCTTAAAATGGATCATTCAACTAAATGTAAAATCTAAAACTCTAAAACTTCTAGAAGAAAACATAGGAAAAAATTTTTATCATTTTATTTAGGCAGAGATTTCTGAAATATGACACTGAAAGTACCATCCAAAAAGAAAAAAGTTATAAGTTGAACTTCATCAAAATTAAAACCATTTTTGATAGACATTGTCAAGATTAAAATACAAGCAAAAGACCAGGAGAAAATATTTGCAAAATGCGTATCTGATAAAGGACTTGTATCCAGAATATATAATGAACTCTCAAAACTTAAGAAAACAAAAAACCCAATTTTTAAAACAGGGCAAATGATTTGAACAGATATTTCATCAAAAATATATGTACAGAAAATAAGGACATGAGAATATGCTCAACATCATTCGTCATTAGGAAAATGCAAATTAAAACCACAGTGAGATACTGCTCTACATCTATTGGGATGACCAAAAATTTTTCTTTAAAACTGACAACACCAAGTACTGATGAGGATGTGGAACAACTGGAACTTTTGTATACTGCCAGTAAGAAAGCAAAATGGCACAGCTCCTTTGGAAAGCAATTTGGTAGTTTCTTACAAAAGTAAACATACGCTTACCATATGATCCAGCAGTCTCACTTCTAGGTATTTATCCAAGAGAAATAAATGCAAAGTTATATGCACACAAAAATGTGTACATGAAGTAGCTTTATCCACAACCACCTAAATCTGGAAAGAATCTAAATATCAGTGGGTGAATAGATAATCTGTGGGACATCCAATTCAGTGGAAGGCTACCCAGCAAAAAAAAGTAATGAACAACATAGATGAATCTCAAATGCTTTGTGCTAAGTGAAAAAGCCAAACTCAAAAGGCTACATACTGTATGATTCCATTTATATGGCATCCTGGAAAAGACAACTGTAGAGGCAGAAAAATAGATCAGTGGTTGCCAAAGGTTTGGGAGTTGAGTAGGGATTGACTATAAAGGGACACAGAGAATTTTGGAGATGTTTGTGTTCTATAATTTGGTTCTGGTGGTGGTTATACAATTTTACATGTTTGTTAAAACTAATAGAACTGTACACTAGAAGGGGGGAGTTTTACTGTTTGTAAATTATTTCTCAATAAACCTGACTATAAGTAAAGAAAGATGACAGGCAAAGCATGGTCGCATCATTAGAGATAATAATGCCCTAGGCTTTTGCAGCCATTCATTTAGGAATATTTCTTATTACTTGATGCCAATTGTAAAGGTAACAGAACATGGACCCTGGATTATGTCATCATGTCTTACCTCCAGTGAACCTTCCATGCAAGGTCAGACAGAGCACCTAAAATGACAGTTAGGACTAGACTGGGCTTACAAAACAGCCTGTCTGAACTCTGCCTGCCAAGGGATACTGTTGGTTTGGGTTGTTTTGTTTTGTTTTTTTTCTAGGGTGGGGGATTCAAAATAAATACCTGCATGTAGGGCAGAATTTGGACTGAAACACACTCTGATTACAACTTTAAAAGGCTGTGTTGGTGCAGCCAATCCATACCCACCTCAGACTTCTTCAGCAGCTACTAATATCTGCCAAAAAGAACCTGAGAATTGTGTGTGACCAGACTGACACAGGCCATTTTCACACAGAAATGCCCTCCTTCCTCAAGCTGTCAGATAGATTCTGTGAGACTCAAACATCACCTTCCGTCAGGACCCTTTCCTGATACCCTGTGGCACGTTTCCATGGCACACTGTGTAGATGTGCTTGGAGTGAGGTGCTGTTCTCTCTTAGTCATTTTCTTAATCTGCCCCACTAGGCTGTGGGTCTTTAAGGATATAAACTGTCTTATATTTCCAGGGCCTAGCACAATTTCTTACAAATTCATAGAGGTTACGTACGTGATTTACTTAACTAATACATTATCATTAATAAATATAAGACTAGTGATGACAGCCAATACTTACTATGCACGCCATTTGTGCCAGACACTGCTATACATAACACTTAATATGTAGTAGTAGTGTAATCACAGCACCCTATGAGGCAGCTGTTGTTTTTACCCCCATTTAATGGATGAGGAAACCGAGGGATAGAGAAATAAAGTAACTTGCCTAAAGTTATATAGCTGGTGACTGAAGCCAATGTAGTCTCCTTACACTTTTAAGATCTGTAAACTCTGCCTCTCATCTTCATTGCAACAGTATCTGTTGAAAATTACAATGCTTTTCACACTATGCCTACAACCCTGGCATTGAAAAGAATTTTAGAACTCCTTACCAACACTGTATGGATTAAACAAGCAATGATCATAGCAGCCAGCTTGCCCCAGATCACTCAGTTGTTCTATAGAATAACTAAGATGGCTTTCTGGTTAAAAGAGGGGAGGGTGTTTACATTAAAACATACAAGGCCACAGCTGCTTCATATTAAGTGTAGAGCAAAATGTCTGGCACAAATAGCGTACAGAGTTAAGCGCTGGCTATCATCGCTAGTCTTACATTTATTAATGATAATTTAGTAGTTATTTTGGTGCTGTGTCCCAAGATCACTGCCCTCCCTGGAAAGATTTATTAGTAACTGCTCTCCCCATCTCTCTCTTTTTCAGGGTTCACTGTTTCCACTATCTCATCCCTCTTGCAAAGGAGGGGAACTATGCCATTGTGGCTAATGTGGAAAGTATGGATTATGACCCCCTGGTGGTCAAGCTCAACAAAGATATCAGTGCCATTGAAGAGGCCATGAGTGCCAGCCTTCAGCAGCACAAGTTCCAGTATATCTTTGAAGGTCAGGCCCTGCTTCTGTCTCCGGGAGTTGGGGAGGAAGAAAGGACAAAGGTTTTCCTGGTTTTCTGTATTACTGAAGTTGAAGACTTGTAGAAAAGAGTTGTTTGTTTGCTTGCTTGTTTGAACTAAATCTGCAATACCTAGCCTCTTTATGTGTGACTAGGTAGACAACAATATGGCCGCCATCTGCTCCTGGTTGATAAGGAGATTTAATCCAAGATAAGGCAGATGGCTGCCTCCCTGACATGCCACTCATGAGATTTGAGAGAATGTGCAGACTGGGCCACAAATTAACTCAAGAGGAGCTTATGAAAGAAAAAAAAAAGCACACATACACAATGAGGAGAGAATCCTGAAAGATCACTCATTGGCTAAAATTATCACTGGAACGGGAAGTTTTCTCACAGAATGTTATAATCATCTGGAAAGAACAGAAGCCTCTGATTAGCAGCAATTTTTAGGAAGGATATGTCCATAAAAGCCTCCAAGGGGGCAGGCAAGGAAGGGTGTGAGAGACAGGAAGTACCATCTAAAGACATTATGCTTCACAATTTTGAAAAAATGTGATGGCACCCAAATAATTTTTCATGATGAATTTCACCCGGAGGACCCCTGTTAGGATTTCACATTATGTTCCCTTGGTCCATGTTTTGGTTTGTTTATGTGAAAACTTGTATCTGTGTTCTCTCACAGAATTAAACTAGTATTTTTTAAAACAACTAAGAAGGTACATTGTCCAAAGGATTGTGGCAAACTGACAATACATGGCCAATGTTTGCTTTATGAAAGTTATATTCCTGCAAATTTGGACCCCCCCAAAATCCAGTCCTTAAATATATATGGAGTTATAAAGAGATGTGTTCTCTTGGGGTATATCTCTCAAAGACTTGAGCCAAAAAGTGTAAGTGATTAAAGGGTTAGCTGTCAGTTAACCCCATGGCACTATGAGTTTGGCGGCACCTGGAATATTCTGCAGCTTTGAGCTGCAGTGCCTACCTGAGAATTCACTTTTCTGTTATTACACTGAGTTTCCTCTTTGCTCTTGACTGTGGCTCTTCCCAGCCCCTGCATATCAACATTTGTTTTATTCCTATGACAAAATGCATTTAATGTATTTATTATAATGTATTATTATTTCTTATTCTCTACAAACAGCATACCCCTTCATTACCCAGACTTGCAGACCATGTTATATTGTGGCAGGGAAAAAAAAAAAAAAAAAACTGTACCTAAAGTTATGGACGTGAGAGAATGACACCAAAACTTGGCCTACAGAGATTTTTCATATAAATAAGTTGTCTAGCTTTAAATGTAGAATCTGCAGTTGTGTTTTTCTTTGAATAAAAACTTTTCTTCACATTCAAATAGTAGCACGTACAAGTTTGTGGTCTTGAAGCAATGTTGTGTGAGTGTAGCTGAAGTAAGACCTGAATGCATCTCCTCCCTCATTTCTACTTTCACTTTAATCAAGGGAAAACTCATTTTGAAGACATGGGGAGCCATGGACCTAAAGATAAGCCCTGCTCTCTGATCTAAACCTCAGAGTCTCGGGGAACGAACTAGACTTCAGAACAGGAAAACAACCAATAGCAAATGGCTTGCGACTAGTCAGACCAGCTTTACGGTTCCGAGCAAAATGTCCTGCTAGCATCCAAGAATAAGAAAGAAGGAAGAAACGTTTACTGAATTCCATTTAGAATTAAAATCCAGCTTTTAAAAATAGTAACCCATATGTGCCTCACGTTGTTCTGAACCAGCGTTTCTCAACTTAATTACATGGGGTATCCTGAGGAGGACTTGTTAGTTTGCTGATGTCCTGAGCTGTCCTTGCTACATTTCACAGACCACAAAACAACCCTCCAGATGTAAGAACAAACCACTTAGGGGGCCTCAAAATGTCCAAAGATGTCTCACGGGAAGTCAACAGTTAATGTATTATCTGCTTTGCCTTCACCCTTTGTTTCTAATTACATTTTCTCCAATTACTACTTTAGAAATACACCCATTGCCATTTTTAAGTTGTATTAGCATTATTGCCAATAACCCAGTTTTCTTATTGATTTATTTTTTACTTGACAGTGTTGAAATATATTAACATTATTGCCAAGGCCCAGTTTCCTGTTGATTTTATTTATGTAGCTTCCCAGTCAACTTTTGAGCCAAAAGTGTCCTCCTCTACTTTTCAGGAGGAAGGAGAGGCCAAACAGGTCATTTTATATGCCTGTGTTCTTCTCTGCTTCCCAACTGTCTGTAAAGAGAAGCAGGATTTCCCGTGCACTTCAACGGTTTGTGATAACCTGGCCTCTTCTCTAAGGCCTTGGCATGGTGGCAGTAGGTGTACATGGCAATGCTGGAGATGTGACTGTTACCAGGCAGGGCGCCAACATGAAGTCCACCCATTTGTAACTACTAGGGCGATGTAGAAATACCCTAAAATTATTGTCAGATCAGCAGATGCAACCATCAGAGGTCGATTTTCTTTGGTCATTTAAATGTAGGATTAGAAGACAGCAATTCTGTGTGCAGGTTTCTGTAGGAATGCCTCTAATCTGTCTTCCATTCTCTTTGCCCCACACTGTGCTGACCCCTCAGGCCTGGGCCACCTGATCTCCTGCATCCTCATTAATGGTGCCCAGTACTTCAGGCGCATCAGTGAGTCTGGCATCAAGAAAATGTGTAGGAACATTTTTGTTCTTCAGCAGAATTTGACCAACATCACCATGTCACGGGAGGCAGACCTGGACTTCGCAAGGTAGGAGGGAAAACTGGGCTTAGTTTCTCGTGCCAAAGCCAAGACCTCATTGCCTGCAAAGTCATTTTTTAAAATGGACTCTTGATGCAGAAAAAGCTTAGTTTAAAAAAAGAAAGAAAGAAGCACAGGTAGGTGTTTTTAGGTCCTATAGAGAAGGTAATTTCACAGAATTCTGTTGAATTTTGTTACTTTGGCAGGTAGTTTTTCCTGATGTCTAACTGAAGTTGTTCTTATTACAAAGCTTGAATAATGTTTTTTTCTGCGTATAAAAGTATACATGCTTAAAAATACATAAGATAAAATACAAAGAAGAATATAAACCTTTGATCCAGAGGCTAAGATATTTGGTTTATTTTCTCCTGACTTTCTTGCATGTGCTGTGTTGTTTATGTGACTTTTCACACATACTCGAGCATATGATTTCCCTTTTTCCAAAATTGGAACTACGTTAATGCAATTTTATATTAATTTAATATTGTTTTCCCATATCTATGACGTTGTTTGAAAACATAATTTTTCCACATTCATTAATACTCCTTGAAAACATTACTTTTAATGATGCCCGAACAAATATTTCATGGCATAAATGAGCCATATTTATTTTTAATCACTTGCAAATTTTTGAATATTTGAATTTTTCCCTTTTTTTCTCTTATTGTAAATAACATGTATCTACTGTATTTTTACAGGAACCTACTTCTCATTTCTTCCATCTTGTTCCGATTGAAACCCATCTCTTCTTGTTCTCACTGGGAGGAAAGTGAGAACTCATCACTATCCTTTCTCTAAGTTTTCTGATCTTAATTTTTTTTTAAGTGACAGGCTACTGCTCTGTTACCTAGACTGGAGTGCAGTGGTGTGAACATGGCTCACTGTAGCCTTGAATTCCTAGGCTCAAGGGATCCTCTGAGGAGCTGGGACTAAAGGCGCACACCACCACGCCTGGCTAATTTTTAAATTTTTTTTTTATAGAGACAGGGTCTCACTATGTTGCCTAGGCTGGTCTTGAACTCCTGGCCTCAAGCAATCCTCCTGCCCCAGCCTCCCAAAGCACTGGAATTACAGGCATAAGTCACTGCATCTGGCCTTGATCTCAATTTTTAATGTTTTTGTATAACACACTTTTTCAAAATTTGAGAGTTAGTTTTCTTTTCTCTTCATTTGTTTTAACACCATCTAAACCTTAATTAGAATATCAAACCTTTGGTGCTTTAATAAAAGCTTAAGCAATTTGAAGATGAGAAATACGTTATTTTCATGCTGTATTGCCGTTTATACCTGAGTGGATTATTCTGTAAACTCCCTTATTTTCCATAAGCCTTCATGGCTAGGAAGTCACTTGTTTTTAATAATCCCCAATGTTTCTGCCTGACATTTAGTATTTCTGTGTCTTTTCACTTAATTTTTTTTTTTTTTTTTTTTTTTTTTTTTTTTTGAGATGGAGTCTCGCTCTGTCGCCCAGGCTGGTGTGCAGTGGTGTGACCTCGGCTCACTGCAAGCTCTGCCTCCCGGGTTCACGCCATTCTCCTGCCTCAGCCTCCTGAGTAGCTGGGACTACAGGCTACTTTTTTTTGTATTTTTAGTAGAGACGGGGTTGGCCGGGTGCAGTGGCTCACACCTGTAATCCCATCACTTTGGGAGGTCGAGGCGGGTAGATCACGAGGTCAGGAGATCGAGACCATCCTGGCTAACAGGGTGAAATCACTTGATTTTTTTGATCCCTTGAGAAGTGCAGGAAAATTTGAAACAATTCTTGAGGCATTTACGGAGATGATGAAATATTATATTACTTTAACAATTATAAAGACAAATATGCTGTGATCTTTGTTTTGGTTATGAACCATATATGTTCATTTTTAACCTTTCTTCCTCAATCTGTTACTACATTTGTTCCATTGCTACCCTGTTCCTCTGCCTTTCTGTCCTTCTCCTTCCCTTTCTTTTTCTATTTGTGGGAAAGTGAGAGAGACAGAGAGAGAGAGAGAGAGAGAGAGAGATAGTGTGTGTGTTTTCATTAAATTCCCTGTTCTAGGCTAAATTTGGTGGAAAGCCTTCCTTGCTCAGATTAGGGAAACCAGGTGTGACAGAATGCTGCATTTATTTGGTCGCTCTTATGGGGAATGATCTCATTATTGAATTAGTCTAGTCATAATAACATTGACAAGGGGAAGTTAAGAACATAGAGGCCTGAGGGATACAGAAACCCATTACTAATGCTCTAAGGAATACAATTCCTAAATTCAATCATCCTATTTTAAATGATTTTTTTTTTTATTTAGCTGAAATAAGTAAATTAACACAGTTTTTGGCAGACAGTATGGGGCCTGAAAAACCTGGCATCTGAATAATGCAATGCTGACTGGGCAGGATTGAAGTTGGCATCAGCGGGTCATGTGCCGATGAAGCATTTCTTCAGGAACTGAGTCCCAACCACGCCATGCCTTTTACAGTTGGATTGGTGAATTATGTCCCAGGAAGTAGGTACAAGTGGCATGTGGACCACTTGGGAGATGTACTGCTACTATTATTCTTTATTCTGACATGGATTTTTGACAGGAAATAGGCTAGCATAAACACACAGTACTGGCTGAATCTGTTCTTCTGTTCCTGCTTCAGAAGACATCTCCTTTCTAAGACTATAAGCTCCAAGAGGCTGAGACTTTTTTCTCAGTGCCTGTACCAAAGTAAGTGTTCATTGTATGTGCTGAATGAATGAACAGATATCAAATCAAGGCTAATTTTGGTGTGGATGAAGGCCTTGGATATTGACAGGTTAGTTTATGTTTAATTCCCTGAAGGTTTAAACTAGCCGGCATGGGTCAGTTTTCTTATAAGCTTGTAAGAAAAAACATATTTTCCTTGCAGTTCATTCTTTGTAAAACAAAAAGCATTACAAAAAGAAATAGTGTAGCCCTACTATTCAGAGTCTCTTTCCCTCTCATTTTTTCTTGCTTTCATACAGACATACTTTATAGCCTTCTTTTTGCCCCCCTTCTTGTTTTTGATAGGGACAGGTTTTGTGAAAGGGGCTCCATCAATTCTACCATATTTGAAGCTATGTAAAATAAATAAAACAGCAATACCAAAATAGCCAGAAATAATAGACTGCAGCAGTATACCTCAGCATTCCTTAAGCAGTGTCTAATCAAGCATGGACAGCATCTGTACTTCCAGCAAATCTCTATAGGAATGTTATCTGCTCACACAGTAATTAATCACTAGTTGCCATGTGTCAGAAAACTTATTTAACAAGAAGTTGCAAAGTGCTTGTAGTTTTCTTACCTTCTCAGCCTTCCTGGCCAGTGGAAAATATAACACCTTTCTATAATAAAGAAATGAGGGATCTGGAGCAATTCCATTGATGTTGATTCTTCTACTCATACTATTTTTTCTTGTGTCTCTCTTCATGTACACCTTTCCTCTAACTGATCTCTAATAGAAGGGTAGATCTTGGGTGAGCAAAGGAACCAGACAACCTGTAACATTACTAGAAGTACAGGGAGCCTCTGTCCTCTATGGTAATGATCATTTAAGCTGTTTTACAGTTTTGACCCCACTGTTAATTTTCAGAGTCAAAAAGATGCTTTATCCAGGAAAATCAGTGCAGATGAGTGAGAAGGTGGAAGGGTTTATGAGTGTGCTTTTTTAGTTCCTTTCATCACAGAGCATCTTAACTTGAGCTGTCATGCACCCTTCCACATGTGAGTCACAGAAGCCTCCTAGGAGTCCAGATGGTGGGAGCATAACAAGAGAGGTCCAAATGAATGGTGGTTGGAGTCCCCAGGGTGTATCTAACAACGCTTCTAGCTTGAGTGACGCCATCGTTCAAAAAGAATATCCCAGAGTTTTCTTCCCAGTTCTCCCCTCTTTACCCCATTTTGTCTCTTTCTCTACCTCTTCAACTGTCTCTTTTTTCTCCTTTATTTCTCCAATAACTCTACTTCCTGCTGTCCTCCTTCAAGGTTTCATTGCTCCTCAGTTTTTCCCCTGATTTTGGTTTTCTTTGGACTGGTATCTTTCATTCTTAAACCTGTGCAAGATAAGGCAACAAAAGCTGCAGTTCAGGAAGTAGTGGGGCCAAAAATTGTAACACCCAAGACAGATTCCTCGCCCTGTTATTCCTTCATTTCTTCATTCCTTCATCAAATATTTATTCAGTGTATGTTCTCTGTAGGTCCCGGCCTCATGAAACTTGCATTACTGTGGGGCAAGATGCAAAGTAATAAATAAGTAAAATACATATAAAGTATTTCAGATGATAATATATGCTTTAGTTTAAAAAAAAAAAAAAAAAAAAGAGTAGGCATGGGGAGGGGACCAGAGGATGCCAGAGTATAATGGAGGTAATCTGAAATTTTAGAGTGTTCATGGAAGTCCTTAATGAGATGGTAACATTTGAGGAAAAACCTAAAGGAAGAGTAGGAGCAAGCCATGCAGCTATCTAGGGAAAGAGCATACCAGGAAAGAACATGTAAGGGTGAAGAGCCAGAGGGAGGTGGACACTTAACATCTGAAGAACAAAGCAGAAAGGCCAGCATGGATGAAGTGAGTGAGCAGGGGAAGAGTAAGAGATGAAGTCTGAGGTTTGATCTAAGGAGCCGAGATCTGGAAAGTCATTGTAATGACATTGAGTTTTACTTTGCATGAGGTTGGAAGCTATTAGAAGGTTTGGCGCAGAAGGATGCTACATAATGTGAATCAGTCTGGCCGCGATGTTGAAACTGACATCGCAGTTGTTAGTTGTGGAGGGGTATTGTAGGCAAAGGCAGAAGCAGTAGACTCTGTTAGAAAACTGTGGCAATAATCTTCTAGGTGAAAGGTAGTGGTGATTCAAAGCAAGATGGTGGCACTGGAGAGGATGAGATATGGTCAGATTAGGATATATTTTAAAAGTTAAGCTAACAGGATTTGCTGAGGAATCAGAAATGAACCAGAGATTCCAAAGGTTTTGATCTGAACAATTCAAAGCATGAAGTTTTTATTTACTGTAATGAAAGTGAACCAGACCATAGGAGAGGCTATTGAAGTGTGTGGAGGGCGGAGCAGGGGTTCAGATAGAGAGTGGATAACAAGAAATGTTAGTTTGAGATGCCTATTAGGGACCAGAATAGACATAAAAAGGGAGCTGGCTATACAACCTGGAGTTGAGGAGATGGGAGTTTTGGAGTCATCAGCTTATAGGTGGGATTTAAAGTCATGAGAAAGGCTGGGAGGTGAGATCTCAATGGGAGCACAAGTAGAGAAAAAAGAGAATCTGTCCAAGAATTGGACCTTGGCTACCCCACTGTTGAGATGCTGGAGAAGAACCAGCAGAGGAAGTTGAGGAGGTAGCCAACAGAATAGGAAGGTAACTAAGAAAGGGTGTTGTCCCAGAAGTCAAGGGAGGTGTTTTCAGAGGAGTGTGTCTTCATCTGTGTCAAATGCTGTTGATAGGTTAAATTAGCTCAAGACAGAGAACTGGCTACTGGTGGGCTTGACAAGAGCCCTGAAATGCTTTGGTCTGCATTCCTTTATCTTCCATACACAACTCACCTAAAGTAGGAGTATGCTTCAGATGTATGTATTTGGGAAGAAGTTCCTCACTCCTTGAGTCTACTGTAGGGTTTGATGTGATCAGGGCAAAACAAAAATGCAATTATTTTTAGTGCGATGTATAAAAGACCAAATTGGCAGCCTCTCTTTTCTCGAGGTCAATATCAACATGTATAAATCATGTTGACAGTATGTCTATGTGCCCTTGACATGATGTGATGAAAATGGCACTTTACCAAAACCTATTACCTCAGTCTAATCATAAGAAAGACATCAGAAAGATTCCAATAGAGATACGTACTGTGAAATACCTGATCAGTACTCATCCAAACTGTCAAAGCCATCAGAAACAAGGAAAGTCTAAAAAACTATCACAGTCAACAGGAGCCTAGGAGATATGATGACTAAAATGTACTGTGACCTCCTGGATGGCGCCCTGGAACAAAAACAACACTAGGTAAAAACTAAGAGGCCCTGAATGAACTATAGATTTTAGTTAAAATAATGTGTTAATATTGGTTCATTCACTGTAACAAATGTATCATACTAATGTAACATGTTAATAATAGGGAAACTGGGTACAGATTATATGTGAACTCTGTACTATCTTCTCAATTTTTCTGTGAATCCAAAACTATTCTAAAAAATAAAGTCTATTAATAAAAATATTAGACAAAGTATTTCAGAGAACATTTATCCAATGAAGGTATACAGGTGGCTAATTCACATTGAGCATGAAAAGAGGCTCAAATTCATTTGTTTTTAGGGAAATGCAAATTAAAACCACAATGAGACACCACTCTGTGCCCACCAGGATTGCTATAACAATAATAATAATTTTTAAAAGACAATGAAAATGTTGGCAAAGTTATGGAGAAACTGGAACCCTCTTTTGCCGCTGGTAGAAATGTAAAATGGCACAGCTGCATCAGTTCCTCAAAAAGTTAAACATAGAGTTATGGTATGACCTAGGAATTTCACTCCTAGGTATATACACAAATAAATGAAAACATACATGCATACACAAATACGTACACAAATGTTCATAGCAAGCATTATCTATAATAGCCAAAAAGTATAAACAGGCTGGGCGTGGTGGCTCACACCTGTAATCCGAGCACTTTGGGAGGCTGAGGCGGGCAGATCACGAGGTCAGGAGATCAAGACCATCCTGGCTAACACGGTAAAACCCTGTCTGTACTAAAAATACAAAAAAAAATTAGCCGGGTATGGTGGCAGACGCCTGTAGTCCCAGCTACTCGGGAGGCTGAGGCAGGAGAACACTTGAACCCAGGAGGCGGAGCTTGCAGTGAGCCGAGATCGTGCCACTGCACTCCAGCCTGGGCAAGAGAGCGAGACTCCATCTCAAAAAAAAAAGTACAAAGAACCAGATATACATCAACATATGGATGTATAGAATGTGGTACATCCATACAATGGACTTTATTTGGCCACAGAAAGAGGTCAGCTTAATCTTGAAACATTATGTTAAATTTAGGAAGCTAGTAACAAAAAGCCATTTTGTATGATACTATTCATATGAAATGTCCAAAATAGGCAAATGCATAGGATAGAAAGATAAGTGGGAGTTGAAAGGAAATGGGGAAATGGATAGAGGAGTCTTTGGGGGGTGATGAAAATGTGCTAAACTAGATTGTGCTGATGTTTGTACAGCCCTGTGACTATTCTAAAAGTCCTTGAGTTGTACCCTCTAAGTCTGAAAATTATGTGGTGTGTGAATTAGATCTCGATGAAGCTGTTTTAAAAACAAACAAAAGAGGTTGAGCTTTAAGACTTGAAAATCAAATGATTTGCCATAGGAAATGAGGAGCCCAAGTTTTATCCTCTCATTAGTGGGGAAACTTTTAAAAGGAAATATTTGGCTCATTTTTTAGTTTCCCTAATCCATCCTGAGAGGTAGAAGATAAAGGAAGAATTTTTGGAGAAGGAGGTGATGCTTCATATTAGTCTTGATAGGAATTATCCAGAATAGGGAGAAAGTCATATGGAAGAGAAAGGGTAGTTCCAGGAACTGGAGAAGACGTTCAAGGAAGGAGATGGTGAAAGAAGAGACCTGAGTCATCATCAGTCCTGAAGTCAGGGCTGGCTTAGGATAAGCCACAAATGCCACCTTATTAAGGCCTTCTCTCCTGCACTTTGAAAACATGCCTTCCTCCCCCACCAGCACTCCCTATTCTCCTTACGATGATTTTAAAAAGCAAGTATCTGACATATTTTGTATTTACTTATTTGTTCCTCATCTGTCTACCCTGAATAGAATGTAAGTTCCATAGGCAGGGATCCTTTTTTGTTCGCTGCTGTAGCCCCAGGACCTAAACCAGTACCTGGCATATAGTAGACATTCAGTAAATGCTTGTGGGTGTTAAAGTTATTTGGACTTTATCCTGTAAGTAACTGAAGGATTTTAAGCAGAGGAGTGAGATGGTCAGATTTATATTCTAAGTACATCATTTCAGCAGCAGTATAGGACTTGGATTTGAGGAAGATAAAACTGGATGCCGTCCAATCGATTGGAAGGTGATTGCTAAGAAAGTGACGTGTAGGGGCTGGGCACAGCGGCTCACGCCTGTAATCCCAGCACTTTGGGAGGCCGAGACAGGTGGATCACGAGGTCAGGAAATCGAGACCATCTTGGCCAACATGGTGAAACCCCATCTCTACTAAAATTCAAAAAGCCAGGCATGGTGGCACGTGCCTGTAATCCCAGCTACTTGGTAGGCTGAGGCAGGGGAATCGCTTGAACCTGGGAGGCGGAGGTTGGAGTGAGCTGAAATCGCGCCACTGCACTCCAGCCTAGTGACACAGCAAGAGTCCGTCTCAAAAAAAAAAGTAAGTGATGTGTAGGGCTTCAACAATATCAGTGCTTGGCGGTGGGGGGAGGGGGAATGGAGGAGACATATTTGAGAAGTGTGAAGGAGCTAAAATCGGCAGGTCTTGGGGAGTGACTGAATAGTGAGGGTAAAGGGAAGGAGTCAAGGATGACTCTCCAATTTCTAACATGAGTGTCTAGCCAGATTACACCACGGTCAAGTAAGATAAGGATACAGGAGGAGAGAGGAGTAGGTTTGATGGAAGGAAGATCATCAGTGGCTGTGGTGAGTGTAAGATGGATGTAGGACTTCCAAGTGGAGACATCTAACATGCAACTGGACATGTGAACTGGAAGCTTGAGGGAGAGGCCGGGAGTGAACCAACAGATATGGGGAATCATCATCATGGAGCTGTTTAAAACCATTAATGGAGATCAAGGCTGTAGGTAGATGGAGAGCAATCCCCTGGGGAAGACCCAGAGTAAAGGGCTTGAGAAGGAAAAGGAGCCCCTGAAGAAGATAGGGAAGGAATGGTCTCATAGGACAAGGGCAGAACACAGCTCATGTAGACCAAACAGAGTGCATGATCACGTAGCTGCCTGCACAGAAATGCCACTTTCCCCATAAATTGATAGAGCATCCTTCTTCCCAATAAATGGAAGCATTTTCTCATGTTAACTTCTCCAACTCTTTTAATTAAACTGTCCAGATACTTTCCTCAAGTGACGGAGTGACAAAGCCAGCCTAGCAACTAAACATACAGATTCAGACCCCTGCTTCTTCCTTGACCTTGTACCTTCACTAAGGCGGGGAATGATCTCTGGCATAGCTGAGAATGTTGAATTCTTCCCAGAGGAGCTGTTTACATAAATTTGTTTCCTACAAATCTATTGCACCAGGAACATTACTTTTTGTTTTCTGCAGGAAAGGTTATGAATTTTCCCTTTTGGAATGACTGAAGTGTAATTTGATAGAAGGGGATTAGCAATGACATGCTGCCACCTACTGGAAATGCCCACAGACAGCCTTACTGAGAATGTCTGTGGTCTCCTAAATCTCCCCTGACTCTTCTGAATCAAGGGTACTGCCCCTGAAGTAGACTTCAAAGGTGACTTGCCTTGAAAATGTGAAATGCCCCACCCTATCAAATAAAATTGTATCTGACTGCTTTGCTAGAAGAACAATTTTGTTTCTGAGAAAGAAGCACAGTATTTGTCACATCCTTTTTTCTGTTTGCGTTTGCCAGCTTTATTCTGCCATTGGTCTTGTTCGCCTTCCCAATTCTAGGGGCACCTATCCTTTTCCCAAGATTTACCTTTAATACTCCAGATTTTTGACTCAAGATTATTAGCCATGTAGATTTGGGATTAATTTTGTAGAAAAGACTAGTCTGCTGCCAAAAAAAAATTCTTTTTTTAATGATGATGCCCCTTAAAATGCTGTGAAATCTCTTAAATTTAATAGTGATAAAAAGCTAGTCTCGATTTTCCTAGGGACCAGAGTAAATTGGGAAATGCGATGGTTTACATGGCTCCCGCTGCCAGACAGAAGGAAATATACCAGTTGATAAAATTCAATAATAAAACAAAATCTTGTATGGCCTGATCTGATGGACTTTCTTAAAGATCTTCATATAAATAGATTTAAAGAATATTACATCTCTCTCATTAACCCTCATTTGACCTTGCTGTCCCGTTTCTGACTATGTCGCTTTTTTCTGATCTCCCTTTTTTTTTTACATTTACATTAGGTCCCGTGCATTGTAACAATTAATTAATTGATCTCTAATTAATTGTTTAATTCGGACTCCTTGAATACAGGTGAGCATACCTTACTGGTCTGCATATCCTTCACAGAGCACTTCAGAGCAATAAATACTTCTAAGCCTCTCACAAAAATCTCTCTCAGTAACTGATGTTTGATTCCCCATAAACATATCTCATGTGTGAGGCTTTGGTTAAGTAAGATTTCTTTTGATTATGCTCAATTAGTGTCACCATATTTTGTATGTATATATTGTCAATGTATAATTTAGGGTTCCTCGAGATTACTGGCAGACAGTGACAGTCTTCCCTTTGTAGCACATGTGCTGGAATTGGAATGATTCAGAGATTAGCATAGATAGCGAGTGTTATTGTTATCCAATAACGATCCCAAGGAACAGAAATAAGAAGTGACTTGTCCAAAATCTCTCATCGAATCCTGCTATTTATATATCCTGCAGTACCTTTGTATTTATCATAGTTAGTAAATTAAATTAACCCACCCAGGGAGGCTATTTTTCTGCCAGGGAAGGGTTGCATTGTACTGAAAAGATATTAAGCTTGTTCTGTGACTGAAGCCCAAGAATGATCATTTACCAACTCTATTAGAATTCTCACTGAAAAAATTGAGGCTGGAAGCTGACCTTTCTTGTTTTGTAAATAAAGATGTAGTGTTTAAATTGTGATGCTTAAAAGTAGGAAACTGGCACAATTGCTGTTGTAAAAGCAGAGCTACAGTCCCTTGCAAACGGTATCATGGCCAGACTTTCTATCCTGCCCCTCCCTTTACCTGCTTTGGCATATACAGAAAGAAAGCCCTTCTCTTCATTCCCACCTCCTGCTTTGCTGAACACCCTTTGCTGATCCAAAGAGAAAAAGATCAGAGTACTGAAGGAAGGTCACATGGCCACAGTGAATTCTGTGGCCAGCACTCAGCTCAGGGACCTTTTGTTCCCTGAAACCTTCTGCAATGTGCCTGGCCCATATCAGCTACTCTTTTTGTAATCCTTTTTTTTTTTTAATTTTCTGTACTCTAAAATTAATACCTCATTATGTGCTATATTGTTCTTCATTTGTTCCCATCTTTTAATATTTTATTCCTCTAATTTTTATTAGCATGTTCTCTCTCTCTCTCTCTCTACTGAGTTATAAAGTTGTTGTGACTAGTTACCATGATTGTATTTTGTTTGGTTTCTGGCTGGTTTTCCCCGTTTTGCTTCTCTGTAATAGACTAATTGTCAGCAATCTAAAGTATTTATGAAAATAATTTGGGTTTCAAAGTATGTTTCATATGTATTGCTTTCGATGTATGTTTGTTTTTGTTTTTGTTTTTGTTTTTTCTTTGAGACGGAGTCTTGCTCTGTCACCCAGGCTGGAGTGCAGTGGTGTGATCTCGCCCCATGCAACCTCCGCCTCCCAGGTTTAAGCGATTCTGCCTCAGCCTCCCAAGTAGCTGAGACTACAGGCATGTGCCACCACACCCGGCTAATTTTTGTATTTTTAGTAGAGATGGGATTTCACTATGTTAGCGAGACTGGTCACAAACTCCTGACCTCAAGTGATTCACCCGCCTCAGCCTCCCAAAGTGCTGGGATTACAGGCATGAGGCATGGCGCCCGGCCGTGATGTATGTTTTAGAGAGCATCTATAGCTAAATACAAATAAGTTACCAAGAAAGAGTTTTTGTACCTAGCTTTACAGACCTTTAACTTTAAACTACTTTCTCTAAAACAAGGAAAGCTCCTGCAAGACATGTGATTTTTTTTTTTTACAAACCATCCTAAAGGCCTATATTGGTGACTTTTTCTCAGTGATGATGATGATGATGATGACATATTCCCATCATAATACGAGTACTTATAATTACTATTATATAATGATCTCAGCACATGACATGAATTTTAGTAAATGCTTTACCTACATTGGTTCACTGAATGTCCCTGAAACTCGGTATGTAGCTATTGCTGCAAATAGATGAGAAAACTAAAGCTTAAGGAAGTTAAGTAAATTCCTAGTTTACATAAGAAGAGAGGCAAGATTCAAACTTAGGTCAATCCAATCCCAAAGTCTATGTATGCTCTTAACTACGTGAAGTGAGGCTACCATTTTGGTCAATGTTGGGTCTCTCTTTTGCTTATATTAAAATATGATTTGATTTTTCAGTTAGTCTCTTAGCTATCAAACATTTTCTTTCCCTTTATTTTCTCTGGTTGGGTGTCTTTCCCCCTTGATTTCCACTGAGCTCTGATTGCTATCCGTTTTAATCCGCTTTAATGGGCAGTCTGACGGCAGAGGGGTCTGCAGACTCTTCCTACCTTGGTAGGTGTTATGGGGTTGGTTTTGCTCAGCTGTCAGGTGTTCGTGCTGCTTATGGGTCTTCTGCTGGCCTTCCAAACAACTGTCCTGGGGAAGCAACACTTAGACCCAAGACCACTATCTCAGAACCTCACCACAAACTAGCACATCGTCCACGGCACTGAGCAGCCCTGTCATTAATCCAAATGCACACACCTGTGCTTTTAAGACAGTCAGCAGCTCAACCAAGTGCTTCCCAAAGACTAGAAGGTATAAGAATTTCCTGATCAGCTATAGGGTCTCTTCCAGGGAAATTGCTTTAAGTGGAAACTCTTTGACTCCATCCCTAAAAGTTCTGATTCAGAAGGCTGAGGGTAGGGCTTGGGCATCTGTAGTTTAACAAGTGCTCAAGAGATTATCCCCATGCAGAAATACTGGCCTGACCTGTTTTCTTTGAGAGTCATGCAATATCCAGACCATTGCCTTTCAGCCTCATGTTTCTCCTTCAGTCCCCCTGATTCTTATCTCCTACTGCAGGCACTGAAAGTAAAAATAACTTGAAAGCACTTTTCTGTATTATCTTATCACTAAAAGGACCCGCAAGGTGGTCACCATTATTACTCTCAGTTAACATGTGTAGACACTGAGGCAGGGTCGGGTTGTATTCTTGGAAATTTGGGAGTAAATAGCATTTCATTCACCTAGTAGTTGGCTAATAAATCAACCTTTAATTGTTGCATGAATTTGAGTAAGTCACTTCAGCTCTCTTGGCTGAAGTTTCCTCATCTATAAAATAAAGCGTTTGTGCCTATAATGCCAGCACTTTGGGAGGCTGAGGCAGGTGGAGCACTTGAGGTCAGGAGTCTGAGACCAGCCTGGCCAACATGGTGAAACGCTGTCTCTACTAAAAATACAAAAATTAGCCAGGCGTGGTGGCAGGTGCCTGTAGTCCCAGCTACTTGGGAGGCCGAAGCAGGAGAATCACTTGAACCTGGGAGGGGGAGACTGCAGTGAGCCGAGATTGCGCCACTGCACTCTAGCCTGGGCAACAGAGCGAGACTCTGTCTCAAAAAAAAAAAAAAAAAAATGAAGGGTTTGATTAGAAGATCAACCATAGGGTCTCTTGCAGATTGGACTTGCCTAGAGTTCCATGACATAAAGCCAGAGAGGGGTTTGAGAGATCTAGAGCCCTGCCTCAACTCCTAGCTCTCAGAAGAGACTATCACAGGAAAACTATCTAAGAGGAAGGAAATTAGCTCCCATCCAATTCTATAAAGATACTGTAAAGATTTCTGAGATATGCAGTATATAATAGGCATTTTAATATTTGTTGACTGGATAAACTAATGCATGTGTGTATGGATGAATTAATGAGGAAGGAAGGACTGTAGGCCTGTTCATTTTCATAGTCAAGATCGTGCTTATAGCATTTGCTTACCACACATACAGGAAAGTAAAACAGAGATAGATGCTGGCTACTGCTTTTGCATGACCTATAAAGGTCTTATAAGGCTCTGAACAGTAATTCAAAACATAAACGTCTAGGTACTCAAAAACATAAATGTCACATCTGCTTTAGCTCTTCATCTCCTTTGCTGTGCTGTAGTTTTCCAATTGATGGAAAGGTTTTATTCAGATCAGCCATTTCTCTTTTTCCTGGAGGCATTCTTAATCTCTGTGTTCTAACCTTTAACGATATAGACTTCGGTTGCCGTGTAATGATTTCCATTGCCTGGAATCTGCATGTTTAAATTCCTCCAAAGAATTGTGCACCTTCTGTTTTTCTCAGTTGCAGATGGAGTCAAAGCAGAAAAAAAAAAAAAAAAAAGAGTGGAGTAGGAGAGGCCAGCTCTTGATTGACTTCTCTCTCTTGACACACACAGTCAGGGGAAGGAACGGATCAATGGCCTCAACTTTTCAGCAGGCATTAACACTGCATCTCATTCTCCTTCAGGCAATCTGTTTTGCAGAGACGCTGATTAAACATTTTGGGGTATTGGGGACAGAGGGAGGGAGGGAGAGGTTGGGGATTTTTAGTGGCCAGAGCCTTTTATTGACAACATTAAAGGCTTCATGGTATATTTGACCAGAAATTAATTACAGCCCAGTTCCCCATTTCTCCCTTAGGTGACAGTCTTCTGTTGATGTGTGCCGCTGTGAAAGTAATAATAGGTTTCAAATGTTTGTGAAAAACATAAAGTAATTACTTGCTGTGGTAAATCAGTCATTTGAAGCTTCAGCTTCTCTCTGTTTTATGTGTGTGGCAGTCTGGCTGTTTCTTTTGTTAACTTTAATTATATAGCGTATGAGAATTTTTATTTTTCAGTTTTCAGAAATTTTGCTTTTTTCATTTCTTGGTGCATAGTTCTCCAGGGATATAGGTATTGAAACGATAATGACACATAACCAGAATTTGAACAAGGGAAGCATATGTGTGTGAGGAAGCTCATTGCTTTAGTTAAGTTTCGTAGCTATTGGCTATCAGCTATTTGCCAGTTCTCTAATGGGCCTTAAATATTTACTGTCTGTTGTACAGAGGGGAAGAATTGGCTTTCAGGCATTTTAAGTCTCCTTCCACCAGTAGCATATGTTTACATTATGGACCCTCAAGCCAAAGAGTCTGTAATAGCTCTTTCCCCTTTTTCAAATTAAAAAAAAAATATATATATATATATATATATAAAATATATAATATATAAAAGCTGCAGCTCCTTGCCTGGGGTTCTTGCCTTCCAGTAAGATCTGTAAAGATCTACTTGGATAATACCAACCTCTGTGTTGACTCACCTGGACAAAGCGAGAGAAATTTCCTTTTGGCAGCTATTTGAACAGGTACCCTTGCCCTGGCAGATAGAATAGTGAGGCCTGTATACTGGCCAGCATGGCGTATTATCACACATCAATTTCCTTCTATCTGCACTAAGGCTAACTCACTCCTCAAAATAGGAATTGTTCACATGTATTTTCAACTCAAATAATTCATATTAATCTTGCTTCTCTATTCTGTCTAATCTCTCTTGTTCATTCCTGATCACTGAAGTATCCTAAGTCTGCATTTCAAAGGTTTGCTTAATTTCCCATACCAAGCTGTCCCTCTTAAAACAATGTTTTCCCCGTTCAATGTTAACCTCTTTCTTTGAACTATTATTTATATTTAGAACCAAATATAAGAACAGTAAGAACTGGTTATCAGTAATTCCTCTGTATGGAAAATTGTGCTAAACTAGGACTCTGTGCTTTTACATTGCAATGATAATTGGGATTCATGATGCTTGCCTGAGTCTAGAATATCCCATCCATTACCAAAGAAGAATACTACTACAATTTAGTATAGTTAGCATTATATACATTTTGCTGTATTCTGTCTCTGAAAAATCAGTGACTCAATATGATGTATCTGAGAATAAGCAAGAATATCTGATTAAAAATAAGCCCTCATTTTTTTTTCATCCTGCATCATAGAGTATTCGTATCTCTGTAATTGTCATAGCATTTCATTTCTTCCATAAGACTAGGTAGTAATGACAAACTGCTTAAAATAATTTTATATTACTTTGTTATTTTTAGTATTATTAATAACTACTATGAATTGAGTACTTCGTGTAACTTATGTGATTTGCACACATTATCTTATTTAATCCTTATACTAACCTAGTGTGTTTACGAATTAACTTTTTCATTTTGCAAATGGGAAAACTCAATCTCTGAAGGATTAAGTAACCTGGGTTCTACACTGTAGTAAATGACAAGACCATGATTCAAAGTCAGGTCTATCTGCAGTTTAGCCGTTGCGCTATACAGCTTATGACAGTGTAATACATCAGTATTTCAGGAAAATGTACCACAGCCTCAATATTCATATTGACTGTATTTCACAGTATTCCTAGTCAAAAGAACTTAAAGGAGGGATGGCAGTGTTTTATCTTCACAGAGAGGAGCTGAAAGGAGATGTTGTATCGTAGACCTGCAGGGAAAAACAAAAGAAGACCCAAGAAGATGATGAGGCAGGATTGTAGCGCAGCCCCTAAGGCCTGTCTAGGAATTGACCACAGGCTTCATGAAGGGGGTGTAAGACCTCAGAGAGACCTGGCATGGCAGCAGCGTTAGGGGTGCCCAAATCCAGGAGGAAGGCTGGACCACACCTTCCAGGGAGAATGAGTCCACCAAGTATAAACCTCAGTTCCCACAGTATCAGTAGAGTTCCTACCTAGGGTGGTATCCCAGTGACTGATGTAAGTGTCTTAAAATAGCCCTTAAGAAGTTAGTGGCTGGGCGCGGTGGCTCACGCCTGTAATCCCAGCACTTTGGGAGGCCGAGGGGGGCGGATCACGAGGTCAGGACATCGAGACCATCCTGGCTAACATGGTGAAACCCCATCTCTACTATAAAATACAAAAAATTAGCTGGGCGTGGTGGTGGGTGCCCGTAGTCTCAGCTACTCAGGAGGATGGTGTGAACCCGGGAGGTGGAGCTTGCAGTGAGCCGAGATCGCGCCACCGCACTCCAGCCTAGGCAACAGACTGAGACTCCATCTCAAAAAAAAAAAAAAGTTAGTATTTTTTTTTACTTTTCTTTTTTTTTTTTTTTTTTGAGACAAAGTCTTGCTCTGTTGCCCAGGCTGAAGTGCAGTGGCACGATCTTGGCTCACTGCAAACTCTGCCTCCCGGGTTCATGCCATTCTCCTGCCTCTACCTCCCAAGTAGCTGGGACTACAGGCACCCGCCACCACGCCTGGCTAGAAGTTAGTATGTTTTTAATTACTTTAAAATATTCACAAAGGAGGAGAAATCAAGAAGCTCTGTCTTTTGTTATTTCAATAAAAAATCTAGTCATTTTAAAAGAAAAAGTAGTGATATATTATTGACACTTGTCCATTTTTGGCTACCTCTCCTCTAAAATCTATGTTTAAGGAATTCCCCACAACCTGGTCTTGGAGTGAAACAAAGCGCATCTTCCACCATAAACACACAAAAGCCCACTTGCTTACTGTGTGGGGGACAACCTCGGCTGCACCATCAGATGCACGCACTCTGAACTCTGATCAGGGGGCTAAGGACTCCAAGCACAAGGGTGACAGAGCACCACGGAAGGCTGTCTCAGCAGCAGTGGTAACTTCTGGTTACCTAAGGTGGCGGCAGTAGTAGTGGCAGTGATATGGCCAACATCCACTTCTGCTGGCAGCAGAGCAAGACCTGGTGTTCTGTGTTTAGCAGCAGCTGTGGTGGTATCTTCACAAAACTATCTTTGAAGAGTGATTCTGGAGAGATTTTGGCCACAATCCCAGCTGCTGTCTAGCTTTGTTTATTCCTGTTCCCTTTCCAAGTCTCATTCTCCAGCCTTCCTGGCTCATCTTGGAGTTGCCCAGTACCCTTTCAATAATTCCTTCTCTGCAACTTTGAACCCTGATTGTTACATACATATATTTGTAGTAAAATCTAGTCATAATTGTTAATCTTAGCTTTTAATTCTGACAGCCCACAGTGAAGTTTGGAATCTTGCATTATTAGTAGTACTATTGAAGTTTCAACCCACATTGTATCACTTTATCTTGGTCAGTTATTTAACAAACTTAAATGTCTATCAAGCATTTTTATTTTTTAAAGAAAAAGCAAAATTGACTGGATTGCATGCCCTGAAGCAAGCCTACCCAGATCTGGGAAAAGGTAGTTATTGGATCTACACATTTGTTTCCAATAAATCATCCCAAAGCGCAGTACCTAAAACGACAAGCATTATATGAGTTCTCTTAGTTGAGCAGATTGACTGGGGCCCAGCTGTAAGGTTCTTCTCTGGACTGCCTTGTATTCTCTCCTGTGGCTGCAGTGGGATGGCAGCTAGGGCTGGAACATCCAAAATGGCTTGTCTCATCTGTCTAGTGATTTGGTGGAGCCAACTGGAAGCCTGGACTCAGCTGGGAGATGGGCATGGCTCGGTTCCTCTCTCTGTTTCTGTGTACTCTCAGAGATTCCCCCTCTCCATGTAGTTTTTCCATGTGATTCCTTCATCAGGGTAGGCATACCTCTTGCATGGTTACTTGGGGCTCCCAAAAACATGAAAATAGAAGCTATCAGGCCTTTTTAAGGCCTAGACCCAGGACGAGCATAGTATCACTTCTGTCACTTTCTTAAAGCAAATCACAGGGCTAGCCCAGGTTTAATGTAGGAGAGGACTAAACAGAGGCATGAATAGCGGGAGCCATGGTTCATTAGGAGTTATCTTTGGAATTTAGTTACCACTATACTTAAACTTCAGCCTCCAGTTATATGCACCCAACACAGTGCCTCATACAGTAGACCTTCCATCTATTTGTCAGAATGCTTTCAGCGCAAGGAGCAGAAACTTAATTCAAATGATTAAGCCAGTAAAGGAAATTTCTTGAATCATGAAGCTAAGATTTTCAAGGGCCGGTTGGTTTTAGGCTTGCTTTATCCAAGGATTCAAACCATATCAGCAGGATCGCTTTTCTTCCTCCAACTCCTGCTTCTATTTGCATCTGCTTCTCTTTATTACTACATAGCCTGCTTCCCCACGATGGCAAAGTGGTAGCCCGGGCTTATACTCATAGCTGGAAATCTTAGGGAAAAATCCATGGAAGGCCTCTTGATGGGCTTTGTCCATTTCTGAGCCAATTCCTGTGGTCAAGAGGAATGCTGCATTCTGATTGGACAATATCAGATCACCCATCTGCACCTGTGGTGAAAAGTTGCTCAGTCTGATCTGGACCTAGAAGAACATTTTCTGCAGAAAGGGAAGGTTTGGCTACCAAAAAGAAGGGGGATAGATACTGGATAAACAAAAACAAGATCATCCCTAAGCCCAGTGGCAGTTTGCTGAATGAATAAAATGTAGGTTATAACTGAGTGGTGCAGACACTACCGCACTGAGTTTATTAGGTGTCAAAGAAGATAGACATTTAAAAACAATGCTGTTATGGAAAGACATTTTTATGGAAAGAGGTAGAAGTGCTGCTGGAACATTACTCAAAGTGGGTTGAAATCTTTAGATAAAATGTTGTAGAAGCAGTTTTTGAGCTGTACTTTGCAAAAGGTAAGATTTAGAAGGAAGGAGGATTTTATAGGCAGAGGAAACGTTGCTTTCTTAAAAAACAAATGCTGTTAATAAGAGAGAAGGTTGCAGAGTATAATTTCAGGATGTTTCTGATCCTCTGAAATTATACCTGTAATAAAATCAGGAGTTTGGTTATTATAGTATGTTGAACTATATAGTTACAGATTTAGTTGGTTCCAAAAAGAATTTTTTTAACCTAGATATGACAAATAGATGTTTTAGTGATTAAGGGGAGGTGGGGGGCTCACACAAAAATAAAACTATCAAGGTGATTGCTATCAAGGAAAAGAAAACTCTTTTAAAAGTGTACAATATATGCATTTTTGTTGTCCTTTGTCACTTTAACAATAGATGCTGAAATTACCAGAAATAACAGTCATCTGTATTTATAGTCCTCCTGTGAATCTGAAGGTTTCCATAAATGTAAATTAATTTGGTTCCACTCTCATGAACTCAGGAGGAAACAGAAGCAAAATACTCCCAACCACCCCACCCGTACCTCTGTCTGAGAAAGACAGTGAAAGAGGACTGAGAATATGAGGAGAAAAGCAGCAAAAACTGAATTGGCTGGCAGGGCACAGTGGCTCATACCTGTAACCCCAGCACTCTGGGAGGCCGAAGCGGGCAGATCGCAAGGTCAGGAGATCAAGACCATCCTGGCCAACATGGTGAAACCCCATCTCTACTAAAAATAGAAAAATTAGCTGGGCGTGGTGGTGCGTGCCTAGAATCCCAGCTACTCCGGAGGCTGAGGCAGGAGAATCGCTTGAACCCAGGAGGCAGAGGTTGCAGTTAGCCAAGATCACGCCACTGCACTCCAGCCTGGTGACAGAGAGAGACTCCATCTCAAAAAAAAAAAAAAGAATTGGTTGAGCTGACTTTACAGTTCTCATGGGGTTAGTGAAGGAGAAAGAAGCAGAAATCTGACAGGATTTGAATTTGCTAAGAAGAGAGTCCTGGTTGACTCAGATCACTAGATCGTACTGTCTGAAACTCAGAAAGTCTTAATTGAGCAGGACCTTAGAGATGGTGTCTTCTAGCCCCTTCATTTATCAGGCTGGAGACTTGCTCTGAGAGATGGAGTAACTGGGCACAAATGATCCAGATAGGGCTAGAACCCAGATTTCTGAACTGCTTGTTCTGGGCTCCCTCCTGGAGCTCTGACCACCCCTTGCAGACTCATGTCAGGAGTTCTCAGCCTTATTCACATTCTCCCCGGGAAGAGTGATGCCCTAGGGCAGCAACAGGCAACCCAGGAAGATGATTACTAGAATCCTCTGGAGGAGGAGGGTCATCTTGTGAGGTGTTTCTCACACCATCCTAAGAGTATCATGTTAACCCCATTAACCGTAATATCCGCCTTCTCTAATACTAGAGTAACATTGCTGTGAACATATCTTTACAAACAAAAATTACTATGTGACCGTAATTATGACTTCTGTTCACATACTCATGTCCTTGTTACTAAGTAAATGCAGAAAGATGATTAGTTTCATTAGCCTTTGGTATTGAGATTGTCATATTCTCTCTTAGCTATAAAGACCTGCTCTGCCCACATCAACTTGGTTATTTTTTCGAAAGGAAATTAAAGTAGAAACTATAACACAATTACAATCAGAATTCTACTAAACTATAAGTCAAAACAAAATATAAGAACTGCGATTACGTGAGAATAACATGTGGGAGACTGTTCCTGCTGCTAAGATGAGGAAAGTGAAATCTTTGGAAGAAGGCATGGAGTTCCTAGGTAGCCGCAGTGTGGAGGGTGGCTGGACTCCTCTTTCACTAGCAGTGGGCATGGTGCCGTTGCCCAAGCCTGGAAGAAGAGTGTCTTCACCTAACTTGTTAAGTGCCAACTAGTCTTCTGCCTCCAATGAAGATTTCTCCTTAGGGTGCACAGGTTCTTCTCCTAAGCCCAGAGTTTAGGGTCATCATGTGCCCTTAACATGTGGAGTGATAAGAGAGAATCTCGTACCTCTGACCGATTTGGAGGAGAGCAGAGATTTAGTGTTGGGGCCACTTACACATAATCTTCTTTTTCTCACTTTTTCGCTGAGAGGAATGTGGTGTAATCTAGACACCTACTGGCTGCCTTGAAAGAACATTCTCAGCTGTACTGGCATATCTAGCAAAGAGATATGAAAGGATCCTCAGGTGGCCGGCCTCTTCAGGGGTCTTTCTGAGGAGTTAGGAGGGACCAGAGGGAACCAGCCATTGTGACCGTAGGACACCCACCCAGGTGGTTTTCTCTTAGCTTCATAAAGGAAACTGACCTTGTCGAGGCCAAGATATTCACCCAGTGGGTTATCTTTCTTATGTGGAGGGATGACGTACCCTCAGTATCCAAAACATTCTAATGTCTCCCTTGTCTGTTTACATTATGCCTCCTCCTCACTGTAGGGCCTTGGTGGTCTTATCTATTAATTGATTGATTGATTGATTGGTTTTATTTTATTACTTCATGAATGGCAGGGTTTTACTCTGTTGCCCAGGCTGGAGTGCAGTGGTGTGAACACGGCTAACTGCAGCCTCACCCTCCTGGGCTCAAGTGATCCTCCCACCTCAGCCTCCTGAGTATGTAGGACCACAGGCACAGACAATCGTGCTCAGCTGGTTTTTTTAAATTTTTGAGGAGATAAGATTTCACCATGTTACCTAGGCTGGTCTTAAACTCCTATACTCAACCAGTCCTCCAGTGTCGGCCTCCCAAAGTGTTGGGATTACAGGCATGAGCCACCATGCCTGGCTGGTGGCCCTTTTAAAGTAGCTCTTCTTAGGCTCTTACATATCTTTGGAACCATCCACCATTGAGAGCTTCTCTCCACTACTTTCTGAAATGAGAATAGCCATGTACAAGCATATGATTTAAACTGTTTAAATATCTGGAACATTTCTTAAAGAAGTCACTTGCTTGAGGTTATGACAGATTGGCAAGGGGTCAATCATTCCATTCATACATCAAATATTATTGAATAAATGTGAGAGCTAATCATTCCTGGAGCTACAAAGATAAAAATATGATTCCTATTTGTACACAGTATAGCACAGTAGACCTCAGTAATGTGAGCAGAACCTTGTGATAAGAATTAAGAGAGGGAGAGGATTAAGGTAAGAAAGGAGGTTAAAACCTCGTAAGACTCCCTCATAGGTATATACCCAAGAGAAATGAAAAGCATGTGTCCACACAGAGACTTACACACAAATGTTTATAGCGGCAGTATTCATAATAGCCAAAAGGTAGAAACAATTCATGTGTCCATCAATGGTGAGTGGATAAACAAAATGTGGTATATCCACGCAGCAGATTATTATGTGACCATAGTGGACTTGAAGTACAGATACATGCTACATGTTGCCAAGCCTGTCCCGCAGGCTCTGGCCGAGCAACGGATGGAAGAAGTTCACTGACACAGGTATGTTGCCTGACAGCGCGGCTAGAGGACCCCACAGCTTAGCACCGCTGATAAGAGTGCAGTGCAGCCACAGCAGCCCCCATAAGCCGGAGACACTCGCATTTATTTAGTACAGATTTAATGACAAAGGCTTGAAGCTAACACAATTTGTGGGTAATAAACATTGTTGACCCCGCAAGTAGAGAGCAGTCCTGCACATGATTGATCAAAGGTTGGTTTCTGGAGACAAGAGTAAACAAATTCATCTAGGTAAGACCCTTTACATTCCCTTGTTATCTACCCTTTGCTGTCAGGCTCTGGATAAGAGAATTTGGCCGCCTTCAGCCAAATTTTCTTTTGAAGCTTTTGCACAACCTCCCAGCCTTCCAAGAAGGTTTGCATCTTTCCCTATAACTTTTAACCTTTTACCACCACCCTGGCCGCTCTCCTACAATATACAACATGGGTAAACCTCAAAAACATTGCACTAAATGAAAGAAGGCAGTCAAAAGAAACCACACACTTTATAATGTCATTCATATGAAGGTCCAGAATAGGGAAATCTATAGAGACAGAAGTAGATTAGTGTTCACTTTAGGGCTGGATGGAGAGTAGCGGGGAAGGGGATGAGAGCTAAAGGATACAGGGTTTCTTTTTCAGGTGAAGAAATGTTCTGAAATTCATTATGGTCATGGTTGCACGTATCTGTAAATAGGTTAAAAATCATTGAATTGTATACTTTAAATTGGTGATTTGTATGGTATGTGAATTATATCTCAATAAAGCTGTTTTTTGAAGAAAGAAACGAATAAGAGCAAAAACTGAGAGCAGTGGTAGGGAATAGCAGAGAGGTTTTTGTTTTGTTTTGTTTTTGTTCTCTCTGTCTCTCTAAAAGGGAAGACATTTTTATGGATTATGAAAAGACAGACACAAGGTTTATAACCGTGCCTGGAAGTAAGGAAACGGTTTTAGTGGTCCTGGTGATTTTAGTATGATTACTATCATCATTATTGTTATTAAGAGTTGATTGTGGAGCTAACTAGGACTAAGGAACTTTCAGGTAGAGGAGGAGCAGATTACACTTGGGAGGGTAGAGAGAAGTCTTACTAGTTCAGAATCTGACACCTCCATCCAGCTGGAAGAAGACTTGCTTATGCTAGAAAAGGAACTGTGCTGCTTGAGCTACTGAAGAAATAGCAATTCCAAAGTTAGAATAGATGCATCCAAAGAAGGGAAGGAAACTTCTATGCAAATGAATCTAAGTTTCCAGTATATACCCATGAAGTGAAGAGCTAAAGAAGCATACAGAATTATTTTGTTTTATACATGTAACTAAGTTTTTTTTCTAAGTTTCATTTGTTGCTGAATCTCTCTCAGTTGTTGTTATTTTAATAAGCAGTGAGTTTATAAAGTCCTGATTTAAAATACTAAATGTCTAATCTCCCTAGTAACCCCAAGCATCTGGGATTATAAATTATGACTCTTTGTTGCCACCTGATGACAACAGAGTACACCCCTTCTGGAAATACTAGCCTTTCTAGAAACAAATTAATTTCTTGAAAGATGAAATTAGGAATCAGTGATTCAGAGATGGTGACAAAGGCTTTTTATAAGGTCCTTGACCTTGATATGAGAAAGAGGCCCCTTGTCATAGGCATCTTGATGCATACTGAAGTTTTTTCTTATAAGTACGTTACCTAGAAAGCAACATCCTCCATATTGAAAGTGATTTTCAATATATTACACCAAAGCGTTCGGTGTGTATTGCCCTAGGTCTATGAACACTTTCTCCTGCAGTTGTCGCTACTGTCACTGTCCAGTGGCTGCTACTCTGGTGTCTGAACAGCTGCCAGCCTGTTCTCACTGTTGCTGCTGTCATCACCATCACACACAAGCTGTTGCCCCTGCCACCATCTTCCTGCTGCTAATGGGACTGATTGGCACCTCTCCATACCACATCAAGGTGCAGGAGCTATTTCCCCTGCCAGGCTCAGAGCCATCTGACACCTCTTACTGCCACCATTCGTTATCACCCTCACAGCAGTGAAGCCAACAGGAACTAGCCCAGTCCTGAGCTGGGGGGGCCTCACTGGTGAAGGGAGTGTGGTGGCCACCTTTCTGCCTGCAGAAGCAGCTCGGCCTCTTGGTGAGACTGGACCTGGGGACTCAAAGAATTCTGTACTTTTAGGGGTCAGCACATCAGAGCCCCAGCACGTCTCTTCTGTACTGGTTACTGGAGATAAAAGCAATTAGAGAATTATTCTGTCTAGGAGAGTGGACAGCACCAACAGCTTTCTCCTTACCATGTGCCTGCATAGGTAACAGAAATAAGCAATATTCTGCCCCTCCCTGACCATTAGGCAAAGATTAATGCCATGCATTGAAAATTATTTTTAAATGTCCCCCATTAGCTCTGACATTTTTAACAAAGCTTGTAAGGTTTAGGTAATGTGTAGGGTATAAGATGACAGACTTCATTACTGTACTTTCACAGAGAAACAAAAAGGAATAAATCCACAACTGAGAAAGAATAGGAGGATTTACCAATAAGCAAATGATGACGGCAACTTTCTGGATGATAGGACGAAGATGGAACATTGTTAATGGATAAAGTAGTGGGGGAAAAGGAAACCCTCAGTCTGGAATGTGCAATGAGGACCTCGGAGAAGTTCCAGGCTCATAATCAGAAGTTCAAAAAAAAAAAAAATAGGAGTGCCAAGAGATACTGAAAATAGAGATTAATGAAAATTTTCTAGACATAAAAATATATATCCTACAGCACTATTTTCTTCATCCCTCCAAAATGTTGGTATCCAGAAGTTGTTCTTGAAAGAGCCATCCTAGGAAATATTTAGGGAAAGTCAAGACTTCTGGTGTGGATGTTGGAGAACCAGAATAAAACCTTCTTCATTCTAGCATTGGAGGAAGAGGTCCCCAGCCTGACAGTTGGCATCCCACCTGCTCATCCTAAAGAGAAACCCACCTGTTAGCACCTTCTGCACCACCCCACATAACACTCCCAGGAACTCCCTCCCACTAAGAGCCTTTTTAGAAACATGATCTTGCCTATACTTAGAGGCCCAGGATTCAATTGGAGTCCGTGGAAAAGAGAACAGAAAATGAAGGGAAGGGGGAATTACTGAAGAACTAGTAAAAATGCTTTTCTAGAACTCAGAAAGGTCCCAAGTCTTCATATTAAGAGCCTGTTGGGTGCCCAGCGCAGTGAATGAAGAAATAGCACCTAAAACACAGCCTCGTGAATTTCCAGAATGCCAAAAGTAAACATATAAAAGCTCCAGAGAGAGGGGCATAAAAAAATGTCAACTGGTATCAGACTTGTGATCAGTAGCACTAAGTGCTAAGAAATAATGAAGCAATGCTTTTTTAGCTCCAAGGAAGAATGATTTCAACCTAGAATTAGACATCCAAACAGTGTATCGGCCAATTCTGAGGGTGCAATAAGGGCATCTTCAGATTCATAAAGAGTTGGAAAGTTTACTTTTCATGCTCTTCTTTCAAGGGAACTTTTTGAGAATGCATTTAAGCAAAGCAAGTAAATAAACCACAAAAATTAGAAAACATCATGTCTAAAAAACACTTGATCCAACTCAGAACAGTGAAAAGGTAACCATGAAGCAGGCTTAGAGAGGAACCAGTCCAAATTGGGATAATGAGATACAGCTGTTCTGGGGAAAGGTCTCTGGGTGGGGAAAAGACTCAAGATAATAGGTAGTATGATTGAGAGATTGAAAAAGAGCCTATGATGTGAAAAACTCAAGTAGTACAAGAAAAAGGAAAGGCAATTGGAAATCTTTAGGAAAAAAAGCAACTATACAGAAAATGTGTGGCCTGCATACAAAGTGAACTTCTAGAAGTACCCTCTTTGAGAGGCCTCAGGGCTGTGATATAGTTAGGCTTTGTGTCCCCACCCAAATCTCATCTTGAATTGTAATCCGCATAATCCCGTGTCAAGGGAGAGACCAGGTGGAGGTAATTGAATCATGGGGGCAATTTCCCCCATGTTGTTCTCATGATAGTCAGTGAGTTCTCATGAAATCTGATGGTTTTATGAGAGGCTCTTCCCCCTTCGCTCAGCACTTCTCCTTCCTGCAGCTTTGTGAATACAGTGCCTTGCTTACCCTTCACCTTCTGCCATGATTGTAAGTTTCCTGGGGCCTCCCCAGCCATGTTGAACTGTGAGTCAATTAAACCTATTTCCTTTGTAAATTACTCAGCCTTGGACAGTTCCTTATAGCAATATGAAAACGGACTAATGCAGGTTGTAAGTGACTGATAGAGAAGGAAATATAATCCTTAGCAGCACTGGCCAAGCACTATTTGCGTATATGCATGGCCTAAATGCTTTTTATTGTTTTTCATGAATCATCATGGAAACAAAGCATGAAAGACTCCATTGTGTTTGCGGGAGAGTATGTAAATGTTTATCTTCTCCCAGCAAAAGTAAGAATGTAGCTGAGAGAAAATAGAAAGTGAGACACAGAAATAAGTTTTGGGGGAAAGAAGGAGGAAAAAAAGGGTTTTTTTCTTTTCTTTTCTTTTCTTTTTTTTCTTTTTTTTTTTTTTTTTTTTTTTTTTTTTGAGACAGAGTCTAGCTGTCAGCCAGACTAGAGTGCAGTGGCATGATCTCGGCTCACTGCAATCTTCACCTCCTGGGTTCAAGCCGTTCTCCTGCCTCAGCCTCTGGAGTAGCTGGGATTACAAGCATGCGCCACCATGCCCGGCTAATTTTGTATTTTTAGTAGAGACAGGGTTTCTCCCTGTTGGTCAGGCTGGTCTCGAACTCCCGACCTCAGGTGATCCACCTGCCTCAGCCTCCCAAAGTGTTGGGATTACAGGCATGAGCCACTGCGCCTAGCCAAAAAGGTTTTTTAAAAGGGTCATTAATAGTGTCATCGTAAAAGTGGGGGCAGGCAGGAGATTTGTTAAAGTAAAAATAGTGGTTTAGGTAGTTAAATTACAAAGAACAACATTTTTGCACAAAAATGATAAAATATAACCATAAAATACTGGAAGAAGGAGAACAGTACTACAGATGAGCCATATCTTTGTCTTCCACATCAGGAGATTTATCTTTTAGGACACTTTTAACCACATGTAACAGAAAACACTGACTTTAAATAGTGACTTTAAACTTCTTTTTTTAAAGTTTTCTGTCATCGAATGTGAGGTCCCAAGGGGGTGACTTGTGGGTGGGCTAATTCAGTAGCCCACTGATGTCGTGAAGAACCCAGGTTCTTGCCATCTCTCTGCTCTTCCTTCCTTTAAAGTTTGTTGGCTTCATCCTCTGAAGCTGCTCCTGTGGTACAGGTTGCATGCTGAGTTTCCAGTCATCACAGAGACACGTTGGAAGAAGAGTGCTTCCTTCTGGGCTTTATCTTCATCAGCAGGGAAACATTTCCTAGCAGTCCCTCAGCTGACTTCCTCCCATGTTCTGTTGGCCAGAACTTGATCACACATTCCCCCTAAGCTAGTAACTGACAACGGAAATGGAAAGCTGCTTTCTTACGGCCATTCTTCAGCAGATTTAATTTGGTGGAAGTCCCTAGAAATAGCAATTTGTATCTCAGCATGAACCTAAGACTTAAGTGTGACAACTGTTCATCTCACCTTTTCCCTTAATTGGTAAGTGTTCATAGCAGTAGACCTATTACAGACAAGTTGTCTATGCTGTCCCTGTATGAGTTTAATGACACATAATTCAGAAAAAAAAAAAAAAAAAGGCCATGGTGACTTTCTAGTTTCCTTGATCAATAATTTTCCGTTGAGATACAGAAAGAGAGCATCCTTCTCTCCAGCTTATGTATCATATCAAAATCCTCAGACCTGCCTGGGCACACAGTGGCTCAAGCCTGTAATCCCAGCACTTTGGGAGGCCAAGGTGGGTGGATCATTTGAGCTCAGGAATTCAAGACCAGCCCAGGAAACATAAGGGAACTCCATCTCTACCAAAAATACAAAAATTATGGGTGTGGTGGTGCACACCTGTTGTCCCAGCTGCTCAGGAGGCTGAGGTGGGAGGATCCCTTGAACCTGGGAGGTTGAGGCTGCAGTGAGCCATGTTCATGCCACTGAACTCTAGCCTGGGAGGGAGAGCAGGATCCTGTCTCAAAAGAAAAAAAGAGAGAATCCTCAGAACTGCTGAATGAATTTTTTCTTGGATTAAACAACCTTATATAATTCATAGATTCTAGAAGTTTCTTCATCTCTGTAAATCTATAGATTTTACATTTACATATGTAGAGATTCTATAGAGACAGAAGGTTTCTGTGTCGCTTCTCAAAGTTTCCTTGGTGAGGTGGAAACCAAATGCAAGCTAGAGCTTGAATCCCACCCTTTACTTGTAGCTCCTTAACCCCCAGTAGCTTTCTAACCTTTTAATACTTCGGTTACCTTATCTATAAAATGGAGATGATTTCTTTACACTTTAGGGTGGTTGTAGATTAAATGAAACTGCAAGTAAAATACCCAGTACAAATAGAAGGGGGAGATTTGCGATTGTTCATTCTTATTCTTCCTATTGTAATGTGTAAGAGGATATCTAGCACTTGGTTTCCCCGTTTTTGTATTTTTGGTAGTAGCTTGATGTTATTGAAAAGTGAGTCAAATTAGGGGGCAAGGCAGAGGAATTTAATTCTCATTTTAAACAGGAATATAGTAACAAGAGGAGAGATGAAAGGCAGCAAGGATAAAGACCGAAGGGACAAGATATCAGTGGTTTTGACCAAGTTTTCTCAATCAAAGACTGCAAACTGCTCCCACATTGCCCAGAGCCGGATCCTACAGAGCCCCATTGAAGGGGATTTCAGTGAAATGGTTTCCTCACAGAAGGAGACCAGGGTGACTTTATTTCTTCGCTGAAACACTTTGATTATAAAAAGAAATCAGATGATCAAAAAGCATGAGATGATAGGTGAAATATGTTATAGGATTATAATTCAATAATGATTGAATTTCTCTAGCATTTTTCCCTTGTGGGAGGCTGAAAGAAGTTCAGATGTATTATCTGAATTCGTTTTGGCATACATCGATGGAGAGGGGCCCTGTGGTAGGCTTTCCATTCTTCACACCCTACCAAGGCCATGAGACCGGAGCAATGTTCCTGTAGCTTTGGTACCCATGGCTTTATAAACATGAACATGAACATTTTAGGCACAATGTAGAAGAAGTGTTCTTCTTTACGTGTGACTCACAGTCCAACCTCCATGCCTTTATTCTGGCTGTTCTGATTCATTCTTCAACTCCCAGCCTTCAAAACACATCATACTCCCAGCCCTCCTCTGGAATAACTGACTGCTCCAGTTGACCCTCATTTTACAGTTTTCCTCCTCAGGGAGAGTCCTTGAGTAGAAGCATCATCTTTCCAGTTTCTTTTGAATCCCCTTTGAGCAATTGCTCTAGGTTCAAACAGTTCATGAAACAGAATGCCACAATAAAACTGAAGACTTCCTATGAGTTTTTACAAGTTCTTGTTTCCCACTGATGTCCCAGGAGTTTTTGATAAAAAGGACCTTTTTTCTTTCTAGCATTCCAATTATAAGATAGCGATCCTCAGCATCTTGCTACTCACCAGCTCAAGTGTTCTCTGATTCTGAACCCAGGGAATTCTTTTCAGAAGGCCTAGAACTACAGATAACAGGTACTAACATAGATAACTTGTCTTCCACTATTTACCTTTAAAAGGTCAAGACCCAGTGCCATGTAGGCCCCCTATACCCACTATGGACCACTCAGTAGAACAGACATCCCATTTCCTGAGGCCAGTCTGAGAAGCATGGCCTAAGGAGTCGCAGTATCGATTGTATAAGGATTAGCATATCTGGCAGATGGGAACTGTCTGAACTCGTTCAACTGAGAGGCATCTGCACCAGGCAGATTGGCATTGCTGAACTTTCACACAGCAAATTGAGGATTTTAACATGCAGCCCTACTTCTCCCGTGGAGATCCAGTGAACACATAAAAAGATTTCAGTTTTTATAAATTCCTGGATATATTAGGCGTTACAAAATAAAAATATTTCCCAAGTGCTGTATTAATACTCTAGGCATATATTTACGTTTATGTTCTTCGGGAACCCCTCCGTGTAGTCAGATATTCAGGGATTGTTGAACTCTCGTTTTATATATCCTTTAATTGCCTTAGACTGCTGAGCTTCATTATGTGGGTCAATTAGTCTTTTTTGAAAAATCACTTGTAACACACTAATTTTATTCTCTATTGCTTCCTTCTGATTCCTCATATCTTTCCCAGTCTTCACCCTGTAACTCATTCTCATTTTGATTTTACTTCTCCTGTTTATTACCTTATGTTCCTTCACTGTCCTCCGTGGCCCCATGCCCTTATCTTCCCAGAGAGTGCTGGGAAGCCTAGAACAAGCAGAACAGCCACACCACAGGCTGCTCCCAGTCTGTGTCACTCACCATTGGCAATAACTAGGGGCTCTTGGAACATCCCTGAGCTATCAGTTGGAAACGAGATCTTCCTAGGGCTTGACTAGGTCTAGGTCAGGATGCTGAGAATCAAGATGAATGGACATTTGCTTACCTAGCAGTCTCAAAGCACTCCAAATGCACATGTAAAGAGATACCCATGTGTGTCTACATGGTAAATCTCATAGCCTGTGTTCCCGCTTCTGGAGATACTGAGGTTTCTGCCTTCATTTTTCTTGGTGCAACATGGAAAGGGTCACCCACCTTTACGTTGCTCCCCTCTCCTGCTTCTGTGTATGGTCTGGGTAGACATCTTGCTTAATCAGAGATAGAAATGAGTGAAAGATTGCTACATGAGGCCTTAATGATCAATAGATATAGATAATAGATAAATGTATATGTACTCACGTAGGTATGGTATATACCTACACGAGGAGTATAGGAGTATAAACCATATACTCCTAACTTGGAGTGCATGATAAAGCTTCAGGGAGTCCATAAACCCCCAAAATTATATGCAAAATCTATGTTTATATAGATGTGAATTTTTTCTGGCAGGATAGTCCATGATTTTCCCAAATTCCCAAAAAGTGCTGTGATATTCTAAATCCATTCTCTTTGGATGGCTATATTTGCTTTCTTGTTCTTGGAATTCTGAACAAAACATTAGGAATCAGAACAGGCAATCGTACTAATGCTGAAATGAAATCATCTTTCCAGGCCTGCTAGTGTCATCTCTTCTCTGCTGCCCTCCATCATAGTCCTCCATTCAGAACTGACCTCTACCCCCAGCTGGTCATATTGCTTTTCCTTGCTGCTGCAGTATAATGAGCAACCATGGGAACAGAGTCTCAGGATACCCAGGTTTTCACCATACTGAAGAGTTTACATGCAAAGCTCATCATCTTCTCTCATACAGCAGGTTCCCATTTCTAACCTTGATAGCATTCTCATTCAGGAGGGAAGTCTTGGATGGTTGTTCATCCTGTTTCTCTTTCATCATCTGTATCTGGTCCTAGCAATTCTACTTCCAAGTTTCCAGATGTTGGTAACAAACTAATAGCTTCATTAACTTGGATTTGGGTTCTCTGTGAAAGTAGCCTCCAGATCTGCCAAATCTGAATCTTAGTCCCGTTTTCCATCCCGTAACCTTACATTTCACATTATACAAATTGCCAACACCTCTCTGTGACTCACCCGTATGTCCTGTCAACCCTTTATATCCTGTTAAACACATAGACTTGTTGACTCTTTCTCCCTCCAAATGGTTCTCAGTTCAATACCTGTTTTACTATTCCCACCATTGCCACCATATCACATCTGGAATAAAGCAACAGTCCCACAGCTGATGTTTATACCTCTTGGTCTCTTCCCTTCAACTATCCTTTGTGATGTAGATAGACTAATCATCCCAAGATATTGCTTCTCTTAATTTTTTGCCCAATCCTTAGAGTGACTTTTTTATAAATATACTATTTGGCCCAAACTTGTCAGGGTTAAAGAAAAATTTGCCTGATAACTGTTCTTTCTTAATTGGCCAGCATCTTCCCTCATTATTTAACCTTATGTTCCCACTGATTTAAGAGTCTTCTTTACGTGTGACTCACGGTCCATCCTCCAGGCCTTCTTTATTCTGGCTGTTCTGATTCATTCTTCAACTCCCAGCCTTCAGAACACATCACACTCGCACCCCTCCTCTGGAATAATTGACTGCTCCAGTTGACCCTCATTTTTCGATTTTCCAAAGTCATTGGCATGTTACGTGAAACCTCCATAATGAAGCACAAGGCATAAAACAGATATTTAATAATATTTGATCATTTCAAAGATAATTTTCCAACCAATGAAATTGAAGAGCAATAAAGGCATGTCTTGGGGAAAGCAGGTAATGATAATGGCAAAGTAATGAGTGCACAAATTTTTAGCAATATGTAGCTAATTCTGAGGTAACTAAAGCTCAGTTAATATTTGTAATATTGTTTGTCAGCAAAGAAAAATATGTAAGCATGTTTCAGGATGATACTTCTAAAGGATAGTCAATCACCTGTGGTACTATCATCAATGGTACTATTATTGGTCAGCATATGTGGTATCGGTGGTCGAGCCTTCTCTTTAATCAGATGAATATTTAATATAACTTCCCAGGTCTAATCCTTGGCTGAACTGTGACACGCTATCAGCTGGTGTGTACCTTTGCCCTCTAATAAAGCCAACTATGCATTTTCCTTCCCCTCCCTAAACTGATGGTAAAAACCCACCAAATTTGCATATAGCCACCTCTCCCCGTGATTATGACATCAGATGTTTATAGATAGTTCTGTTTGAGTTGATCCTAAATAAGGGAAACTTTCACCATTGTAACTGCTATTCCCAAAGGATAACATAAACTGCTTTAGTCAGCAAAATATATATATCATCTTTGCCTTGGTAGATACTGAATTGCTGACTCTCTCTTCTTTAGACCCAGTAGTCATTTCTTTACCTCCTTAATTTATGCAGGAAGCCCAAAGAAAAATTACTTCATATTCTTAATAAAAACGGCATAAGGTTTACATAATTTTTTACTATATGCAGTAAAAATGCAAATGTGTGTGGCTTATTTGCAAATGTAGACATTAATAACTGATATTTAAACAGGCTGGATTAGCAATTTTACTGATATATTTAAGAGATTTTTCCAATAATTTGCACACTCAAAATCAATTTGAATACAACATGTAAATTGAATTTAATTTTTTGATATAAAATTGTGGTTATCAGCTTGAACCATTAAATTTACTATTTAATATATGCTTTCCAGATCACTTGGTTAGAATTTCATTGCACCTTATCTATATAAATTTAATTAGGCTTGATATCATCAGTATATTATAGAACTAATTAAAGATTTAGATAAGTGCTGAGGGGGCTTATTGAAAACTCCATAAAGTTCCATTTGGAAAATGAGATATTCTTCCTTCAGTTCATTGTGAGAGAAGGAAACAGCAAGAATGCTTCTTGCAGTGTTTCTGAAAAATTATTTAACTGGATTTAATGGGCTTATTCCATTCTTTGAAGAGCTTTTTAATTACTCTGTATCTTTCTGCAGTCCAACAACAGTTACAATCTTTATTTAAAGGCTTTAAAATCCTCGTTTCCCTCTTCTCCCACTGAGCCAGCTGTGTTACCTTCTGCTGGGCGTATGTGCAGGTAGGCAGTACAGGGTTTGTGTACCCTGATTGCAATCATATAATATGTAGCGGCATTTGTGGGGAAGTCTATCTAGTCCTCCCAAGCAGAATAAACATTGAGAAAGATCAGCGAGCACTGCCATAAATGTCTTAGGAAAAGAGAAAAGAAAGAAACCCTGGCCCAGGAGGATACCTGGGAAAAACTGAGGCTTCTACTCAAAAGATACAGTGACTTTGAGTGAATCATTTTGCAGAAATCACTTTTGAATTCCCTTGTATCTGCATCTCTGCTATAGAGTATAAAGCAGATTAATTTAAAAGACTATTATTTCAACTAAGTGCTTTGTGTCTTCATTACAAAGCGCAATAAAGCTTTTTAATACAATAAAGCCTCTATTACTTTCAATTGAATATGCCTGGAAATAAAGCTGCATCAACCGCATTTCCCAGTGTGCTCAATGCTCTTGTCAAAAGCACTTTTTCTTCATTGCAGATTGAGTGACACAATGCATGCTATGAAAAAAAAAAAAAAGGAAAGTGAAAGGACACATGACAAATGTGGGCCATCTACGACTGGGCACACTGTTGATTATGACAGAGGCCTGAGGAAGCCAGGGAACTGGATAAATTGTCAAGAGCCTGTGTGGTGTAGTAGAAAGTTACAGGCTTTGGGCTCAGGATATGCAGATTTAAGTGAGAGCCCTGCCACTGATTAGCTGTGTGATCTGGACCTCGTCTTTCCGCACCTAAATCTCATTTCCTGGAAAATGGAAATAATATTAATAATGCTGCCTGGCCAGGCACAGTGGCTCACGCCTGTAATCCCAGCACTTTGGGAGGCTGAGGTGGATCACCGGAGGTCAGGAGTTCAAGACCAGCCTGGCCAACATGGCAAAACCCCGTGTATACTAAACATACAAAAATTAGCTGGCCATGGTGGTGGCATGCCTGTGATCTCAGCTACTGGCGCAGGGGGCCGAGGCAGGAGAATTGCTTGAGCCCGGGAGGCGGAGGTTGCAGTTAGCCAAGATTGTACCACTGCACTCCAGCCTGGGTGACAGATCAAGACTCCATCTCAATCAATCAATTAATCAATCAATCAATATAATGCTGCCCCTTCCCCCACTGCAGTTTCCCTCATAGGTTTGGATGGTTTTTAGACGTGATATATTCTAGTCTACTCCATTTTTTTCCCAGATATGGAAACTGAGGTACCGTGGGATTGCGTGGCATGATCGTGATCACTAGTGAGCTGGTGCTGGGGCAAGGACTGGAATAGATGCCTCAGAGATGTCATGTCATGTCTGCGCTGTCACACAGCACATAACGGAGCAGATAATAATTTTCTTAATGACACCCTGGCATTTGACACCCTGGCATTTGGTAGGGGTGGGATTTTTTTCCCCCAAGCAACGATTACTGAAACACATCACTGCTGTTTTCCTGCTCAAATGGTTTGTAAACATTTACATCCCCCAGCCTGAGAAAACATTCGCAGAAACATTTGGGTCACAAACCAATGTTTGTATCGCCACCACATTTGAAAGATTTCTCTTTGAAAACATTAGAATGTTTGTCAGTAAAACAGATTCTCAACAGAAGTATAAATCTGGAAAGGGAAGGACACCCACAGCCACCTGGTTTGGGGCATTCAGGGTCCTCCAGGGATAGCAGTTTCTTCCTGGCCCCTAGGAATGTGTGACACCTCCCAGCATCACCTTAGACTTTGACTTTTCTCGGGTGTAAACTATTAGGGGTACCTTGAGGAGTGTGGTGGTTTTGGGGGAGGTTTGGCGGTGGCAAGTGAGTTCTCTCATGCAGCTGTGAATGGCCAGGGCAATCTCCCTGTAGAGAAGGACAGGCTGAGGCTTACTTGATTCTTCCTCATTTTTTCCCTCACTTCCCAGCACAGCCTCTGCAGCTCCAACACAGTTGTGCTGATTGGAAGTGGGGTCTTTAAAATAACCTTGGTTTGTAGTGCTGGCCTGATCAGTGATGGAGCATGGTCTAGGAACTGGATCAGCAGTTCAGAGTCCAGGCAGAATGGGCAGAATCCTAACTCTATTTCTGACTCATGGATAATCTCAACTAATCTACCTTGCACTGGGTGAAGCCTAGTGGAGAAGAGCTCAAAGGAGCCTGTCCAGAGTTTGCCCAAGGGAGTCCTTGTCACCACCTTCCTCCCATTTTGTTTTCTCCACTGATATCCAGGTCATGAGAGCAGCCGTTCCTCTGAGCCACAGGTAAGTAATCAATAAGGCCACAGCCCGCTCACTGACATCCCCACTGAAACAGGTGAAGCACCTGTGGAAGGCCATGAGATTTTCAAAAGCACTGGAAATTACAAGACTAATTCTGAAGGTAGCAAGTGTGACGGAAATGGAACCTCTGCTGCATCATGCCTACCACCATCTTCTGCAGGATTTGTGAAAAACTAGGTTCAGGTTTCCAGGCTACTTTTGCTGCCTTTTGAACAGTGTCTACTTTTTCTACTAGGGATCAGCATGTATTTTCTTTGACATCTGTATCTGCTGAGATCACAGGCCATCCTGGTTGCCACCTTGCTGTCTAGAACAGCCTCAACTCAACTGTGAACAGTCAGTCATCCATTACCACAAATAAAGATCTGAAGGTCTGATCTGTGAAAGAGCAGACAATTGCAAGGCATCTCCCCCTTCACTTTAATGTAGCACAAGTTAGCACAACATGCACACTTGGAGCAGTCAGCCGCACCCCAGTTTCCAGCTCCCCCCATCCAGTGCTGTTAATATGTTCTTGCTAGATACTTATATTCACATAGCACTTTACAATCAACATAGAGCTTTCACAAATATGATTTCAGTGGGTCTCTTGATGAGTAAATATTTTTGTCTCCCCAAGCATTTTCTGATTTGAACTGTTTTCTCACAGCCTAACTTAGCAGTTTTCCTGGAATGATGTGTGGGAGGTAGGGTATGATAGTGTCTTGCTATATAGTCAAACTTTAACCCTGAAAGAATAAAAGAATTCAATCCTGGTGCCAGCCAGGTGACCTTAGGCAGGTGTTTTGCCTTTGGAGCCTCAGGTTGTGAGGACTAAATCAGGTGTATATGAAAGGACCTGGTATATAGTAAGTGTTAAATGCTAATTGTTCCCTGTAATTATGGTCCTTCTTAATAGTAAACATTAATAGAATCTTTAGTGAATCTTTGGCTGAATTATATTTCTATCGTACATAGAGTTGTTCCCAATTCTAACCTGTATTTCTCGTAAAGGTTACTCATTACTAGTTGTTACCAATGTTTCTTGAGAATAGTGTGTAGGGACGGAGAGAGTTCAAAGGCATTTAGTACAAAGATGCTGGGGGTCAGTTAACTTACAAAAGTGTAGAGCCCTGAGACATGACTGTAGTACATTTCTGGGGCACTTAGTGAAAATGTGAGCTGGCGAAGATGTTGCCATATCTGTCAGCTTACAGAATCTTCTCTGCAATTATCACAGGAGAACGTGGAACTGCAGCAAACGTCTCAATGGATCAGTCCTCACAACAGTGTTGGCTGTGGACAGATGTCTTCTGTATAGTTAAGAAGTCAGGGTTCTAGTTTATAGGATTTGCATTTTTATAATAGTTTTATCAAGATATAATTTACATACCATAAACATTAACCCTTCTAACGTGTGCAATTCATTGGTTTTTAGTATAGTCACAGAGTTGTACAGCCATCATCACCAGCTAGTTTTAGAACATTTTCATCTCCCCCAAAAGAAACGCCCGTATCCATTAGCAATCACACCTCATTTCCCCTAAACGCTACCCCTGGCAACCATACATCTACTTTCTCTCTCCGTGGGTTTGCCTCTTCTGGATAGATCATAGAAGTGCAATTACACAATATTTAGTCTTTTGTGGCTAGCTTGTTTCAATCAGCAGAATACGTTCAAGATTTATAAAATTAGCACAGGTATGACATAGTTAAAAATATACTCATGTACACATCCCAACACCTGGCCTACAGCCTGCTGTCCGTTTCATTTCCTTTTTCTGTAGGGGTGGGGAGAAGGAAGCTAAGGTGTTTATAGCGAGTATGGCATACACACAGTAAACTGCACAGATCTTAAGTACACAACTGGATTCCTCTTGACAAAGAGAATACACCCTTATAACCATCACTCCTGTAAAAATACAGAATGTTGAAACCACCTCAGGGCCGGGCACAATGGCTCAGGCCTATAATTCCACCACGTTGGGAGGCTGAGGCAGGCGGATCGCTTGAGGCCAGGAATTCGAGACCAGCCTGGCCAACAGGGTAAAACTCCGTCTCTAATAAAAATACAAAAATTAGCCAGATGAGGATAGTCCTAGCTACCTAGGAGGCTGAGGCAGGAGAATCGCTTGAACCTGGGAGGCAGAGGTTGCAGTGAGCCAAGATCACACCACTGCATCCCAGCCTGGGCGACAGAGTAAGACTCTGTCTCAAAAAAAAAAAAACAAACAAACAAAAAAACCAGCTCAGATTGCCCCCCTCCTAGTCATTGCCCTCACCACAGGCATTTCCTAATTTTGTTTGATTTTTTTTTTTTCTGAGTTTGTTTCCCTGTATATCTGTTAATACAGGCAGTAAGTGTGGGGTTCCTCGAGCCTGGGAGACCTTTCCCCCGTACTCCAGGCCCCGGTTACCTGAGTTCGTTAATGTTGGTTCCCAGGGAAAACAAGCAGCATCAAGCACTCAGGACCCACAGCCTCCTCTTCTGAACCCAGGGACTCCCATGCCTTTGTATTTTCTCCTCACTTTTGTCCCCAGCTTTGCTTCTAAACACCAGCGAGCTCTCAGCACAGGTCATTGCAAAAAACAATTCAGGGCAGTGGGGCGGGCTGTGGGGGGCAGCATTAATCCCCATCAGGGACAGCTGGGGGCAAATGTTGAGCTCCAAAGGCAGGTGTTTTGAGGAGGACTCCTAATTGTGACAGAGGCAGCCCCTGCACACTGGATGCCGGCCAGCCTCTGCCATTAACTCACCTGCCTCCTCACTGATGCGATCAAATCGGTACTGCTCTTATGAAATTATGTGTGTTAGCTGGCTCTTCAGAAATAAAATATCTTTTCTTAAAGAAATTAAGGTTTCATTTTAAATTCACTTTATGGTCTTTGAAAAACTTTAGTTTTTGTGTGGTCCAGAGCTATAGGTTAGCATTAGCATTTAAATAGAGGCATTAAACTTGCCTGAAGACCTTCCTCTCTTAATGTTGCCCTTTCTGAGAGGTTTTTTCAAATCAGATAGTTTTTCGTCCTAAAAAATGAATGCAAATGCTCTCTGTATTTTTCCCATCAAAGGCCTTTTTTCTTTATATATAGGCTTAAGAGAGCCACATCATGGAGCAGCCTCAGTATTAGTCTTTTTGTATGGAAAGGGCCACTTAAAAAAAATTGCTATTCTCTCCTGCAATGCCTGATTTTCTCTGCTGACTCTCAGGATGTATTTTCCTGTGGTTAATTTTATCCTATTGTATGTCATTCCACTCCAGACACCCTCCCAAGGCACAAATCCCAATTCTACAACTAAGAATCTAATGTAAACTCCTGCTGTGTAACAGTGACTCCAGGAGTTCCCAGTGCCCCCAGCAAATCCCCATAACTTTAGTAGAATCAGAGCTTGAGCTTTTGAATTGGATGAACTAGAGTTTGAGTCGTTTTCATCACAAGGAGGTTTCGTGACCTTCTTCTCTGACCCTTTATTTATCTGCCAAATTAAGGTTATCAAGCGTTTCTTGTATGTTTGTCAAGAGTTTAAATGAGATCATATTTGTACTCCTAATTTATACTCTGTGCTTTTAGGTCCTGTAACCTAACTGGACAGGTTCTTCCTGCCTGCTGCACAAATAAAGACCATGGCATTGCAGTAAAGAAAGAGTCTAATTGACGTGAGGCTGGCCATGCCACACAGTGGATGGAGTTGTTACTCAAATCAATCTCCCCAGAAATTCAGGGATCAGAGTTTTTAAGGATAATTTGGTAGGCAAGGGATCAGAAAGGGGGGGGTGCTGATTGGTTGGGTCAGAGATGAAATCATCGGGAGTTGAAGCTGTTCTCTTGCACTGAGTCATTTCCTGGGTGGGGGCCACAAGACCAGATGAGCCAGTTTATTAATTTTGGTGGTGCCAGCAGATCCACTGAGTACAGGGTCTGCAAAATATCTCAAGCACTGCTCTTAGTTTTAACAATAGTGGTGTTATCCCCGAGAGCAATTTGGGGAGGTTCAGAATTTTGCAGCCTCCAGCTGCATGACTCCTAAATCCATAATTTTGAATCTTGTAGGTAATTTTGTAGTCCTGCAAAGACAGTCTAGTCCCCAGGCAGGAAGGGGTTTGTTTTGAGAAAGTGCTGTTGTCATCAAAGTTTAACTATAAGCTAAGTTTCTCTCAAAGTTAGTTCAGCATATGCCCAGGAATAAGCAAGGACAGCTTGGAGGTTAGAGGCAAGATGGAGTCTGTTAAGTCAGGGTCTCTTTCACTAATAACTTTCTCAGTTATAATTTTTGCAAAGGCAGTTTCAGTCCCCCTCCCTCACATTTCAACCAGACCAGTTGAGGAGTAGGTTAGGAGGAACCTTTGAGTAAAAGGTGTCCTCTTATTTCTTATATTCTCACTGCTAGCCTTCTCTTTCCTCTCAGATACTGGCCTCATCTCAGTACAGTTGTGTATATGTTAATGGCCCCAGGTCACTGTTGACCTGAAGGAGACATACTAGAGGTGAGAACCTGATGTGTTGTTCTTTACTGAGGTGCTGGCATCCTTCCCTCTTTGAGGTTGATTTTGTTTAGCTACAAGCTTGGGGATGTGGAGTTGTGAGGAAACCTTCTAGAAGATTGGCGTGGTCTGATACTAGAAAACAAAATAGCCAAGTTGCCCAACCGTCTGAACGCTTTCTTACCCTCAGGTCCATCCGCCATGCTGCAGCTAAAAAGGTCTTTCTAAAACACAGTTGTCATCACGTGTGACTTCTTTCTAAAATTGTTTCCAGATTCCTCCCTGTCATTGGTTCCAAATGCCAGGGTGTATGTAAACTGAAGCTGATTGTCCTTATCCATGGGAAAATTAGAAAAATAATGACTGTACTTTGTGAGTTTCTCATAAATAATGACTAAAAGTTTCTGAGTTTCCCACGCAACAAAACATTTAACCTTTTTGTTCTGAGATTATTTTCTTTCCACTTAAGGTGTGTTAACATACCTTCTTTTATCAAATCCTGGTAATAATAGATGGTAATTGTTTTGTTTGAATAATCTGGACAAAATAAAGGTTAATTCACCTTCCTCCTTCCACTCACCCATGAAAGTCCAAAGTCTTAGCATGGCCCACAGGTCTGTTATGCTCTGGGCCCAGCTTGCCTTGCCCACCTTTCCCCTTCCTTGCCCACCTTTCCCCTTCTTTGCCCTTCCCCACGCTCCATGCACTCCAGTGAGCAATAAACCACTTGTCGTTTTCCCCAAATACCGTATTCTTCCTACTCTCCCACCCAGTTCACACATTCTGTTTCCTTTGCTTGTGGAGGATTTTCTTTCCTTCATATTTGTCTCATTATTGATAACTTCTCCTTCTCTATTAAGCCTTCCCTGGCTGCTCTCAGAAGCCTACAACCCTTCCTGCCTGTGATCTTAGAGAATCTCCTCCGTACCTTTATTATAGCCACAGTCACATTGCTATAAGTACATACAGTGCCTGGCTACTTTCACACCAGACTCTGCATTGCCAGAGAACAAGGACTATGTTTTACTTACCTCTGCATCCACAGTGTCTACTGTATACTGCCTGATGTGTCATTGATGCTGAAATATTTGTTGAGCAAGTAAACAGATTTAAAAAGGACTTTGAAAGGCACTATATAAGCAGTGAGGATGATACAAAAGTCGTAAGACACAGTCTTTGACATCAAGTAGCCTGCAGTCTAGGTGAGGATAATAAATACGTATAATGGTACATCCACACAATTGAGTACTCTGCCACCATTAAGAAGAATGAGGCAGGTTGATATGAACTGAAATGGAACCTTCTCCAAGCTCCATTGTTTAGTAGAAAAAGTAAGGTGCAGAACAGTATGTAAACACCATTTATCTTTAAATATATTTGCGTGTCTATATGTACACACACACTCAAGAAAGACTGCTTGTATATGTATAAAATATATTTGGAAGGATACCCTGGAAACTAGTAACAGTAATTGTCTCTAGGAAAGGAAATGGTGGGAGAGAGGCTTTGCACTATATGCTTATTTTGTACCTTTATCTTTTTATGTAACAAGAATGTTACATGCCAGGCACTGTTCTAAGCACTTTACAAATATTAACTTGCTTAGTCTTCTTAACAATCCTATGAGCTAGGTACTATCAATATCCTCCTTTAACAGATGAGGAAACTGAAGCCTGTAAAGGTCAAATAACTTACCCAAATTCACACAACTAGTAAGTAAATACCCTAGCAACCTTTTTTATTGTATCATCAGCTCAAAAAGAATATTAAGAGTTGTTTTTTAATAAAAGGTTTGATTCTACATGATAAATGTTAAGTGGGTGACCCATGCAGTAAGTGACAGAGAAGAAATAAATTGCTCAGGATAGCTTCAGAGAGGGTAGAGGATTTAACGATTTTGAACATGAAGTAGGCTCTGGATACTTAGAGCCAAAAAGTACTAAGTATTATTCAGGGGACAGTGAGTAGCTCAATTTGGCTTGAATGGCAGGTTGAAGCAGGGAAGAATTGGGAGAAAAGGTGGAATACAGGTCAAGTCTTTAAAAGGCCTTGGATGTCAGTGTTGGAAGTTTGGACTTGATTCTGTTAGCACTAGTGAACACACAATGTTTTTTTTTTTATTATTAAATACAGAATAGTGATATGATCCAACTAAGAACTGGGGGTTAGTCTAGGAGGAGTGAGTGAGTGAGGTGGCCAGTTAAGAGGCAACTGTAGCAATCCAATGAAAAGTGTGTAGGACATGTGATAGTGAGATTGGAAAGAAGAAATGAACATGAAAGATGTTGCAGTGATAGACCTGGTAACAACTGAACAAAAGAAATGAAGGAGAGCGAAGATTCCAGGTGACACTGAGATTTTGAGGTTTTGCAAGCTAGTACCGTTAAGCAAAATTCAGAGGCTAGGGAGGCCACCTGACAAGGGCAGCTGATAGAAATGTCTGCAGACAAGTGAAAATGAAGCTTTAATCTATTGAGAGACCAGATCTTGAGAGAGACGTCTGAGCATTACATGCACAGATAAGACTTTCAGAAGCAGAGGGAGAAGAATGGAGGGCCACCCCCCACCCGACTGGCAGGAACACCTGCAGCAAGCAGACACAGAGCCAATAGCAGAATCAGAGAAGAAACTCGGAGGGAGCTGGGAGAAGTGCCTTAAAAATGTGGCTCCATAGGGCCGGGCATGGTGGCTCATGCCTATAATCCCAGCACTTTGGGAGGCCGAGGCAGGTGGATCACGGTCAGGAGTTCAAGACCAGCCTGGCCAAGATGTGAAACCCCATCTCTACTAAAAATACAAAAAATTAGCCGGGCGTGGTGGCACGCACCTGTAATCCCAGCTACTCCGGAGGCTGAGGCAGAGAATTGCTTAAACCTGGTGGGGCAGAGGTTGCAGTGAGCTGAGATTGTGCCACTGCACTCCAGCCTGGGAGACAGAGCAAGACTCCGTCTCAAAAAAAAAAAAAAAAAAAAAAAAAAAAAAAAAAAAAAGTGGCTCCATGGGCTGGCGCAGTGGTTCACATCTGTATTCCCAGCACTTTGGAAGGCCAAGGCGGGTGAATCATGAGGTCAGGAGATCGAGACCATCCTGGCTAACACGGTGAAACCCCTTCTATACTAAAAATACAAAACAATTAGCCGGTTGTGGTGGTGGGTACCTGTAGTCCCAGCTACTCGGGAGGCTGAGGCAGGAGAATGGCATGAACCCCGGAGGCAGAGCTTGCAGCGAGCCGAGATCATGCCACTGCACTCCAGCCTGGGCAACAGAGTGAGACTCCATCTCAAAAAAAAAAAAGAAAAGAAAAAGAAAGAAGAAATGTGGCTCCATGACAGTTGGGTTTAGGATGGAAAACTGTCAAGGAAAAGAGGACTTAGGAAAAGCCGCTGTGTGTGTCCATGAGGACGTCGTTGATGACCCTTTTCATAGATGCAGTGGAGGCATAGAAAGGACAGGCAGTGAATACAAATGATTTGTTCCAGAAATTCAACAATGAAAGGGAGAAAAGACACAAAAGGAGAGATGGAGTGGACATGGGATCACGTAAAGGGTTTGGGGTTTGTTTCTTGATTTGTTTTTCCAAAATGTGAGAAGCAGAAGGATGTTTGAAGCAGACATGAAAGAACCAGTGAAAAGGGAAGATACTGGATACAAGAATTAAAAACAAAACAAAAACCCAGCAGAGTCTTGAAAGCATTGGGAGGGGTGAGGATCAAAGGCATAGGGTTAATCTTACAGAAAGAAAAGAAACCCCTCTTCTTCTGAGTCGAGGGAATGTTTTTTAAAATGTATTTCGGTACGGAGGATGTGATACCTCATACAACTGTGAGACCCTTAGAGATAATGTATACATGAACGTTGGCCAGTACAGACTACAGAGGAGTATGCAACCAAAGTTAGCAATTATTTTTATCATTTGTATTATATTACATAGCAGGTGTTCTATCATATCATTTGATTAGTCTTCAAACCTACTGTGATGTAATATTATTTATCCCATGCCTAAATGAAAAAACTGAAGTTGAGACAGGTTCAGAAATTTCCAGTCATGCATTTTAGGTAAAAGATGTAGGATTCATGTCTAAATCTGCCAGAGAATGAAAAGCTGAGAAGGATTACAGATCACTAGCCAAAACATGGATCTCTGTGTCACCCCCTTTTCCATTAGCGACCATTATCCTGACCATCTCCCCCTGGAGTTACATCAGAATAACGTTTTGTGTTTTATATGGATCAATTATTTCATTCATAGTTCCTCTCTTCCCAGTGTCAGAGAATCATAGACTGCTTTTTAGATCGTATGCCATACTTAATGACATGTATAGACTATCAGCTCTCTCATTCATTCATTCATTCTTTTTCATTTACTCAGCACTCACTAGTTACTGTCTCCTTAGACCAAGGGGTAAGAGCAAGTTGAATATAGAATTCAGCCCTGCTCTAAAGAATGGCGTGAACCCGGGAGACGGAGCTTGCAGTGAGCAGAGATCACGCCACTGCGCCCCAGCCTGGGCGACAGAGCGAGACTCCATCTCAAAAAGAAAAAGAAAGAAAAAAAAGAATTCAGCCCCGCTCTAATAGAACCTGCACTGGAGGAGGGGGAAGCAGATACTTGTTTATGTACTAAATGCTTCTACATTCTTACTCTGTGTAGCCACTGTTCTTAATCATTTAAGCCTTGGAGCAATCCTATGTTACTATTTCCTTTCCTCAGATGAAGAGAACAAGGCACAGAGAGATTAATAACTTGTCCAAAGTCATACAAATAGGAAGAGGCAGAATTGGGTTGAAATCCCAGGCCACCGGCTCCTGAGTCCATGATCTTAACCATTGTATATGCTGATCAAAGTATCTCTGATTTTATATTTAAATATATAATTTTAAATATATTTTGGAAATACATTTTTAGATGGAGATGAATGCTAAAAAGAAAATTAAAGCTTATTTAAAGGACAAAGCTTGATGAGGATGGAGCAAGTATCATTTAAAATAAAGGTGGTCAGGGAAAACCTCGCTTATTGACAAGCAGACATTTGAGCAAAAATTGACCTGAATCTCTTTTAATCTTCTGTTTTCCCCCAACCTCCTGTCCCTTTAATCCCATCTGAGCCTCTTTTCTGATTTTCTTTCAATTGGCTTACAGTATAAAGCAAAAGAAGAACTATGAAGTACAACAAAGACAAATCATTGTCACTTCCTTGCTCTATAGCTGGTACTTTTTCTTCTACTTTATTTTTTAATTATTTTTTCTAAGATGGAGTCCCGCTCTGTCACTCAGGCTGGAGTGCAATGGCATGATCTTGGCTCACTGCAACCTCCACCTCCCAGGTTCAAGCGATTCTCCTGCCTCTGCCTCCCAAGTAGGTGGGACTACAGGTGCACACTACCACGCCCAGCTAATTTTTTATATTTTTGGTAAAGACATAGTTTTGCCATGTTGGCCAGGCTGGCCTCAAACTCCTGACCTCAGGTGATCCACCTACCTTGGCCTCCCAAAGTGCTGGGATTACAGAAATTGTACTTTTTAAATAGAAAATAAGAAATGCTCTGGTTCCATGGCCCTTACCACCCACCCCAACACACCCACCTCCTCCTCCCCCCCACCCAGTGACCATTCACCCACCTGTTCTAAGGTTTCTCCCAACTATTGAATAAATATAGGAGGTTAGAATTTCTCCCAAACAAATTCACTTGTGTTTTTCTAAGATGAATCCCCTTTCATTACTTGCTTCCCAAAATTCCAGATTCCCTGGGGTCCTTGATGTGATTTTTCCTTTTTTGTTGCCGTTCACAGCCCTTCCCCGTTCACTAACATTGGCCCCTTTCACCACTCTGTATCTTCCTGTGCATTAATGAAGGTATTAAGTGAGATCAGTTCTAAAGCCAGCATCCTTAGCATTCACTAGATGCTTCTCTTCTGCATTTGTTGACTTGCCGTTATCATTACCCTCTGTTTGTTTTTCAGCCTGTGTCCTATCGAGGGTAGCCATTCAGAATAAATTCATTTTGCTAGTTATATTTTTCTAGAGGCACTGCATCAAATGGTTCACTGACATTCAAATATATATCAGCCACGGTAGTCTTTTCATCCACCAAATTCACATTGTTATCCAAAGCTATCCATCACGTTTGTCAGAGTATTTGGGTCTTTAATTAAACCTGCTGGATACTGTTCATATTTCCATTAGCTCCTTTCTAGTTAGTCTATTATTTTTCTAATTGACATCTGTTCTGAGTCACATGTCCTTGAATCTCAGGTGGCCCATTTTGTAGCTTTGGTTTATTTAGCTTTTCTGTCTTTCATAAATTACCTAAGGGCTTAGTTAATACACCCTCAAGTGTTTGCCAGTGGGACCTGCTGATTTGCATATGCTCACACTTCTCAAATATTCCAGAGTTTTTGGTTCTTCTACGAAATCATTTTCCTTTGTGGCCCTTCAGTCCTGTAAGAAGTGGTCTTGTGTCTCAGCAAGGCAGAGAGATCTACAATTTCAAGAACTATGCTAGAGTCACTAACCAGGACCAGAAGGTCAGGAATCAGGGTTTGACTGACTCAGCCAAGTGATGGCTGAGTATCAGTCCTTGCGTCTTAAGACTCCCAGCAGCTGTAGTAGGTTGCAGTGAACTCTCCATTCAGCCTCCCCCAGCCCTGTCTTAACATCATTGTGAGGTAGCTGGCTAGGGGCAGAGTCGGTGGCCAAAAAATAGAACAAATTGGCACCTGCCAGAATCAACCATCACCTTGGCCTCGCTGGCATCATGTTCATCATGCTCTCGTTGATGGGAGCATATGGTCCCATCAAAGCCATGCAGGCCATGCCTGTTGCCACTGACCATTCTCCTCACACACCCACAGGTAGGGCAAGATCCAGTATTATAAATACAGGAAGCCCCTTACCCATTCACTTCACCATCTCATTTCCAATCCTGGTCGTCATTTGGAGCAGAAGCGTTGTTTTTATCCCTTGTCTAGGGCACTCCAACTCTTTGTGCCCTTCTTATGTACCAGGAGACAAGGGCAGGCAGGCAGACTGCCAAGCCGTAGATTTCCTTTACTTTAAATTAAAATGTTTGCTTCATGCCTTGGGTATTTTTGATCTGGGCCTGGATTGGATTTTAAAAATAAATAAATAAAGCTTCTTGGAGCTAAGGACTATACCTTTCTATATCATATTAACATTTAAAATGTTATTGGAGTTTCCTAAGCATTAGTAATAACATTAGGTTTTGCTTTGAAGAAATCCTTTGCATTATTTATTGAAAAATTAATGATGTGATTTTATTACTAAAAATTGAAAAAGCCGTAGGGCCTCTTAGCAGTTGTTTCCCGGATTGCTAATCTGAAAAGTGTAGCTAATACACACTACAAGAGTCTTGTGCTAATTGGGTTAAATGATATGTAGCTTTGTGGTCACCAAAGTATATAATACAGTGTCCTTTTTATCAACCTATGATATTAGATAAATTGTCTTTAAAAATCAGAAAGACTCTCTAAAGTGATATTTGATTAACTATTTTCTTAAATTGAAAAGACTCTAAAGTGATATTCAGCCCAGAATAGCATTCCTTAACCTGGACTCACCTTTTGATAATCAAAAGAACATTTACAGAAGTATGAGACAAACACAATTATGAAAGTAAAATGAAGGCCCTAAATAAAAAATCACAGAACAAGAGGGTAATTCTATTCACTCTTTCATATTTCATTATTTGATAACATCAGAAGATGAATACATCAGAATTGTCTTGGCAAGTGCAAACAGAAATGTGCCTGATCAATATTTATTAAAACCTTCAAAATGGGAGAAGGAGTTGAGCAGACTTCTTAATGGACTGAATAATTATTCATACAAATAGGGTTTGACCAAAGGCAGTGCCAGACCAAAGAGACACAGTTTTAATTGTACTGAATTTCAAATGCAGATCTTTCTCCAGCCCTGTTGTAGAAAACTTAATTTAAAAAATTATCTGATGTAGTGGAGAGTGACATATGAATCCTTAAGTTGTTGAAGAGGACATTTCAACCATAGATGTTTATGAATTTATAATGTGTTCCAAACGTGGGGAGCAAAGTTGCTAGCTAGCTAAGGAAACAAAAAGAAATTTTAGCCCCATTTCAATGACTGTAACCGAGCCTGGGAGTGTGTCATCATCTCGACGCTGATGGGGATGTCCTGGAGGAGTTTCTTTGTTTCAAGTGGTTTTATTTTCTGACGAGAAATAAAGCAAGGCTGTAGCTGCTGCTGTCTATCAAAAATGTCAGGATACATTCCTGAGAGGAGTGAAACAGCTGATTTTAACTTTCAGCGCCTCCCAGGAGAGCCCAACCCCTGCAGTACTGCCGAGGCGTGATGGTTATCAGAACAAGGCCAAGAGGTAACTGGTAACTGCCATTTAAGGATAGCGCCATTGACAAAGGGTGGGTGCGTGCATGTGTCACTATATATAAAAAACAGATAGGTACATGACCGATCAAAGAAGCCCAAGCAAGCCTTAAAGCAACAGACTCCCAGGCTATCTTTACCTCTTGAATGATTTTCTGCTGCCACCAGCTGAGGGAATATAGGCAATATCTTTTCTAAAGACCATTCTTTACTTCTAGCATGTCCTGATCACAGCAAAAACCTGTACAATCTGTTGTGAGAAGTGGGAGAAAAAAAAAAAACACTACCCCGATATAGAATATACACCTAATTGTGCCATGAACTGTCTGAAAATTATTTAGCTTTTCTCTACCTTAGTTTTCTCATTCCTAAAATGAAAATAACTTTAGCTCATTTTAAATTAGAATTTTCAATCATGTTTGTAATAAACTCTAAGCTCTTCGAAGGGGAATACAAATAAGAGCAATTAGATAACACTTTTTAATAAACTAATTTATTCTTCTGACACACAGATTACCATCCATTTTATTATTGGTCTGGAAAGTCCATTTGAGCTGAGATTACACTTGTTCAGAGTTTTCAAATAAATTGCTACTGCCTCTTGTCTACCATTGCTTGAAGAAAAACAGCATCAGCTAATTCTGATGGGAGCCCCATGATTTTAAAGGACCAAGCAGGGGATGCTGTAAAGGTTTAAAATCCAAAAATGCCAGTGCTTATATAGCATCTGCTGTAACCTTTCTGCTCTGGACTTGAGAAATAGATCCAGAGAGCTGACGGTATTTGCCCAAGGTCACATGGCTAGTTAGTAGTGAGGAATGAAAGACTTACCCAGGATCTGAGTTTAGTTGATCTCTTAAATATTTACCTCACTAAGTTGTTATGTTATAACCATGACCTCTCAATTATTTATGGATGATTATCTGGTTTATGGATTACTCTTTTTTCTCTTGTCATTTCCCTGTTGTTATCATAGGTACCACTGAGTGGGTGGAGAATACAGGAGTTCACTGCTTCACTTGACAACTTAGTGACCTGTCTACCATTGGGTTTTTATTAAAGTGCTCAAAATGCTATAGATATTGGCTAAAAATAATGTTGGGAGCTATGGTCACTACTAAGTTTTATTCAGCTCAATTTTTCTCCCTCTTAAATTTGTATTTCAAAAGTCAGATTCAGCACATAATTCATTTGTTGACATTAATACTGGAAGTTTATCTTGGGAAGGACTACAAGAGAAAGTCTTTACAATGAAAATAATTGTCTCCCTTCCCCAAAAATGTACTGAATCAGAGGGACAGTCAACTTTTGGAAAGAAAGGTTACTTCATCCATTACCAGCTTGAAGGGGCAAAAAAGGAAGAAATAAAAGAAATAAAAAGAAATAAAAAGCCAAAAAATCTTTCCTGTAAACTCCCAAATTAAGTGTTAAATTTACAACATGACTGCATTACTTGGTTTAGAGCACCGAATTCCCAGATGAAATCCAGTGTTGTTCAAATATAATCACAAAGTTTGTACAAACAAATTTGAATCGCCACAATACTGGCTCATTGCATTACAATGAAAGGCAGAGCTGAGTATGGGAATTTTATTTAATTCATATTTGTGTACTCAAGACTCAAATGAGTCAGCGATAAAAATATTCTTTTCAGTTCTTTTGCTTTTTATAGTTTCAAATATTTTTGTATTAAGGTGGTTTTAGAGTAAATACAGGGCTCAAAGTCTTTCATTTTGAGGCCTTAGACAAATCACTCATACTCTGTAGAGCTCAGTTTTCTCATATGTATAATGTAGATAATTGTAGTACCTATTTAAAAGGATTTAAATGCACCTAAAAGCTAGACATTATTATTAATATTCTACAATCAAGACAGATTCCAAAACCCAGCATGAGATGTAGCTATATATTTTAAAACACAGTTTCCATCCCGGGATCTAGGACCTGAATTCTACAAAGTAAAGGAAGGCAACAGGCGAAGCTTTCCTCAGGGACCTTGGACAGTTCCCCAGTCACCTTGGACAGTTCCCCAGTCAGGGCCTTGCTGTCACCCCTACAGGCAAAGTTTATTGAACGCCTACAAGTACAGGAACAAGAGTTGCCATGGGTGGGAATAGTTTCTGTTAGTGAATATTTCTTCCCTCAATTTGCAAAGCAGGGAACTGAAACTTTCTAATCACTTTCAGAGACACAGTACTAATTTTTGCACTGAGTATGCCAACGTGGGAGGTAGAACCAGGGATGAGAAAACTCCCTGGCCTCTTGTCTATGAAAATTTATGAAAAGCTCTTAAAGAGAAGTCAGAAAAGCACTAATACTTAAAGATCGAAAGATACCAACAGTTCATTTATACATACACACATACCTACATACATTAAAAACAAGTCGATGAAAAATTGTTCAACCTCATGCAAATTCAAAAGAATGTGAGTTAGATGCTGCCCATATGTTGTTGATAGGAGGATAAATCGATAGAGCTTTTTTAGAAAGCAACTTGGCAGCATTGTCGAGTGTCCTCAATAATATACTTATCTTTTAACTAATTCTGTTTTTAGAAATCTATCCCTGAGAAAGTAAGTCTTTATAATTGGAAACAATTGAAGTATCCAATTGTGTTTCAACCTAAATATTTCAACTATAAGAAAAAAATTGGCTAGAACCCTACATGTGGTGGGGGCAAACTACAAGAAAATATGCCAAACTGTGGTTTATCTTTATGATGGAATTCTGAGAAATCTTTTTCTGTGGCCCATATATTCTATATGGCACATGTATTAACTTTCCAATCAGAGGAAGATAAAATTTTATTTTAAAACTTTAAAAATATCTGCCCACCTTTCCAAAATACCTTGCATTTCCTTCCTGGTAGAAATGCTTTCAAACAGAATGTATGGGGGAGAAAGAGTCGCAGTGCTATACCGTTAAAATAAAGCACAAAAGAAAAAGCCACAGAGAACAGTCTGTTGATAAAGCAAACATGAGGAAGATAAGAGAAAATGATCTGTTTGCACCAGAACAAAGCATAAACATTGTCATGTTCTAGACTCTGCACATAAGACCAGTCTGTGAAGTCACACCTCCATTTCTTTGTCGTTCCACTCCCTCACCCTCTCTGCTCATAATACTTTGGGAACTGCTGCTCAAAGGCACACAGCAAAGGGTAGGAGAAACCACAGCAAGGCACACATCTCCTTCCAGAACGTTCCATACACCAGGGTGACATGAAACTCTTTGGTCTCCAGAATAAGATATTTGGTGTACATCTAGCAATTGGCTGCTGAATATTGTAGGCTATGAAGAGGCTGTGAAGGGCTACAAGCCCTGAGCCAGAAAATGTCTCAATCAAATGTGCATTCACTGATCCCATCCAGGCAGCCCGAGCAAAGTGTCATCAAATGGAAAACGTGTTGCCCTGGAAGCCATGACTGCTATTTTAATGCTCAATAATGAAGACCAAGCTTTCAATTTCCTGGGGCCTCAATAAGTGTTGATAAATTACTTATCCCTATTGGGTGACATGATTTCATTTTGGTCTGTCAGTGTTCATCATGGAAGCTCATTCTAATGGTATAGTTTGGGGCATTTTTCTATTTTCTCTTCAGGGCACCTGGTAGCATCTTTTCCCCACCTCCAAGTGAAACTGTTGCTATGTCAGTTTAGTCATCTTTGCCCCTGGGTACCATTCTGAAAGATAAATGAATTTTGTTCTGTCTTTAAATATTTATGATTCTTTATGATCTAATATATCATCATGGTTATGGAGGAATTTTTTCTCCATAACTATAGAAAATACACCATCAGTTACCTGTCAATTTTGTTGAATAACTCGCTTTGCAATTCAGGGGCACTGTTCATCTGAGGCTCTTGAGGACTCTTAGTCTCTCAGTCCACTTCAGACTGTCATTCTGGGATTTATAAAGGTCTTCATTGCACAGAGGATATTGAAACATTAAGGACTTAAGCAGCATGCCCTTTATCACTCATCACACTGGACGAGCCAGGAGTAGAAATGCAGGCATCTTTGTTTTGTTGTTTGCTCCCAGCGTGGAACAACAGCCTCTGTAGAAAAGCAGCCAGTATCCCTGGAAACAATTCATCAGATTTTTCAAAAGAAATCCAATTTCATCTGGCATGATGGGTTCAGTGTTGCTTCTTAAGATAAATGATAAAAATACCAACATCCTAATACAAAGAAATCCAGTTATTTTGGTTTAATCTCAGTGAAAAGCATCACAAACCTTTTATTGCTTCTGTAGCCTTCCCTGATGTGTTTAGGTCCTTGGCTGGAGGAGACAGTAGTTCTGTAACTGTTCGTCTACCAAACAGAGTCTGGCTGAGTCGTGGCTGGTTCAGAACCTTTAAAAAGCACGTATCTGGGGATGGGGCCTCAGGAATCTGCACTTTTCATAAGCACCCCAAGGTAATTCTTAGTTAGGTACCCTGAAGTTCAAGAACTGCTAGTCTTGAAACCACAGCTTTCAAGTTCCTTCTAGCTTTAAAAAAATCGTGAGCCCCAGATTCGCTCTCATTTCATTTGGTGAATCTCGATGCATGCATGAGCTCTTCTTGGGCAATTTTTAAAAATGTATACTCTTAGGAAGTTTCATTAATAGATAACTCTCTCCTTCACCTGTGCATCTACAGGAAACAGAGTTAGATGACATAGGGCATCATTTCTCAAAATAGGGGCCAATATCAGTGAGAGCCAGGGGACATGCAAAGCTGTAGGATAAATATTAATGTGATGCATCTTCCTGCAGCATGAAGTTTTTCTTAGAAACTGTATTTAAATTACAGCAGATACATTGAGGAGTAGAATGCAAAGTTCATGTGAGTTTTATGCTAAACGTGAAACTTCAAAAGATTTACTGATTGTAGCTGATACTGGGGTCTCACACCTCTGGAAGTGGAGTTTTTTCTCCTCTTCTACCAAGCATTTCTGTCTATATTCAGGGTCGCCCTCGACCAGTGATTGCTATATATCTGGTTCTGTGATGCCAAAATGAACATCGTTTGAAACCACTGTAGAAAATTAGCCCCCTGTGCCGGGTGCGGTGGCTCACGCCTGTAATCCCAGCACTTTGGGAGGCCAAGGCGGGCGGATCACGAGGTCAGGAGATCGAGACCATCCTGGCTAACACAGTGAAACCCCGTCTCTACTAAAAATACAAAAAAATTAGTCAGGCGTGTTGGTGGGCGCCTGTAGTCCTAGCTACTCAGGAGGCTGAGGCAGGAGAATGGTGTGAACCCGGGAGGCAGAGCTTGGAGTGAGCCGAGATTGTGCCACTGCACTCCAGCCTGGGCAACAGAGCGAGACTCCATCTCAAAAAAAAAAAAAAGAAAAATTAGCCCACTGTACACAAGGATGCTGACCGATTTGCTCCCAGGAGATCCTCATTAACTTACCAATCTACAAAGAGCCCTTTGAATTTCTGCCACTATTTGGGGAATAGTCACAAAAGATTATTCTTTCCCCTATTTTTTAAAAGAGTGTGTTAGTTAGAAAAGGAGGCTTAGCAGGAGGAAAAGAAGCTAACCGTGTGAAAAGACACTGCAGCTCTTCCTGACCACATTCCCCTTGCACTAGCAATTCAGTAAAACAGGCCTGAAATTATGGAGCTCCTAGAATGTATTTCTTACCACAAGGATAGCTTCATTTCCCCGTAGGAGTCTCTTTTTCTTCAAAATGTTTGTGATGAGAAAGAAACAAATTCACGGCCCTGAGTCTAATAATACAGGATTTCTGAGCCACTGATCCTGTTTGGTCTGGAAGATTCTTTCACCCCCAAGAGTTGCCTTGAGCACACTGCCTCATTCTGTCCCCTCAATCTTGGCAAAGTTACCCTTCACGTCAGAGAGAAGTGAGTAACACTCTTCATTTCGCTGACAAGCTGTGATAAGCCTTGCTGGCTCAGAGTCTGTGTTGAACTTGACCTCCTGGGTAATTTGGAGTGGCTGTGCAAGTCACAGCCTCAGAGTCCAGTAGACTCTGAGAGAGAGCAGTGGCACAGTATTGGTTTAAAGAATGGTGAGTGGTTGTCTTCTCCACTTCCTGACTCCCACCTTCATCTTCTCACTGCATTGAAGAATCACTCTATTGCGTATTTCTGTTACAGGCACAAGTCTTTCTCCACCACCCAGGCCAATGGCCTTGCCGTTAAGTGGCTGTCAAGTCTCCTCTTTCTGCTAGAATTGTAACCAATGCCCTCCCAGACCATTCTGCATCCCGTTGTCACATTAGTCTTCCAGAAGCACAACTTTGAATGGCACCTCTGATCTCTGGAAAAAGGAAGTCCTTTATTGGCTTAACTAGGTCTAAAGTCATAGCCTGATGTTCAGAGGCTTCAACTGCCTTATCCCAGGACTTTCTGCTCTTGCTCTGCACTCCCCAGTCTAACCAGATTACTCATCCATGTCTTTTCTCATGCTCTTCCCTCCAACTAGAATTTCCTTTATGGAAGCCCTGCCTGACAGAATCTTACCCATAGGACGTCTTCCTCAGTCCCATACCATCCCTTCAGCATGGTGCAATTTCTCCTCTTCTGCTATTAATTCACGGTACTAGGACCTCACTTACGGCCCATAGAATATTCTTGGGAGTTGTCAAATGTCCATGAAAAAACATTCTTGAACTTAGAGTCAGAAAACCTGGATTCAGATCCTGGCATAGTCAGCCCCTGTCTTTGTGCCATGGGCAAGCCCTCTAACTTCTCCATGCTCTGGTCTTTGTGTCTGGGAAAAGGCAGGCATAGCCCCTGGGTGGAGTGAGGGGTAAGTGGCACAGTGCATGGGAATGAATTTGGTCAACAGCACTGAAATCCTTCTGTCTCTGCTTTCCAGGACCTTTCCTCCTTGTCTCTGAGCTACTTGAGGAAAGGGGCTGCGTCTTGCCCATCCTTATGTACTACTATTAATTTTATCACATTACTATCATACATTAGCATCATTATAGTTCTAATACTAATAGCTAATCTTTGTGAAGCACCACCACTCTGAGTGCTTTGTATGTATTAATTAACTCAACTATTTCAATAACCCCAAGAGGTAGGTACTATTATTAACCCACTTTATGGAGCAGAAAACCATGTTCAGTATTTCACAAAACCTCCAATGAATAATGAATGAATGAGGGATTGAATGAGACAAAAACCTGTTAACAATGCCTTCTCTCCTTCTTCAGGCTATGCCCCTACTTTTCTTTCCTCTCTCCCACGGTAAATGCAAAATTAGCAAACAATGTAGAATGAACTGAGCCACTGAAAGGTATGCAGCCTCCCTGGGTCCTCACTTAGACTTCTTCTGAAGAGAGCTCCTGTGAGCTCCAAAGGACAGAGCTTGTGGCTGTCATGTTCTTTATTCTATTGGTGGGGCCTAGAACACTGCCTGCTGATCAATTTTTATGAAGTAAGTAGAGGAATCAATGTATAGACAGCATATTTGTCCCCTCGAGACAGATGTTTCCAATGGTGGAGCTGGTGAGCAGTGTTCTCTCTTGCTTTCTCAGGCAGTACTACGAGATGCTTTACAACACAGCTGACGAGCTCCTGAACCTGGTGGTGGACCAGGGTGTGAAGTACACGGAGCTGGAGTACATCCATGCCCTGACCCTGCTGCACCGCAGCCAGACAGGGGTGGGGGAACTGACCACCCAGAACATGAGGCTGCAGCGGCTCAAAGAGATCATCTGTGAGCAGGCTGCCATCAAGCAAGCCACCAAGGACAAGAAGATAACTACCGTTTAGCAGAGCCTACTTCGGTTGGTAGCTGGGGTCCCCTCAGTCACACTCACTTTTTCCCTTGGTATGTTATTGGTATATTCTGAGCTTAGTTTTCTCTACACTGTTGCTTTAGTGGAGAGGAGGTATAAGGATTTTTTCTCTCTAGTTTGACTTTTCATATAAATGCTAAAGGAAGGCAACAGTACTGACTGTTTTGGTTGAACAACTACTTTAATGCAGTCAAGTCTAACGGGACTAGGGTGGGATAGGGAGGAAGGTGGTATGAAATTGCTGGACTCTGAAAAACGAGTGGATGGATTACTAATATTTCATTTATTACTCTCTCTATATATATATATATATAAAATTCCAGCCTTGGAAAGTAGACTGCTACCTAAGTTTTGGTCCCTTCCTAAAACCATTTAGTAGGGTTCTATTACATAAACAGTAGGATTTTTTCCTCTCCTGACCTTATCCATTTACAGTTCAATGAAATAAGTGTCTGTGCATTGCTGTCTGTCTCTATTGGCAAAGTCAAATAAATGGCTTCTCAGCTGCTGTTTACAACAAACTTCCCTAACAAAACAGAACCTCTAATTTAGGGCTGGGAATCGAAGTCTTTTGGTTCCAGTCCCCGGGACAGTTTTGTATGCTATATCTTGTACACAGGTTGTAGGTTGGTTTATTGCCATTTTGTTTTATTTCTGCTATATAAAAACCAAGAGCCATACAATTAGACAAATATGGAGGAATGAAAGGCAATTCAACCATCTGCTTGATTTCCAACCCCCGCCCCCGCCCGCCGCCCTAATTTTGGAGAGAATAATGGTTAGAGAACATTTCATCTCACTTGAAACATCCTTTGGGAGTAAATGATTCTTAGGTGCTCACTTGGTCTGAGCTCAGCTGAATGCAGGGAAGATGGGACAGAGTAACATTTCTCCTCTGTGTGGCCTCCAGCTGAGCCTGTCCCTGGATTGTCCTCTCCCCCGCATTGTGGGCATTTACCGTGTTCCAGGCACACTGGACCTCACCATGTCCCCAGTCCTCTTGCTGGCCATGGTTCATAGGTCACAGAAGGCAGCAAAGCACTGACTGGGCCACATCTTGAAAACTCGTGGAAAGAGGAGGAGGAGGGACTTTGACCACACACAGTGATGCCTCACACCCTGAAGGTGGGGGATTTTATACCTGTTTGTACAACTTTGGTCTTGATGGGAAAATGGAATATTAAAAAGTGTTTTGAGAAGCTTAAATGTTTCATGTTATTTTTCTTGTATTCTTTATTCAGCAAATATTCCCCAGAAGCATAATATGTGCTCCACACAGGAGCAAATGGATACATGAAGAGGACACCCTTATTATCTAAGAGTGTGGAAACTGGACTGGAGTCAAAAATCCCAACAGCTCAAACTCAGGGCTGGGTCAGAATCAGGTCAGGCAGTGGGGCTGCCGTGAAGGGGATTCACTGGCCAGCTGGAGGTTCCAGGGGATTCTGGTGGGAAGGAATGTAGTCAGTCTGGCTCCAAGGGCCTAACTGGGAAGAAGAATCTCTGTAGGAGACAACTGTGGGAAAACATACTGCCCTAAACAATATCATGAGAAATAGTCTACCCTAGAAGCAGTAGTGGGAGAAGGGGGATGAGAGGAGATTAGGGTTGCCTAAGCTGCTTCTTCATGGCCATGACCCCCAACATTGATTCTGTACCTTTTCTTTTTCTTCCTGTCCACTCCAGGTGGAGAACCCCGAGTGGTGACAGTGATGGCAGCAGAGCCAGGGTGGGACTGAGAGTGCTCAGACTAGTTTTTTTGGGGTGTGGAAAGAGACATGGGTTTGGATTGAGCAGAATGTCAAGAGCCCTGAGAACCAACCTAAAAATGACAGATGAGCTGCTTCAGGGGCAACATTTAGGAAAGTGAAATCCCTGCTTTGCTTACAATGACGGGACTGAACATGGTAATTCTGCACAGAAAAGGAGCTCTAGGACTCTTCCGAGACATTTAGGACATCCAAGTTTCTTTGAAGGTTGGCACATCAGTCTTTATTCTTCCACAGGTAAAGAACAGCCGGTGACACACTCAGTGGATAGTCAACGGCTACCTCAGAACCTACATGCCTTTGAAACACAGTGAATATTTCCACATTTTGATCCTACTTAGGGGTATTTTGTGAGACTGTTGTGCTGTTTACAGCCTTGACCAACCAGAAAGAGCTAGAGAGAGCCAGGGTCTGCCAAGGACAGGGCCCACCAAACACATACAGAGTTACATAATGTTCTTGCATGAAGACCTCTCCCTAAGTGTGCTATTGCAGATAACAAGGCCAACAAAGACTGGGTGCAGGACTCACGCCTATAATCCCAACACTTTGGGAGGCCAAGGCGGGCGGATCAGGAGGTCAGGAGTTCTAGACCAGCCTGGCCAACATAGTGAAATCCCACCTCTACTAAAAATACAAAAATTAGCTGGGTGTGGTGGTGCGCACCTGTAATCCCAGCTACTCAGTAGGCTGAGGCAGGAGAATCACTTGAACCCGGGAGGTGGAAGTTGCAGTGAGCCAAGATTGCCCCACTGCACTCCAGCCTAGGCGACAGAGCAAGACTGCGTCTCAACAAAAAAGCCAATGAAATAGGCCTTACCAGAAGGGGTGCTGGAAACAAAGCAAACCATTTTCTCATTCTTATACAGAGGTACAAACGGGAGGGACATGTGGACTGCTGCCCGTATCACTAGTCACTGCACCGTGGAGAAGGCCCACAGGAGTAGGAGGGATCCTGAGATGGGAAATCAACATGACCATGAAGAAGGAAGGCTTTGGAGTGATGTCATCTGACTTGGTTGTCAGTACAGCAGCTCCCAGAGAGCACTTCCTTCTGCTAACACTGTTATCTACTCTCTGGTACTTAGCATGTCTTCCCATTTTGTCCTCACAGCAACCCATGTCATAAATATTACTTTCCTTTCTTCCATACCCAAGGGCCCCGAAACTACTGAAAGAATCTCTTCCAAGTTAGCCATCCTTGGAATAAATTCCTTGAAAAAGAAGTGCTAGTTCATCAACTGGGATCCAACTATTTTATATATATATACATATGTATGCACACGCACAGGCAAATTGTGTTCTCAGACGTGCAGGTAGTGGTTTCTTCTACATTTTGTGGTTACTTTTAGCTATCATATTATTGCCTGTCAGTATACCTTTTAATTTATAAATGAAACTACTCTTTGGATGATATTGTGCCCCTTACCCCACAGGCACTTCTTTCTACCTGCTCTATTAATACAGTTTCTTTCAGGGTCTTATCCTAGGACAGTGTTTTTATTCCCGCCTCACAGTAGGGTTTTGTTATCTTACTGCCCAACTAGAACGTTTTCCCCTCCACACTGATTTCATCCCAATGATTAGACAAGGATTGGTTCCTCAGGTTGCCCTTGCTGTAAGAGGACAAGCCCTGCTTCCAGGCTCTGAAAGACAAGTTTATGTCTTAGTATGTCCAGATCAGCTCAAGTTTCGTGGTAAAACCAGGCCTGAGCCATTACAGCCCTTACTCTTGAAACAGCCAGTGACACCGCACTGGAAAAAGCAGAGGCTTTTCATGAGCTTTCATGCTTGTTTCTGACCTACTTGAAGAAAGGGGCTGATATGGTTTGGCTGTGTCCCCACCCATATCTCATCTTGAATTGTAGCTCCCATAATCCCCACGTGTCATGGGAGGGACCTGGTAGGAGATTAATGAATCTTGGGGGTGAGTTTTTCCAGTGCTGTTCATGTGATAGTGAATTAGTCTCACGGGATCCGATGGTTTTATAAAAGGCAGTTCTCCCACACACTTCTTGCCTGCCGCCACGTAAGATGTGACTTTGCTCCTCCTTCACCTTTCGCCATGATTGTGAGGCCTCCCCAGCCATGTGGAAGTGTGAGTCCATTAAACCTCTTTTTCATTATAAATTACCCAGTCTCGGGTATTTCTTCATAGCAGTATGAAAATGGACTAACATAGGGGTTGTGTCTTGCCCATCCTTAGGTACTATTACTTCTACTACATTACTACTAATCTGGTAGGACCCTCTTCTGGCAATTACTGCCCTCTGCAGAGTAACCCCATTCCAAGAAGCCCCAGCCGCTCTCCAAGACTTTATTCTTGCCTGAATGTTTTCTGAGCCTGACAGTCCTTATTTATGTTTCAAATAGCTTGGGAGGAAAAACTCCAATACAGACAAGTTGAATTGGCAACCAAACCCTGATGCTACTTACTGTCAAGTCATATCCATGAATTTCATAGCATTAATGCTTGCATTCAGTCAGTCAAATAGATAGAATTGCCTGTTACAGCTCAGGTTGATACGGGAGTCAAGCAATGGCAGGCAAAAGAGACAGCCCCTTGTGACACAAAGCTTATACTTCCACTGGCTTCTTACAACTCCTCTCTGATACACCCTTCCCAGAGTCCTTATTTCCCACCTCGATTCTCTGAGACCACCCTTTCATTTCGGAAGACAACTCGAATCTTCAGCCTGACTCTGTGCACTCTCTTCTGAGCTTTCCTTCTCTGGAAGCTTAAGACTCTCACGATCTACTGTGCCCCACTGGCTAGCACACCTAGCAGTTCACCCTTTACCATTTTTTCTTCCTCTCCTCGTTCCTCCTCCCTCCTCCTCGTCTCCTCCTTCTCCTCTTCCTTCTCCTTCTTTCTTCTTTCTTCCTTCTTCTTCTTTGAGACAGGGTCTCACTCTTTTGCCCAGGCTGGAGTGCAGTGGCACCATCTCAGCTCACTGCAACCTCTGCCTCCTGGGTTCAAGCAATGCTCATGTCTCAGCCTCTCGAGTAGCTGGAACTACAGACCACGCCCAGATAATTTTTGTATTTTTAGTACAGATGGGGTTTTACCATGTTGTCCAGGCTGGTCTCAAACCCCTGGAGCTCAGCCTCCCAAAGTGCTGGGACTGCAGGCGTGAGCCACCACACCTGGCCGCTTTACCATTTCTTGATGGAACTAATGGATCCCCACCCCCACAGCCTTTATGAACGGACCGAGGTCATTGAATTCAGGATTCTTGCTCTGGTGTGTAGCTGTGGCTGCCTCCCTAGGACCAGGGCACAGAAATTTCACAGTAACCATGAAGGAGACAAGAGGTCAGCTCCAAGCCAGAGTCATTTCATTCAGGGCAGATGTGATCAGAAGACCAGCCAAGGGGCTGTCCCTCTAGCAGGATGTGAAAATAAGGAGAGTCCTGGTCAACACAATTTTGCTTTCCGAAGCAAAGTGAATGCTGAAATACACACACCTGGGAGTGATTGTCTTAATGTGGCAGGAATGTAAAACAAATTGGACATAATTTGGAGGGAGTGTAATGAGGTACCAAAAACAAGAAAACATAAAGAATCGCTAGGCTCGGCAAGGTGTCAACCCTGTCCTAATTAGGCACAGTTGTTATAAGAAGTACATAATTAATAAGCATGTGACCAGATGTGGAATACAGCAGAGGTTTTTCCTGAAATGGAGGGGGGGCGGGGTGGGTAATGAACTGTGCGCAGCTGGAAGTAGTTGTCCTAATTTGGCGGAGGCAGAAGGCCTGCCTGGAATTTTGAAGAGGTGTAGTAAGATGCACACCACAGGTTTACACCTGAAAACAACTAATCCTATTCCAACTGGGCTGGGGTGTAATGAGATAGAGCTAATTATCAAGAGTGTAATGAGATGCAAAAGCCATTGGAACTGAGCTGGAAATTTCTTTAAAAGTGAACTAAGACACAAACACCAGGAGAGAATTTCTGCCAATGGAGGTAGGTGTGAGTGTGATGAAACTACACGATGTGGGGAGGGGCCTTTTTCATATGTCTGGGCCAAAGACGCGTCTGTAATTAAAAATATTGCCAGGACATTCACACACCTGGAGCAAGAGTCCCCGGGAACCTAAGAACACAATAACTTGTAAAAGCCACATGCATACTATTAAGATGTATGTGACCGCTTATGTGTGTGCAAATAACCCAAAAAAAAAAAAAAGGAGGTTAGGTGTTTTCAGGTGAGTGCTTGATCCCCTTTAGAAAAATGACCTCAGATTCCTGCTGACTTTGCAATAGATACTCGCAGGAACCTGATTCCAAACAGAAAACCCGGCAATCTCCTCATCCCAAACTGATTTAATTATCACCAGCTCAAGTTTGCTTTCACACAAGGATTTATGTACTGTGTGTGAGAGATCAGGAAACCATTAGTAGCTGGTTTTTGTGGTTGTTTTTATTTTATGATTGCTGCTATGTTATTCTAGACACATTTATGGAACCCTTCATGTGTATCAGGTTCTGTGCTAAATGCTTTACCACATTATTTCATTTAATCCTCACAATAATCTGACAAGATGTATACTATTATCATCCCCACTTTACAGAGGAAACTAAGGCTCAGGTTAAGGGCTTTGCACCAGATCTGGTAAGTGTGCCAGTTCTGCCCAACACCAGAGTTCATGCTTGGAACCATAACCAAATCCAAAGCTCATACCACTTGTCTCACAACAGCCAATAAGACAAGACATACTCAACTATTTTTTCCAAATAAAGGAAAGTGACTTTATTTCAGGAAGCTGGCAAACCAAGATGGCGGACTGGTGTCCTAAAGAACCATCTTGAAAGGTATGAATCCCAAGCTGCTTTTTATATGGGGTAAAGGGAACAAGGAGGGGGTTACGGTCAGGAGGTGACAGGTGACCACAGACATCTGGGTGTCAGCAAGAGTCTGAGGGAGTTTCATAACTTCTTTATCCTTGGTCAGGTCACAGCGCTCCTATAGGTCTTTAGCATAACATTGTTACTTGGTTGTATGCCCTCCTTATCTCCTTGGGGGTTACTTTGGGGAAGGCCCTGTTATCATCCTTGCTTTGAAGTTAAGCTACACACTAAATTCCTCCCATAGTTAGCTGGGGCTACACACAGGAATGAGCAAAGGCAGTTTGCTTGGGGGTTAGAAGCAAGATGGAGTCAACTATGCTAAATTTCTCTCACTGCTACGGAAACCCCCTCTGCTCTTATTTTGAGCCAAACCCCCTTGTCCAGTGTGGCAAAGGCAGGGACTCTCACATGCTATACTTGAGCCCCAAGTGACACTGTTTGGTAGTCTGACTCATCCATTCACGCTGTCCTCTCCTGTAACCTCCAGCAGGAACCATTTCTGGACCACATTTGGGGCCACCATTGCCCACTCTCCTCTCTGCTTCTCTTCCACCCCCAGCTGCCCAAGCCCATCCCTGTAGCCAGTACCTTGACAGAAATCTTGGAAGCACAAACCTTTGGTTCAGGGACTGACCCCGGCCAGTTGGAGACTGGAGATAACCCCAAGAGGCTGAGGCTAAATGCTCAGGTTCTAGAATCTGGTGTATCTTGGTTCAACATACTGCCTTAGCCTTTGTAGGGAAGGCAACTTATCTTTTCCTTCTATCCATCTTAGGTTCATTGACTGGAACCTCTGTAACAAAAGACAGGTTAAGAAGAAGAAAGCATGCTAATTTAATATAACTTATACATGGAAAAAAAAAGACCCAAAGAAGTAGTTAAACCTGGGTGGGGTTTTGTTGTTGTTTACGGTGGTGGTGGTGGTATTTTAGAGGCAGGGTCTTGCTGTATCGCCCAGTCTGGTCTCTCACAGGAAGGTCTTAGGCCTGCTTCAGGGGAAGGTCAGAAAAGTCTTCCTAGGTTTTATGACCTGCTTCAGAGGGGAAAGAAGTGGGATGGCAGGGGGAGGTCAGAGAAACCTTCCGGCACATGCTGTTTTTTTGATGTGGTTACACGTGCTTAAAAATGCCCTCAGTTGCCTCATCTTCGAAATGGGATAACAGTGGTACTAATAGCTCCTGTCCAACAGAGGCGTTCAGGGCCTGGCATGTCATAAATATTATATATACATAACAAATAATATTATCTTGTCTGTTTATTTGAGGAGTTTCAGACACACTGTCAAGAAAGCCTGCTGTGTTGAAGTGTAGTAAGAGTGCAACCCCGCTTCCCACGCTTCTTGGTTAGAAAAGCCCAGGCTAGGCTGGGCATGGTGGCTCATGCCTGTAATCCCAGAACTTTGGGAGGCCGAGGCGAGTGGATCACTTGAGGTCAGGAGTTCGAGACCAGCCTGGCCAACATGGTGAAACCCTGTCTCTACTAAAAATACAAAAAGTTAGCCAGGCATAGTGGTGGGTGCCTGTAATCCCAGCTATTCAGGAGGCTGAGACAGGAGAATCGCTTGAACCTGGGAGACGGAGGTTGCAATGAGCCAAGATCGTGCCATTGCACTCCAGCCTAGGTGACAGAGTGAGACTTAGTCTCAAAAAAAAAAAAAAAACCAACAAAACAAACAAAAACAAAGGAAGGCCCAGGCTATGGCAGGGTGGACCCAAGACTGTTACTTGCTGTATGTGGACACCTGAAGGCCCCCGGAACCGGATGTCCTCATCATAGGAACTAGATGTTCTGATCTTACACAATTGTTTCAGCCCCCTCCCCACACAGGCCGACTGCCCTCAGTGTCTGGCTCCTTAAGCCTGCTTCCATTGTAGCTATTAGCGAGGGTTTTGCCTCTCATTGCCTGCCAGCGTATTATGAGCATCTCATTAACTCAAGGCTCCAGTACCCTTTAGGGACCAGACCTTCACAGACGTAATGGCCTTCTGCCTGGGGTTTGAGTTTGCTGTTACTCTTTCTACCTCTGCTGAGGAATGTCAGCCCCTGGATTTCTAATAAGTTCACAAATTGCTCTATGAAATTGAGGTGAGAAAAATGTCACATTCTTTTTTTTTTTTAATTTTTAAAAATCAAATCTGGCTCTGAGCCCCCGCTTACCATTCTCAGAAGTCCGACTCCAGTCATTGTGAATTCCCCACGGGCCGCGGATGGGGGTTTTGGGGAGAGGCCTCCCCTTCATCGGGTTGCACCAACACCCTGCTGCTGAAGCAGGTCAGGAGAGCGGGGTGAGCACTACATCATCAGGGCATCCTGATCACTCTGTCCCCGTGCTCCTTCTGCGACACAGCGAAGGCTCTAAACACTGTCTGGTGCTGTCCTCAGGCCCTGTGCTCCACACGCAGAGTCCTTTCCAGTGTGACCAGGCTTTGTTCCGGGGACCTCCAAGCCTCAGTGTCCATCCACCACAGGCATCCCTCACAGCTGCCCGACACGAGGGCCTGCCTGCGTGGGCACTGTGAGCTAGATGCCGTGGAGCTCCTGTGCACGCTACAGCCCTTGTCTCTTCCCAGCTTTGGGGGATCCAACACCAGGTTGGGCAGTTCTCTCCTCTTTCCTCCCAACGCCAAAGCCTCTTTTCCTTTCTGCCACTGGGAGAGCAAAGCCTCCTTCCCTGGATCTATACCTTTCAAAACAATAGGCTGCTGGAGGGAGTATCTGAGTGAAGATAAGTTTTCTCTCTCCCCTCCCCTCTCTTATTCTCCCCCTTTTTTTTTTCTTCTGCCCTGAAACAAGAAGTTTGTTAACCAGACCTCTGAGGATAAAAGAGAGCCTGGACTCAAGAGCAATCCCCAAGTAACCCTACAGGGTGGCAGTGGGAATCTTTTATCCTAATTTGGGATGGGGGGTTGGCATCAATTACTTTCGCAATAACTTACCCTGTTTGGATTCAGAGAACTGGATATAACTTGAGAGAGCTTCCATCCCAACCATCTCATTTTTCAAAGGAGCCAGAGGAGCAAAGGGAGCAGGCCCAAGAGAAGAGAGTGGGGATGCCTAGTTCATGTCTGAGCCAGGACCAGCATCCAGGTCTCGACTACCATTCCCAGGGTCCTGCATTTGGGAGCCCCCATGTGAATCACGCTGTTAGACTGCCAAGTAGAGGGATAGAAGGGAAGGTCCTGCCTTAAGAGACATGACTGTTGCATGGAAAGAACAGGGCAACACACATGAATCCACTATGGAGTATCGTAAGCCAGTGTACCACTGAAAGCTCACTGAGTGGTTTCTGAGGAACTCAGAAAAATGAATAATGATTGTAGACTATCGTTAGTCAAATACAACTTAATTGGGAAAATGGAACTGGACCATGGTCTTGAGAAACAAGTGGAGCTACAGAATCAATGTGAGGGCTGAGATGAAGGTATGCATTTTGTCAACCTCCACAGGCAGTCAGCAGATACATGGGATCTTTGAACCCTCTAGAATTACATGCATACAGCATGGGTGATTAGAGGTGATGGTGTATAAGTGCATTATATGAAATCAGGTCTGAGGTTTTCATTAGGTTCTCAACATATCTTGCTCTTCCTCTTCCAGGAGTATAGTAGGATTGCATTTCTGAGCCTGTATTGGTCCATTTTCACACTGCTGATAAAGACATACCCAAGACTGAGTAGTTTATAAGGAAAAAGAGGTTTAATGGACTCACAGTTCCACGTGGCTGGGGAGGCCTCACAATCATGGTGGAAGGCAGAAGGCATGTCTTAGATGGCAGCAGGTAAGACAGAATGAGAGCCAAGTGAAAGGGAAAACCCCTTAGAAAACCATCAGATCTCATGAGACTTATTCACTACCGCAGAGCATTGTGGGGGAAACTGCCCCCATGATTCAGTCATCTCCTACTGGGTCCTTCCCACCACATGTGGGAATTATGGGGGCTACAATTCAAGATGAGATTTGGGTGGGGACACAGCCAAACCATATCAAGGCCCTTCTGTGTTTGGGTGGTACCATGTGATTATTTGGCCAATAAGTTATGAGTAGAAGGGTGTCACTTCCCAACCAAAGCCGTTTAATTACCTGTGTGAAACCCTCCAGAGCTCAGTGCCCCCTCTGTCACAATGACCAGCAATGTTCCAGATAGTGACCACTCACTCAGCTAGGGTTCCAGAGGGAGGAAGATGCAGACCAGAGCCCCAGCTGACCTGCAGTGGACACATGAGGTAAGTAAGAAATACATCTTTGTTGTTTAAAGCCATTGACATTTTGAGATTGTTTGTTACTGCAGCATAACCATGCCTATCCTGACTGATACACACAACAAAGAGGCTGATCATGGTGAGGAGAGCAGAAAGAGCAAGAGAATTTTAATGAGGGATGAAATTTTGACTTTAAAGAGAACTAGTTGAGTGGAGGATTGAGAATAAGAGCCAAATTTAGAGGCTGAAGGGGGAGAAAAGATATTGCTTTCCCAATAAGTCCTCAGTCAGTATATGTCTGTCCTAAAGATAGAAGCAACAAGTATGTGTTGTTCACTCAAGGAGTGTATTATCCAGGGTTTTCCGGAGAAATAGAACCAATAGGATATATATATGTATCTTTAAGATATATATATCCAACATATAAACAAAAATATATAAGTATATGTCTAACATATAAACAGAAAAAACTATTGTCTATAATTTTATATATATACATATATGTATATCTCAAACAATAAATGAAGAACAACAGATATTCTTTTTTGTTCTTACCTTGTTAGAACTCAGCAGATACATGGAATCTTTGCACCCCTAGAATTACATATACAGATGATCCATGACTTACAATGTTTTGATGTAAAATTTTTTGGCTTTACAATGGTTCAAAAGCAATACTCATTCAATAACACTCCTTCACTTACATCCTGTTAAACACATCGTAAGTTGAAGACCTGCATATATGTGTGTGTGTGTATAAAAGAGAGAGCAGAGCAAGACAGAGAGAGAGAGACGAGGAGACAGAATTATTATGGGAGTTGGCTCACATGATTATGGAGACTGAAAAGTTCCATAATCTGCCATCTGCAAGCTGAAGAATCAGGAAAGCTGGTGGTGTAATTCAGGCCAGGTCTGGAGGCCTGAAAACTAGTAGAGCCAGTGGTGTAACTCTCAGTTGGGGAGTTGAAAGTGGGGGACTGGTCTAAGTCTCAGAGTACAAAGGCTCAAGAACCAAGAGCTACAATGTTTACAGGCAGAAGAATATGGATGTCCCAACTCAAAGAAAGAGGGAAAGACTTGTCCCTGCTCCACCTTTTTATTCTAACAGGGCCTTCAACAAGTTGGATGATGCTTACCCACATTGGTAAGGACAGATCTTTACACAGCCTGCTGCTTCAAATGCTAAGCCCTTCCAGAAACACCCTCACAGACAGACCCAGAAATAATTTATTACCAGTGATCTGGGCATCCCTTAGCTCAGTCAAGTTGACATAAAAAACTAACCCTTGTTGCAGGATTCAGGAGGACAAGAGAGACCTCGGGTTGAAACAGGAGAATCTTTATTGAGTGCACTCAGGCCCAGCTGACTCATCTCCAAAAAACTGGACTTGGAACAGAGACTGCACTTGACTTTTATACACACTTCACAAAAGGGGGTGGGCTAGCTTGAAGCAAGCTCACAGCGTCATGAAAGCAGGGATACAGATGCAGGACAAAGACAGGATTGCACATGACTGTTGCCAAGCAACCTAGATATCCATTCCCTAGGTTTGTCTGGGAACGGACTTATCCTATAACCTTCATTCTGGTGCCCAGGCAGCTGTAGTTCAGGCCTACTCAGGCTTCTCATGACCTTCGTTGTACTTCTTAGATAAAACAGAATTCTTTAAGTCACTCGTTACAGAGAACAGGAATCTATAAACTCATTCCATAAAGCAAAGGAAAATTTGTTTTTCTTCTCCTTATGTTGAAGGAGTGCTGGGAGAGTCTCCAGAGCACATTACATAATATTACCAAGACTTTTCCTGGGTCTGGGCTGTGCCTGTTGCTGCCTCTGGGGTAAGTCAGACTAATACAGGAAAACTTATTTCTCTTTCTTTTTAATTTATTTTTCTTTAATTTCCTGCCTCAATCATCACAACAAGCAACCCTGGATCCCCCTAGTTTATTTGTGTCTTTTGCTTTATCCACCTTTTTCCTTTATTTGAACTCCTATAGTATTAGTGAGCTCAAATACATAGGTCTTAATTCAGTGTCTCTGAGTATTCATAGGAAAGCCTCTATGTAAATCCAACAAACAGAATAAAACTATAATAGTTAACTATGTATAATATTATAATATTATAGATATAAATCTGCTATCCATAATAATTAGCTGTTATCGAAGCTTAAAACCCCCTACAAGATGCCACACATCCCTGCTCCAAAATCCTGATGTCTAATTATCTCACTGGACCAGTCCCTTTTTCCTTAGGAACTTTCTATTTCAGTATCATTTATTACCCATCCTCAGCAGTAAGTGTTTACCTTCTAACAATAAAGGCCCAATCACCAAAACATGAAAAAGATTCAGGAAAAGAATATATTTTTCTACCCTCCTCCCCAACAGCTTAGAGTTCCTTGTATTTCTCTGATATCCCAATGGATGTAAATGCTAATGGTTTTGAATGAGATTTGAAGTTGCAATCTTAAAATGAGGAAACATAACACTTAAATGCTGTTAACTCAGCTCGCTTTAAGAGACTAATAAAGCACAAGGTACTAGCCTCTTGGCAGTTAAAGAGCAATTCATCATCTATGATAACAGCAAACATTAAAGTGTTTTCATAGGGGATATAGAAATTCTTGCATCTTGCAGTTGTATTAACTGTCATCGTTTTCTTGTATTTTCATTTCCATATTTCCTGGATGCCCCTGAGGTGCTTACACACTGTTCCAGACCCTACAGAGTTCAGAAGGGAAGTAAGAGTAGTTACACCATTCGCCCCACATCCCACCCTCCATCGAGGACTGATCTAGGGCAATTTGACATTCCTGCTGTCCAAATTCCTGCAGTAAACATCAGTAGCCTTCTGCCATAAGCAGAGATGGAAGCAATGTGGCTCCTCCTCACAACTTTGCTAGCAGGTAGTATGCTACAAAATAAGCAGTCCACAGACAACATTCATTAGCAAGCGAGCACAAACATCGTCTTCCAGCCTGCTCAGGAAGCACTCTCTGTCCCTATTCTCTGTCCAGCACCTTATTGGAAAGTTTCCTCTGAGGCAAGCACAACGATGTTCTGTCAGCAGGATCAGACCCACCTTCTAGTTTTATCTAGAGACAGAGTTCTGCATGCGTTCTGGGTGCTTGAGGACCCAGAGTGCTGTTTCATAGCCGTCAGGTACTAGGTTTACTTATTTTTTTAATTCATTCACAAAAAGTTGCTAAAGCCCATAAAGTCTTACCAGCCCACCACGTCTTGAACAATTTCAGCACTCATTTCTTACCCCTTTTATACTGATTAACCAACCCTCCAGTAGTATTCCTGTTTAGATGGCAGTCCTTGAAAACTTTGCCACAGCCACTTCTGGGAAGTGTGTTCTGGAAGGAGGCGCCTGAGTCTGGTCTTTAAGGATGTCATTTCTCAGGGAGCTGCCCAGTTTGGGCTATCCTGTCCCTCCTTAATAAATGCCGTGCCCTTCAGATGCAGTGTCAGTTCCTCTGGTCCTCCACAATAGGACATCTACTAACCATGACTTTCCTAGTTATGGGCATGAGTTTGCACTGAGCCATCCACATGTCCTTGGAAACTTCAATGCAAATTTTCAAGGCAGGACCCAGGGTGCAGTCCTAGCCTGCCTCAGAGCACAAGGGATGCTAAACACATTCACCAGAAATACCCTCTTGCCCGCAAAACCTAACCCCTGATGCTAGTCCAAACAGGCTCCCTCTCCAAGGATACAGAGCCTTGGACTCTGATCACGCCAAGATCTAGAGTCCATCCAGCTTATGCTGTTAATAGCTGGGGCCGTGCTACCAGACCATAGCTTATTAACAATGTATAGCTGCAGCCCCTGACTTAGTTCAGCTATAAACATTCCTCACCTGCATGATTAGCTCCTTTCTTACTGATTAGAAAGCGTCATCCTGCCACAAAGCCTACCCTTTCTGAATGAATGGCTCTTCTACAGGCAGCCAAGTTCTCTAAAACACATCTCAAACCCAAATAAAAAAGAATCTACAACAAAAACAAAATTCCACTATTTTCTTTATGGAATGAGAAAAAAAAGAGCTTCAGAAGGTTTTTAAAAGTTCAGCTCCATGCTTACTGAAAGGACTAAAAGTAGTTGTGACTACAACTGGGGACTTGGAGAGAGAAGGTTGGAGAATAATTCAGTGGCCAGTAGGAGATATTAATAAGTATATATTTTTTTATCTTGAGGGATCTGGTGTAACCACTAAGGAGTTTTAAGCAAGTAAGTAGTATTGGGTTTTGACTTTACAGATATCACCCTGGAAGATGGATAATGGATTGGAAGGCAGATGGCAGGAAGACTAGTCAGTGGTCAAGGAGAATGACGGTAGTGGCTTCAACTAGGGTGGTAGTAATACAGATGGAGGGAGGTGGACAGATTCAGGAAATACTTAAAAACACAATGGCCAGGTGCAGTATCTCATGCCCATAATCCCATTCCTTTGGGAGGCCAAGACAGGATTGCTTGAGCCCAGCAGTTCCAGACCAGCCCAGGCAACGTAGCAAGACCCCATCTTTAAAAAAAAAAAAAAAAAAATCTAAAAATTAGTCAGGCATGGTAGTACCCACCTATAGTCTCAGCTACTTGGGAAGCTGAGGCAGAAGGATTGCTTGAGTCCAGAAGTTCCAGGTTGAATTGAGCTACGATTGTAGGCTATTGCATTCCAGCCTGGGCAACAGAAATGAGACCCTGCCTTTAAAAAATTGTAAATATGTAAATAAAAGTGTGATTGCTCCCTCACCTCCTTTAGGTCTCTGCTTTAATTTTACCTTCTAAATGATTCCTTTCTTGACCACCTATTTAAAACAGCAGCCCTGGCTGGGCGTGGTGGCTCATGCCCGTAATCCTGGCACTTTGGGAGGCTGAGGCAGGTGAATCACCTGAGGTGAGGGGTTTGAGACCAGCCTGGCCAACATGGCAGAACCCCACCTCTACTAAAAATACAAAAATTAGCTGGGTTTATTGGCACATGCCTGCAATCCCAGCTACTCAGGAGGCTGAGGTGGGAAAATCACTTGAGCCCAGGAGGTGGAAGTTGCAGTGAGCTGAGATTGCACCACTGCACTCCAGCCTGGGTGACAGAGCGAGACTCCATCTCAAAAAATTAAATAAATAAATAAATAAATAAATAAAACAGCAGCCCCTTCCCCACACCATATACTTTCTCTGCTTAATTTTTCTCCATGGTTTTTATTGCCATCTGACATTCTGTACAACTCAATCATTAATTTGATTATTGTTTGTCTTCCCCAACTAAAGTATGCACTCTTTGAGGGCAGAGTCTTTTATATCTTTTGTTCTCAGTGGCTCCAATACTTAGAACAATCCCTGGCACACAATAGATGGTCAATAAATATTTTTAGAATGAATGAATAGGTGAAAGATGACAGAATTGACAGGACATGATAATTGGTTGAATGGGAAGGGGTAAGAGGAAGTGGTAAAGGAGCAAAGGTAGGTTCCCCGGTTTCTAGCTAGGTTAACTGAGGGGATGGCCTGCTATTCAGTGAGATAAGGAACACCAGGCAGGATGGGGAGAAGCAGGTTTGGAGGTAAAGGGTTGGAGGTGAAGGAGGTGATAATAAACTTGAGGCACTTGTGGGCCGTGTACAGAAAGATGTAGAGGCAACAGGACTTTGGCCTGAAAGAATAGATTGTGCAGCCTTTGGAGTACTTATACATTAAAAAAAAAATTGTTGTGAACCCACTTGGTTCCAGACCCTACAACAAGCATGTTGGATACACAGATGAGTAAACAGGTTGTTACCAGAAAGGGGTCCTGATCCAGGCCCCAAGAGAGGGTTTTCGGATCTCACACAAGAAAGAATTCAGGGAGAGTCCATAAAGTAAAGTGAAAGCAAGTTTATTAAGAAAGTAAAGGAATAAAAGAATGGCTACTCCATAGGCACAGCAGCCCTGAGGGCTGCTAGTTGACCATTTTTTTGGTTATTTCTTGATTATACGCTAAACAAGGAGTAGACTATTCATGAATTTTCTTGGAAAAGGTGGGCAATTCTGGGAACTGAGGGTTCCTCCCTTTTTTATACCATATAGGGTAACTTCCTGGTGTTGCCATGGCATTTGTAAACTGTCATGGCACTGATAGGAGTGTAGCAGTGAGGATGGCCTGAGGTCACTCACATGGCCATCTTGGTTTTGGTTGGTTTTAGCCAGCTTCTTTACTGCAACCTAGTTTTTATTGTTGTTGTTGTTGTTGTTGTTTGATACTGAGTCTCGCTCTGTCACCAGGCTGAAGTGCAGTGGCGTGATCTCTGCTCACTGCAACCTCTGCCTCCCGGGTTCAAGTGATTCTCCTGCCTCATCCTCCAGAGTATCTGAGACTACAGGCACATGCCACCAGGCCCAGCTAATTTTTGTATTTTTAGTAGAGACGGGGTTTCACCATGTTGGCCAGGATGGTCTCAATCTCCTGGCCTCGTGATCCACCCGCCTCGGCCTCCCAAAGTGCAGGGATTATAGGCATGACCCACCACACCCAGCCTACTGCAACCTCTTTTATCAGCAAGTTCTTTATGACTTGTATCATGTGCTGACCTCCTATCTCATCCTGTGACTTAGAATGCCTTAACCGTCTGGGAATGCAGCCCCCTAGGTCTCAGCCTCATTTTACCCAGCTCATATTCAAGATGAAGTTGCTCTGGCAAAGGCCTCTGACAAGGTCATGCAAATGGATGACATTACATATAAAGTCACAGTTACCACACAGTTGATAACAGCCAGTGTTACTGAGGGGGCAGTAAGTAAGCACTCTCATAGACTTTGGAAGCAACTGGAAAAGGGTGGAATCTTTCTGGAATACAATTTGACAGTGTGTATCAAAAAGTTTAGAAATTTACATATCTGTGACTCAGCAATTTTCCTTCTAGATATATAAATTTGCTAGTCATAAGCACAAGATTTGCTATTCGCCAAGAGGACAAGGGAGGGTATGACCAGCTAGTGTACTAAGTAGACACCTAGGAGCCCCATTCAATGATGCACCAGCAGGACACCCTAAGAGAGGTTATATGGGCCCCATCTAGATGCAGCTGCAGAAATGTAAGGGTCTATCTCTGGTCCCTTGCTCATGTCTAAGGCAGACTCTCACAGAAGGGCAACTGGCTCCCTGTTCTCATTATTTGTCTCTGCAAAACAAACTAATCCAAGACTTAGTAGCTTAAAACAGTTATTGTATCTCATGATACTATGGGTCAGGAATTTGAGGGGTGATCAGCTGGGTGATTCTTCTGTTCCATATGGCACCAACTAGTCACCTGATGGTACTAAGCTGATACCTGGGCCAGTTTGGAACATCCAAGATGGCTTCATTCACAAGCCTGACACCTTGGTGGGAACAGCTCTCAGGCTGTAGTCTCAGAGCCTATCCATGTGATCTCTTCAGCAGGGTAGTTGAACTTCGTGACTCAAGGCTCTTAAAAAAACCAAAACAGATGTGACTAGTCCTTTTAAATGCTAGTCCTAAAATGAGCATAGCATCACTTTGACCATACTCTAAAGGTCAAAATGTAATAGGCCAGTCATAGATCCAACCTCTCAACATGAGGAATATCAATGAATTTGCAGCCATCTGTAATCTGCCACACTGTCTGGTTCAGGATTTTCAAGGGGGCAAGGTCTGACGCATACATCCAAGTTGTTCTCCTTCTGCTCCTCTTACTGTGTGGGCCAATTTCTCTCTAGAAGTGTCTTGCAAAGTCAAAATCTCTCCACTTCCTTCTTCATAGGAAATGAGGCTTATTATAGCAAACAAAAAGGATCCCTTATGCTATCACTCTAATACCAAGGCTGTCTGGCTCCAGTGAGATGCTAAACTGGCTCTCCCGAGAAGGCCATTTGCTGTGAAAGAGATGTAATCAGCCTGGAAACATGACTCATCCAAGAGTGTGGAGTTTCTACTGATCAGTTATCACACCGGTCACTGGCAATAACTGGCCATTCTGAAGGCAGCTCCTGCTAAGCCAGACGTGCAGATCTTGGTTATAATTCGGAATATTCTTGTGAAAGTCATTGAGACTTCCTTATTTCCCAATAGTGAAGAGACATAGCTCTTGCCAGTGTTACAGACAGTTTAAAATCTCTTAGGGCATCACGCAGTACACAAAAAGTGCCTGAGGGGTGGCCAAAAGTGAGAAGATAGCTACAAATTGGTGAGGCACCATCAAGGCAAGGAGAAGAGCGACTAGTGGCACTGGGAAACCTCGCTGAGAAAGCTGATCGGAGAGAAGGTCCCAAGAGGCTGGAAGATCCTCTCATCTCAGGCTGACATTAGGACTCCCCTTGGATTATCTTTGTATCAGTAGGGCCTCAGGAAGGTTTCTCTGAATGTGGATACCTTTCTACCTTGCAAGGCTGACAGGTGGTTACAAAGGGCACAGGCTTTCCAAGTGCTCAAAGAGAGGACAGGTGGCTCATGCCTGTAATCCCAGCACTTTGGGAGGCCAAGGCGGGCAGATCACGAGGTCAGGAGATCGAGATCATCCTGGCTAACACAGTGAAACCCCATCTCTAATAAAACTACAAAAAACTAGCCGGGCGTGGCAGCGGGCACCTGTAGTCCCAGCTACGCGGAAGGCTGAGGCAGGAGAATGGCGTGAACCCGGGAGGCAGAGCTTGCAGTGAACCGAGATCACGCCACTGCACTCTAGCCTGGGTGACAGGGCGAGACTCTGTCTCAATTAAAAAAAAAGAGGGAAAGGACAGAAACTTCTGGAAAAGCATTTGGTGCAGCTGTAAAAAATAAAAATAAATAAAAAAATAAAAATAAAAATTCACCAAAAGGACAGTCTTCCCATCCCCTTAATTCCATTGCTAAGCCTCTGTTAAAAGAAAAACTTCAGCCAAATTAAATTTAAAGGAGTTTAATTGAGCAATGAATGATTCACGAATTGTGCAGCCTTCAGAATCACAGCAGATTCAGAGAGACTACAGTGATGCCTGGTGGTCAGAACAAATTTATAGACAAAGAAAGGGAAGTGACATACAGAAATCGGAAGTAAGGCATAAAAACAGCTGGGTTGGTTACAGCTGGGCATTTGCCTTTTTTGAACACATTTTGAACACTCAGCAGTATATGAGTGGTTGAAGTATGGCTGCTGGGACTGGCCAAGACTCAGCTATTGTTACAGGTGCATACTCCTAAATGAGATTTTTAATCTTGTCTACCTATCCAGTTAGGTTACAGTTCATCCACAAGGACTCAAATATAGAAGTATGGAGTCCTTCTCAGACCATGTTTAGTTTGCTTTAATACCTCATAACTGTTCATTGCAGCTCTAGGTCAGGTTGAGAGGTTGGAAACTTCCAGAATGGTGAAGTAATAACCTTCCCAAAATCCACTCTTAAGAATACATGGCCAAAATAATAATAATAATAATAATAATAATCAACTTTTTAAAAACTCTGCAGTTAACCAAAGGCTTGCAAAAAATCCAAGGAACAGTTATGCAAGAAAAACTGCTGAATCTTGGTAAGAATAGCAAAATGTTGTAACATGATAACTTGCACTATTCCTGTACTCCTCACTCCCACTCTGCAGAAACCTTGAAAACAGCAGCTCTGCAATTATGGAAGCTATGAATATGAGCAGCCTTACTGCCATCGGAGGTATAACCTGGGTTTAGAGCTCCCCCAAAAGCACATCTCCTTAGATTTGTCACTATTTTACCTGTCTTTCAGCTCCCTGGAAAAGCTCCATTCACAGGATGTTATTGCAATTATTTGATCTGATTCACAACTCATTGTTTGGGATCTGGGGAGTAGAACTTATCCCTAGGGTGTTTGTCAAAAACAACCAATAGCAATGATTTAACATGTGGCTGCCTGAGGCTGCAATACCAGTTGGGGCAAATGGGAGCCTGGCAAAACATTTAAAAGGAAGATCTTGGGAAGGGGATATTCACAGGGGGCTTTGAAAAGCTCCAGCATATCACAGGGGATCTGGAAGGCCATACACATGGCAGAGCTGTGTGTGCTCAGGAAAGACCTAAGTGGAACCTAACTTCTCACCTCTGGCTGACCTTGCAAGCAGGAAGTCATACCAGAGCATTGAAAGTGTGCGCCAACACATAGCTAACAGTACCCCTTGGCTAAGGTTAGAGACTTATTAGTTCAAAGAACTTAAGAAAATCTCTGTTCAATTATTAGCTGACCACTAAGTTAACTGAGTAGGACTTCAATCATAATAGGAAATACTTATTTACAGAATTTGTCCAGGAAAGTTACTAAACAAACAGTAAAAACAACAAAACAGCAACAACAAACCCTGGATACAGAGGGTACAGGTTCAGCATCCATAATATAAAAATCTGAAATTTGAAATGTTCCAAAATTTGAAAGTTGAGCACTGACATGATGCCATGAGTGGAAAATTCCACAGCTGACCTCATATGACAGGTCTCAGTCAGAACTTTGTTTCATGCACGAAATTATTAAAAGTATTATAAACAATTACTTTCAGGCTCTGTGCATAAAGTATGTAGGGGAGCAAACATAATTTCTTTTCCTTTCTTTTTTAAGTTCTTAATTGAGACACCCTCCTGAAAACAAAAGTAAGATTAACAGAAGAAAAACAAGTAGAAGTTTAGTAATGCATGGTGTACCCATTGCAGGGAAAGCCCTCAGTTCAAAAGTATTTCCCTCTCAAGGCAGTGGTACTGGGGCCTTGCTTAAATAGTATTGTTAACAAGAGAGGGGTCCTGATCCAGACCCCAAGAGAGGATTGTTGGATCTTGGGCAAGAGAAAGTTCAGGGCGAGTCCACAGTACAAAGCAAAAGCAAGTTTATTAAGAAAGTAGAGGAATAAAAGAATGGCTACTCCATAGACAACGCAGCCACAAGGACTGCTAGTTACCCATTTTTATGGTTATTTATTGATGATATGCTAAACAAGGGGTAGATTATTCATGCCTCCCCTTTTTAGACCATATAGGGGAACCCTGTTGTTGCCATGGCATTTGTAAACTGTTATGACACTGGTGGGAGTGTAGCAGTGAAGACAACCAGAAGTCACTCTTCATGGCCATCTTGGTTTTGGTGGATTTTAGCCGGATTCCTTACTGCAAACTGTTTTATCAACAAGGTCTTTATGACTTGCATCTTATTCTGACCTCCTATTTCATCCCGTGACTTAGAATGCCTTAACCATCTGGAAATGCATCCCAGTAGGTCTCAGCCTCATTTTGCCCAGCCCCTATCCAAGATTGATTTGGTCTGTTTCAAATGCCTCTGACATTTTCCCCCACCCCTTCTTTTAAAAGACAACCCTAATTTCAAGGTTTGCAGAGGAATGAAGATCTATCTTCTGTAACTTCTTCAGGCAGAATAGGGGCAATGATGTTCATGCCTAACTATTAGAGTCTCTTGTATTTGGGGTAGAGAACAGCTCAGTCAGAAAGCATTGGTATGATGAGGGCCATTCATAACTTTTGAGTTCCAACAAAAGGTGATATCTGGAATATTAATAAGTGTTCAATTTAAGAAAACATTGAGTAACCTCATCCTCATTCCTACACAAAGAGTACAACAGCAATATATTACACAAGAGTAAGGCAAAATAAGTAAAATTATCCCAAGTAAACTAAATTAGAAGGCTTTCCATGAACTGGGCAGCTGTTGGAACCAAGCTGATATGGGGTTGCTAGATGATTTCAATATGTGCCTAGAATTAGAATATTGATCCAGATTTTTACATTACCCATGCCTCTTGTTTCTTCTGAGCAGCAGCCAGAGATCATTGGTTGGTTCACAGGAATAAGCAGGATCAGTCTTAATTGCAGGAAATAAACTGATAAACAACTAATGAGACTAGAATTTAATAACAAGTGTACCATAGTTCTTGAAACATAATTTTTCTCTCTGCAGTTTCCCATTTTTATTAAGATAAATCATGGTAAGACTGATTTGTTTTATTTTACTTGGCCTGATTATTTGTATAAAGTGCAGCAAGAATAATTATTTTTCACATAAGCTGTCTTTAAATTGCCATTGATGGAACTCTGTTCCATAAAAGGAATCTTAGATAAGACTTTTTTAGAGCTGAGCCCTGCCATGGGTTTGTACCCTCAAATACCTGTAAGTTGAATAAATTCCTCTCCTCTTGAGGTTTCAAGATAACTTAGCTCTCCAGGCCTGATAGAAAGTGACATTCTTTACTTACGACATGTCAGGAACCCTGTACAGAGACTGTGTAGACAAGTTATGAAGCCAGTTTTCCCAAGGGACTTTTATTGGCCCTGTAAGTCAAATTTAATTCCTTAAAGGAAAACACACCATTCCAGTCAAAGCCTTGGTAAAATAACTAGTTTTTCCAATTGTGTCCTGTTACAAAAGAAAACAGATTCTTATTGCAAATAACTTATGCAAATAACTATATTGCCATAAATTAAGATTATTCACATGTAGTTTCCAAATTCTGGAGAAACAAGGTAGAGAGAAACAAATATGCTCCAAATTGGGTTCATAGGAGTATACTTTACCTAATTGATAAAAGCCATAAATAGCTTAAAATTTGTTTTCTTGACTTTGAAAAACAAAACAAGGCATCAGCAACGTTTTAAGCAAAAAGTTAAAAAGATTACTTTAGACTTCTTTTAGTTTACTCCATGCAGTTAATTTCTCTTCTGTTTGATATTCATGAACATTTCAGTTCTCCATGAGAGTTCTGAAAGTTGTTTCTTCTATTCTAATGTCACAATTTCCAAAGTTATCAGAAACCTGCATTTAAGAACACCTGTTAGAGTTCTATAGCTGACTATAAACCACCTTTTGAAGAGGATTAAAACAAGACAACAATTGTTTGTGGATGACAAAGTGTTTTGGGACAACAACAGCCAAAAACATGATTGAAAAAGAAGTTTGGTTACCTCTGTGGCATACAATGATTTTATGTAACAATTATAATTATTAATAACCTACAATAAGTTTTATTATATTTGTCAGTGCTTCTTGTATGATTTTACTATACCAAGCAAGGCAAATTTTACCTTTGCATTAGTGTACTGTTAAACCCAATTCTTAATAAAACCTTATACATAAATCTGTCCAATCTTAATCCATTTGACCATAAGATAAGATTTTCATAAATCTTGTATAACCCTTTACAAATTTTTATTAAGAGCAGATTATAAGCAGATTTTTGCTTTAAGAAAAACTTGTTGTTCTTTTATTCCACTGTTCAATTTATGGAAAAACTGAATGATACCCCTTTAACTTCAGCCAATATGTTCACACACAGAATCTCTTTTACAACTAATTTTTCACAAACCTTCCACAACTTGCTTAAATCTTCAGCTTTACCTTATCTAACTTAAAACAATCCTTTAACACTTTAGGCATAAAAAATCCACATTCCTATGACTTCTTATAATCTTTTACCAAAAACACATTTCACTTTCTTTACACACCTTGCACATAAAACTGTTTTTTAGTCTCAAATACATGTTACACTGTTAACTCTTAGCAACTCTTACTTCTGGTGAAAAGCCTGGTTAGTAAGCCATTTTAATTATGTACTAGTGTGGAGCCTAGGACCCAGACAGAAGTGCAGATAAGTCCTTACTCTTTTCAACATCTAACTTCACATGTCCCAAGCCTTACCTAGCTGTAAAGCAGGCAAGTTGTACAGTTAAGCATCACAGTAGTATTCTATGAAGCATTTAGGAGGCCTAATCACCTTTAAATTTTACATTTCTTGCATAAATTCCCTGTTATGGGAATTTCGTGACCTACACAGACTATCTACGACATACTTTGACTTTGTGACTTATCCTAAACATCCCTTTTTTTAAACAACCAGTTATTTCAGTTTAGGACAAGAATTTACCATATAAGATCCTTTCTTATATGAAGTCTCTTTTCTTTATAAACTTCTTTGCATAGCTATGGGGTATGGCTAATTCCACATGTCTCCAGGCCTTATCTAGAATCTAGTGCTTCAAAGTAGGTAGACTGAACAATTTTTAAAAGTCAAAGAAGCAGTTTATGACCTTAAAGCATTTAGTAAACTTAATATCTGACCTGCATAATTTAGACCAGATGTTTACATTTTGGAGGATATTTTTATTTTACCAATAATTTAAAAAACCATCTCTATTTTCCAAAGAGTATTAAAGTCACATGAAGTAAAAGGCATTACACTTTCTACTTTTTTGACAAAATATTTGATTTAAGCACTTATTTTTAAGCCAATTAATCAAAGCTCTTTCATATATAATCACACACACAACACATATAAATACACAGACAGACAGAAGATAAAGGACTCATTCTCTAAGCCAGGAATTGGACCCTGAACCCAGGCCACCATTGTGAAAGGAGAAAGCACAGCCACATGGTTACAAGGTCAAGCTCCCAAGGACATACTAGACAAGAAGGAAACCTCATCCAGTTTTTTTCAGGGACCTGCAGCAAAGTTTGTAGCTGACCAGTTTGTTGGGCCATTTTGAAAAGCCCTATCCTAAGGTACCCCTCTTTATGACAGAACTATCCTAAGGTACCCCTCTTTATGACAGAACAATACAGAAAAACACACAAAGCGCACCAGATTCACTACAGCTTAACACTAGTCTCTCAAATCCTTTTTCCATTAATCATAACTTTACAGAGGAGATAAATGTGATTTTTACCATTAATTCAACTGGTTAGCATAGAAAGAGAGAGGGAAAGAGAAAGAAAGCATTGCCTGAGGCAGGGTGGGGAAGGCGAAGAGCTCAGGGAGACCAGAGAAAGATCCACCCATTGCTCAAATGTTCAGGCAGCTGCTTGTTGGTCATGAAGGGATCTTTTCCAGCAGTTTCATCAGCTCTTAGGTTTTCCCTTTTAGGGAGGAAGACACTCCCCATGTCCCATGATCCTGTACATGCCTAATCCTGTCACCCACAGCCATCAGCAATGAGTGCAAGGTAGATTAATCCAAAGAGAACAGCAGTTAGCATCCCATAGTGCCAAACCCATCCTTAGCCAAAAGAGACTTTACCAAGAGGGGCCTCTAACCCACTTTGTCTTAGGAGAGACTCTAACTCCCGAAAGTTGAGCCTCTAACCCAATCCCATTCTTTACCCAGGTATATGCACCCCACTTACCCAAAGTCAGCCAAAATTGGTGCGAGCAGATGATTTTTAGTTGGGATTAGGGGTCTCTTCAGTATCATCCCTTCATGGTTGCCAGAAAGATGTTACAGGAAAGTGGTCCTGATGCAGACCTCAAGAGGGGGTTCCTGGATCTTGGGCAAGAAAAAATTCAGGGCGAGTCCACAGTGCAAAGCAAAAACAAGTTTGTTAAGAAAGTAGAGGAATAAAGGAATGGCTACTCCATAGATGGAGCAGCCACAAGGGCTGCTGGTTATCTATTTTTATGGTTATTTCTTGATGATATGTTAAACAAGGCTTGATTATTCATGCCTCCCCTTTTTAGACCATATAGGGGAACTTCCTGTCATTGCCATGGAATTTGTAAACTGTCATGGCACTGTTGAGAGTGTAGCAGTAAGAATGACCAAAGGTCACTCTTCATGGCTGTCTTGGTTTTAGTAGGTTTTAGTTGGCTTCTTTACTGCAACCTATTTTATCAACAAGGTCTTTATGACCTGTATCTTGTGCTGAACTTCTATTTCATCTTGTGACTTAGAATGACTTAATCATCTGGGAATGCAGCCCAGTAGGTCCCAGCCTCATTTTACCCAGCCCTTATTCAAGATGGAGTTGCTCAGGTTCAATGCCTCTGACAGTATTTTCACAAAGACCCATAAATCTTATATAGTAACAAGACAAAGAAGGCTTCCAAAAGGCAGGAAAATGTGGAAAGGTAAATTTATGAGAAGAGTAAAGTCTGCTCTAGATGATCTAGCAGCACTGTTTCCGACTTCTGTTTCTCAGTTTATAAGCAAGCATTATAAAGGGGCCCATCTTTATGTGGGAAAGGCAGAGAGCAGGGTCAGAGTGTGCCCCTGTGTTTAAACCTTTTATAAGACTTAACTAAAATCCCCAGTACTTTAGAGAGGAATATTTTTGTTTCCTTCAGCTGTATATGAAACACAAATGAATTTAATATTTAGACTTGGGTCCCATCCCCAATATATCTCATTGTATATATGCAAATAATCCAAAATAAATCCAAAATCCGAAACACCTTTGTTCTTAAGCATTTTGAATAAGGGTTATGTGACTTGGTCTGATTTCCAGAGTTACTACATTACATTATTTTAAATGTCCAGTTTTGAATTACTAGGTAAGGGGTTTCTTTTTGGGTTGATGAAAGTGTTCTGGAATTAGTGGTGATGCTTCCAGAACCTTGTGAATGTGCTAAAATCCACTGAATTATATGAACATTTTAAAAGGGTCAATATTATAAGACATATTTCAATTAAAAAATTTTAAAGAAAAAAAGTCCAGTTTTTAACAAAAAAACTTATGAGATGCACAGAGAAATCAGAAAAAGACGTACACAGGAAAAGACGAGTCAATAGAAATTGAGGAAATCCAGATACTGGACTCATTATACAGATACTTTTAATCATCCAATATGAATATTTTCAAAGAATTAAAGGAAATCATGTCTAAAGAGTTAAAGGACTGCATAATAATAGTATCTACTCAGCAGAAACCTTATAAGCCAGAAGAGACTTGGGGCCTATTTTCAGCATTCTCAAAGAAAAGAAATTCCAAACAAGAATTTCATATCCCACCAAACTAATCTTCATAAGCAAAGGAGAAATAAAATCTTTTCCAGACATGAAAATGCTAAGGGACTTCTTTACCACTATACTAGCCTTACAAGAGATCCTGAAGGGAGTTATATACATTGAAACCACCTGGCCAACATGGTGAAACCCCATCTCTACTAAAAATACAAATATTAGCCAGGTGTAGTGGTACACGCCTGTAATCCCAGCTACTTGGGAGGCTGAGGCAGGAGAATTGCTTGAACCCAGGAGGTGGACGTTGCAGTGAGTCAACATTGCACCACTGCACTCCGGCCTGGGTGACAGAGTGAGACTCCATCTCAAAAAATAAATAAATAAATAAAATAAATAAAATAAACCAAAGAACGATACCTACTGCCAGAAATACATACTTAAGTACATAGACTACAGACCCAATGGAGCAAAAACACAATAGAAATTACAAAGCAAAAAGCTAACAACTTCACTATAGGATCAAAACCTCACACATAAATATTAGCCTTGAATGTAAAAGGCATAGAGTCACAAGTTGGATTAAAAAAACAAGACCCTTCCTTCCATGTGCTGTGTTTAAGAGACCCATCTCACACATAATGGTGCCCAACGGCTCAAAGTAAAGGATTGAGGAAAGATCTGCCATGCAAATGGAAAACAAAACAAAACAAAACAAAACAAAAAGCAGGGGGTCACTCTTCTTATAACAGATAAAACAGAGTTAAAACCAACAACAGGAATAAAGGACAAAGAAGGGCATTACATAATGATAATCCAATTCAACAAGAAGAGTTCATTATTCTAAATATATATGCACCCAACATTGAAGCACCCAGATTATTGAAACAAGTATTTCTAGATCTACAAAAAGATTTTAGACTGCCACACAATAATAGCGGGGGGCTTCAACAACCCACTAACAGCATTAGACAGGTCATCGAGGCAAAAAACTAACACAGAAATCCTGGACTTAAACTCAACACGTCACCAATTGGACCTATTAGATATATGCAGAATACTCTACTCATCAACCACAGAATATACATTTTTCTCATCTATATATGGAACATACTCCAAGATTGATCAGATGCTCATTCATAAAGCAAGTATCAATAAATTTTTAAAACTCGAAATTATACCAACCATACTCTCAGACTACAGTGGAATAAAAATAGAAATCAATACCAAGAAGACTCTTCAAAACCACATAATTACATGGAAATTTAATGACTTGCTCCTGAATGACTTTTGGGTAAACAACAAAATCAAGACAGAAATAAAATTATTTGAAATAAATGAAAACAGAGATGCGACATATCAAAATCTCTGGCATGCAGCAAAAGCAGTGTTAAGAGGAAAGTTTATAACACTGAATGTCTACCTCAAAAAGTTATAAAGATCTCAAATTAGCAATCTAACATCACACCCAGAGGAACTAGAAAAATAAGAGCAAATGAACCTCAGATCTAGCAGAAGAAAAGAAATAACTAAAATCAGAGCATAACTGAAAAAAATTGAGTCCCAAAAATCCATACAAAGAATCAACAAAACCAAAAGTTGATTATTTGAAAGGATGAACAAGATTAATAATCTGCTAGCTAGGTTAACAGAAAAGATCCAAATAAGCACAATCAGAAATGACAAAGATGACATTATAACTGATTCCACAGAGATACAAAAGATCCTAAGAGACTATTATGAACACCTCTACACACACAGACTAGAAAATCTGAAGGAAATGGATAAATTCCTGGAAACACACAATCTTCTAAAACTGAATCAGGAAGAAACTGAAATACTGAGCAGACCCATATCGAGTTCTGAAATTGAATCAGCAATTTAAAAACTACCAACCAAAAAATGTCCCAGACTGGGTGGATTCATAGGCAAATTCTACCAGACATACAAACAAGAGCTGGTACCAATTCTGCCGACACTGTTTTAAAAAATCAAGGAGGAGAGACTCCTCCCTAACTCATTCTGTGAAGCCAGCATCAGTTTTGATAACAAAACCTGGCAAAGACACAACATAAAAGGAAAACTACAGGCCAAGATCCTTGATGAATATAGATGCAAAAATCCTCAAATGCCAATCATTAAATGCAAATCAATAAATGTGATTCACCACATAGACAGAATTAAAAACAAAAACCATATGATCATCTCAATAAATACAGAAAAAACTTTCAATAAAATCCAACATCCATTCATAATAAAAATCCTCAACAAACTAGGCATCAAAGGAACATATCTATGACAAACCTACAGCAAACATCATACTGAATGGGCAAAAGCTAAAACCATTTCTCTTGAGAAGGGGAACAAGACAAGGATACCTACTCTTACTACTCCTGTTCAAGATAGTACTAGAAGTCCAAGCCACAGCAATCAAGCAAGAGAAAGAAATAAAAGGCATCCAAATAGGAAAAGTTAAACTATCTCTCTTCGTGGATGATAGGATTCTATACCTTGAAAACCCTAAACACTCCACCGAAAGGCTCCTGGAACTAATACATGACTTCAGCAAAGTTTCAGGCTACAAAATCAGTGTACAAAATCAAATACGTAATTTCTACACACCAACAACAATATTCAAGCTGAGAGCCAAATCAGAACACAATTCCATTTATAATAGCCACACCAAAAACAAAACACCAACAAAAAAATCCTAGGAATACATATAACCGAGAAGATGAAAGATCTCTACAAGGAGGACTACAAAACACTGCAAAAAAGAAATCATAGATGGCACAAACAAATGGGTAAATACTCCATGCTCATGGATTAGAAGAATCTATGTTATTTAAATGGCCATACTTTCCAAAGCAATCTACAGACTCAGTGCTATTCCTATCAAACTGCCAACTTCATTTTTCACAGATTTAGAAAAAACTATTCTAAAATTCGTATGGAACCATAAAAGAGCCCAAGCAGCCAAAACAATCCAAAGCAAAAAGAACAAAGCCAGAAGCATCACATTACCCAACTTCAAATCATACTATAAGGCTACGGTCATGAAAACTACATGATACTGGCTCAAAACCAAACACATACACCAATGAAACAGAATAGAGAACCCAGAAATAAAGCTACACACCTGCGGCCATCTAATCTTCTACAAAGTTGGCAAAAATAAGCAATGGGGAAAAGACTTTCTATTCAATAAATCTTGCTGGGATAACTTGATAGCCATATGTAGAGAAATGAAACTGGACCCCCACATTTCACCTTATAAAAAAATAACCCAAGAGGCATTAAAGTAAATGTAAGACCCCAAACTTTAAGAATCTTAGAAGAAAACCTAGGAAACACCATTTTGGACATGGACTCTGTGAAATAATGTATGACTAAGTCTTCAAAAGCAATTCCAATAAAAACAAAAAGTGACAAGTGTGACCTAATTAAAGAGTTTCTTCATAGAAAAAGAAACTATCAACAGAGTGAACAGACAACCCACAGAATGAGAGAAAATATTTGCAGACTATGCATCCAACAAAGGTCTAATTTCCAGAATTTATAAGGAACTTAAATAATTGAACGAACAAACAAAAAACATTGAAAAGTGGGCAAAAGACATGAACAGACACTTCTCAAAAGGAGACATACAAACAATATATGAAAAAATGTTCAACATCACTAATCATCAGAGAGGTGCAAATCAAAAGCACAATGAGTTTTAATAAAAGGAAGAACTTTACCTAGGAAGACTAGCCCACAATAGAATAAGTCACATTTTAAAGTGGTGTGCTGCTTTTCACTTAAATACTTCAATCCAAGATAGAGGGCCATTTATCACAATGTTGAATGTGATTTTCTTCTCTACTGGGTAGGGGGTTTTTTAGAAGACCTCTTGTATTAGTCAGGATTCTCTAAAGGGACAGAACTAATAGGATATAGGTGTATATATGAAGGGGAATTTATTAAGGTGTATTGACTCATACAATCACAAGGTGTAAGTCCCACAATAGGCCATTTGCAAGCTGAGCAGGGAAGGGAGTCCATCCCAAAACCTCAGATGTCAGGAAGCCGACAGTGCAGCCTTCAGACCATGGCCAAAGGCCCAAGAACCCCTGACAAACCACTGGTGTAAGTCCAAGAGTCCAAAAACTGAAGAATTTGGAGTCTAATGTTCATGGGAAGGAAGTATTCAGCACGGGAGAAACATGTAGGCTGGAAGACTCAGCAAATCAAGTCCTCCCACATCCTTCTGCCTGCTTTATTCTAGCCTCCCTGGCAGCTGATTAGATGGTGCCCACCCAGACTGAGGGTGGGTCTGCCTCTCCCATCCAGTGACTCAAATGTTAATCTCCTTTTGTAACACCCTCACAGACACAACCAGGAACAATACCTTGCATCCTTCAATCCAGTCAAGTTGACACTCAATCTTAACCATCACAACTCTGTTTTCAAGTTGACTTATAACTTGACATCCACCACCACCACCATTTTTTTTACAGAAAAAATATGAAGTAGTATGGAATTATGATATATACACATTAAAAAGATAAAAATTTTAAAAAACAGAGATCAGAAACCACATGGAAGACTTAGGAGAGTAGCAACAATTAAAATTAAAAATTTGAGCTTATGGAAGTTCAAAGAAGAAAATTCAACTCCCAACCATTGGAGATGTTGATTTAGTACATCTGGAGTGGAACTGGGTAATATATTCTTTTTTTAAGCCTGTTATCTAATTCTGGTTAGAGATCGACTGTCTCAGACTGTCTCTCCCAGCCCTTGGTCATCTCCTCCATGATTTTGTCAGGGGCTAAACGTTACCCAATTTAAGGTAAGCTTAAGAGTATTCCTGTTACAGATAGAAGAAAAAAGTTCATGGGCAGCAGTTCCCAGAAGGTGGGTATGAAATGCCTAGCTCCCTTCCTAATGGAGAAAAGCAAATCTCACCATTCATTATTCACAGGGACTGCTTTGTAGTTCCATAAAGCAAAGTTGTTTTATCCTGCCTAACTTGGGAGGCATTCTCTTTGGTTCACTCTAATGGAAAATGGAAGAGAAAATGGTTTATCGACTATTCTTGCTGAGAGAAGCCTCTAAGTGACCCAAAACAAAAATCAACTAACCAATCCCAAGGCTTCCTACACATTGACTGGAAATCTACCCCCACAAGTTGACGTGGGAGGGAAACACCCAAGTTTCCAGAAAATCCCATTTATCCATAAGACCCTTCTCCTGGTTATTTTAGCCTCCCTAGGGATAGACACTAAGGTGTTATAGCTCTGGTCCATTGCACAAAGAGTTTTCCAGGGCCTGGAAGATGTTCATGGTGGCATCAACTGGCCACCTCAGTCATAAATGGTCCTGGAAATCCGACTTGGATCAGTACTGCCTTCTGATCAAAACTCAGATGATCAGATATCCAAGGTCCCTAATAACTACTGGATTCTCAGATTCCAGTGTGTGAGCATGAGACGATGAAGGCAAATGGGTAGAACCTGGCACACACACATCCCAAGCACTGTCACGAAAGGAGGATTCACACATACCAACATAAAGTCTCAGACTAAAGCCAAGAAATAGCACCTGATGTTCTTTTCAACTAAGACCCCTGCTTAATTCCAAACATATTCTTCAGGCTGGATGTCGGGCAGCTGAAGGGTGATCAGTCTTCTGCTGGAATTAAAGCCTGCTGTGATGTTAATGAAGAACCACCAGTGGGTTTGCTGGAAGGTAATTTAGATCTACATAATTATGACTTAATCCCTCACCCGGTAACATCAGAAAGGTCCTTACCCAAGTGCAAGCTGCATGATTTCATGCCACAAAGAGTACAGCTGTGTGACTCCTGTTCCCTTTTGTGAGTAGTGCTCACATCAGTCATGATAGCTTTATTAAATGGTGTAACCCGACCCAGTTCTTGCACACGGAGTACTATTTCCTAATCAAAACTGCAAAATGTGGCTGAGCAAGCTGTGAAAAGAAAGCTAGGTCTGCATCTTAAATAGCAGATTAACTGCTCTGCGTGGGAAAGTTGCTGGGGTGGAGGGGTGGGGACAGCTGAGAATATCAGTACTTCAGGGGTGGCAGTTGGAGGTAGTGCCTCTCTAGCAGGTGGAAGTGAAGAAATCCTCACAGCTGTCTTCAGAACTCTACCTCTGGTTCTGGGGACAACTGTCATGGCAGGGACACACATTCAGCCAGTTCCCAGGGCCAACGAGAGCTCTCACTGAAGTGTTTATGCTTCTTGTCCTCCATCCTCCAAGGGAGATGAGACATGGGTGTGAGAAAGAGAAGCCCTTTAGAAAATAGCTTGGAGCCACGTCCAACACAGTGCCTGACTCAAATGCAAAGCCAGTGTTTTGTGCCATCACGTATGATAAAGATGTAAGAGTTTCTTAGGCCAGAGGCATTCAAGGAGGGATAGAGTTTATGTCAAGCTTGGGGTAAGGAGGTGGGGAAAGGGTCAAGGTTGTTTCCAGAAGGAGACGGCGTTTGGGCTTCACCTAAAGGATGGTGTTATGAGCTGAACTGTGTCCTGCGCCAAAATGCGTATTTTAAGTCTTAACCCCCAGTACCTCAGAATGTGACCTTATTTGCAATTAGGGTTATTGTAGATGTAATTAGTTAAGATGAGGTCATACTGGAGTAAGGCGAGCCTCTAATCCCATAAGTGGTGTCCTTGTAAAAAGGGTGATGGGACTCAGGACATGCTACCGAAATTGTGGCACTTTGGCATTTGAGAAAACAGCAGAAGCAGGAAGGTCATTTTCACCGTCCCCCTCACCCTTTGTCCCTGAAGCAGGCCATAAAACCTAGGAAGGTCACTCTCTGACCTCCCTCGCTTCTCTCCTGGAGATGCTCATGTGACAGCTGTCCTGTCTTATACCTAGAGGGAAGGAAAGTCATACAGGGACACCAAGAAGGAGCTAGACAAACAGGCCTTCTAGCTCCCCCCAGTGTATTATCATTAGATGGTTCTCTTTGCTCCTCCCATCACACTTCTTTTTTTTTTTTTTTTTTTTTTTGAGATGGAGTTTTGCTCTTGTCGCCCAGGCTGGAGTGCAATGGAGCAATCTCAGCTCACCTCCACCTCCTGGATTCAAGTGATTCTCCTGCCTCAGTCTCCCAAGTAGCTGCGATTACAGGTGCCCGCCACAACACCCGGCTAATTTTTGTATTTTTAGTAGATACAGGGTTTCACCATGTTGGCCAGGCTGGTCTCGAACTTCTGACCTCAGGTGACCCACCCGCTTTGGCCTCCCAAAGTGCTGGGATTACAGGCATGAGCCACTGCACCCAGCCCTCCCATAACACTTCTGCACAGGTTTTCCTGGTTCTTTGGGTCTTTATTTATTTATTTATTTATTTATTTATTTATTGAGACGGAGCCTCACTCTGTCGCCCAGGCTGGAGTGCAGCGGTGCAATCTCTGCTCACTGCAAACTCCGCCTCCCAGGTTCAAGCGATTCTCCTGCCTCAGCCTCCTGAGTAGCTGGGATTACCACACCCGGCTAATTTTTGTATTTTTAGTAGAGATGGGGTTTCACAATGTTGGTCAGGCTGGTCTCGAGCCCCTGACCTCGTGATCTGCCCGCCTCAGCCTCCCAAAGTGCTGGGATTACAGGTGTGAGCCTCTGTGCCCGGCTGGATTTTTATTTCTAAAGTCTTCCATGTCACATAAAACTTAAATAAACATATGCATTTTTCTTGCTGATATGTCTTTTGTTATAGTGGTCTCAGCCATGAACGTTGTTAATGGGTGAGGAAAATACCTTTTTCTCCCTACAGGGGGAAATTTGGAGACAGACACATACATGGGAAGATGCCGTGTGAAGTCTTGAGTTCTGCTGCCACAAGCCTAGGAACCATTAGAAGCCAGGAGAGAGGCCTAGAACAGCTCCTTCCCCAGCACCTTCCGAGGGAGCAAGGCTCTACCAACATACTGATTTTGAACTCCTCGCCTCCAGAACTGCGAGACAATATATTTCTGTTGTTTTAAGTCACCCAGCTTGTGGCACTTGGTTACAGCAGCCCTGGGAAACGAATACAGGTTTGTAGGACTGTATTTTTAGAAATGGGAAGGAGAACCTCAAGTGGATGGAGGAGCATGAGCTTCCTGGGGTAAGAATATGTTGAGAGCATTCAGCAGTTTGGTTCTACTGGAACCAAGGTCTATAAAGGAGCATGGGAAGGTTATTGTGGCCAAGTAACAGAGGCTTTGAATGCTGAAAAAGACATCTAAATTTTGGGGCCAGGCACGGTGGCTCATGCCTGTAATCCCAGCACTTTGGAAGACCGAGGTGGGTAGATCATGAGGTCAAGAGATCGAGACCATCCTGGCCAACATGGCGAAACTCCATCTCTACTAAAAATACAAAAATTAGCTGGGCGTGGTGGCGGGCCCCTGCAGTCCCAGCTACTTGGGAGGCTGAGGCAGGAGAACTGCTTGAGCCCAGGAGGTAGAGGTTGCGGTGAGCCAAGATTGTGCCACTGCACTCCAGCCTGGCGACAGAGCAAGACTCTATCTGAAATAAAAAATAAAAATAAAAAAAAAGACGTCTACATTTTTATCTAGCGGAGTTTGCTTGTTTTATGTTAATATTTATTTCTATCTATCTTGGCCTAAAATGATTTGAGGTGGCTGACCTTAGCATGTAGATCATGGCAAAACAGATTGTGGGCCAGAAAGTGACTTGATCAGCACCTGCACAGGAAGATAATCTCGGATGCAACTCCTTGGAGAAACAGAGCCAAGCAGCAGCCTAGGTGAGAAGCTGTGGCCATCATCTGAAAACTACGCAAAGCAGGTCTGAACTAGGAAAAGGGCAGCAGGTCAGAGAAGAGGGGATAAAGACAAGAGGTGAAATGATAGGTTGACCTGGCAAATGCTTGCATGTGGGAGGAAGGGAGAGAGAGGAATTGAATGGAACGTGGTTTCAACATTTGAGCCTGGTGACTGTGAGGACAGTGGTGCCATTTGCAGATTTAGGAGGAAGCATCACGTGGGGGAGGTGGAGGAGTTTGTTTTGCACACATTGACTATGAGGTGGTGGAGTGGTCCAGCAGGCAGTTGGACTTAGGAGAAAATGCACCATTTTTCATCCAAACAAGAGAATTGAGGTTTTGAAGGCAGCTAAAAAATAATGGTTCTACTCTGCAAGAAATGAAGTGAAATGGTTAAAAAAAAATACACATAAAAGCAAAAAACAAAATAAATTAATCCATTCAGAGGTTGTTCTCATCTAGTCAAATGTGTGTGTGTGCGTGTGTGTGTGCTCTTAACAAAGGAAAGGTCTGGTCAGTGGCAAAAACTACTTGAACACTGCTTTTAGCGAAGTCATCCCTCTCTTCAGAAGGATGAAGTACTCTTGTTTGTCAAGGAAGGTCCCTCTCAACTAGAAAGACAGATGCAGGAACTCCAGCCCGAGGTCCCCGCAGCCCACAGGGGTGATCTCTTGCTTTGTTCTCCTGGCTGTCTCAGGAAGCACAAGTGGAAACATTTGAGATGATGGCAGCTCTGCTTTCTTTGTAGAGTTAATTAGCTGGTGAAGACTGAGTTCTCCCACAGAGAGGAAGCTCGGGTTATCAAAGTATTATTAATTGATGCATCTGGAGAAAGAGAGACGCAGTCCCATCTGGATAGAGCTTGGATGCTTTTAGCGCCAGAATGGAAGAAAGGCCTTTCCTTAAAGTACAGTAAGAAAAGCCTGGTTCAGCTAAACAGTGAGGGGTAGTAGAATCTAACTCACACTCAACCCTACTTAACACCTTCTATTCTTAAGTATTTATTAAGCCTGGTACAAGTGACAAATACCACATGTGATCTGTTGTCACCAAAACTCATTAAGACAAATAATATTGAATAAGATCACACAGGATGGCTTGCCGTGGGAACTACTTACTACTTCAGGCCGGGTGCCATGGCTCATGTCTGTAATCCCAGCGCTTTCGGTGGCTGAGGCAGGTGGGTCACCTGAGGCAAGGAGTTCAAGACCAGCCTGGCCAACATGGCGAAAACCCATCTCTACTAAAAATACAAAAAATAGCTGGGCGTGGTGGTGGGTGCCTGTAATCCCAGCTACTCAGGAAGCTGAGGCGGGAGAATCACTTCAACCCGGGAGGCGGAGGTTGCAGTGAGCCAAGATTGCACCACTGCACTCCAGCCTGGGTGACAGAGCAAGACTCCATCTCAAACAAACAAACAAATAAACAAACAAGCAAACAAACTACTTACTACTTCAGCAGTCTCCAATAAAAATAGAATACAAGCCACATATAACTTTAAACTTTCTTTTTTTTTTTTTTTTTCTTTTAGAGACAGTTTTGCCTTTGTTGCCCAGGCTGGAGTGCAGTGGTGCGATCTCAGCTCACTGCAACCTCCACCTCCCAATTGGTTTCAAGCAATTCTCCTGCCTCAGCTTCCCAAGTAGCTGGGATTACAGGAGCCCACGACTACACCTGGCTGCTTTTTTGTATTTTTAGTAGGGACAGGGTTTTGCCATGTTGGCCAGGCTGGTCTCAAACTCCTGACCTCAGGTGATCCACCCACCTCTGCCTCCCAAAGTTCTGGGATTACAGGCCTGAGCCACAGCGCCCAGCCAATAATTTTAAACATTTTTGTAGCCACATTTAAAAAAGTAAAAAGAAACAAGCAAAGTTAATTTTAATAATATATATTATTTAACTCAGTGTGTCCAAAATATTACCATTTCAGCATGTAATCCATATTTTAAAATTATTGAAGTATTTTACTTTTTTTTTTTTGGTGTGAAGTCTTCAAAATCCAGCATATACTTTACACTTAAAGTGTATCTCAGTTTTTTGTTTTGTTTTGTTTTGTTTTTTGAGATGGAGTCTTGCTCTGTCACCCAGGCTGGAGTACAGTGGCGCGATCTCGGCTCACTGCAAGCTCCGCCTCCCAGGTTCTCGCTATTCTACTGCCTCAGCCTCCTGAGTAACTGGGACTACAGGCGCCCGCCACCATGCCTGGCTAATTTTTTATATTTTTAGTAGAGACAGGATTTCACTGTGTTAGCCAGGATGGTCTTGATCTCCTGACCTCATGATCCGCCCGCCTCAGCCTCCCGAAGTGCTGGGATTACAGGTGTGAGCCACCGCGCCTGGCCACATATCTCAGTTTTAAGTGTTTGAGGGTCCTATGTGGCTGGTGGCCCACCTATTGGGAAGCACAGCACCATCTCTTCTGAACAGAAGACTTCAGTCTTTGCTATTTATACAAACCCATTATCTAGTTATGGCATCACACCTCATTTTCACAATGGATGATCTTTCTTCTGATTGAAAAAAAACTTTAGACAAGATACATTTAACAGAATTGGTTTGAGCAAAGAACAATTCATGAACTGGGCAACAGTCCAAAGCAGGAAAGGTTCAGAGAGCTCTGTAGCTGTAGGAGCATGAGCAGTGAGCTTTTATAGGCTGGCATGGAAGTAACACAAAGAAAATCTATTTCATTGCTTACAGTAGAAAGATCTTAGTTGGAGGTTTATTGGCAGTTTCTGGTTGGTGAAGTTTTTAGTTTTGTTTTGTCGTTTACATGAGGCTTTGGTCTGCTTACGTAGAAAGTTAAAATGTTGGAGTCACCCCAGTCTAATGATTCCCCATTCCCAGATTTTTTTAACACTTCAAAATGTGTGACCAATTAATTTTCTAGAGATTTCTTCAAAATTATAAGGTATTTCCTCCTGTTTGAAAGCTATAGGACTCCGAGCTGTAGGTGGTGGCTCATGCCTATAATCCCAGCACTTTGGGAGGCCAAGGCAGGCGGATCGCTTCAGTTCAGGAGTTTGAGACCAGCCTGGTCAATAGGGCAAAACCCAGTCTCTACTAAAAATACAAAAATTAGCCATTCATGGAGGCATGCACCTGTAGTCCTAGCTACTAGGGAGGCTGAAGCATGAGAATGGCTCGAACCAGGGAGGTGGAGGTTGCAGTAAGCTGAATTGTGCCACTGCACTCTAGCCTGGGCAACAGAGTGAGACTCCATCTCAAATAAATAAATAAATAAAAGCCACAGGACTCAGTTTACAGATATTATTTTGTGCTGATGGGGTTCGGGATTTGCTACTCCAAAATATGGCTATCTTGACATATTGAATATTGTAGGCTGAAAGAATTTGAGAAAACCAAAGAAGCAGGAGGGTCACTTTCTGACTTTCTTTCACACTTCTCTTCTGAAGCATAAAACCTAGGAAGGATTTTCTGACCTTCCCCTGCAGCAGGTTATAAGACCCTTATTCAAGAGGTGCCCTCTCTACACCTGCAGGAAAGGAACATTCTTATCTTTGAGGATACAAAGACACAGAGAAGAATCTGAACAAATAGACCTTGCTAAGATCTCCCTAGTTTATTACCATCAAATCATCCCCCCTTTATCCAGTCATATTTCTCCACGACTGTCCATTCTTCACTAAACTTAGCATTAAATTATACTTAAAGTATTTCTTTGGGTTATTTTTTTATAAAGGCTCCATGTGTGTAAAACTTACTAAATAAATTTGTATGCTTTTTCTCTTATTAATCTGTCTTTTGTTATAGGGGCTTTAGCCATGAAGCTAACAATGGATGAGGAAAAGATGTTTTTGTTCCCCTACAGTGCAAAGGCAAGCTTGAATCTCAAATTTTAATGGAAAGGAACTGGGGAGAAGGAGAACATTTACCCAGTGTTTTTACTATGTGCCACATACCATGCTAGGCACTGCATTTACACTATTTCAGGTAATTCTTACATTCAGCTGAGCAACACATAGATTAACACCATTTTTCTGTTGGGAAAACTGAGGATATAAGAGGATAAATGCCTTGCCCAAGTACATATTACCAGTAACAGCTGGTGTTACCAGTAAAGGCCGTTATTTTCAGTATTACTGGTCCTTTTTACTGTAAGCATCATAAGGACAGAAGCCAACTCTACTGGCAGTACTTGATAGATTTTCGTATCTCTGTCATTGAACAAGTCACATGGCATGTGTTACAATGTGCTCTTTTAGTTTTGCCATCTGTAGGTGGCTTGTGTTAATCAGCTCAATTAGACCCTGTGCCTTATCACAAAGACAGAGGGCTTTCTGTATTCGGGGGTTCTTGCCTTACTGTACTGGAAAAATTGAATCACACATGGGCTTGGAGAATGAGGGCAAGGTTTTATTGAGTGGTCAAAGTAACTCTTAGCAGATGGACAGGAGCCAGAAGCGGGGTGGTCTTTCCCTGGAGTCACGCCCCTCAGTGGCCAGGTTCTCTTCCAACCACCCTTGACTGAACTCCACATTGTCCTGTTGTACATGACCTGCCAGTGTCTCTGGTGCCTGCTGGTGTGCTCTTCTGCCAGTGTGTTCCTCTTGACGTCCAACCACTTGTGCCTGTGCCCGGTAGGGTTTTGGGGTGTTCATGGGCACAGGATAGGGGTGTGGCAGGCCTGGGTGGTTTTGCAAAATGCAGCATTTGGGTATGAAAACAGTAACGCCTGTCCTCACTTAGGTCTGTGGGCACAGGCCTGAGGGTGGAGCCCTAGCCAGGAACCATGCCCTTCTCTACCCAGCACTTTCCTGCCCCCCTCCTGTATCAAATGCAGGCCATGTGGTGTCCAAGCCTGTCTCACATTCTCATCAAGGTATATGGCTCATTGGATGCAGCCCATCCCACTGCCCCCATCCCAGCCCACAACAGTACCAGCAGATCTCACTCAACCCAACACTGAAGCCACGTACACCTACTGATAGGGTAGGGCAGACAGGGAACCTTATTCACAGACAGAAGCCAAGGCATCTGCCCACTCTCTACCCTGGGAAGCCCCAGCCCCTCTCCTGTTAAACTCTTGTTCCCTCAGGTGATGCTGAGGGATGAGATTTTACTCAACATCCTGGAGCTGGCTCTTCCTCATGCCCAGCCTTAGAAGATCCCAAGGAGAAGGGGTGGCAGCTAGCAGTAATAAAATATGTTACTGGTGGAGGGTGTCCAGGTTCTTGGCATATTTTTTTTGGAGACTGAGTGTCACTCTGTTTCCCAGGCTGTGTGTAGTGTAGTGGCGCCATCTCGGCTCACTGCAACCTCCACCTCCCTGGTTCAAGTGATTCTTCTGCCTCAGCCTCCCAAGTAACTGGGATTACAGGTGTGTGCCACCATGCCTGGCTAATTTTTGTATTTTTCATAGAGACAGGGTTTCACCTTGTTAGGCTGGTCTCGAACTCCTGACCTCATGATCCGCCCACCTCAGCCTCCCAAAGTGCTGGGATTAAAGGCATGAACCACGATGGCCAGCCAGTTCTTGGCATCTTGAACAAAGAATTGGACAAAACGCACAGACGAATCAAGGAAAGAATGAAGCAACAAAAGCAGAGATTTTTTGAAAACGAAAGTATACTCCACAGAGTAGGAGCAAGCCAAGCACAGGGGCTCAAGAGCCGGTTACAGAATTTTCTGCCATTTAAATACCCTCCAGAGGTTTCTACTGGTTACTTGGTGTATGCCCTATGTAAATGAGGAGGATGAAATAAAGTTACAAACTCATTTACTTGGTGTATGCCCTGTGTAAATGGAAAGGATATTTCCTGTCATAGCTGAAATGTTTCCATTTGATTTAGTTCTAGGAAGTCAGCATGAATTGGCCTTACGTTCCCTGCCTCCAGATCCTATTCTCCTGCCTCAATACTACATTTTAAAAAGTGGTTGAAGAGAGCTCCTCATTGCAGAGGGAAGGCAGCAGTGCACAACAAGGGGCAATGGGCTAGTTAAGAAGAGAGTCAAGAAAAGGGTGAGGTGGAAAAATAGTGGGGGGCCTGGAACCTGCAGTGTCCTGCAGTTGATCTGCAAAGTGAAGGAGGCAGGAGCTGACTCCCCTCTTCTGCCCCCCTCCCCCTGTCTGCTCACCCCCAAGGGTCACCTGCCCTTTCTTCCTCAGCTGGTAAAAAATGGTACCCTGATTTGTACTCTCTGCTTACTTTACCCTGATTTATTTCCCTTTCAAGAGTATAAGCTGAGGGCAGAGACTTGACTTTACTGGAGTTTATATCTTGCATCACACTTACCACAGTGCTTTGCACATAGTAGGCAATCCACACTATTTGGTGAATTTAGTGATGAAGATCTGGGGTGCCCTGTGAATTTAAGATTGTAAAGGGGTTAAGAGTAAAAAGAGAATATTGAGACATTCGTTTGCCTCTGAGAGAGAGGAGTGGGAGGAGGATACAGAGAGGGACCAAATTGGGACCAGAGGTACAAGTGGGGTGCAGTCTGCAGACCCTTGAAAAGCCCTGGAGAAATCTGAGACCTAGCATTATCTCATTATCACATTAAAGAGCTCCAGCCTGAATGACTGCTTTTTATTGACAGATACCTGTTTGATCTTACAAAAGAACATGGGGAGAGAAGTTTCCTCCGCCTTCCTGTGTAATTGCTCTGCATTTCAGAAAGAAAGCTCTGTAAATTACAAGAAAAGAAATGAATGTGTAGTAATTAATTGCCCCAGATTCTCAAAAAAAAAAAAAAAAAAAAGGCAACATAGTTTAAGTAGCCATTTAGCCATTGGAAACATCCAAAGGCAGTTACCATCATCAAGGGAAATAATGAAAGGTCCAAGCTGGTTTTCTGTGGGATGCACAGAATGTGGTAGAAAGAGCATGGGTTTAGGGATGGGAAGATCTGGGTTGACATTTTTTGCGGCACCACCGAGTAGTTTATGTGCTCTCAGTCTTAGGCAAGTCACCTAAACTCCTGAACTATGTTTGTTCCTCTGCAAAATGGGCATAATAATTCCCACCATTATAAATATTAAGAAACAGAAAGTGTGTGAAGAACTCAGTATAATGCCCGGATTATAGAAGGTGCCCTTACTGTGAAATCCCTTTATTCTATATATGTCCAAAATGGTGGCAGTACCTGGTGGGCCAGCTGCTTATTAATTTGCTAGCGGGTTGACATCCTAGATTTGTTTTCAGAGGAAATGCAATAAATAATTTACAGTTCCACAGCGTCCACAGAGAAAACTGGTAGGATTGCGTATCTTCGTAAAATATTGAGGAAGGGAGGCACCTAGAGCCAGTCAAGTAAATTAGGAGGCTCAAACTGAAAACGAAAACATTGGCATGTTTTCTCTCCTCACTAGAACTTGGTGCTCCACTTGTTCACTAGTCTATGAAGTGAAAACTGGTGGGTACAAAAAGAGCTCCACTGGCCCCCATTTCTGCTGCTTTCTGTTAGCCCCTGGTCCATAGCTCCATTAGTACATAATCGCATTGTATTACCACAGCCACCCAGCTTTATGAGTCATCTGGACTTAGTTCACTTTCTCCTGCTAGACCACAGGTTAGCCTAGGCACTTTTTAAAAAACTTTTCTTATCTTCCTAAGGGAAATTCCAGGAATCTAGAAGCTTCTGTGTAGTATGTAAATTACAGAGAAAGACTGCCGTCTTCCAACTGAAATATGACCCCTTTTAGTGCTGTGATGAGGTCACGGGATGTTCATTTCCTCATGTCTTTAAGGGATAGCCGCAAAGTTAACAGAGCTACTTTCAGAGGAGCCATTAGGAAGGCAAGGGAGGGCTGAGGCTCTGACCCACATTTCATTTTTGTAAGGGTCTGCCATCTTCTTGCTGAGTCATTCCTTTTTTTTTTTTTTTTTTTTTTTGAGACAGAGTCTGGCTTTGTTGCGCAGGCTGGAGTGCCACAGCACAATCTCACCTCAACGTAACCTCACCTCCCAGGTTCAAGTTATTCTCCTGCCTCCACCTCCTGAGTAGCTGGGATTACAGGCACCCTCCCCCACTCCCAGCTAATTTTTGTACTTTTAGTAGAGATGGGGTTTCACCATGATGGCCAGGCTGGTCTCGAACTCCTGACCTCAGGTGATCTGCCTGCCTCGGCCTCCCGAAGTGCTGAAAGTGCTGGGATTACAGGCATGAGCCACTGTGCCTGGCCTTATTCCTTTATTTTCTTTTTTCTTTCTTTTTTTTTCTTCTTTGTTAATCTCAGCCTCTCATGGCAGCTCTCTAACTGTTGGTCTTTGAGGGGGAGTTCTTGTTCCTCTATTCTAGTAGAGTGGCTCCAAGTTTATGGAATCAGCTTTCTTTGATTTGCTGTTGTTCCTCTAGAAGTTGTGTGCTTACCAGAGCTGCTTTAAGAAGAATGTTTGATTTTCTAGTAATAGTCTTGACTTGAGCAGTGGTGGCTTCATCCTTGTTTTGCATTTCTACATATTACTCATACAGTGATACTTCTTCACCTTAGACACTTTGGTCTTTGAGTGGTTGAGCTCAGAATTGTAGCTTTGATAGTCTATAGCCAAAATTCTACAGTTTGTCACATAATTAAAATGCCTGTGCTCTTTTGCCCTCAATTAATATATCAACGGGCCTGCTTAACAATGAAATGTATCCAGTTTCTGTATTTATTATCTGAAATCATGAACAAGGTAGGTGGATAGCCCTGGTGATCTTAATAGTAGACCAGCATTTGTTTTGGGAAGGGAAGGCAGACTAGGATGGGAAGGGGTAATCAGGCTGCAAACCCAAGTCCTATGCCCTATAGGAGAGGAAATTGTCTCCTTCTACCCATCTTAGGTGCATTGGCCGGGGCCCCAAAAGACAGGCAAACTTATTTAATATAAGTTTTATGTGATACAGGAGCCTTCATAAAGAAGACCTGAAGTGGTTAAACCTGAGTATTTTCTCTTTTTTTTGGAGATGGAGTCTCGCTCTGTCACCCAGTCTGGAGTGGAGTGACGCTGCCTCGGCTCACTGCAACCTCCACCTCCCGGGTTCAAGCAATTCTCCTGCCTCAGCCTCCTGAGTAGCTGGGACTACAGACACATGCCACCACACCCAGCTAATTTTTTCTTTTTTTTTTCTTTTTGGATTTTAGTAGAGACGAGGTTTCACCGTGTTGCCCAGGCTTGTTTCAAACTCCTGAGCTCAGGCAATCCGCCCGCCTCGGCCTCCCAAAGTGTTGGGATTATAGGCGTGAGCCACCGCACCTGGCCCTGAGCATTTTTTAATAGTAGGTTTGATGAAGAGCAGAAAATTGTGGAGAAATATGATAGGGCAAAAAAGGAATGATCTAATGGTAATAAACTGAGGGAAACTTAGCAAGCCCTGTTCAGATTCTTCTTGCCATCTCTGTGTCTTCAAAGATAAGAATGTTATTTCTTTCACATGCAGGTGGGCACCTCCCACATTAGAGTCTGCTTCAGGGGAAGGTCGGCAAATCCTTTTTAGGTTTTATGATCTGCTTCAGGAGGTTGGGGAGGGTGGATGGCAGTCAGAGTGACCTTTCTGCTTCTGTAGTTTTCTCAAATTCTTTTGGTGTGAAATATTCAGTACCTCAAGGTGACATTTTGGGGTAGCATTTCTCAAACCCCATCATCCCCAGGTAAGTTCTGGGCACCAACTAATATCTCAATGATGGAAGTTTGCTAAAGGCTTAAAGCCAATAGCCACAGTGTCACTTGAAGGTAAGTGGACTTGTCTTTGATCTTGAATAACATGACTTTCCCTGCTAAAGCACCTGATCCTTTTCTGGACAGTACCTGGCCCATGCCCACGTTGGTGTTCAGCACTCTCTTCCCCTGGGTTGAGGAGCTTGCCTCTGCTCTTTCTTCTTGCCCTCCCTCATTCGTTCCCTTACCCCTGGAAACAGTATTGCTGCTTCCCATCTGAGTCTGCTTATGCAATCAAGACTCGACATAGACCATGGTGTATTCCTTTCTCTCCCTATCTTTCCCCTCTGTTCATCTATTTCTTCCTAAGCAATTCAAATGACAACCTCTTCCTACAATGGCAGCCTGTCTGGTAGATACTGTTGTAAAACAATATAGATCTTTTTCTTCTTCACTCAGAAAAACGAATGTCTTTTGTGGTCAAAAGAAAATTAGTAGCAGCTAAAAGTGGAATTTTAATGACAAAGCAACCTAATTGTTATTCAGCTTTAACTTTCCATCCTACCTCCTCTTCCACAAATTCCTATTAATTCATCAGCTAAATAATGTGGCTTCTGCTAAAGATTCTGACATCTAATTCTCTGCCTGTGCAGGTTTATTGCCAGGGTGAAAAATACTTTGTCTTTATATTTTCATTTTTAAAAACAAGCATAATGAAAATATAAAATATCGTTTAGGATTTATCTAAGAAGATTTGGCAGCTTCTTTGAGAAATGTTGAGATAAAGAAATATGTATCAAATTTAGAAGTTGTCTCTCCTAGCCTTAAGTCATTATTTCAATACATATGAGCTGATTAGATGGGGAGAAGATCTCTCTATCTATAGTTTAACTGTGATCCATGTCCACTTATTTATTTTAAAAAGTTTAACATAAAGAGTAATTTTTGAGACAACAAAGGATTAGGAAGTAGTCATGTAACTGTGTAAATTGTGATGGTTATTATCCTTGAAATAGGTTGGGTTTACAACGCTCATGCCTGACTGGCTACCTACTGTAACAAGAGGATACAATCCCTTTGAAAGAGGACTAAAGGAGCAAGAACAAGAGAAATAGAACACTTCGGTAGTCCCAGATTGGTGTCATAGCTCTCATTCACTTCTGATATGATAAATTTTGGTTAATGTAATCCAGTCCTACATTCACTTGTTATGTCCAAATTATAAATGTATTTCTGTGGCTGAGTGATACATAAACAATGCTTAACGTCTTGTCTGGGTTTAGGGAGACTGAAGAAACCCTCCTGGATCCTTTAAGCTGCTGGTAGTGTAAAATCCTATTACTTGTCTGCGTATAATAACTATACGAATCACTACTCAGTAAGAGATGTTGGTCTCTTACGTCAAGTTTTCCCTTTGGAATCCTATAGCCTTTAAAACACACACACACACACCCCTCACCTCAGAATTTCCCTTTCCTTTTTTCCCTCACAGTTCCCCACCCCCATACAGAGCAAAAAACAAAAACAAAAAAAAAAAAGGAAAGAAAAGAAAAATAAGAAAGAAAAGAAAAGAAAAAAGAAAAAGAAAAAGCACAGGAGACATGACTCCTGGGTCTCTCTCACTTAACCGTCAACTTCCAAACAGGATGTAAGTACCATAGTGAATATCTCTCTAGACTAATTAGTTTTGTTGGCTCCTTTCAAATGGTTGTCTTGATGTTCACATACCATTCTTATTGGGCAGGAGCCCAGCAGGAAACATTTGACCCACTCAAAATTCTGAAGAGAATTTAATAAAGAGTCGATGTACAGAGGTATGGGCAAGGTTAAGGAAACCAACAAAGGATGCTGAGGTCCCTGGGGCCTAGCCACAGCAGGAAGCTGAAGGATGAAGAGAAGCAAACAGTATATTTTTAAAAAGCAGTAAGGTCTTTTCAACAGATGATGTTGGGACCACTGGATATCCACAGGTAAAAGAATGAAATTGCACCCTTATCTCACACCATGTATAAAAATCGACTCAAAATGGATTAAAAACTTGGCCAGGCATGGTGGCTCATGCCTGTAATCCCGGCACTTTGCAGGGCCAGGGCAGGTGGATCACCTGAGGTCAGGAGTTTGGGCTCAGCCTCGCCAACATGGTGAAACCCCGTATCTACTAAAAATACAAAAATTATCTGGGTGCAGTGGCACACGCCCATAGTCCCAGCTGCTCGGGAGGCTGAGGCAGGAGAATCGCTTGAACCTGGGAGCAGAGGTTGCAGTGAGCCCCAGATCGCACCACCGCACTCCAGCCTGGGTGACAGAGCAAGACTCCATCTCAAAAAAATAATAATAATAATAATAGCGATTAAAAACTTAAACATGAGACTTCAAACTGTAAAACTACTAGAAGAAAGCACAGGAAAAAAATGATTCTTAATGTTGATCTTGGTGTAAGCCAAAAATAAAACTCTAAGCTCTACCCCTGATCCCCAACTGACTGAATGACTACTCTCTCAGCCAAGGACATTCCAAAGTAAACCTGAAAAACTAGTTCAGGCCATGGGGGGTCAGACATTATACCCTCCTCCCTTTGGAATACAAACACAGCTTACCAACATTAACATTAAAACAGAGATCTTAAGACTGACAAAACAGACTCTTGTAACAATAAGATACTGAATTCCAATCTGACTCTAGTATACCATCACATGACAGGTAGCAGGCCCTGAAAGAAATCAAAGTGTTTTACTCCAAAATATATTTCTTTGACATATTTTGAAATGGCCCTGCAAAACTGTTTCTTGCAGGGAAAATTTACATTCTGGAGAGAATCCTCTTCCATTTCCAGTTCACTTCCTGATCCAGGAGAGAACTAACTAAGAGTCTGGCACCTTTTTAGGTCTGATAAGAGACATTTACCATCCATCCTCTCTGAAGCCTGCTACCTGGAGGCTTCATCTACATAATAAAAACTATGGTCTCCACAACCCTTTATCTTAACCCAGACACTCCTTTCTATCAATTCTAGGTCTTTAGATAATTACTTAACTCTTTCAACCAATTGTCAATCAGAAAATCTTTGAATCCACTTATGACCTTGAAGCCTGCACTTTGAGTTGTTCCATCTTTTCAGACTGAACACCTTACATATATTGATTGATGTCTGATTGAAACTTCTGTCCCCCTAAAATGTATAAAATCAAGCTGTAACCAACCACCTTGGGTACATGTTCTCAGACCCTCCTGGAGAATGTGTCATGGGCCTTGGTGACTTATATTTGGCTCAGATATTAAACCTTTTTAAATATTTTACAGTTTGACTCTTTGACTCTTTGTTGACACTGGTCTTGGCAACAATTTTTTGGATATGACAGAAAAGCACAGGCAACAAAAGCAAGGATAAACAAGTGGCATTGCATCAAAATGAAAAGCTTCTGCACCACAAAGGAAACAATCAACAGAGTGAATGAGAGAAAATGTTTGCAAACCACATATCTAATAAGGTGATAACATCCAAAATATACAAGGAACTCGTATAACTCAATAGCAAAGAACACAAATAACCTAATTAAAAAAGGAGCAAAGGACCTGGGTAGATATTTTTTCAAAGAGGACATACAAATGGCCATAGGTATATGAAAAGATGCTCAACATCACTACCAAGGGAAACAAGGGTTGGTGAGTGATACGGTTTGGCTCCATTTCCCCACCAAAATCTCATGTTGAATTGTGATCCACAGTGTTGAAGGTGGAGCCTGGTGGGAGGTGATTTGATCATGGCGGTGGTTTCTAATGGTTCGGCACCATCTCCCTAGTGCTGTCTCATGATAGAGTTCCTGTGAGATCTGGCTTTTTTTTACAAGTGTGTAGCACCTCCCCCTTTGCTCTCTCTCATGCCAGCCACGTGCTTACTTCCCCTTCAACCTCCACCACGATTGTCAGTTTCCTGAGGCCTCCTCAGAAACAGAAGCCTGTACAACCCACAGAACCAGGAGCCAATTAAGCCTCTCTTCTTTATAAGTTACCCAGTCTCAGGTATGTCTTTATAGCATTGTGAGAATGGATTCATACAGTGAGGATGTGGAGAAAATTGAATGCTTGTACATCGTTGGTAGTAATGTAAATTGATACAGTCATTATGAAAAACAGTATAGGATTTTCTTAAATTAAAAATAGAGCTATCCTGTGATCTGGCAACTCCACTTGTGGGCACATAGCCAAAGGAAATGAAATCAGGATTTTGAAGGAATAGCTACATTGCTATGTTCATTGTAACATTATTCACAATAACCAAAATACGAAAACAACATAAATGCCCATTGGCAGTTGGATGTGTAAAGAAAATGTCAGATACATGTATATATGTGTGTGTGTGTGTGTATGTATATAACATTGTGTGTGTGTGTGTTTTGAGATGGAGTCTTGCTCTGTCACCCAGGCTGGAGTGCAGTGATATGATCTTGGCTGACTGCAACCTCCACCTCCTGGGTTCAAGCAATTCTCCTGCCTCAGCCTCCTGAGTAGCTGGGATTACAGGTGTGCACCACCACACCTGGCTAATTGTTGTATTTTAAGTAGAGATGGGGTTATGCCATGTTGACCAGGCTGGCCTCAAACTCCTTACCTCAGGTGATCTGCCCACCTTGGCCTCCCAAAGTGCTGGATTACAGGAATGAGCCACCACTCCTGGACAGTATAAAACATTGTTGATTTTGATTTTTGATGCACATAAGTTTTCAATTTTGATGTCGTCTTGCTACTTGTCATCTTTGCTTTTGTTTCCTGTACTTTTATGTCATATCCAATCATATGTATTTTATATATATACACATATACATTTATATACAACAAACATATATATAAAATGAAATATTATTCAGTCTTAAAAGGGAAAGAAATCCTGTCATTTGCAACAACATAGATGAACCTGGAAGACATTATGCTAAGTGAAGTAAGCCAAATACTGAAAAGCAAATAGTACATGATCTCCTCTATATGTAGAATCTTTAAAAAGTGAAACTCATAGCAACAGAGAGTAGAATGGTGGTTCCCAGGGGCCTGAGAGAGGACAAAATAAGGAGATTTTAGTAAAGGGTACGAAGTTTCAGTTATGCAAAATGACTAAGTTCTGGAGATCTAGTGTACAGCATAGTGACTATAATGAACAATACAGTATTGTATTGTATACTAAAATTTGCTAGTAGAGTAGATCTTAAGTGTTCTCACCACACACGCACACACACCCAAGAAAGAAAATGATAACTATACAAGCCAATGATATGTTAATCAGCTTGATTGTAGTGATCATTTTACAATGTGTACTTATATCAAAACATCAGATTGTATACCTTAAATATATATAATTTTTATTTGTCAATTATACCTCAGTGAAGCTGAAGAAAAAGAGGGGAAAGGCTTAATGATATTGGATTTGGCAATGACTTTTTGGACATGACAGCAAAAGCATGGGCAACAAAAGTAAAAATAGATAAACTGGACTACATCAAAATTAAAAACTTCTTTGCATCAGAAGTCACAATCAACAAAGTGAAAACACAACCCATAGAATGGGAGAAAAAACTACTTGCCAACCATGGATCTGATAAGAGGTTAATATCCAAAATATATAAAGAACTCCTGGCTGGGTGTGGTGGCTCACGCCTGTAATCCCAGCACTTTGGGAGGCTGAGGTGGGCGGATCACAAGGTCAGGAGTTTAAGACCAACCTGACCAACATGGTGAAACCCTGTCTCTACTAAAAATACAAAAATTAGCTGGGCGTGGTGGTGCACGCCTGTAATCCTAGCTACTCAGGAGGCTGAGGCAGGAGAATTGCTTGAACCCAGGAGGTGGAGGTTGCAGTGAGCCAAGATCTTGACATTGCACTCCAGCCTGGATGACAGAGTGAAACTCCATCTCAAAAAAACAAACAAACAAAAAGACAAAACAAAAACTCCTACAGCTCAATAATAACAAAACAAATAACCCAATTTAAAAATGGGCAAAGGACTTGAATAGACATTACCCCAAAGAAGATATACAAATGTCAAACAAGCACATGAAAATATGAAAAGATGATCAACATCATCAATAATTAGGGAAATGTAAATGGAAACCACAATGAGAAATAATCTTGCACCCTTTAGGATGGCTGCTATAAAAAACAGAAAATAAGTGTTGATGAGAATGTAGCAAAACTGAAACCCTTGTGCAGTGTTGGTAAGAATGTAAAATGGTGCAACCAGTGTGAAAAACTATATGGCATTTTCTAAAGCCAGTATATTACCATATGATCTAGCAGCTTGACTTATGGGTATATACCTCAGATAATTGAAAGAAGGTTCTTGAAGGGATATTTGGACACCCAAGTTGATGGCAATATTATTCATAATAGCCAAAAGGTGGAAGCAACCTAAGCGTCCATTGACAGAGGAGTGGGCAAGCAAAATGTGCTCTATCCATACAATGGAATATTATTCAGCCTTAAAAAGGAAGGAAATTCAGACAGAGGCTACAACATAGATGAACGTTAACCGCGTTATGCAAAGTGAAATAAGCCAGTAACAAAAAGGCACATACTGTATGATTCCACTTATATGAGGTATTTCGAGTAGTCAAATTCATAGAGGCAGAAAATAGAATGGTGTTTGCCAGGGAACAGGGGAGAAAGAAATAGGGAGTTATCATTTAGTAGCAACGGACTTTCAATTTTGGAAGTGAAAGATCTCGAGACAGGTGGATTGCACTGCAATGTGAATGTATTTAATGCCAGTGGACTATACACTTAGACATAGTTAAAAGGTAAATTTTATGTTATGTGTATTTTACCACAATGTTTTTAAAGGCTGCAGTATTAAGAGAAACTCAATACCTAAAGAGTTAAAATCAAATTTCTCTAAAATGGTTTTTCTTCAAAAGAATTTTGTAAAAGTCCATAAATCACTTTCAGAATGACTTTCCAGTCAAGACGGACTTTTGAGTAGCTTGATTTGCTCAGGAATGAAAGTCAGAACGTGACAAAGTGAGAACTTCTTGAGGACGCCTCAATAATGAATGACTTTGAAAAATGCCCTACGTCTCAATTTATTTATAATGGAAATACCAAGCCTACTCAAAGCTGTTTGTATGTGCAAGACTGTATATGTATCAGTAAATAATTCAAACACGAAATCACTCATCTTGATATCTAAATGCAATGAGGGACAAAGGTCAGGCTTCTGTCTTATTCCTCACAAGGCAATGGATTTTTGTCCTCCAGAAATGCACGTTGCTGATGTCCTACGCCTCACCAGAAGGCCCTGTGTGAAATGACTCAGGGTGTGATTCTCTTTTTATGATACTCTTTCCATTTTAAACATTTAAAGTTTGATTTGAAGGGGAAGGAATTTCAAAGCCACTTCTTGTCTACTTGTACTTTTTCATTCAAGTGTGGCTCTTTTCACTATTATTATCATATTATCTCTATGTGCATCCTAGACTTTGTAGTATTCTTAATGGTTTGCATCGTCACAAACTTTAAGGAAGGCTGGAGCACTTTGCAGACAGTGGTGCACGAAATGGGCGAGGATGTTCATGCAGAGCACCCATGAGGCCCACTTGGCTGGATGGGAAGGCTGGTACAGCAACATTCAAAGATGTAAGGTTTGTTCTTTCCCTTTAAGAGATTCTAAAGGACTTTCTGTTTGCTGTGGTTTGAACATCTCCTCCAAAACACATGCTGAAACTTGGTTGCCATTGTGAGGTGTCAAGAGGTGGGGCCTTTGGGAGGTGGTTGGGCCATGAGGACTCTGTCTTCATGAATGGATTATGTGTTTTTCATGGGAGTGGGTTAGTTATTTTGGGAATTTGGCCCCCTTTCGTCTCTGTCTTGTGCCCTCTCACCCTCTCTTGCCCTTCTGTCTTCTGCCCTTTTACTGTGAGATGACCCTTGCCAGATGTGGCACCACACTCTTGAACTTCCCAGCCTCCAGCATGGTAAGAAATAAAATTCTTTTCCTTATAAATTACTGTCTTTGATATTCTGTTATAGCAGCAGAAAAAAGACTAAGACACTGTTCTTTACTTAGAAACTTCTCTAAGTGTTACATGCTGTGATAGTTAATTTTGTCAATTTGAGTGGGATAGGAGGTGCCTAGATATTTGGTCAAGTTTTATTCTGGGTGTGTCCGTGAGGGTGTTTCTAGATGAGATTAACATACAAATGGGCGGACTGAGGAAAGCAGATTGCCCTCCCTAATGTGGTGTGCTTCATCCAGTTAATTAAAGACCTGAATAGAACAAAAAAGCTGAATAGGAGGAAACTTTGTCTGCCTGGCTTCCTGAGCTGAGACTTTGGTCCTCCGCTGCCTTCAGACTGGCATTTACACCATTAGTTCTCCTGGTTCTCAGGTGCTTGGACTTGTACTGGAATTTTACCACCTGCTCTCCTGAGTCTCCAGCTTGCAAACTGAAGATCATGGAATTCTTAATCCTCATAATTGCATGAGTCAATTCCTCATAATATGTATGTATATATCTATAGCCTATTCTATTCATTCTGTTTCTCTGAAGAAACATCTTCCATCCTATTGGTTCTCTTTCTCTAGAGAACCCTGACTATGAATACACTTGCACTGTGGGAAAGATTTGTAGCTTCTTTTTTGGCCTTTATAGCAGCAAAGATTTGTTTAATATGGAAGATAGTACTCACAGTAGCAAAGACTAATATGAAACTAATCACTTCAGTGAGAGTCAGAAAATAAAGTCTTTTACTAACCAGTTGAGTGAGACTGTAGGCATCTCACATCCTATATACATCCAGGTACTGTATGTATAAGTTAACTTTTACTGCCTTTCAAACTATCCCAAATATTAGTGGCTTAAAATAGCCATTGATTTGGCTTATGATTCTTTTGGTTGCCTGAGCAGTTCTTCTGGCCTGAGTCATCTCGACTGATTTTTACTGTGCTCCCTCAAAAATCAGTTGGCAAGGCAGCTGGTACCAAATAATCTGGGCTAGCTTCATTCTCATGTCTGGCAATGGGATATGGTTGGCCAGGCCCACAAGGGAAAGTGGTCCCAGCATCTCTTGTTATCCCGCAGGCTAGCCTAAGCTTCTTCACAGGGTGGTCACAGCATTCCCAAGAGCAACAAGAACGAGTAGCCAATGGCCAAGCATTTGTACCACATTTGCTACTGTTTTTTGGCCAAAGCAAGTTTCATGGTCAAGCCCAGATTCAAGGGGTAGAGAAATAGACTCCACCTCTTAATTGGAGAACTACAAAAGTCACCTTGCAAGGGTTGTGCATGCAGGGATGGGAAGAATTGGTAGCTGTCTTCGCAATCTAGCATGCTGAATCAGCCAATTTTATACTCATCTCCTTTAACTTTTCCTGTAACCTTGGAAGGTAGGCATTCGGGCTAGTTTGGATTAGATCTCAGGTCTGACTCTAAATGAGTCCTGTTAGCCCCTCTGAATGCTAGTTTGTGTCTTTTTAATTCTTTGGAGGCTGCAGAGTCTAGGCACTCCTCTCTGAGATAAGCATCCTGATCATTTCATTCCAAACACTCATCTGCACAGATGTCATTTCACTTAGGAGGAATGAAGTGGCAGATGCATTTGGCATAATCACCATAAAGATAAGTTTGTGAGCAGTTATACATGTTTATAAAGCATACCACTATGTGCAGGAGACTTTCAGCAAGAAAGAGAAACACGCTTGTGGGAGAAAAGTAACTGAGGAAGTTTGGATACAAGGTATAAATAAAAGTTCTATAAGGTGCCTAAAAGGTACGGTAGATCACAGGCAACAGAGTCTCCTATTAACCTCATGGGAGAGCATCATCTGTGTGTAATAGACGTCACCTAAGACCAGGAGTTATAAGGCTCCTGCCTTCTCCTCACTGCTGTCAGGACCTCTAGCTGTGCCCATCTTTTCTTCCTTTGTTTTAACTCTCATCTCTAGATTCTGCTTAGACATTTGACACGATTTCCTCCTTTTCCTCACTCATGTCCCTTTTCTTACAGGAAGGCAGTACCCTCGTCCTTCTTCCGACTTGCTGTGAGCAGAGTTTATTTCTATATTATTAATAATTACTTCTCAGAGACTTCCTGCAGCACAGCCCAGCCAGCCTCCTCCCCTTTATCTCTATTGCTTCCCCTTCCCAGAATGCCCACTTGCTTCTCCTCTTTCAGGGTCTCGCTCAATTCTTACCTCTTCCCTAAAGCTCCTGAGCAATGCTGTCTTGGGACAGATTTGACCCCAACTGAGATTTTTCTCTTAACTCCCCTGGACTGGCTCAAGCATTGCATTATCTGAGTCCAGGAGTGAGCCCCGTCTGCCAACAGTGGTAAGGGGGAAGTGATGGCCACTGCTGCCTCCAATTCAGTCCCTCTGTGAAGACCTGTAACATAACTCCAGACCAATCAGGTGGAACCTCTCTCCTCTTGTATACTTTTAACTTATATGTTTGATGTAGGTGTCCTGCTGCTCCAACCGTAATGCAAATCCCTTGAATAAAGAGACCAAGACTTTAACTTTTTCTGTATCCCCAGTGCCTGAAACAGCCCTCTCTGTGTAGTAGGGCCTTATAGATTGTATGACCAGTCGGTGATAGTGGTGACTTGGGTGTTACCTGTGCTTTATATCAGAGCCTGCATGATTTGCTTTTCCGTAAAGCAGCACTGTTCCACACTTGTTCTTAACTAGATGAATTGTGTTGCTACTTTTGAAGTGTATGTGCTCTGGCAGGATTTCTCGAACCTTTCATGTGTCTGTCTTCTATTTGCTCTTCTTTCGGTTTTTATTATTCAGCGCCACTGGGACGCTTTAGTTATTAAAACTTGTGTCTCTCAAGCACTTCTTCCTTTTACCACCTCCTGTAATCACAGGAGTGCCTAGACTCTGAAGGCTCCCAAGAATTAAAAAGACACAAACTAGCACTCAGAGGGGCTAACAGGACTCATTTAGAGTCAGACCTTAGCAATTACTCATAAATTTCTTCCTGAATTTCTCCTGGTCGTCTTTGATCTCCCGACTGTCCTAGTGTAACATTCTCAAGTTCTCATATCTTCATCCCCAAAAGATTTCACACAGTCCCTTCTGGTCATCATTTTAATCATTTTGATTTTAAGTCTTTGTGACTTCCCTGATGATATCCAGTTTTGTGTCTGCTAAGATAATCCGAGCTAGAAATTCTCAGTAATCCTTATCTAGTCCTGTGTTCAGATTTTATTCACAACATGATGCTTGCAATTCCTTTGCAACAATTCTTCATTGGCTTAACTTTTTTTTGCCTTGGTCTCTGAGCTTTTAAGATTATCTTTTCTTGGACTGCAATTTTTATCTTTGATCTCAACACCAGTATCTGATCTGGGTTTTCTATTATTGGGGCAACCTCCAAAGCGTCTTTGATAATCTGTTAGGATGGATATTATTTGGCTCAGTCGAATTCTGCCTAGATTTTATCAGATCTTATTAGCGCAATTACTTATGACAATTATATTCTGAATGTAGCTGATTTCTGCAAAGGTAACACCTGCATTCCTCATCCGTTGTTGGCTTTTCCCAACTTTATAATCATGAGGCTCTAAGTGTTTGTCTAACATTTTAAAGGGCCCCTCTCCACCATACTGGGTCAAGGCTCCAGGTGAAATTCTCATAGCTCCTATGTTTTCCCTCCTTAGCCCTTATGACAAATAAAACAACACGATTATTGGTGTAATTGTTTGCTTAATGTCTATATACCCACTAGGCTTTTATGAGATAATAAGCTTTCTTTTCTTCTTCCTAGACAGGGATAAGAGACCATCAAAGGATAATAAGTTAATTCATCAAATTATCTCAAATTTAAGGTTCTCCTCCATAAAGTTTTACTGAAGCAGTTGAGTGGAAGCACAGCGTTTTGATTAAGGATGTAGGCTGGGAAACCAGACTTTGTATCCGAGTCCTAGTTTTGTCACTATTTGACACAGTGGATTGAAAGTTACATGACCTCTCTATGCCTATTCTTCCTCATCTATAATATGGGAATAATAATATTAATCTCTAGGGATTAAGTGAGTTTATATATGTAAAGCACTTAGTTGGCATTTAGCAATTACTCATAAATATGAATGTGGTTGTGTTTTAATTGTTATTATTATGCTAATACTAATGGTGCCTTCTATTGTCTATCTTCTCTCTTCATTTCAAGGTGTTCTGTAAAAATTTCAGTGTTCCATGAAAAATCACCATGAGTTTGAAGTGTTGCCATCTCAACTTGTCTGAGAAGCACTGTTTGTCCTTGCACAAAAGGGGTGTAAGTATGTACAGGGGAAGGGGACGCACATTCTTTGCCTTGCCCAAGGTCCACACTCCTAGAAAGGCATTCTTTCCAAATATAGGCAACAGAAGGTGTACCTGGCCTCCTCTTTCCATTCTGAATGAGGTTAGGTGCTGGCTCCAGACTGGGGGAACAACTCAGTTGCACACAGAAGAGTTTGAGGTAAATAAGAGTTAATAATAACACCAACGCAAAGATATCATGAAGTTGAAGCTGGAGTCAGCACCCTCTTTCCAACTTGAGCTCTTTACCCCTTTGGTTCTCCCTCCAGGACAGCCTATCCTGGATGCCTTCTCAAAAAAGGCACTCTTGAGTATCATCATGTCACTCCTCTACTTTCTCCTTCCTCTCACCCAAGGTGGCAAGGATCCAGTGCTATCACAAAAGACCCTGCTCTCCAGAACAATCATATCCCACTGTCTTTGCCCACCTCACTTAATTCCCTGGTCAGAGAAACCTGAGGTCTTCCTGCCTGCTCCAACACACACACACACGCACACACACGCACGCACGCACGCACACACGCACCCCATTCTCACTCTCTCTTTCTCCCATTTTTAGAGTCTCACCAGGGCCAGGTTCTCTATGCCTTATGATAAGTTCCTGAGCAACTAATTCATACTTTTGGAGAAAGAAGAGTATTAATGGTTAATTTTAGGAGCTTTGGATCCAGGAAGACCTGAGTTGGAATGCCACTTTAGACACAAATTTTGTAACTGGGCAATTGCTTACCATCTTTGGGCCTCTTTCTTCTCCTTTGAAAATAGGGATGTCAATCCTATTTCAGAGGGTCGTTGGAATAATTAAACGAGATATGCGTACAGCACTTAGAACAGGCCTGGTTTACAGTAAACAATGAATAAATGGAAGTGATTATTGATGTTTTTGTACTAATCAGAAGAGTTTAGAGTAAATAGCTCCTCCCCTCACCTCCTCTCCCTCTGTCTAATTCTGTCTTCTCTGCCTGATAAAATAACTTGTTTTATGGATACAATGCCTTGTAATTCGATGCCCAGAATCCCAAAGTAGGGATTCTATTAGTAAAAGTCCAGCCTAGTGAGCAGTTTGGTGAACTAGCATGAGCAAAAACTGAGCAACAAGAGGTCTAGACTCCAATTCCTGCTCTGGGGCTTACAAGCCAGGCAGTTTGGGGCAAGTCATTAGCCCCTGAAGGCTATTAATTTCTTCTGTAAAAAGAATTGGGATAAGATGGACTTGTAGTTTCATTCTGATTTTTATATTTTATGGTTATATATGAAAAGGTTTTTCTTTGAATGAATTCTTTCATTAATACTTAAAAAACCTCGACTGATGTATTTTTTCTTCTGAGACCTCTTATTGCATAGCTTTATCTTGACTCACATTTTTTTTCCACACGCAAAAGTGGTAGTTGAAGGTGGACTGTGGAGTTGGTCATTCTAGGTCTGGACTTCAGTACCACCACTTGGCTTTTGACCTCTCTGAGTTATTTAACTTCTCTGAGGCTCAGTGGTCTCATCTGTCTAATGAGGATAGACAGAAGGTGGATATGAAGATGAAAGGAGGCAGAATTCTTAGACCATATGACCTCGAAGGCTATAGTTTGATTGCCCTGTGGGACATTAACCAGTTTTGTCTACAACTTGGCAAACTTATTTCAGAATGTCTTTTCTCATGGACTCTGAATACCTAATTACTATCTTCCTGATTTCTTCATTAATTAGTGAGTCGAATAGAATCTTTCACATGTGCTTCATTCTATTTTTTATATAAGAATGCTGTTTTTAACTTTTTGAAAATTATTCTTTGACTGCCTTCAGACACTCTCCTCAGTAGACCGACATTGGTGAAACTCACTAGAAATGCTGATTAAGTTACTGAAAAAAAGAAAAACGATCGAGATTTACATTTTTACACTTTCTGCCTGATTCTTCCCTATGTCACTTAGCCAAAGCCAAGCCCTACAAGGGTTAAGCCCTACAAATTCCCTTGGAGGAATCTCTACTTATTGGAAAAAGAAATAAGCAAAAAGCAAGATGAGCCTGGCAGAAAGAGATACTTTGCTTATGGCCTTTACGTTTATGACTAGCAAGATAATGAAGGAAGGTAATTCTGAAAGCTTTATGTCAGTTTTAACGGCCCCTCAAGCACTGAGAAAGATAATAGTCAATGGATGGTGTCCATAAGGATTTTTTCTCCTTCTCCCCTGACAGCCATTGACAGGATCATTTTGTATTTGCAACTGCTGTCACTGAAGCGTGCAGAAAAGGCCCTGTAAGGCCAGGAGGATGAGGGTTACTTCCCTGCAAGGATCTCTATTGTCATCACTATGGCAATAATAGTTACTATAATTTTCATTCTGCTTTTCTACAGAGTGTCGACTTTGTGGAGCTTAAGGCTATGGGATTCGGGTCACATAAAATCACACTAGCATAAAATCACGCTTTGTTATCTTGCAAGAGTATTTTTTTAACTGCAAAGAAAGCCTATGCAACAATATTAAAATAATTGCCAATGCAGGTCACTTGACTAATATAATTATTTATGGGATGCTAATAGCTTTTCAGACGCTTTCAGATACAGTGTCAATTTGACAGCAGTTTTTTCTGTCTCTGTTTGGATTGTTAGACCACTGCCAGTTTTTCTCCCCAAGGACAAGGCTTATCATTGGGGGTGGGGGTGGGGAATGTAAATTAATTGGAAATCAGCTCTCAGGCGTCGTCCGGTAGTTTCTCTTTATTATCTGCAATTAAATCATAAGGACAGGAACCATGCCTTCTATTTCACTTGTATGCACCCTCATCTCCTAGCATCGCGCTCTGCATAAATTTCAACGGTACTAGCTTTCCTACAGTCAGCTTTAGAGACATTAGACACTTCCAAAGTACGACTCTGCGGCCCTTTGAGAATGAAGCGGGAACGTGGCGCACCTGCGATTCTAGCGTGGGATGACAAAACTCTAAGAGGGGTCTCAGGGTAGGGAGGAAACAGCGGGAGACAAAGAAAGGGGGTATAGCGAAAAGAGGTGAAAACAAGAAAGAGAAGCGAACAGAACGGACCAAAGAGAGAAAAATAACAGAAGAGGCTGAGAAAAAGAAAAGTCAAGTGGAGCTCCCAATGCCCCGCCTGCAGAAGGCGAGCTCGCGCGGAGGAAACTACAGGCCCCAGAATCCCCCGCGGTTCCCCTTGCCGGGGGTCAGTCTCCTAGGCAACCCCGCTAAACAAGATGGCGACCCCCAAGAGGGCTCTTGTGAGGACCAGAGCTTCCTCTCTCCTGAGAGGCTTGGGCAGATCCCGAACTGGAGCCCGATCGTTACAGTTTCGTTCAGAAAAAGAGCGTCAGCCTTGCTGGCCTTCTTTTCCCATGGGGCAGAAGACGAAAGGCAGGTCTAACAGAGCCTCCTCCCACCTGCTCCAGCAGCTCATGCACCCGGATCAGGAGCTGGACGTGGACGGAGACGAAGACCAGAGCGAGGGCGAGGCGGGATCCGAGGAGTCCTCAGAGTCCGAAATGCTGAATTTGGAGGTGTGTCTTCCCCCCGACTCCTCACTCCCTGGCTTCCTCGTCCAGCCGTCAGGGCCTGCTACTTCAGCAGCAGCTCCCTGATGCACCCCCACCAGCCCGAAGTTTCCCACACCTTGTCAGGCTCTCTCGCCTCCAGGAACGCCTCTTCCCCTACTTTTCTTCCCCTGTCTGTTACTCCATTTTCTCACCCCCTGCCTGAAATAGCTCTAAATATCTCCTTTCTTTTTTCATTAACACATTTGATTTCTTATGAGTCAAGTTAACACAGCGTCACTTTGAAAGAGTGTCTAGATAATTGTCTGGGAATTATGGCTTTAGCTTTTTCAAAATTATACTTTGACAGTCTTGTGAATAGGCAGAGTTCATCTCTGACATTGCCAGCACCTGTTGCCCATGGCTATGACATACTTCCACACTCTTCCTCAGTTTTAGTGCCGTCAGCCTCTCTCCAGGGAAAATAATAATAATAATAATAATAATAATAATAATAATAATAATCCTCTTTTGAAAGTGCTTCTTCAAAGACTAAGTGACTTAAAATTTGAATACATTACTTCTGTCAGGGGCATATGCCTTATACAAGCAACATGCACACACACCAGAAAAGAGCCCTAGAATGTTCAAACAGTCAGCTCATTGTGGGAGTATTTTAGGATGTGGGGAATGTTTCCATCATCCCACCTGTATTGACTGGGGTGGCGGCTTCACGTTTCACGTAACTGCTGATTCGATTCCCTCCTTTCTACAATACCTCTTCTGACCACCGCACAATTCCTCTTCTTTCTTACGCTTATTGTCGTCCTTTTCCTTTCTTAGTCCACTGCTGTCTTCTTGTCCTTTTTCACTTCTTATCACATCCCTTTTTTCTCTTGGCTTCCAATAAATTACTTTCTTTCAGAAGCGTAATTTAATTTGCTTCCTTTCTATTTTATTTATTTGTTTTTTGAGATGGAGTCTCATTCTGTCACCAGGCTGGAGTGCAGTGGCGTGATCTCCGCCCATTGCAAGCTCCACCTCCTGGGTTCAAGCGATTCTCCTGCATCAGCCCCCTGAGTAGCTGGGACTAGGTGTGTGCCACCACGACCAGCTAATTTTTTTTTTTTTTTTTTTTTTTTTTTTAGTAGAGACGGGGTTTCACCGTGTTAGCCAGGATGGTCTCAATCTCCTGACCTCGCGATCCGCCCACCTTGGCCTCCCAAAGTGCTGGGATTACAGGCGTGAGCCACCGCACCCGGCCTAATTTGCTTCGTTTCAATACACTGTTAGGTTCTTCTCTTTGTCTTGGCTGCCAGGAAACTTAGATTCAATAGTTTTTCTTAATTTCAAAGTTGTCTTTATGTTTTCTCTCCCCTTTCCTTTTCTTTGACAGTATAAATTGCATGAAATTCTTTTCAGAAGTAAATATAATGTAGAGAAGTAGAATATTTTCTTTTCTTCTTTCTTTCTCTTTCTTTCTTTCTTCTCCTTCCTTCCTTCTTTCCTTCCTTCCTTCCTCCCTCCCTCCCTCCCTTCCTCCCTCCCTCCTTCCCTACCTTCCTTTCTCCCTTCTTGCCTTCCTGCTTTCCCCTCCTTCCCTCTTTTCCTTCCTTCCTTCCTTCCTTCCTTCCTTCCTTCCTTCCTTCCTTTTGTCCTTCCTCCCTCCCTCTCTCTCTTTCTTTCTTTCTTTTTTCCTACCTTCTCTCCTTTCCTTCCTGCCTTCCCCTCTCTCCCTCTTTCTTTTCCTTCCTTCCTTCCCTTCCCTCCCTCTCTTTCTTTCTTTCTTTTTTCCTTCCTTCCTTCCTGTCTTCCCCCCTCCCTCTTTTCCTTCCTTCCTTCCTCTCTCTTTCTCTCTTTCTTTTCCTTCCTTCTCTTTTTTCTTTCTTTCTCTTTCTTTCCTTCATTCTTTCTTCCCTCCCTCCCTTCCTCCCTCCCTCCCCTCCACTCTCTCCTTCCTGCCTTTCTTCCCCCTCCCCTCTCCTTCCCTCTCTTCCCTCCCCCCTTCCCCTCCCCTCCCATCCTCTCCTTTCCTCTCCTCTTCTCTCCTCTTCTCTTTCTTTCACAGGGTCTTACTCTGTCACCCAGACTGGAATACAGTGGTGCAGTCATGACTCACTGCTGTCTCAACCTCCTAGGCTCAAGTAATCCTCCTGCCTCAGCCTCCTGAGTAGCAGGGACTACAGGTGTACATCAGAGCGCCTGGCTAATTATTGTATTTTTTGTAGAGATGGGGGTCTCGCCATATTGTCCAGGCTGGTCATAATCTCCTGGGCTCAAGCAATCTGGCCACCTCAGCCTCCCTAAATGTTAGTGTTACAGGCATGAGCCACTGTGCCCAGCCTAGGATATTTTCAGTGCTCTCATTCTGTGATATTCTTCTGGTTTCCCCTCTTTGCATCTTTGCATCTATTCATAGTCACCTTTTCTCTTTGAGGCCAAACATATTTCTGTGTTATGCCTGTTCCCTTTCACAAACTCCTTTCCTCATTTGTCCTATTTCTCCTTATTCTCCCCTTTCTAACCTGCAGTGTCTTCTGTTACTCTGATTCTTCTATTAACCACTTGGGTTCCCCTTCCTTTGTAATGTCCTTCTGTTCACTTTCAACATTTTGCCTGTTTTTTTCTTTTTTTCCCATTCTCATCCTCCATTTTGTCTTTCCCCTTTTTTTACTTCCTTCTACGTGAGCTAGTTCCCATTAGTTATGCTTAAAGTTGACCATAAAAAGCTATTAATTATTCTGTTCATTATTACTTCTTTTGTCTTTTGTTGATTTACTTTCTATCTTTAACAGTGACTATTGCAAAACTCTAGTGGTGTTTTTGCAACTTTGAGATGTTTGTATGGTTTCCACCAGCTTCCCCCCCAGAGGAATTCACAAATGAACCACCAGTATATTTTGTTATTCTAATTAACACATAGCTCTTCGGCTGTGGGGTTCATTAGCACTATTGTTAATCTGTCTTCAGTATGCCATTAACAAACCATAGAAGGGGTTGACATGAACTAGCTATTCGTTTTTGGCTTATAAGACACATGTGGAACAGGTTCATTATTTCTTCCATTTATATTCTAAATATTAATTTTGTGTTTTTATTCTATTTTGGCTTTTTGTAGTATTGCATACATATTAATATGCTAAATAAACTGAAACAAAGTTTTAAAAAGAAACATTTGGAAATTCATGTTCAGTGATTTATTGTTCCCATGTTAGCCTGTTATTCCCAGCTTATTCCCAGCTTAGCACCTTTGCAATGCTATGATGGTCACAATGATTATTGAGTGCCTTTAATACAACATGTCTTAAACCTCAGAAACCCTTATGAAGTAAGGGAGGCAGTATGGACCACCTGTTCAAAACACTGCTGTTGGAATCAAAGATTTGTGTTTGAGGCTTGATTCAGCCTTTTGTTAGTTGCGAGATATTGAGCAAGTTACTTAACCTCTCTCATTGTTAATGTGGGAATTATAATAATACTTAAACAATTGTGAGAATTAAATGAGATCCTATATGTTAAACGCTTATCATAATATATTTTGATGCAGTTAATAATACAAATAGTAACTTACATGTTTTTATCTGCTAACTACAACCCATTAAGTGATTTGATTTATTTAGCCTTCATTGAACAAGCATTTACTGAATGATTGCTATGCAGAAAGCACTCTTTGACTGTACAGAGCAGAAGTTTCTAGGCCCAAAAATTGATGCATGAAAAACACTTCTTTTCAGTCCCTTAATATGTGTAATAATACCTACTCCTGGGATAGTTATGAACATCAAATTTAATAAGAAACTCTATATTTAAAGTTCTTACTATAGTGTCTCATACAGAATAGACTCTCAAAAAATTATGGCTGCAATAAATAATAACAGTAATGGTAGAAAAAGATGAGAACATGATTGAAGACATACATGGTCCCTGCTCTCAAAGCGACATAAGAATATGAGTAAATAATAGCAATTCAGCATACCTGTAGTATGTCATACAGAGATGAGTACAGCTGACACCTGGATTGCAGGGACATTGAAGACTTCCGGGGAAGGAGACTCTTGCCTGGGTGGAGAGGTGGTGTGTGGGCAGGCAGGTGGCAGCTTTTCCTAGTGATGAGTTACAGGTGAGAACAGAAGCAGCCTCCTAGGTAGGGGTGAGATTGTGGAGGGCACTGTGATACCGTAGGAACATGGACTTGGGTCTCTACACAGTGGGGAACTGCTCTGTTGGCCAGGTGGTATTAGATTGGAGGATGGTAATACTGGAGGCAAGGAGATCAGTGAGAAGATTCTAGCAAAATCCAGGGGGGAGTGAGAAGAGCTTGGATTAAGGCAGTGGCAGTGGGAATGGAAACTAAAGATAAAACATATTCAAAGTATTTAAGATGGTTCAGTTACAAACTAAATATTAGAAGTCTAGGATGACTGTTAGGCCTATGGCATGGTCTGGGGTAATATTAAGGCTGTTGTCTATCATAGGAATCAGGGACAGATGGAGCTATTTGTTAAGGAGTTGGATATATGAACCATATGACTGGGAATCAGGGCAGGGATCTCAGAGTAGGAGGCATGGGAATTATCACCACTAGATTCTGGGAAATCATCCCGGAAGGAATAGGAGGGAAAAGACCACAAATAGAACCATAAAGGTACAGATACTAAGGGTATTTAAGCGGTAGGCAGATGAAGCAGGGAAGAAAACTGGGAAGGACTGGTAGAAGTAGGAGGAGAAAGAAGACCTATATGATAGGGAAGCCAAGAGTCTCAAGAACATGATGACCGGGTGCAGTGGCTCATGCCTGAAATCCTGACACTTCGTGAGCCAGAGGCAGGAGGATAGCTTCAGGCCAGAGTTTGAGACCAGTCTGGGTAACATAGTGAGACCCCATCTCTATAAAAGGTTTTTTAAAAAATTAGCCGATGGATCATAGTGGTATGCACCTCTAGTCCCAGCTACTTGGGAGGCTGAGGCAAAAGGATCACTTGAACCCAGGAGTTCGAGGCTGCAGTGAGCTATGATCATGCCACTGCACTCCAGTCTGGGTGACAGAGAAATACCTTGTCTCAAAAGAAAAAGAAAAAAAAAAAAAAGAAGAAGAAGATGGGAATGGGTTACACTACAAATAGGTTGTGGGAAGAGGTCTAAAAAGTGCTCCTTCATTTTGCCTGTTTGAGGGTCATTGGAGACATTGGCCCATGTGGTTTTTATGAGGTGGGTGAATAGGAGGCTAAGTGAAGTCGAAAACTAGTTGGGAGGCGAGGAAAGGAGAACTAAGGCATAAAAAATGAACAACTCTAGAGAAGATTGGTTATTAAAGGAAACTCTAGTTTATAGCTAAAGGAACCTGCAGAACTGAAGAGAGCCTCTGTAGGACAGAAGAGTCTGACACATTTTTATAGCTGGAGTGGGAACAGTGGAGAGTGGTGGGTTCAAAACACAGACGAAAGGGGGCAAAAATGGTCCCCGAGGAAAGAGAAGGGGGTGGGACCCTGAGTAGAGAGAAGGCACAGTCTTCCTCTAAGACCTGAGTGAGAAGCATTAGGACAGGTGCTCCTAGGAAGCTGAGAGGCTTAACATCTGAGAGCTTCCACTTTGTCTCAGAAGTAGAAGAGAAGGGCATTAGTGGAGAAGAGGGCAAAGGAGTTGAGGCACTGCACAGCTTGAGAGTGATGGAGAGCTGGGTTAGTCAAGAAGGGTAGTTGAAAAGGGGCTGATAAAGAATGGGAGACTTTCATAGCAAAGAGGCCCAGCTGAAAGTCAGCTTTACAGGGTCTCCAGGATGCAGGGTTGTGGGGTCTTCTCCAGCCCACTCAGCAGCTAGGGGGCAGAAGAGGTGCATTCATTCTTTCAACCCATGTTTGAGCACTCACCATGTGCGAGCCACTGTTTGCCTCCTTCACACTTAGGCTTCAGCCGTCCTGAACCTTCATCGTTCTCTCAATAGGCCATGCTTGCTTTTGCCTTTGGGATTTTGTACATGCTGCCCCTTTTGCTTGTAATACTATTTCTTGGCTCGCTCTTCAGCTTTATCTTCCCTTTGGCCAGAGTAACTCACAATTTGGGTCTCAATTGAATTGCTCTCTCCTAGGAAGATTTTGCTAACCACTTACTCCACCCTGGTACTGACACACAATAGGGGCCCTGCTCATAGTCAGCAGACACTGCTTATCTCTATTATACTATTTATCAAATCCAAAAATTGTTTGCATACTTATCTGTCTCCCAGACTGAACTGTAAATCCCTTATAGACAGGCACCATATCTGTTCACTGATTCACTGTTTCTTATCCATTGAGCCAAGCAGAGTGGCTGGCATGTGCTGGGTATTCTATAGATTTTTTTCCCCCTGATGAATGACGAACATGACACAGTCCTGCCTCAATGCAGCAGTTGATTGTGAACTTGATTCTGATTTGTATGTGGATGGGGTAGTTGTAACCAGGGGACAAGGATCAGAGACTTGAAGATAGAGAGAAATTGAAATTGCCTATAGGGCCAGGTGTGATGGCTCGTGCCTGTAGTCCCAGCACTTTGGGAAGTGGAAGTGGGCTGATCATTTGAGCCCAGGAGTTTGAGATCAGCCTGGGCAACATGGTGAAACCCTGCCTCTATAAAAAAAAAATGATAAAAATTAGCCAGCCATGGTGGCACATGCCTGTAGACCCATCTATTTTGGAGGCTGAGGTGGGAGGATGGCTTGAGCCTGGGAGGTTGAGGCTTTGAGCTGAGATCACAACACTACATTTCAGCCCAGGTGACAGAGCAAGACCATGTCTAAAAAAAAAAAAAGAAAGAAAAAAGGAGTTGCCTATGGGCTACCCAGTAGGGAAGGGAGTATAGTTAGACGGGAACAGATAGACTCTGAGAAAGGTGTCTATCTGTGAACAGACTGGAGATTTTGTTGTGGTCAGTGAACAAGTTCAACAGGTGCTAGATAGGTTGAAGGATAAGCAATTGTGGGATTAGAGTGGAACACTGGGGTCTGAGGTTTCCAGGGTGGAGCAGTTTAGCATGGTGGCTAGGTCCAGGGCATGGCCGTGAGAGTAAGCTGTCTGGAGCTGAGGCAGTAAAGAATTGTGCGTGTGTGCATGTGCTGGGAATAGGGTGTTGGATGGCCATCCATAGGGATTCTGAAGCCACTCAAGGTAATGACAGGAGCTTGAAAATGACCAAAGATCAGAAGGAGAAGACATGATACTGCCAAATGTCAGGAACCTCAGGAGGTGTGAGGAGGTTATTGTGCAGAGTGCTGCCTTCCCCAAGGAAAAATGGTGACAGTGTTGCTCATCTCCATGTCAGTGGCTAAGTTGAAAAATAAGCATCCATCTGCTAGACGTGAAGATGCAGTGTCTTCATATTTCCAGGAAATGGATGAACTTCAGAGGGCTAGGTGGAAAGTTTGGAGGGAAGGTAACATTCCTTCCCGGCCTTATGTAATAAATTAGAACTTCATTTAGAAAAGTAAATGTGTTTTGCCCATTTTGTGAACAGGCTGATTGGCATAGATGAGTGAAACATTAAGATGCAGAATTTCTGACTTCATCAATTGGTAGTAACAAAAATCGTCATCTATTGGGAACACTGTGTTGCACATACTGTGCTGTGAGTTTTATATCCATTTTTTTCCTTTCTCTAAAAATATTAAAAGAAGGTGCAGGGAAGGAGTGACTTTCCCTCTACTCTCCTGGCTTTTATAGCTGGGTCTACAAAATAAACTGACAACAGGTGGATTGACAGGAGAAAAGGTATTATACATGTATTAAGTTTTAATAAATGTTTAATGTTTGTGGGGGACATTGCAGGAAAAAATAAAAGTGAATAATCAAAAAAGCACTGAGATTTCAGATGTTATGTACCATCTCAACAGGAGAAGAGGAGAAGGGATTCTGGTCACTTAGGGGAGAGTAAATGCTTTTTAGGGAATAAATAGTCTCTTAGAAAAACAGACGTGAGGTATGAAAGTTTGTGACAAAGTCTTTCTGAGTGTGACATTGACTTCTGGTCTCCTCTCCTGAGTGGGTAAAAGTCATTCTTCTGTGTTTGATGAAACCACCAATGGGGAGGAATTTAGGACAACTGAGTTTCTTTTGGAGGATCTGCCTTTAGGCAGATAAAGGGAGTTCAGAAAGAGCCTTTCCCTGCGTTTGCTGTTTTTCAAGTGCCTTCAGCTCAAAATAATCAATGTACCAACGTGGCATATTTTAGAGCGACATGTCCTGAATTTCTTCAAAGGTAATAACATTTCCTATTTATAGCTGAAAACTACAAGGCTCAGTGAAAACTTTACCTCCCCAAAGTCACACATCCAAAATGGCAGGGCTAGGGTTCAAGCCACGCCTGCCCAATTCTGAAGCCATGTGCTGCCTCCCCGTTGGTGGTATTTACTTCCCTGAATCAGTGGAAACTTGCTGGGAAAGAAACTCTTTATAATAGCACAAGCCTACATGCGTATGTCGTCAGTACCTACAGCCGGAGCAGCACTGTTGATTCCTGAATTCATATAGAGGACTTAGAAAAAGGATATTTTGCCATTGTAGTCTATATGCTAGTCATGGTTAGTTATGTCGGTGTGACTGATGTGATCACTATGTTTTGTGTCCTCACGTTGATGTCAGTGTCAATGTGTTGGTCATTATGGAGCTGAAAGCAGCACAAACATGATGCTGACCTACCTGTTATCTCTTTTGTCTGTCATTGTTGGAGGAAGGGCATGTCAGGGTGCCATTGGTCCATGTGATGTCTATAGACCAAGGGCCAACCTTCTTATGGAAATGATCATCACTTTTTTAATAATCTTGTACATTTTGTAAATCTAGCAACATTGACTAATAGGAAGTGAACTGAAGGACCTGTTTTCTCCAGCACGAATACCAGATTAAGAGAAATGATTGCCTTAATTTGATGTAACCATCCTTCAGGGTGTGGGTAAGCAGTCAAATGCAGTGGTTAGGGCAGTTTTGGAGAATTGCCCTGGGACTGGACAGATTGGGATTTTCATTCCAGCTCTGTCACATACTATCTGTTTAGTTTCAGGCAAGTTAACCTCCAAACCCTAATTCTTCCGTCTGTAAAGTGGAGATAAGAGTACCTATCTCAGTGTTGTCCAAAGGATTCAATGAGTTCATCCATTGAGAGCTGTTAGTGCAGTGTCTGGAATAGAGAACCACTCAATACCACCACTGATACTAGTTTCTACTGCTACAGTGTTCACTCAACTTTGAATGCCTAATGTAAGTGACCACCTGAAAAAACCAGTGCCAATGAAAACATTGATTTGGCAGATAGTTATTTAATTATACGTAATACGTATATGTTATCAACACAGAATTTTTTGGGGGCTTGGTAAATTTTGGAGGGCTCAGCTCCTGGGTATAAAATATACTAAATAAGTGTTGGATATGACAAGATAGATTGTTTCTTTTCTAATGAGAGTCTTTTCTTTGTCTACCTTTCTGGGTGTTTTACAGGAGGAATTTGATGGGGTCCTGAGAGAGGAGGCTGTGGCCGAAGCACTCCATCACTTGGGGCGCTCAGGCTCTGGGACTGAGCAAGTCTACCTCAATCTGACTTTGTCAGTGAGTATGACAAAATCTCCGTTGGCTGGCTACAGCTTGACACTGGCTAGACCATATTCATTTTCTTCCGTACTCATAGCTTTTGTGAGGGCAGAAAATCTTGGAGCCTTGCATTTGACGGAGACTGTTGATAAGAGATATTTATGTAAATATTAGACTCCAGAGAGCTGTGACCAATCCAGTAATCAGCCCCCCAAATTTCTTAGTTTTCATTCTCTTCGCACTCTATTTCTTTCATCTTAAGTAGTCTGTATTATAGTAATCAATGCTTTCTTTCCAGGAGGTTGAATTTGATTCTGTAAAACCAATCAAAGACTAAGAATTTTCTCTCTGATCAGTGGAAGAAGCACTAAACTTTATATCTGAATCCAAGGGAACAAAGCATTTTGATATTGACTTTCCCCACTAAGTATGTCAAGAAATAAGAGCCTTTGAGCTATATCTTACTTTCCAAAAGATACCTACCATTAAAGAAAAAAATCTATTATTATTCATCAGTTTTTAAGATTTCAGTACTCGTCATAGAGTAGCACAAAATCTTGGCTTCAATTTTATCAGAAGAGAGGCTGTAAGAGCAAACTACTGGGAATACTTGCTTCTTTCCTCATTTTGTTTCTCTGTAGTCCTAGGAAAACAATTTAAGTCGTTTTGCCTCCTTATATTGTAAAGCATTAAATATTCATTGGAGATCCACAGAGTAAATTTAGGTACATATGAGAAAAAAAAACGCACATTGAAATTTTACCATGGCACCATGATTTGGCGAAAGGGTATATATAATTCACTGTAAGCCTGTTCTATCTTGGATTTGAATGAGTAAGCTACGCAAGAAATGTTAAGCTGTTTTCACCTTTGCTAGTTCCATGGGCATGTCCTTCAAGGTCAGCATATTAAAACAGTAATCTTTTTCTATTTTCACTTTATAACATTTTATGGATGACTCAGTCAGTCAGGCAATAACATACAGGGAACACCCTGTATGCATTGCACTGTGTTCAATGCTGGAATATGGTATATAATTCCAGCAGCCAATGCATCCCCACACAAGCCCCTTTCAATCAATATTCTACTTATGTAGGTACTGCTATGCCTTAAATTGATCTACCCCAAAAAGCAATCCTTTAAATCTTATTTCAGCTGGGTGGACTGAAGCTTAATTTATTTTGCCACTGACCTCCTTATATTTGAGATATTACACGTTGAATTACTTTGACTTAATAACCTGTCTTACTGAATACACTTTCTTAGAGTTGCCTGGTTTGGTGATTTTTTTTTTTTTCCTTTATGTCTTACTTGTGTTACATGTTATTTTTTTACTTTCTCTTATTACTTGTGTACATATCTTCTCTTCTACCAAAGTCATAAATTTCTTAAGGGCACAGTATAGCTCTTTTCCATCATTGTATTTCTTATCATGCCACGCACAATGCCTTATACATAGCAAATATTCAGTAAGTGTTTATTTATTATTACTGTTCTAGCGGCCTTCATTAAGCAATCACCATTATTCTATATGATAACCTGCTTATAATGACTCTTCATTGGTTTGCTTTTTTTCTGACTCTGACATCACGACATAAAACAATCATAGAAGTCTTTGTTCCACTCAACCGAATTCCCCTCAACGTCACTTGAAGTTGACTAGAATCAAGATTTCCTGAAAAGAATTTTGGACAAGGATTCAAGAGACTTAGATACTGCTTCTCTGTCACTCACTTGCTGTGTGATTTCAGGCTATTAACATACCTCTCTGTACCTCACACCCCTCATCTCTAAATTGGGAGTAAGCGGCCCTACAGATTTCACAGCTGTGTTTGATCAGATGCAATTATTGTGAAAGAGCTTTGAAAATGAACCCGGTGAAAGTGTAGGTAGTATTGTTATTAATGATCTCCTGATGAGCTGTGAATTCTCTTTAAAACTTCATTTAAATTCTAGACATTTTTTTTTCTTTTCTTCTACTAGATAAAGGCCTTGTCTTTATTGCTATTGTGTGATTTATTAAAAGAAAAAAAAAGACTCTGTTCTAACGGTCTCCATGAACACTGCTTTAAATTGGCCTTTCATGTTGTATTTGTTTTTGCTAACGACACTAATATTACTAAGCTATTATTTTCTTCAAAGGAAGGGCTTTTTTTTTTTTTATGGCATCTGTTTTGAGATCCTATTAGTAGCAGGCTTCAGATTTTGTTCTCTCACTTCTATACTTGTGAAAGAAATTCTGGATTTCTTTCCATCAACAGTTATTGCAAGAAGGCTGAGTAGTAACCTGATAAAGCAACATTAAGGTCTTTTACCTTTTATTTTCTCAGGGTTGTAATTTAATTGATGTTAGCATTCTCTGTGGATATGTTCACCTACAGAAGTTGGATCTTTCAGTGAATAAAATTGAAGGTATGTAATTGTCATTCTAGATTGATCACTGAATTTTCTGAAAACTTAAACGTTGCAGTAGGTAATATGGTTTAATAATACCAAACTTGATATAACTAATTTGTGTATCAATTTACATATTGATCCTTTGCTTTCCATGCAAGAAAGGCACCGATAACTGATGAGAGAGAAAAAGGCACAGATCTGCAATATTATGATGTGGCTGAGATGCAGTCAATGATATTTAAGACTAGGAGATGGAATGTTGGCTTTATTCTTTCCTTTTAAGAGATCGATCATTACTTCTTCAATGCTCCCTGAATATTTAATGATTTCTTTTCTTTTCCTCTGTTAGTTACTCAGTGCAGATGAATTAGTCTTTTATTTCTTTAATGGATTCTTTTCTTTATTTTGCTTTTGATTTATATTTTATTGCATTCCTTATTTTGCATTTTTAAAATCTTATTTTTAAAATTAAAAAAAAAATTTTTTTTTTAGATGGAGTCTCACTCTGTTGCCCAGGCTGGAGTGCAGTGGCATGATCACAGCTCTCTGCAACCTCCACCTCCTGGGTTCAAGTGATTCTCTTGCCTCAGCCTCCGGAGTAGCTGGGATTACAGGTGTGCACCACCACGCCTGGCTAATTTTTTGTATTTCTAGTAGAGATAGGGTTTCGCCATGTTGGCCAGGATGGTCTTGAACGCCTGACCTCATGTGATCTGCCTGACTCAGCCTCCCAAAGTTCTGGGATTACAGGCATGAGCCATCACACCCAGCCATCTTATTTTTGAGACAGGGTCTTGCTCTATCACCTTGGCTGGAGTGCAGTGGCGTGATCACGGCTCACACAGCCTTGACATCCTGGGCTCAATCAATTCTCCCACCTCAGCCTCCTGGGTAGCTAGGACTACAGACATGCCACCATGCCCAATTTTTTGTATTGATTGTAGACATGGGTTTTCACCATGTTGCCCGGCCTGGTCTTGAACTCCTGGGCTCAAGCGATCTGCCTGCCTTGGCCTCCCAAAGTGCTGGGATTATAGGTGTGAGCCACTGTGCCTGGGCCTACATTTTGTGTTTTAAATCTGTTAGCTCTTTTATCCTTATTATTGAGCACCAGAGATTCACAGATACATATTTTTCATTCTTTTTTTGCTGTCTTTGTTTAGTTGATTCTTTCAACTCTAACTCCACCATTTGTAGTTCTGTATAATTTATTTGTTATGACACCTTGTTTACATTTAATGAAATTAGTCCTACCAGTGTCAAATTTTCTTCAAAGCTTGATCCTTGTTTATGTTTTTCTGATCTTATTTGAAGTTGACAGTGTACAATGTTTTTCTTTAGATTTCTAGGGAAGTGAGCAAATCATTACTTCTGACCTGCTTTCTTCACTGATAATCTTTCCGCTTGCTTCTTTTGCCTGCCTTTTTTATGACAAATAAATGTTGCTGATATGTCTTCTCTGTTTGATTTTGTTTTTTTTTCCCCCTTCTAGGACCCTAATAATTAAAGTACACTTTTTAACGATTAAGAAATATTCTAGCCCGCTTTCATTCTTAAAATGCTACTGTTTTTGAAAGACTTTTATTTTTTTTTCCAGTTTTCTAAAGCTTTATTATGGAAAATTACAAATATGTGCATAAATAGAATTTTGGAATGAATATTTGGGTTCAACAATTATCAGTCCATCTATATACCTCCCTGCCCTGCTTCCCCAGGGTTATTTTAAAGCAAATCTCAGATGGTCCTCTCATCAGAAGGCCTTTTCTAGTGTTTCTGGCAGGAGCACTTGGCCTACTCCATACCTCCGAGGTTGTTTCCATTTGCCGGGTAGGAAATCGCGGAGTGGTGGGGGCTTTGCCAATGCTCAGTGCTGACAACAGGAGCAGGGAGCCCACAGTTACGCTCCAGGCGTTCCTCTTCAGCTGGGTCAGTACTCGTGAACCTTGGATGGCACGTTTCACTAGTTCATCAACTGTTTGAAAGCCTCCTGTGTGTAAGGTACAGCGTATTTTTCTTTTTGTGATGACAGCCTCACTGGTCTCTGGGTGTAGGCCAAACTTCAGACTGCGTCCGAATCACCTGGCAGCCCTGATAACACAGATTTCTGGGCCCCACTCTCAGGGTTTCTGATTCCGTAGGTTTGGGGTGGGGCCTGGGAATTTGCGTTTCGAACAAGCTCCTGCGTGAGGCTGATGCTGCTGGTCCGGGACCACACGCTGAGAATCAGTGATGGAGACACGAGGAGCTCCTGCCCTCTGGTGGGCAAGGAGGTCACTGCATTGATAGGGACCACAGGCCAGCTCAAGTTCAAAGTCCAGCAACCCAGACCAGGGACTTTTTTCTGTCTTGATATGAAAACACTGGCTATGTACAGTGTGTGAAATGCACTCACCATCTCTTTGTCTCTAGCTAAGTACTAGCTGCTGCCTCTGCTTCAAGAAGGATCTCTATTTACCTGCCCACAGTTAGATCATCTTTCATGAGGGTTTGGGTGTCCTGTGAAGTTAGTAGAGTTGAGACCACTACTGGCAGACATGTAGCTGAGCTCAGCGTGGACAAATTGATACCAATTGGAAAGCAATCACAATTTATCCTTAGGTTTCCTCAAAGAGTTCTTCCTTGATTTGCTGATTCATTTCCAACAAAGTGTTAATGTCTCAAAGTATTGTCTCTCCTAGAACTATTTACATTTAGTAAGGAAGGGCATGGTTTCATCCAGAGAAATAACATAGAAATTGGGGGGAATTTTCTGGCTTCAGTGACTATTGAGAAGGGAAGATACCAGGAGGTCCCTTACACAGCGTGTGCCACCCATCTCAGGGCAGGGCCCCAGCTACTCCAGACTGGCTTCCTTCCCCAGATCTGCATGTGTCTGTGCCACCTGGAGAAAGGTAGAAGCACTTTGCTTGGCTTTGGGTGAGGAGGCTGCACTCTCCCACTAGAGGTCGTCCCCAGGGGGTTGTAATAGCGCATACTGTGATCTAGAACGAGGAGAGAGAGGGAAATGCTAGTATTGTTGCCATTTTCAGGCGGAGAAAGGACTTACTGGTAGAGACAGGGCCATAACCCTTCCTGTGTGACCCTTCCTGATTCCTTCCCTAATTCATTCCGCTACCTCTGTGTCTGCTGTAAAGTCATAGAGAAATGTAAAGCAATAGTTCATATCTTTTATCTTTTATATGTAATTTCATTAGCAGTATCCTTTATTAGCACAGTAGTCCTTTAGTTAGTATTCAAGATTCAAAGTGTGTGCTTTGGATAAAATGCAAAACTCGGATGTGCATTTGATCCAATCCAGAGTCAAAAATCAAATAACAGCAATGAGTTAAATCGCTTCAAATACTTAATGCGATCTGGTGCTAAGTCCAGCTGAAACAAAATTTAATTTACAACAAAGAGAGTTTCCGAATTGTGGCATTTCCACTCTTTATGAAAAGATCTAATTTAGTTATTTAAGGGCTAATTATCAAGAGGATTATCAAGGCTTTTGCTTCTCATCCTTTTCTCAAAGGCTGGCAAGTTTTGTAGCATTTCACTGTTAGCGGGAGAGGGAGCGGGCATGAGGAAGAGGCCACAGGGATTGGTTACTTGGCTGCCCCCAAAATAGGGCATACAAGGATTGGCCACCCCTGCAGAAGAGGATTAAATTATTGACTCATCGAGAGTTTTCCACATTTTTTTTTGTATGTTTCACATACACCTGATTTTATTCCTCTCACTCATATGGAATAATTAAGATGTCTTTGCAACCGTTATAATTTTAAAATATTCTGAGGTCATGTATACTGTTTTTAATGCCTTTGTCTTGTTATTTTATTGGCTCACCTTATTCTGTATCTGTTTCCCCCCCAGATTTATCTTGTGTGAGTTGTATGCCTTATCTCCTAGAACTTAATGCTTCTCAAAATAATTTGACTACATTCTTCAATTTCAAGCCACCCAAAAACCTCAAGGTAGACTTTATGAATACATTAATTACACATGTTGAGGGGTTTGCAAAAGTGCATTAAATAAGCAAAATACCACTCAAATAGAGAATTCAGAGAGAATAAGATACAGAGGTAAGTAATGTAAGTTTCTGAAATGAAATAAAAAAGGCGACCTTGTGTATCCTTTATTTTGGAAAACGGATATGGTCTGTCAATGGATAGGCTTTCAGCAAGCTTTGTTCAAACCTGGTGTTCAAACCAACGAACTTTCCTCTGGTCTCCTTTTTCCCTCATTTGAATAGTAGTTATTATTGCACTTTTTTGTTGTTATAGCAGAACAATTTTTAAAAAATATTACTTGGAACATTTTATTTAAAGAAATGCATTTTATTGTATATATTTGAGATGTACAGCATGATGTTATGGGACATATAGCAGAATAATTTTTCTGAAAAATTTTATATCCGAATAATCTGTAAAAATGTCCTAGGCTCAAACTTTGCCCTTTTATTTATCCAACTTTACTTTTTAAGAAAATAATGCTTTCAGATCTCCGTTCTTGCTTCTCTGCACTTGCTTTTGCATTTCTGAAACAGAAATAAAGTACCTGTGAACAGCGGTGGATGGAATAGTTTGCTATGCCCTAGAGCAGTGAGTCTGTTGCTTAAATGCATGCCCAAATCACCTGTGGTTCTTGTGAAAAGGGAATTCTGACCCGTTGGGTCTGGGGTGGGGCCTGAGCCTGTGATTACTAAACACCTTCGTGGTGATGTCATGCCACTGATCCATGGGTCATACTTAAGTAGCAAGGTCAGAGAGAAGTGGTTCCTACATTTTTCTGCGCTTTGGAATGCCCTGGGAGAGTTTTCAGACCTACTGATGCCCAAATTCCACTGCAAGAGATTCTGATTTAAGTGGTCCAAGGTAAGGTGTGGGCTTTGGACATTTTATTTTTGGAGATAGGTTGGAGTGCAGTGGCGCAGTCTTGTCTCACCACACCTTCAGCCTCCTGGGCTCAAGTGATCCTGTCGCCCAGGCTGGAGTGCAGTGGCACAATCTTGTCTCAGTCTCACCGCAACCTCGGACTCCTGGGCTCAAGTGGTCCTCTCACCTCAGCCTGAGTAGGTGGGACTACAGACACGTGCCAAAACACCCGGCTAATTTTTTTTCGTATTTTTTGTAGAGATGGGGTTTCACCATGTAGCCCAGGCTGGTCTTGAACTCCTGGACTCAAATGATCCACCTGCCTCAGCCTCCCAAAGTGCTAGGATTACAGGTGTGAGCCATCACGCCTGGCCTGGACTTTTAAAGAGACCATCAGGTGACTCTAATGTGCTGACAAATCTGGAAATGATCACCCTGGGTTTTGTGATTAGTGTTGTTATATTGGACTCAAATATTTAATTAAAGTTATTTTAAGGAATGGACATCAACTATTACCTTTTATTATCTATTAGTTTTATTTTATTTACAAACCAAATTAACTTAAATCCAAAATATTCTATGGAGAGTTGCACAAATAGGAAAATCCATTTGAAATCAAGAAACAGACATTCCCTTATACTGATGAGAGACCTTAATTTTCAATTGTTCTTCTATTTTATATCATTCCGTTATCAATAGCACACTTTTTCCCTTTGAAATTGTAGTTTTTGCCAGGGTGACATTCCTTTGTGCAGGAAGCCGCACTAGGTGCCTGTCTGTACTCAGTGTGGGGCCGCAGGGTTTTGAGGTTATCAGGAATTGAATTTGCAGAGCTGATTTGCTCCTCCTTTTGCTGTTCCAGTCGCCTTGCCTGAAGCCACAGGGCAGTCATTCATGGTAACAGCATGATCCCTACCCCAGGAAAAACTTTGGAGTTTCTGCCTTTCATACCCCTTCCTTGCACTCTCCCAGAAAGACCCCACAAACGAACAAAAACAAATCATAGACCCCATCTTTAAGGTTCTGAGCTCCTGGAGAATTACGAGCAAATATATTGGTCATTTTAGAGAAGTGTGTACCAAGTGCCAGGCTATACCCTGAGGTGCTGCGAGCCACTGTGAGCTCTGTGTAGACCTGGGAAGGAATGATGGTGGCTTCCTGGTGTTTGTCTTCTTTTCTTTTCTTTTTTTGTTTTTTTTTTTTGAGATGGAGTCTCACTCTTGTTGCCCAGGCTGGAGTGCAATGGCGAGATCTTGGCTCACTGCAACCTCCACCTCCCAGGTTCAAGCAATTCTTCTACCTCAGCCTCCTGAGTAGCTGGGATTATAGGCACGAACCACCACACCTGGCTAATTTTGTATTTTTAGTAGAGATGGGGTTTCACCATGTTGACGAGGCTGGTCTCAAATTCCTGACCTCAGGTGATCTGCCCGCCTTGGCCTCCCAAAGTGCTGGGATTACAGGTGTGAGCTGTTGCGCCCAGCCTCAGGTGTTTTCAATGTATTATTTAATCCCGCCAATAAAGCTGTGGGGCAGCTGATACTGTCCTGATACTGAAGCATGAAAGGTTAAGTAACTAACTTCACCTTTGCTGGGAGGTAGCGGAACTGGGATTGAACCCGCCGTCTGAGACCTCACAGCCCACTTCTTTCCAGTAAGTCAGGCTCGTGTACTATCCCCCACCCTCTTGAGAAGCTCCACTTCCTTTTCATTTAATATCTATGAACCTGGTACCACCAACCAGAGAGAACATGCATTTGCTAGAGTGGGGACTTGTACGTACACTCTTTTTGTATTTATTAGAATGCTTTTGCTCTTACTAGGTGAAAAATGTTAATTTGACTTGATGGCTACTTTTTCCAAGCTCTAGGTTCCAATGGGAGTCCAAACAGTGGCACAAACCCCTTTAAGGTCTTTCAAGAAAACTGACTGGGCGCAGTGGCTCAGGCCTGTAATCCCAGCACTTTGGGAGGCTGACACTTGAGGTCAGGGGTTCGAGACCAGCCATGGTCAACATGGTGAAACCCCGCCTCTACTAAAAATACAAAATTTAGCCTGGCGTGGTGGTGGGAGCCTATAGTCCCAGCTACTTAGGAGGCTGAGGCAGGAGAATCGCTTGAACTGGGGGGCTCAGGTTGCAGTGGGCCAAGACTGAGCCACTGCACTCCAGCCTGGGCGACAGAGTGAGACTCCATCTAAAAAAAAAAAGAAAAGCAAAAGAAATCTAATACCATAGCTACATAGAGAGCATAGTATTAGCTCCCCTGCCTGAAGTGTAGTTACATAGATGTCATGCTATGGCACCAGAAGCACCAGAATGAAAGGTGTTCATGAAAACGTGTCAATGATAAGTAAGCCCTATATGATAAGTTTATTCCTAGTTTATTATTATTCTATAGAAGAAAAAAATGAACGTTAAACTCCATTTACATCATGCCAAACTGACTTATTTCATAGTATGCATTTTACCTAGCTCCCATTTGCATATGCATACATTTGGTGTTCTGATTTTTTTAGTAACACTTTTATTTGTACATTTGTTTCTTCATATGGTCTGCTCACTTGTATTTTACTAAGTAGTCCTGTTGCTTGCTATATTGCAATTCACTTCATCAGTTTTCTATGCCATTTGAGTTGTATCTAAATTAGTTTTTAGTATTTACTATATAAAGTTTTTAGTATTTAAAGGATTTAGTATTTAATGTGTTGCTAAAATAATCTCCATAAATTTGGGGGGTGAAATCACTATTTTAAAGGACATGGAAAAATAAGAATAGCACTTATTATGTAATTGATTGATAGTTTTCCTGAAAATGATTATCATGTACCCAGCATATTATGAATGCAGTGTTTCTAAAACTTGAGTTTTTCTTTCCTTAAAAAAACTTTTTTGTTTATCTTTTGCCAGTAGGTGAATAATTTAAGTTATTTAATATTGTTTTTTAGTCTTACATGTTTGACTAGAAACAACAGATGTTGCTGAAAATGCTTTCCTACAGTAGTCAACTTTGAGAAAGAATGTAAAGTTGAAGAGGCATTGCCTGGAGATGAATAAGAAAGACTAGGCCAGGCATGGTGGCTCACACCTATAATCCCAACAATTTGGGAGGCCGAGACGGGTGGACCAGGAGGTGGGTCAGGAGATCGAGGCCATCCTGGCTAATACAGTGAAACCCCGTCTCTACTAAAAATACAAAAAAAAAAAAAATTAGCCGGGTGCGGTGGCACACGCCTACAGTCCCAGCTATTTGGAAGGCTGAGGCAGGAGAATTGCTTGAACCCGGGAGGCGGAGGTTGCAGTGAGCTGAGATCGCACCACAGCACTCCAGCTTGAGCAACAGAGTGAGACTCCACCTCAAAAAAAAAAAAAAATTGAATATTTTGGCATTTAGAGAGTATCATGGGACAATATATGGAAATAGGAATAGAAAAGGTAAAGGAACAGGAAAGAAGATATGCACAGAAATGAAGTGAATACAGTTTACTGGGCAGTAGAGAAAATAAAATGGTTGTAGGTAAGGATGAAATTGAGGTAAATCCTGCAGGAAGACCAAGGACATTTAAAATAAATGCTAAAAGTGGAGAGCATGGCTGCAGGAATTGAAAGCGTTTAGGTTATTGGGAGGTTCCTGTGCACAGTAAGGAAGAGGCCTTCTTACTATTCTCAAGGTGGACAGAAAGTATCCCAGTCAGAAAATGATTAAATGGCTGGGCGCGGTGGCTCACGCCTGCAATCTCAGCACTTTGGGAGGCTGAGGTGGGTGAATCATGAAGTTAGGAGATTGAGACCATCCTGGCTAACATGGTGAAACCCCATCTCTACTAAAAATACAAACAAACTAGCTGGGTGTGGTGGTGGGCACCTGTAATCCCAGCTACTCAGGAGGCTGAGGCAGGAAAATCGCTTGAACCCAGGAGGCAGAGGTTGCAGTGAGTTAAGATCATACCACTGCACTTTAGCCTGGGCAACACAGCAACACTCCATTTCAAAAAAAAAAAAAAAAAAAGATTAAAGACAGATGACTCCTTTAGCCTTAGTGTACTTTCAGTAATGAATTCTAACTTTACATTCGGAAATACCTTCTTCTTGTGCAGTTAATTGTGGTAAATATGAAAAATAAAATATTAATGTAACATTTTGTTCTCTTTTTCTTGCCAGAAGGCGGACTTTTCCCACAACCACATTTCTGAAATTTGTGATCTGTCGGCGTATCATGCTCTCACTAAACTAATTTTGGATGGTATCCTTTGAATAAGTAAAGGGGAAAATTTTAAAAACAATATAAAAATTAAAGGCTACATATTCAAGAATTGTACTAGATTACATGGACTAGTACCAGATAAGCAATTTAATAGAGATGTGATTCATTTAAATGACTAGGAATTGATATTCACAAAATGAGGATAAATATTTTATTTACCAAGAAATGAAACTGTGAGTCAAAGCTTGCCAAGAGTATCTTACCCCTGAAAAGCTAAGTAAGATAGTCATCCTTCTGATAAGTGTAGGCTTATTCTTATTCTAGAACCAGAGAAGAAGTTCTGTTGTAATTAACTCCTTTATCAGTTGGGTGTGTTGGCTCACACCTGTAATCCTAGCACTTTGAGAGGCCAAGGCAGCTGGATCACCTGAGGTCAGGAGTTCAAGACCAGCCTGGCCAACATGGCGGAAACCCTGCCTCTACTAAAAATACAAAAATTAGCCAGGTGTGGTGGGGCACACCTGTAATCCCAGCTACTTGGCAGGCTGAGGCACAAGAATTGCTTGAACCCAGGAGGCAGAGGTTGTAGTGAGCCAAGATTGTGCCACTGTACTCCAGCCTGGGTAACAGAGTGAGACTACATCTCAAAAGAAAAAAAAAAAATTAACTCCTTTCTTCAAATTTACTGAAACTTGTGTCCTATTTTATATAAATTCAGTATTTGAAAATCTAGATATGGTCATAAGGAAAATTAGTGATTATTTATTTTACAATGAGTTCATGCTAAGTTCTCTTTAAATAGTAAGCTTGTCTAATGTATTTTAAATATGCTTTCATTCTTTTTTTAAAAAAAGAACTTTTGATATGATTTGAACATACCTATTTCATGAGCCAGGCTCCCATGCAAGCAGAGCACCTACTTTAAAGACAGCGAGCTCCAACTTCTAGAGCCTAAGGGGCTAATTGGAGATCCTGAGTTTAATGAGCTTGAGTCTCTTCTTCACACCAGAGACTGATGTTTTCTTGGTGGCAGGGGAGCCCGTAACTTCTCTTTCTCAGTAAGTATGTTTCTATTCACCTGAGGATTTTTGGGGACAGAATGGAGAATGAATTGATTGCCTTGGGTGCCTCATTCAGGGATATGACAGCAGCTAGTACATACTACATTTGTGATAAGGCTGAGATGAGGGACAACAGAGGGTACATCTTCTTGAAGACGTATCTTGTAAAAGAAAAAATCCTTTATTCATATATGATGGAAAGCTTGGAACACAGCACCACTCTCTTTAGAACCTGTGTGTGAAAATGAGCAATTAGTGGACATTTAGATGATGCTTAAATGAGCAAGTTTTTCTGATTATAGTCTAACAGAGAAATCAGAAAGTGACCAAAATAACACGTTTTGTTGACAAACTAAAAGCATACACATTAGCAGCGTATCTCTGTAGAACCTTCACTTCATGCTTGACTATCATATATTTTGAGTTTGCAAAGAGATAACCGGACAGTCCAGAAGCTATCTGGCTCAGACATCCATTTATCTCAGGCTGTGTAGAGTACTTCACAGGAAGGTCCACGCAGCAGCATCACCTGGAACTTCATAGAAATGCAGGTTCTTGGGCTCCATTGCAGACCTAAGAAATCAGAATTTGCATTTTAATAAGACCCCCCCACCCAAAGCAATTTGAGCGCACATTAAAGCTTAAGAAACACTGGGGTTGGTCTAGGCCGGGAGTGGTGGCTCACACCTGTAATCCCAGCACTTGGGGAGGCCAAAGTGGGCGAATCATGAGATCAAGAGATAGAGACCATCCTGGCCAACATGGTGAAACCTTGTCTCTATTAAAAATACAAAAATTAGCTGGGCGTGGTGGCACGTGCCTGTAGTCCCCAGCTACTTGGGAGGCTGAGGCGAGAGAATCGCTTGAACCTGGGAGGTAGAGGTTGCAGTGAGCTGAGATTGTACCACTGTACTCCAGCCTGGCGACAGAACAAGGCTCCATCTCAAAACAAAAACAAACAAACAAAAACACTGGTTGGTCTAGAAGTCAGCAGCCCCTAAATTCTTGCTAGCCAGAAGAATTCAGCAATTAGGGTACCTGGAATGCTGATGGTGACATGACAGTCTGGAGTTTGTTATGGAGATCTCTTGTTCCCCCAGAAAACATTCCATGTTTTGACATGGAATTGCCAAAGAAAACAACTCCGCAGTATTTTGGACTCAAAACACAGTTGAAAACATTTCTATCATGAGAGTCTTAATTTCTATATACATTTAGCTTTCCGTGTAAAAACTAAAGTATCATGACTTTGTAAATGTCAGATATCATGAAAAAAGGAATCAGGGTTTTTTTTTTCCTTGACATTAGATGTAGCAATTGAGTCTTATCACTAAAGTATAAAAAGCTGTAATTATTACATCAAAACCAATAGAAGTTCAGAACATGGGTATATAATTAGAGTGTAACGTGGCACCATTTCTTGCCTGTGTTTTAAAAAATGCAAAAACAAACTATCATTCATCAACTGTTAATGAAATAAACTTCTTAGATCTTTTGAAAAGATAGTAGGCTAGTTTTGAAACAGCATGAAATATACTTCTTTCTCTCCGGTTCTGTGTAAGCATATCATATTGTGCATGATACAGGTGGTGAAGTTTCACAAGCTTTTCTGGACAGCAGAAAGCAAAAATGTATCTAGATGATAAATTAAGGTCTTGAGAGGAAAAATCACTAGATTAGACTGTTTTTGAAAATATTAAAAGTTTGATTAAAAAGAGAATTTTGAAACAACTTTTATGTCAGTACAGTTGAAAACTTGGATGAAATACAAAAATTCCTAGGAAAATATTACACATCTAGCTTGGAAATAGAAACCCTGGGTAGTCCTATAACTATAAAAGTAATTTATTATAAATTAAAATAAGCTAAATTAAAAAATTAAAAATCTTCTACCAAAAAAGCCTAGACCCAAAATTTTCAAAACAGACCTTCCAATAGTGAACAAATTCTTTCAAACACTAAAAATAGAAGGCATATTCACAATTCATTTTAATGAGGTTACTTTGATATCTAAGCCAGCCAAGGAGCAATAAGAGAAAGGAAAATGACAGGCTTGTCTCACCCATGATATATCTGTAAAAGTCCTAAACAAAATATTAGCAACAGAATCTGACAGTGTATTAAAAAGACTATGTATTACCACCAAATTGGGTTTTTCTCAGGAGTGTATGGAGAGTTTAATATTAGAAAATCTATAAACATAATTAACTATGTTAATAGATTAAGGGAAATAAACCTTATGATCCAGAGATATAGAGACTCAACAGACAATTTAATAAAATCCAGCTCTCATTCACAATAAAAACTCTCAGTGAACTAGTAATAGGGAATTTCCACAAATTCATAGAGGATGTCTACAAAAATCTTTGAAATACACTTTATCCTAACTGGGGACATGTTCTAAGCTTTCTCCTTTAAAATGGGAACAAGTTAGGATGTCTGCCATTGCCACTTCAACCCATCATTATTTTGGAGGTCTTAGCCAACACCATAAAACAAGAGAAAGAAATTAAAGGTGTAAAGGTTAGTAAGGAGAACATAAAAGTCATTCTTTGCAAATGACATGTTTATCTATAGAGAATATTAAAAATGTGCAATAAGCTACTAGAAATAATAGAGTTTTGAGGCTTCAACAACATGACTAGATATGACTTCAATAAACAGAAATCAGTTGCATTTCTGTATGCCAGAAACAAGCAATTAGAAAACAACTTTTAAAAGAAACCCATTTATAAAAACAACAAAAACAAATCTTATTAAAGATGAATAAGACTTGTGGGGGTAGGGGGACTAACAAAACTCTATTTAAGGGTGTTGAAGGCCTAACTAAAGAGAAATATATTGCATGTCCCTGGATAACAAGATGGGCAAAATAAAAGATGAGAAAAAGAATTTTATGGAAAATAAATCAGAGAAGGCAAATAAACATAAGAAGAGATATCAACCTCATTTGTATTCAGATAAATGCAACTAAAGACCATATGATATGTGCTCTTAATGGATATTAATGGATATTGTATTATATCCATTCAATTGACAAAACTTAAGAAATCAAAACATACCAAGTGTTGGAGAACTTGTAGATCCAGAAGATCTTTTTACCTTGTTTGTGGGTATGAAATTAGTTCAACCACCATAGGAAACAATTTTATATTGTCTTATAAAGTTGAGCATCCAAGTTCACTATGACCTAGTACTTTTACTCCTACACGTGGAAAGTTTAGCATATGTGTACCTGGAGCATTGTATAAGAATGTTCATAGCAGTATTGCTTGTACTAGTAAAAAATTGAAACAGCCCAAACACACATTCATAAGAGAAAGCATGAGTTATGGTATAGTCACACAACAGCATATCATACAGTATGAGAAAATGAATGAAATATATCTACCTGCATGTAAATAAAATTTAGGCTTAAAACTAAGGGAGGAAGGTAAGAGGAAAGAGACAACTGAGCATAGTTACTATCTCTGGGAAGGAGACACAGGGATTTGACAGGAGAGGTATGCAGAGGTAGGTTCAAGTTGTTAATTTTCTACTGATCGGGCTGAGGGGCACTAGTTTCAAGCATGCTCATATTTTTAAAATAAAATCAGTCAAGCATAGGTCAATGGTGAATCAAGTATTAAACTTAACTCAGCTCTATGTAAAAATTTAAAAACCCGAAAATTCTAAATTAATTTCTTTGAAAATAATTCTTTAAAATAAAAACAAATCAGTTGAGCTAGTTATACCGACAGTGTAATTGTAGTAGATTATATCAATATTTCAGAATGAATCGGTAACTATAAGATACCAATTTTTCATCTTACACTATTTTGTCTTTCCATATGTGGATAATTGATGATTAATTGATAATCATCCTAAATTGCAATACAATAAGCTTTGCCAAGGTTAAGTAAGTATATTTGTTCTTAAGAAAGGGTACAGTTTATTCTTTACCTATAAACATTGGCTAGTTGTTTATTAGAATTTATCATGATAGAATAATGGAATTTAAAAATTCATAGAAATTTAATTCCAGACAGAAATTTAGAGATCAGCTAGTGCTAATCACTATTTTATTTTATGGAAGAGGAGCCTGGGACTCCAGAAGGGTCAACAACTTGCTAAATGGTTGAACTGAGACTTCTGAATTCCATTGTTTTTCCCATGTTGCAATTCATTGAGTAATTACAACTTTTGTCACAGAGGCATTTAAACTATGCATGTTTCATTTCTTGGAGAGATTCTCTCCCACAGTGAAGAGCATTTTTCACTGGTAAGGTGATATAGATCTTTCAGGATTGGTTTTGATTAAAGCCATCATTGCAGCTCTCTCCACTAAGAAGACTGTGATGGATTTCCTACTATTTCTCAGTAACTGTTTTCTATACACCTGAACCATATTTTATGATTGTAGACAAATGAATAAGAGCAAATACTGAACTAGTGAATAATTCATGTCAAGCATTGTGAACTACTGACAGCATCGTCAAAATGTAAAAATATATTGTTGGGTTTTTCCCCAGTTGTAAAGTTATGCTTAAGTGCCACAGGATTCTTTCATTCAGTTTCCCCAAGGATCTGCAATTTCACTTTAAAAGATTTATTCACAGAATCATAAAAGTTTAGAGCTGGAATGTGTTATGATGATTTTGAGTTCTTCTGAGTTTCTTTCTCCCGATAGCAGTCTTTTAAAATTAAAATATACCTAAGAGGATTAACCCAGTAAGCTAACTCATTGTAATGTGTAGTGATTTATCAGATTATGTTTCTTTTTATCAGGAAGTCCCAAGACCTATGAAAGAACACGAATAACGTTAGGAGGAAGGGCAAGTAACATTTTCTGAAGGTTCTTAAGAGAACGAGAGTTTGGGGAGATAAAGATATTGAAGACCAACTATGAACTCAAAGCTCTCTATGGCCCAGGCCTGCATATTGACTGTTGGCAGTGCCCCCAGGCACACATGAGGTGACTGTGGGAGCAAGTAGAGGAAAAAGCTGCTGTGTCACTATAGAAAGTTCTCTATACTCAGAAGCCTGATTAATTTAGAGTGCTGAAGTTCCCTGATATTTAAAGGAGAGTGAAAAGCTGAGAAATAGGAGGAAATAATTTTTCTGGAATGAGCATATTTCTCAACAGAGATATTCAGGCAACTCCTGCTCCTTTGCCCCAGTGCTGTTAGTGACTGCAATGGTACCTGCAGAAACCATGGCTGTGATTGCAGTGAGCGTCTGAATTCCTCCTCCTCTCTGTCCTTGCAGTGCTAATTTCAGAACACATGACTAGCTGTGGGAGTCCAAGCCAGAGAGTAAGTTGGATGTACCAAGGGAACTGTGGTTAGCCTCTAATGTCTTAGAAAATTACTGTAGACATAATAAACAAGCTTTCCTTTTTGATTCCTGATATCTCTTGATAATTTCAGGATTCCTGTTTTCTAGTTTTCTGATCCTTGCCTGCTTCCCATGAGAAGACTTCCTGAGGCAGATACCCACAAGCACTGGTTTTATTCTGCCGTGATTCAGAGTATCTTCACCTTGGTTGGGGTAGAGCTACCAGGACACTCTAGTGCTCCTAAAATAGGACTTAAACGTGATTCCTGTCTTTGCTAAACTGAGACAGATGGCCATTCGAAGTTTTCCTTGCATAGTTTTTGTTGCCAAAGATTGCCCGCTCCAAGGGTATTTTATTTCATCCATACCTGAGTGAGATAGTTTGATCTCCTATTTCTCATGTTTCATATTCATATTTTGTTACAATCTGTATCTACAAAGATCTGGTCTTTGTTCTAGTTTCAGAACAATTATTTAAGCAGCCCAAAGAAAATAGAACCAGAAAGGATAGTATTTGCGAGCACACACATCTGTTTGAAGGGCTATTCTGGCAGGAAGCTTTATGGAAACAGATTTGAAAACGCATATTGACCACAAACAGAGCTGTACTTCAATCCAAGGATTGAAACTGAAACCATTGAGGAAAACCCAAGAATTTCTGGTACATTTTACATTTTTGTCTAGTTTCCTTATTTACCTCTTTCTCTGGCCTAAGTATTTTCAGGCTTAATCCTAACCTCGAATTTTTCATTTCTGTGCTATTGGCCAAGAGATAGAGGACGTGCTTCCTTGGCCTCATGTAATGTAATTTGGTAATGATATCAATGCCTTTTAATTGTGAGATGATTTATGGTTTGCTGCTCATTCACACCCATTTTCTAATTTTTTTCCCATGGCCTAACTTTTGGCCTTAATGGCCACCTGATACTATCCCCACTTTAAATGAAAAATCTACTAAGTAGTAGAGTTGGGATAATTACAAATAATTATGGAGGCATAATGTTTTTGTAATATTTATGACTTCTTCCTTCTTTTTTTAAAAAATTCTTTGTTTCTCTGATTAATGGAAGGAGATAGCTGGAGATTAGAAGATGACCAGGAGAGGCTTTGAGGAAGAAATGGTTTGTCTAGAATATATACTAAGAAATGGAATGGCTGTGACATATTTACAGTTATGATAGACATTGCAAAATTGCCTCTAAAGTGGCTATATCATAATGAACTCTCTCAGTAGTATAAAAGTATATGTTACTCAAAACCTTTTACTTTAAAATGTTTGCCAAGCTGATGGGTAAGGAATGGCAGCTTATCTTAATTTGCATTCTCGTGACTACAGGTGAGACAGAATGTCTTTTCATATGTTTATTAGCCACTTGGATTCACTCTTTTGGAAATTGCCTGGGCATATTCGTTGTCCATTTTTTATTGGGTTGTTTCTTTTCTATTGATTTATTGTCATTTTTAATGTATTCTAGGTAGAATCTTTTGTCTGCTAATATATGTTGTGAACATGTTCTCGTAGCCTATCATTTTCACTTATTTATGTATTTAAAAAGTAATAGAAGATAAATAGTAAGAGAATGAGTGTTATATGTCAAAAAGAAATACTTAAGATATTGATTTAATGTGAATGTTTAAAAAAAAAAGAAAAAAGTGGGATTTGGAGTTGTCTTGACGAATGGATGTGGTTTAGAAAGAAGTAGGAAAAAGTTCTTGGTACATTCCAGAACTATTGAGAAATTGACCTGGCAGGAATAGGGTATTCTCATTGGATGATAATGTAGATGGAACTGGATAAACAGGTTTTGCTTATAGTAAAGGGCCTTAGATAGAAGAGTGAGGAATTTGGAATTCGATGAGAATTTTTAAATTGAAACATGATATTCAATCAATATTTTAAAAAATTAATCAGCCTACAGTGTATAGAGTGACTTTAGGGCAGAAAGTAATGGATATTCATGTAACTGTTGATATTAACGGTGAGTTAAGTTGGCAGACGAGTGAACAAAAAGGAAAGAAATCATTAAAGAGATATTTTAAGGCAAAAACATGGCAGGTCTTGGTGATTGGATGCCTCGCAGATTATGAGTGGCTGAGAAATGGAGATGTCATGAGTTACTTGAGAGGAAAAACTGAGCTTTGATGGGGAAATGACATTAAATCCTGGAAACTGGTCAAAGAGTTTGAGAACAGAGAGAGCTGAACAGAATTAATGACTTTGAGATTGTAGTGTTAGGTGACTACAAGATGGAACACAGAAGATAAGCTAAAATTTTCACAATAAATGGAACTTAACAGATGAAGAAAGTAAGGCAGAGTTTAAGCCTCATTGATTTTACAAGGAGAATGGAGGTCAATGTAGACAGAAAGAAAGGGCTGTTCCTTTCTATAACAGGGTATTGGTCTTTGGACCACCCATTTGCTACAGATGACATCTCCCAGGCTCTTAGCCCAGTTATGAGGATAATAATGATTGGTGCATGTTGCCCCTGCAGGGCGATCTGGTAGTCAGAAGTTCTGCCTGTGGGAACACACATGAGTTTCTCATGGGGACTTAATTGATCAAGGGAAAGCACAGTGCCAACGAGGCAGCTATGAGCCACGGTGATTTTTCTTTCCATACCGATTAAATGAGTCAAATACAACCCAGCACACTCAAAAGCTATGCCTTTTTAATTTTGAGATGGAGTCTCGCTCTGTCGCCCAGGCTGGAGTGCAATGGCACGATCTCGGCTCACTGCAAACTTCGCCTCCCAGGTTCACACCAGTCTCCTGCCTCGTCCTCCCGAGTAGCTGGGACTACAGGCATCCACCACCACGCCCAGCTAAATTTTGTATTTTTAGTAGAGATGGGGTTTCACCATGTTAGCCAGGATGGTCTCGATCTGCTGACCTCGTGATTTGCCCACCTTGGCCTCCCAAAGTGCTGGGATTACAGGCATGAGCCACCACACCCGGCTGCTATGCCTTTTAAAAATAAAAATTGTATAAAATATGACATGTTCTGTATGGAAAAATGTACTTCAGGATTAATAATCATCCTATATTGGGCATATAATCATTCTTTATTTAAGCTGCGGGCTGCTTTGTCTACTGATGATTTAACACTGATTCTTTTTTTCTTCCAAATGCTTTTAATAACATTTTCCTTAAACGTAGTCATGGTATATAGGCAATGAGATAGAAGAAATCAGTGGACTAGAGAAGTGCAACAATCTAATTCACCTTAGTTTGGCCAACAACAAGATCATGACAATTAATGGCTTAAACAAGTTACCAATCAAAATACTTAGTCTGGTGAGTCTAACAAAATGTCCTTCTTTATAGAAGTAGTAGTTCATATTTTTAGTAACTGCATGAATTATGACTACTTAGGATTCAAATATATAAAGAGCAAATTCCTTCATGAAATGTTATTGTCTTCAGTTTTGTTTACTCCTTTCTTTACCATTTGCATGTGTGTGTGCGTGTGTGGTTGTGAGAGAGAGAAAGAGAGACAGAAAGCAATATTTCATGCTAAAGTAAAATGATTTGCTAATTTGTTATCCAAATTCAATATTTTAAATGATTGACTTTTTTATACTAGGGAAGAAAGGTATACTTTTAGCATGTATTTACAAATATTTTTTATAGTATCTTATTGGTGAAAATAACATTTAAGGATACTTAAGCATAGTATTTATTGCTGTTAACACTTTAACTGCTTTCAAATGAACCACAAGATGTTTTCTGGGCACAGAATTTTGACAGTCCTTTTATTTTAACATGTGTGTGTTAGTCTTCCACTCTAGAAAATAAAAAAGAGTGCTAAGAATAAATGAACAATTCCAATCAGAAAGTTTAAATGGGGTTATTTTTTCCCACAGAGGGCATTCTTTTGAAGCTGTGTGACCTGCTGTGTGACTATGACTCAATTTTCAGAAATTCAGCAGGATTCTAATAGTCCCAAAGATATGCACAATATTTTTGAAATAACAGTATAGCTCCCTAACTTGGGGGTCTACAGTATTGTCTGTAAAATATCCAGGATTCTTTCTTCTCCTTCCTCCTACCTCTTACCCCCTTGGGTGGCTTTGTTGTTCTTCATTACATCTATCATGGGGTGGGCAGGTGGGATTTCAAGCCATGAGGCTTGTAGCTTGTAAATTTCTTACGAGAACTATCCCACAGAGGGTTGTTGAAACTGTTGCTTGAAATGACATCTTGGGGCCGGGCGCGGTGGCTCAAGCCTGTAATCCCAGCACTTTGGGAGGCCGAGGCGGGTGGATCACAAGGTCAGGAGATCGAGACCACAGTGAAACCCCGTCTCTACTAAAAATACAAAAAATTAGCCGGGCGCGGTGGTGGGCGCCTGTAGTCCCAGCTACTCAGGAGGCTGAGGCAGGAGAATGGCGTGAACCCAGGAGGCGGAGCTTGCAGTGAGCCGAGATCGCAGTCACTGCACTCCAGCCTGGGCAACAGCGTGAGACTCCGTCTCAAAAAAAAAAAAAAAAAAAAAAAAAAAGAAATGACATCTTGGGCCATGCACTACAATTCATGCCTGTAATCTCAAAACTTTGGGAGGCTGAGGTGGGAGGATCACTTGAGTCCGGGAGTTTGAGACCAGCCTGGATAACATAGCCAGACCCTGTCTCTACAAAAAATAAAAAATTCGCTGGGCATGGTGGCGCAAGTCTGTAGTTCCAGCTACTTAGGAGGCTGAGGTGGGAGAATCACTTGAGCCCAGGAGGTCAAGGCTGCAGTGAGTCATGATCATGTCGCTGTACTGCAGCCTGGGCAACAGAGTGAGACCCTGCCTCAGAAAACAAAACAAAACAAAAAAAAGAAATGACATCTTGGATTATCTGCTGATTTTTGACATATGCAATACACTATTTCTGTCTTATTTAACCATAGATCACTGAAGATTGGCTATGTGTTAATTTTTTTTTCCTTTAGCTTAGAGCTCGAAGTGCTTTCTTAAAACTCTTCCAGGCTGGGCGTGGTGGCTTATGCCTGTAATCCTAGCACTTTGGGAGGCCAAGGCAGGTGGATCACGAGGTTAGGAGTTCAAGACCAGCCTGGCCAAGATGGTGAAACTCCATCTCTACTAAAAATACAAAAATTAGCTAGGCGCGGTGGCGGGTGCCTATCATCCCAGCTACTCGGTAGGCTGAGGCAGGAGAATTGCTTAAACTCAGGAGGCAGAGGTTGCAATGAGTCGAGATTGTGCCACTGTACTCCAGTCTGGGTGACAGAGAGAGCCTCTGTCTCAAAAACAAAACAAAACAAAACAAACAACAACAAAAACCACAAACCAAACCTCTTCCATTCCTGCAGTGAGTTAGGTCAGGATAAAGTACTGGCATCCCAGTACTGAGGATGAACCTGAGGGTTTAATAATTTTCCTGATCTTTCATGTTTTCTGCCCATGAAGGCATGGAAGCCAAACATAAATGAAAACGAATTTGATAAATTAGATTGAAAATGTTCAAGTTAGAAAAGAAAGTCACATTTTGAAATTATGACAGTCTGAAGGATTTTTTAGCAGCATGTATGCTTCATTTTGTGGTCTGTTGGAATCTTGTTCTTTTCTTTACGTATCTTCTCTGTATTGATGTTCCCATTCATTTAAAGTGGAGCATGGTAAATAGAAAAAGATATAGGGGTGTGCTTAAGGAAATGAGAATGAACTCATTATTAAGAATAATAATATGTAGCATTTTCATCCTAAGAGTGTGTTTCAATTACAAAAGAAATAATCCATGTTGACAGTTCTGTCTCAGGTAGCTTTTAGAAAAAGGATAGAATACTTCTATTTTCTTAGATTTGGTGGATTGTTCCCTATCTCTGCCCTCATCACCCAAGATCAACTAGAATGCATGGAATATACTATCATTCATTTTTCTTAATTTTTTGAGAATAGAAAGGTTTTCTTTTCCAAAGTTTAATAAAATCTGTAAAATTTGTTTCAATAGTTTTTAATGCTTTTATTTTTAATTCATGGAATCAGGAAACCAGCAGCTTTAGTTACTATTGAAAATAATTTACAATTTAGAGAAAGAAGAACAACTCACCATACAAATCAACTGTTAATTCTCGAATATGAACTTTTGTGATTAATATAAGTGGAAAATGTGGTTCACTAATGGGCTATTCTGTCACCCAGCTTCTTAGCAAGTAATAACAATGCATTCCAAATTCATTTTGTCACAGTAAACACTGCTTGTTTTTTCCTTCCAAAATTGGTTGGTTAAGAATGTTTCTAATTTCATTCATTCAAGAAAATGGCTTTATTCTAAAAGTCTTTTCCCAAATAATCATTATGAAACAAGCAGAAAGAAGTTTTTGTGCAGAAGCTGGATGTCCACTTTTAGGAGAGATGCATTGGTTTTTCAGCATTGGATAAAGAGTTTAACTAGAAAACTTTCAATTCAGAAATTCTGTGATTCTAAATTTTTTTCAGTTCTGGTTTCTTTTATGACTATAGGCTATCTAATTAAACTTTTCTATGCTCACTCTTCTCATGTCATCTACCACTTTGAAAGCCATTAGAGATACTGTGGGAAGAATTACAGTCTATCTACCACACCTAAAGGACTTCAAAGTTCTCTGGGAAGAAGTGTATTAAGAATTACAGTCTATCTACCACATCTAAAGCATTTCAGAGTTCTTTAGGAAGAAATATATTGTATATAAATTTGATATGTGGGGATATTTTGAATAGGCTATTGGGGTCTTACTGCAGTATGTTAAATTAATATGGATATGATGTTAAGTTTGGTGTAGTTTTTTTCTTTCCCTTTTCTATTATACTTTATATAACTTTTGAACTCTGGACAGAAGGAAATTTGACTGTACTTTGGCAAATGGATTATGGGTATTTTTTTCTATTTATTATGATATTTTTCAAATAAAAATAAAAAGAATACTATGATAAACCCTTGTGTGCTATCACTTAGCTTTGTAGATTATCAACATTCTATTGACATGGTTTTAAAGCCATAGAATTAAACTAATGAACACAAATCTTGCTCATTATTGAAATGAAATTTTTTTAAGAAAAATAGGATGAAAATGAGCTCTTGCTATCAAATGTACCAGGGAAAATACAGAGGGAAGAGAATTATTGTTATTGTCATTTGTTGTTATGGGTATATGGAGAATGGGGAAGAAGACAACATTTCAGTCTTAAATCTTTGTTTTATTCTCATTGGTGAGGAAGATGCTTTTGTGTGAATTATTGAAAAACTTGGTTTGGTTATCTACTGTTGCATTACAAGCTACCACAGTTTTAGTGACTTGGAAAAATAACCATTGTATTAACTAACAATTCTGCAATCTGAGCCAGGCTCAGCTGGGAGGTTCTTCCACTGGGCTTGCTGCATTACCTGGCATATTGGTTGGGGGCTTGGCTCAGTTGAGAGGCTGGGATGGCTAGGTTTTTCTATTTAGTGTCAGGATGTCTCCCCATGTGACATTTCCTTTTCCATATAACCTCTCCACAAGTTCTCTCCAACAGAGTAACTGCAGTTCTTATGTGGTAGCTCAGTACTTCTGACACACAAAAGCAGAAGCTGCCAGGCCTTCTTAAGTCTTAGGCTTGGAACTGGCATACTTCTACCATATTCTTTGGTGAAGCTAAGTCATAGGTCCAGCCTAGTTTAAGAGGAGGGGACCGCGGCCAGGTGCAGCGGCTCACACCTGTAATCCCAGCACTTTGGGAGGCCAAGGTGGGTGGATCACTTGAGGTCAGGAGTTTAAGACAAGCCTGGCCAACATGGTGAAACCCCATCTCTACCAAAAATACAAAAATAAGCCAGGCATGGTGGTGCGCACCTGTAGTCCCAGCTAGTCGGGAGGCTGAGGCAGGAGAATCACTTGAACCCTGGAGGCAGAGGTTGCAGTGAGCCGAGATCGTGCCACTGTACTCCAGCCTGGGCTACAAAGCCAGGCTCTTTCTCAAAAAAAAAAAAAAAAAAAAAAAAAAAAAAAGAATGGAGGGAACTGCACAAGGGCAGGAATAACTGGGGGCATGACTCATTGGAGAACACTAAGATAACAGACTACTAGCACCCTCACCACATGAGTGATTATATTTAGGGTGTTGCTGAAAACAAAATGTATGTGGGGATTATAATAGTCAAGTGAGTCAAGTGGCTTCTTATGATGATGATGAAATAATTACATTACATTTATATTTCTAATGATATATCTGGAGTTATGCTGTCATTACATTTTAGGTGTGCAGTGTTAAAAGCTTAAATTACCTGCCTTTTTCTTTCTTACTGATTTGAATACTCATCTTGCTTTAACCTTAATGAAAATATTATATTCTGAGTTTTCCAGCTGAAACACTGGAACTTCTTTCTGGGATATGTGTATGTGTTTAGAGTGGTGAATGATGGAAATGGGATGGAGGGAAGGACAAGAATGCCTTACTGATTTTTTTAGAGAGATTTGGGTCAGTATCCAAAATGAAAACTTGCCATTACAACTTTTCCTTGAGAGGTCTTTGAGACATTAAATGTATTTTGTCTATTTTAGAGCAATAACCAGATTGAGACAATCACAGGTTTGGAGGATCTAAAAGCCCTACAGAATCTGGATCTGTCCCACAATCAGATAAGCAGCCTCCAAGGCTTAGAGAATCATGACCTCCTGGAAGTGATCGACCTGGAGGATAATAAGGTAGTGTTTTACTTCACATGTCTTGGTTTCAGTGTCGACATAAGAGGACATATTAGAGAAGCACAAACACTTCATTTTTGGTTTCTCAAGGGTGGACACATTAAATGCCAGCTTAGAAATATTGTTCCAGCAAAATTCCTAGAGTAGCTGCAGAAGGATTGTTTTTAAAAGGTATTTAAAATCTTAATTATTGAAAATGTGATGATTCCTAATTATATTATTTTTAAGGTTTAAACTGCAATCACGTGTGGATGATTTTCTGAAGTATACGTGTTCATACAAAATTTTGTGTAGAAATGTGGCAGTAGGAATGTCTGAAATATCAGAGTAAGGAGGTTGGAGATATAAGAATAGCCATAGGCTGGTGTTGCTCCATGTCTGCCATTTAAAGAAAAGTCTAGGGCCTTGGTAAGGGAAGTGTTGGGAAGATGTTGGTCAAAGGATACAACATTTCGGTTACATAAGGAGTTTGTCCCAGGGATCTATTGTATAACATGGCAATTATAGTTAATAAAAATATATTGTATTTTTCCATGCTGAGAGAGTAGATTTTAAACATTTTTACCACAAAAATGATTACTTTGCGAGGTAACACATATGTTAAAAAGCTAGATTTAGCCATCCCACAATGTAACAGGATGATGCAATGAATTTCAAGTCATCGTATTATACACAGTAAGTACCTATAATTTTATCTGTCAATTAAAAAAAATTAAAACGTTTAAAAATGCAAATACCTTAGGAAAGGCTTAAACCCTTAAAAATAAAGAGAAGAGGCACAGGAAGCGAGTTCTTATATACCAATCTACGTGATGGGTTGGGGACTGGGTTTATTCAAATTTTAATGTCTGGCTTAATAATGCACACTTCACTTCAAAAATCACAGAAACGGGCTTTCACTCTTATATTTTATTTTTAATAAAGCATTTGTGCTCCTAATCATGGTATATTAAGTTGGTAACTTTACCTGACTTCTTATGCTGTAAGGTCTACAAAGTTATTTTATTTATATTGAATACTTCATCATATTTTTGGGAGAACACTTTCATAAGGAGGTTGAATGTTTATTTCTTCTTGAAAATGAAAAGTTGGGCTGAGCCTGAAAGGGACAGTTGGTGTGAGCTCAAGTGAGCTGGCCTCTAGTGGGGATCTTGCTGTGTTCTGCTGTGGTGGTGCTTGTCAGTTTTGCGCGATGAGCCTTGTTTTCCAACAAACTTCCCTCATCTGTTTGGTTGCTAAGAATCAAGAAAAGTCATTTATTCGTCCTGGGAACAGATGAGTTTTGAATCACAGACAAAACTGTTCCTCCTCATTCTCCTTGACTTGTGTGTGTGTGGTGTGTGTGTGTGTGTGTGTGTGTGTGTGTGTGTGTATCTTTTTTTTTTTTTGAGACGGAGTCTCTCCCTGTCGCCCAGGCTGGAGTGCAATGGCATTATCTTGGCTCACTGCAAGCTCCACCTCTCGGGTTCACGCCATTCTCCCGCCTCAGCCTCCCGAGCAGCTTGGGACTACAGGCGCCTGCCACCACGCCCAGCTAATTTTTTTGTATTTTTAGTAGAGACGGGGTTTCACTGCGCTAGCCAGGATGGTCTCTATCTCCTGACCTCGTGATCCACCTGCCTCGGCCTCCCAAAGTGCTGGGATTACAGGCGTGAGTCCTTGACTTGTATGTTTAGTTGTTTTGGCAACTTCTCCAGTTAATTCTAATGGACAATCTTTGTTCACTGTACCACGTGTCTTAGGAAGTCCGCACAATCTCCGTCTCGTGTGGTTTTAGTGTCCTTTTCATGCATTTGCCATTGAAGGCTGATTTTTATAAAATTTCTTACTTAAAATGGTTCTCACATATATACAGGGGCTGTTGAAAAGGTGGAAAGCACTCATTAAATCTCAACTCAATGCATCTAAGGATTTAGGAAAAGGAGTAACAGTAATGATAATAGTAACAATTCCGATCATAAAATAATCTAGAGATATTTGTTGAGGATCTTTATGCACCAGGCACTTTCCTAAGCACTTTATCTCATTTAATCCTCATTATAACCCATTATTCATTTTACAAATGAAGAAACAGGGGCAGAAAGAGGTTAAGTAACTTGCCCAAAGTCATATATCCAGCAAATAGCAGAGCCAGTCTGCAAACAGAGAATGGTTTGCCTCCGGTTTCAATGTTCTTAACCTCTGCAGGGTGATATAGTACATAAAATGCTAATGGGCCTCCCTTCTGAAAGGGTCTGTTGTAATGCCCCACTACAGTGCTCTCTCAGCGAAACGTCACGTGAGCCACAGATGTGAGCCACAGATGTAATCTAAAATTCTCCAGTAGCCACAGTAAAAAGGTGCAAAGAAACAGGTGAAATTAACTTTAATAATGCATTTTACTTAACCCAGTAGATCCAAAATGTTTTCATTTCAACATGTAATCTACGTACAGACTTATTGATGAGATATTTAACTTTCTATTGTTTCATACTAAATTTCTGACATCCGTTGTGTATTTTACACTTAAAGTATGTCTCAGTTCATCCTGGCCTTATTTTAAGTGCTGGGCAGCTGCATGTGGCTAGTAATTATCATATGGGACAGTGCAGATCTAGAAACACCTCACAAATAGTATGTCGTTCTCCTCCATTTCAAGAGACTTTTCAAATTGTATTTGACAAACTTTAAAGAAAAAAGAGGAGTATCATCATGTGAAGAAAGGAGTTTATAATTTTCAAATGTTAAAGAGGATCCATTAAAAAAAAATGGCCACGTGTCCCAAAGGGGGATCCTTTGGCACCCATGAGGTCTGTAACAATCACCTTATTCCCCAGCTCCCCCCTGGGCAGGTTGAGGAGCAACCAGAAGTACTTTGAAATATTCTTTGAGGCTTCAGGAGAGTTCCTCAGAGAACTCTCCAGGACTACTGAGAATACTGTGTATCAGGGGTGGAAAATTTATCATTAGGCAGAAACATAACCTAGCTTCTGCTTCTCATATGATTAATCTGACATTAAGAATATTGTTTTATGGTAGCACTGCATCAGTATTATGTACTTGGTTTTAGCAGTTGAGACATTGTAGCACCCACATGTGATCATTTGAACATCTTTTTAAGGCCACTTGAGAATGTTTACCATCAGCTGGGGATTTGGGGACCTTAGTTACCCTCTACTCTGTAGTCTTGTTAGATTTTACATCATTTCCAGCATTTAAAACATATCCCAAGCTGTTAGCTCTATTATAACCTCAGTCCTTTCTTCTAGAAGCAAGATATCAGTTTGGGAGTGACTTAGAAAAACGCTGTCTTACTTCTCTAAATCTCAGTGTCATTATTTCACACTGTCGGTTCCCAATTACTTTTCTGAATTTTTGTGAGGATTTCGCAAGGTAATACTCATAAAGCAATGGAAGCATGGAGACAACTTGAATCCTAAGTAATAAAAGTGCTCCTCCCAGAGCTTCCTGTCTCTTCATTCTTTGCAGTGCTCTGGCTTTCCTTCTAAATCATTCTCCTTAAATGCTGACGGGGACAATGGCAGCTGAAGGCCATTATTCCACTCTATTTTTGTGATGCTTTGTATAGGCAGAACATTCTTTGACGAGGACCCCTTGCTTCTTGTTGTTCAAAGACAGATGCCATTTAATGTCCCTGGCAAGCAATGTGCATTACCCCCCTCTTCATTGAACCTTGGCTCACACTTCTCTTCACATATGTGAGCAAAAGGAACTTTGGGGGCATTAAACCCAATCAGACTTCTAAGTGAACTTTATTTCTCTCTGGATTTAGGTTTGTTAGGTTAGGCCTATAATGAGAAGGGTTGGACTAGGTGAGTCCTTGGGGCCTGCAGGGGCTGAAAACATTCATGCAGAGGCATACCATTGATGCTGGTGTGATCAGATCTCCTGCTAAAGTCAATCTCCATTCCACCTGGCCAACATACTCCTGCCCTGGGATGCAAATAGGAGGGAGGCCCCCTTGGAGGTCTTTGGCCTCCTTACACCCAAAGGTGATGCCCAAGGCAGGAAATCCTGATCTGCTCAGCAACTGCTCTCTGGATAGTCTTGGCTCTCTGCAGAGAGTGCTAATGGGTGCACACTTTGAGTCCAGGTTTTGATGCTGCTTCATTACTTTTAGAAACAATTTTTGAACTCTCAGATCAAGGTGAATGTGACTTTCTCCTTTGCCCCGACCCCTTTCTTAATGCTTATATCCCAGTGATGGACTTGGCCTGCTTCCTGGTGCCCTGGCTCCATGATGATGGGGTCAGCAGGGATAGTTGCCCTTTGCCTGCTTTAGCACTGGCTCACTGAGTAGAGTGCCGGCCATTGACCAGGAGACCACATGTTCCTCGCCATCTGACTTGGTTAGGCCGGCTACGTAGGACTGGCTGTCAGTGGCCAGTTTATGTGACTGGGGATGGAGACCAGCACTCTCAGGGGCAGCTGGCGGGGTGAGTGCTTCCTTGCAGAAGGACTGGGAATGTTAAGTCAGCCATTTTCTTCTGATCCTCATGCAGATCCAGCGTATTTCCACCTCTGGAGCTTCATAACATCTGGTGTCTCTGCTGGAAGCTTTTCCCCTCATCTTCAAAAAAATTCACTTCATTTCATTTAAGCCTCTGGCAAACTCTCACAAAAAATGGCCTCTGACCCCCCTCTGGCCTCTCCAGCACCCCCTCCCTGTTTTCTTTATCCCTTTACACTTTTTAATTTATCATTAGTACTTACTATTACCTGAGATTGTGTCATATTGCATATTCTAGTTTCACATCTGTTAGAGTTCACTGGCTTTCCAACTAGAATGTTAGCTTCAAGAGCTCAGGGACTTTATCTTCTTCACTTTGAGCAATGCCTGGCTCAGAGATGGCACTGAAGAATATTTGTTGTCTTGGCTCCAGGCATGGTGACTCACATCTGTAATCCTGGAGCTTTGGGAGGTCAAGGTAGGCTGATCACTTGAGTCCAGGAGTTTGAGACGAGCCTGGGCAACACAGCAAGACTCCCATCTCTTCCCCCACCGCAAAAAAATAAAATAATAAATAACTGGGCATGGTGACATGTACCTGTAGTCCCAGCTACTTGTGAGGTTAGGCAGGAGGATGGCCTGAGTCTAGGAGTTTGAGGCTGCAGTAAGCTATTATGACACCACTGCACCTCAGCCTAGGCAACATCACGAGACCCTATCTCTTAAAAAAAAAACAAAGAATATTTGTTGACTGAATGCAGGACCCTCAGGAACTCTCAGGAATACCCAGATTTGCGTCCCTTCTATCAAGTGCTTGGGTGATGTTTGAGATGCATGGGATGAGATTCTGGAATGATTGTGTATAAGAAGTGAGGCTCGAGTGTTTTCCTACAGGGCAGAGAAGGGAGATGGTGACTGGAGATCAGAGGAGTGGTTTGAGCTGAGTGGATGAGGGCCTTCAATCAGGTAGCAGTAGTGAGGAAGGGGAAGGAAGGCTGGGGTCTAGAGGTGTTTCTGAGGAAGAATAACTAGGGCAGATTGGAGGTGGTGGATGAGGAAGAAAATGTTTCTGAGTACGACTCCTGGGTTTGCAACTTAGGTGACTCAGGTGACTGGGTGACAGTGCTGCCATCCAGCCTCCTTACTGTCATCCAGAACCCCTGGTGCATGGTTCTTTATCTTGTCCTAAACCTTAGAGGCAGAGTGTCTCATTCCAACAGCAGGGTGGGGGGCATGCTGTGCCAGCTGTCTGACAGAAGGCAAGCCCTGTCCGTGGAGCCACTTCTCTTGGAAGCTAATCCTTACTAAGTATAGCAGGTGGAATTGTGTGCCCCTCTCCTCCAGAAAGCCTACCCCAGGAAACTGTGAATGTCCCCTCATGTGGAAAAGGGATCTTTGAAGATGTAATCAAGTTTGGGATCTAAAGAGAAGAACATCCTGGATGTAGGGTGGCCCTAAACCCAATGTCCTGATAAGAGGCTGAAGGGAAGAAGACACACACACACAGAGAAGGCCATGAGATGACCCAGGCGAAGATGGGGCAGAGATTAGAGTTATGTTGCTGCAAGCCAAGCAAGGTCTGGAGTTACTGGAAGCTGGAGAAGGCAGGGAAGGGTTCTCTAGAACCTTCTGAGAGAGCGCGGGACTGCTGACACCTTGATTTCAGACTGCTGGTCTCCAGAACTGTGGAAGGAAGAAATTTCTGTTGTTTTAGGCCTCCAGGTTTGTGGTAGTTTGTTATGTAAACCCTAGAAAACTTATATATCAAGTAAAATTCTATGTCTGGGGACTAGAGTATGAGGTCTGAAAGTTATTCTTTGCTACGGTCTTTTGTAATTTCTGCTTTTTATGTTTTATTGAAGAAATTTTTCTATACCCCAGGTTTTAAATATTCTCATATATTTTCTTGTAATTTCAAGTTTTATTTTTTCATATTTAGTCTTTAATCCAATTGGGATTTACTTTTGTGGGTAGTGTGAGGTGGGCATCTAATTCCAAGGTAGGAAATAAATTGTCCCAACATTTCAGAATTCTGATTAATACTGTAAAACATTCTATTGAATGGATATGTCAGGATTTATTGAGTCATTTACTTATTGAAATTTATGTTTAAAATTTGTTGTAGCGTATATTCTTATATATAAACCTTTAAGTATATTTTAAATGATTTACTTAGGATAGATTCTTGGAAATACTATTACTGGATATAGGCATTTTTAAGACTCTTACTATATTTCATACAGGTTCATACTAATTAATATCCTACCAGTTAGAATACTATATTATAAGTGTATCTTACTACACCTTTGTGAGCAAATATCTTTTAAAAATTATGTCACTCTGGTAGAGAAAAACAGTATTTTGCATTATTTTATATAAAAATTTTTGATTACCCATGAGGTTAAACATTTTTTTGACCTGTTTGTTAGACACTTAGTTTTCTTTTTAGAAATTGTCTATTCATGCCGTTGACTATCATTTATATTATTATCATTCTACTTTTCATTGTACTCATTGTACTTTTGCTACACATTTGAAAGTAATTTCTGTAGTCCATCAATATTTTTCTTTGTGTCTTCCTTTATTATTTTAAAAATGTTTATGATGTCTTTCTCTGTTCTGAAATCTGTTAGGTGTTCACCTAAACTTTTTCCCCCTGGTTTCTTTTATTACCTTTCAACTCTTAATCCATAATTTATTTTATGGTATAATTGAAACAAACATTTTAATTTATAGGAGGAATAAGATCTAGTATTCGATAGCACAATGGGGTGACTATAGTTAATCATATTTTACTGTATATTTCAAAATAACTAAAAGAATAGAATTGTCACATTTCTAACACAAAGAAATAATAAATGCTTGAGGTGATAGATACCCCAGTTACCCTGATTTGATCATTACACATTGTATGCTTGTATCAAAATATCACATTTACCCCATAAATATGTACAACTCTTATGTATCCACAATAACTAAAAATGTAAAAAATCAATTTACTTTTTTCAATATCTAATAGTAATATAATAACAGCTATCATTTATTGAGGACTCATTATATCCCCAGCCTTACGCTAACCAATTCACATTAATTAACTCATTTAACAAATAGTTTTATTGAATAAGACTAATTTTCTCACTGATACAGAGATAAATATTTTCTGAAGTATTTATTCTGTTCCATTGCTCTGTCTGTTGATTCTTATTCCAGTAATGCACTTACCAACGTCATCAACTAGTTGATAGATCCCCACAGTTTGAAAAATATTTTTGGTTCATCTTTTAAATATACACCATTCTTATTTCTCTTAAGATTCTACTAAGATACAGAAAACTTAAATAAAACTAGTTGTCTTTAGTTTAGTGGAGAATTCAGGCCTGCTGCAACCCAAATTCTAACCCTGGCCAAATTCAGGAAGTCAAGCAATCTTGTTTTTTCTTTTTCCCCCTTCTTAAAATTGTGAAACAAAACCAATACTGAAAAGATCTGTTTCTGGAGTATTTATTCTGTTCCATTGATCCGTCTGTTGATTCTTATTCCAGTAATGCACTTACCAACATCATCAGCTACTTGATAGGTTCCCTGCAGTTTGAAAAATATTTTTCTGCACAGATTTATGTTTAAATGTGGCAGTGAAAAAAATTTTAATGGTTGTACCCAATTGTTTTCTAAGAAGACAAATATATATGTGTGTGTGTATATATATAACATATATTTATATATGCTTATATATTTTTATATAGTCACATATATAAATATATATTCACATATAGAAATTATATATGTATATATAATTTTTTTTTAAAACAAAAGACTTTGGTAGTTCCCTTGAGATCTGGATGGTGATGCTTAGTGACTATGGCCTTGAGGGAAATGGTAAAAGAAGAAAAGAAGAGGAAGTCAACATGCTTTGGGGGTGGAGTTGTGGACTATCGTCAATAGGGGCAAAGGAGGTGAGAGAATGGGCTGGACTGGAGTCTGGGGATCAACTGTGTTAAGATGACATTCTTGGCAGCAGATGACTGAACTTCCCGTAGGAACATAACTTTTCTGGCAGTATTTCACTGGAAGCTGTTTGGGGTGCTGTTGTCTCTACTCCTGCTGTAAAAGTCTGTTATGTACACAGTCCTGGCTTTGTGGGCTTTGCAGAGAAAAGATGTGAGGGTGGAGTCCTTGGGGTAGGTTGTGCAGGAGAGGGAGGGTGCATGCAGGGCAAGCAGTATCTGTGGCACTTTGCTAATTCAGTAGACATGGGGAGGTGAAGCCAGGCCACCCCATACCTTCTCCCCTCTCACCTCACCTTACCCATGGAAGGCCAGGAAGGGAAAATGGGTCCCTTTCATTTGACTCTCAAAAAACCAACTGATCCCAGCTGACATCTTGCGGCAGTATAATTTTGTATATTCCATGACCACTGTGTTCATGGTGTTTGAAACATATCAAGATCTTTCCATGTCAATCACTGTAAATATCACTATCCTCTAAAATGAGCGTGTAGTGTTGCTACTATAGGACTGTACTATTACCCATTTAATTACATGATCGTGGTGTTCTTAGGAATTTACACTTTTTTTACTTTTATTGATAATGTTAGACTGAATGTTCTTGTATCTAATTTTTTTTACAAAAAATTAGAATATAGAATATTTCACATATAGAAATTACATATTATATATATATATTTTTAAAGAAAAGACTTTAGTGGTTCCCTTTAGATCTGGATGGTGATGCTTAGAGACTATGGCCTTGAGGGAAATCTAATGTTTACAAAAAAATTAGATACAAATGATCTCTTTAGTATAAGCCTCTTGAAGTGGGAAAGCTGGTTCATAGCTTATGAAACACATGAAATACATCAGGTTGCCCTATAGAAAGAATGCACCAGTTTCCACTCTCACCAGCAATGTATGCAAATGCACATGGCCACAACTTGTTGGTGAGATGTGATAAATGAAGGAACACATCTCTTAACATTAGTGTTAGGTCCAAAAACAAGAGCAGGCCAGTGTGGTGGCTCATGGCTGTAGTCCTAGCACTTGGGAATGGGAAGTTGAGGTGGGTGGGTTGCTTAAGCCCAGGAGTTCAAGAACAGCCTGAGCAACATGGCAAAACCCTGTCTCCAAAAAACTACAAAAATTAGCTGAGCTTGACAGTGCACACTTCTAGTCCCAGCTACTTGGGGGTGGGGGGCTGAGGTAGGAAGATTCCTTGAGCTAGGGAGGTCGAGGCTGCAGTGAGCCGTGATCATACCACTGCACTCCAGCATGGGTGACAGAGCGAGACCCAATCTCAAAAAAAAAAAAAAAAAAGAACAAGAGCAGGTGGAATGCTAGAAGAAAATTAATCCATTGTTTACAAGTTTACTTTTCCACTTCCCTGAATAATACAATAGAAAACAATTGATCCCTTTTTAAAAAAAAAAAAAAAAGATAATCCAAATGGCAGGCTGATGGACAGTTTAGTCATCTTATGGAAAAAGATGTGTATAATAGTATAATGTTGCTCTAACAAGATTAACGTGTGCAGGTTGTAGATTGCAACTCTGGTGTTCGCCTTTCATATTATATCTTTGAAAATGGCATCCTTTGAACATGGTGCATATGTTTGTCCTCTGACTTGGCTTTGGGTCTAGTTTGCATTTTAATTGTGTATTGTGGTTGGATAACTCAGGAGTTATTGGTGACCCTTCTGTTGGAGTGCTTTCCAATGCATGCAGAAATGATTTGGAGAAAAATAGAAATGAAAAAGTGATGATTAACTTTTTGCAAAAGTTTAATATCTACACTTGATATAAAATTGTAATTATGCTAATTACAAAAATTTTAATAAACCTATTTGCTTTTAATTTAGTGGAGAAGTCAGGCCTGCCACAACCCAACTGCTATTCCTGGTCAAATTAAGGAACTGTCAAGCAATCATTTTTTTTTTCTTTCTGTTCTGCTACTTTTTAAAATTGTGAAATAAAACCTATACAGAAAAGTATATAAAACATAAGTGTACAAGTTAGCTAAAGAGTTCAAGGTGAACAGTACACACCCATCAAGAAATACGTCATACGATTTTTAGTTTTTTACCTTTCCTTGAATTAATTCTCTGGTGGAAAAAGTGATAAAGCCATATATGTGCATGCAGTAAGAAGACTTTGGCCGGGCGCAGTAGCTCATGCCTGTAATCCTAGCACTTTGCGAGGCCAAGGCAGGCGGATCACAAGGTCAGGAGATTGAGACCATCTTGACCAGCATATTGAAACCCCGTCTCTACTAAAAATGCAAAAATTATCTGGCGTGGTGCTGTGTGCCTGTAATCCCAGCTACTCAGAAGGCTGAAGCAGGAGAATCGCTTGAACTAGGGAGTCGGAGGTTGCAGTGAGCCAAAATCACACCACTGTACTCCAGCCTGGCAACAGAGTGAGACTCCATCTCAAAAAAAAAAAAAAAAAAAAAAAAAAAAAAAAATCACAAATGACCAGGGTGGCAGAAGCAGAATTGGGAAAGGAAGTTGGGGGGCTGGTGGGCTAGGAACAGGGGTGGGGTGGGTAACCAGGTCATCCTTGGATGCATTTTTGTACTGTTTTTCTGACTGTGAATGCTATTTTATTTCTGCCTTAAAGTGAACGTGGGTAAGAGGAGGAAACTTACTGTTCCCTAACTAGAGAAGAAAAAAAACGTGGTTGTGTGCATGCATGTTTATAGAAGGGGTATGCACTCATTCCCTTGTTCTGTGTAGTTCTGTGGAATTCTCATTAAAAAGCTGGACAGAGCAATTTTTAAAATAAGTTGAATTGAAAGGACCCAAACTGGCTCCTATTGTGTTATGTTTTCTGTTGTGTTTGTGCATTTAGTCTGTTGATACTTTTTTTTCTTTGAACAGATCGCTGAGCTGAGAGAAATAGAATACATCAAAAATTTACCCATCCTTCGAGTTCTCAATCTTCTGAAAAATCCAATTCAGGTGAGACATTACTTATATCAGGGGAGGGAGAGAGAGAAGAAAGTGGGAGGGTGGAGGGGAACTATCTAGGAATTCTTTAAGAAGTACTTTTGGTAAAAGAATATCAGGAATGTGACTAGAATTTGTCTATCTTCCTTCTCTCTAAGGAAGGATTTAGTAGTACCTACAGTGACCGTTTTTTTTTTAAGACTTAAGATCTTCTTTCATGACTAACAAGCTGTCACATGACTGTCAGTGAAGGAAAGCCTGAAACTGAATATCATTTAGTTGCTCTGCTGGTCATTTGTGACTCATCCCTGGTGGTACTAAAGGTTACAGGAAAGAGGTAATAAGATTACAGAACAATGTTCTCTCACATTAGACAATGCAAGACATAGGTGGAGACAGAATGTGATTCCTATTTTATAACAAGGGAAAGAAAATCTAAGATTAGATACCTAATTTACCTGGATATAGCCATGAAATTGATGTATATGTAAAATAATTATAGAGCAAAATAATACATTTCCCAGGAGTTCTTCACACCTCTGGGTTTGAAGGATCGGGGACTGTGTTTCGAGTCCCTCTCTTTCTCTCCATTGATTGATGCTTTCTCCCGGCCTCCTTCCCTCCTTCCTTGTCTGCTTGTCCTTCATTCCATTCTTCTACCTGTATCCTTCACTTAGTTTCCACAGGCTCTTGACTTTGCATGTAGCTCTTAGTAACCTTCTTTTTGTGTGTATCTTGATGAAAATGTCTAGATAGGTGAAAAAAAATATAAGAAAGATTTATAAATTAAAAACTGCCCTTGGGACAGGAACAGTGAGAGGCAATTTAAAAACATTTCTGGAAAAGTAAGAGGCAGGGTTTAAAGTGGCCAGCACACCTCAGTTTCAGATCCCTGAAGGGTGTTTGTGCATACGCATGAATGAGCATCACAAGCCCTTTGACACATGTTAATTGATTTATACACAAAACCTTCCCCCCAACATTTACACCTAAGCTTTGTACATTCACCTCATATACGGTCTCATCTATTGGGAGGGCACAAAAGTAATTGTGGTTTTTGCATTATTTTAATGGCAAAGACCACAATTACTTTTGCACCAACCTAATATATAACGGATTATCTGCTAATATCTAATGTCTTTTTTCCCCTCAAAGAGGCATAGCTTTTTACTACGAAACCTCTAATTATATTTCCAAAAGGCAGATAATCCTGATGGTAGGGAGTAACAAGGAGTTTATCTGATAAATGAATATCATTTTATTATTACAAAAATTCATAATAAACAATACAAATTAATATGAAATATTGCATATAAATAATAACAAAATAATATAAAATATTAAAGTTTCATTATTGGCAGAATTGAGACTTGTTGGAGTTAGAAGACAGGGTTGAAGTCACTGGCCACGGGATCTTAGATGAGATGCTTCACCTTTCTGAGGCTTGGTAGCCTTTAGAAATGAGGATAATCTGGAAGCCATTATCCTCAGCAACCTAACACAGGAACAGGAAACCAAATACTGCATGTTCTCACTTATAACTGGGAGCTGAACCATGAGAACACATGGACACAGGGAGGAGAACAATGCACCCTGGGGCCTGTCGGGGGCCAGGAGCAGGGAGAGCATAAAGATAAATAGCTAATGCATGCGGGGCTTAATACCTAGGTGATGGGTTGATGGGTCCAGCAAACCATCGTGGCACACCCTTACCTGTGTAAGAAACGTGCACGTCCTGCACATATATCCCAGAACTTAAAATTAAATTATTATTATTATTTTATTTTTTTTTTTTTTTTTGAGACAGAGTCTTGCTCTGTCACCCAGGGGCTGGAGTGCAGTGGCGCGATCTCGGCTTACTGCAAGCTCCACCTCCTGGGTTCACGGCATTCTGCTGCCTCAGCCTCCTGAGTTGTTGGGACTACGGGCACCCGCCACCACGCCTGGCTAATTTTTTTGTATTTTTAGTAGAGATGGGGTTTCACCGTGTTAGCCAGGATGGTCTTGATCTCCTGATCTTGTGATTCATCCGCCTTGGCCTCGCAAAGTGCTGGGATTACAGGCGTGAGCCACCTCGTCCGGCCAATTAAATTAAATTTTAAAAAAAGAAATGAGGGTAACCCACCTGTTCTGTTAATCTCTAATCTCACAGGGAGATTAACAAGAGTGTACACTTGAAGACCTTTATAAGTTACAAGGCACAGTCTGCATTAAGTTAATGTAAGGGAACTGGGAAGTGTGAAATGCATAGCCCTGTGAGGGTGTGTGTGGGAATGATGAGGTAGCAGGTGAAAGGCCCAAGCTCATGAAAACCCAATGTTGGTGCTTGTTATTTTGGGAAAAGGAAGGCAACTGAGCAGTCCTCTTAATATTTTAAATAGGAAAAGTCTGAATATTGGTTCTCCGTAATTTTTATGCTTCTGCGATTAACAGAATTAGATCAGAAGAAGATTAAAGTGGAAGAAAAGGTATGTAATCATGTCATACCATTACCATTGTGTTTATGGGTTAATATGCTCAAAAGCTCGTGTTGCCTGCTGTGGAAGCAATATAATCAGTAAATAAGACACATAACAATATGTACATTAATTCATTTAGGGAATGTTTCCTTGTCTTAGGATCTGTTTGTTTAACCCTCTGCAAAGGTGAGTATCAACACAAATGTAGTGAAAGGCCTGATGACTTGCTGTTAGTACAGTGAAGAGGTTGGCCGTAGGGAACAGAAGCAACACTCCACTTATATAGGTCATAGCTTTATGTCAGACTATCAGTTTGAAAAACTATCCTATTTGGAAGGTGTGTGATTCTATCTGTGTTACCTGAAAAATTCATTTAACAACAAAATGTACTATAATGTCACTCTACCATATAATCGAAAGGTACTCAAATAAATCACTACTCTGATATTTTAAATCCTTAATTCTGCTCTTTAAAATAATGATTCATCTAGTCACAGAATTCCAGAATAACCAGACCTTGAATGCTAGCACCTGCCTCCCTGCTTTTCAAACTCATGGTCACTGCTTTGTCTTGCTTTAGTGGTTGGTGACAGCCAAAATCTCTACTAATGAAGGATTTCTTACACTGGATGCAAATTTGAAATGGGAATGAAAACAGGTATAAATATGTAGAGAGGCACGTATTCCATCTCATAAATGCCTTTCTGAAATCTTGGTTAAAAATAGTTACAGATGCCAGACTGTCATTATTCTCACACTCAAAGGTACTTATTAGATTCCTCTTTTCCTTTAACATTTTGCAAAAGGAATACAATTTAAAACTATGTATTAAGTAAAGATATGGCATATGGTAGATGAGGATAATGTATTTAGAAGAATGGGAAAGACAAGGGGATGGAGAACTGTACATTATGAAGAAAAGGCCCATATCCTTGAATGAAGAAAGTTATGCTAAATGAAGAGGAAGTTTTGGTAGAATTTGAGATTGTGGGAATTGTTCTTGGTGAGATGGTATGAGGAAAACATTCCCCACGCATCAAAACCTGGAATCTACAGCTATAAGTTTTATTCATTTTTCACATATTAAAAGTTGGAATGTTTACTATATTAAAAGTAATCATAGGCTTTAGAGGGGCTGTGGGTTTTTGTTTGGTGGTTTTCTTTTTTTTTGTCATTTTCCCTCCCAAACCAGGCAGTATAAAGAAGTAGGAGATCAAAAGACTCCACTCAATATTTTAAAATAATTATCATTTCTTAAATTTTAGGAAAATTAGCATAAACATGAAGACTGAATACTAACATTCATGGGCGTGTGTTAAATTATTTTGTATACCTGGCTGCATGTATACAACATTTCATTAAGGAAAAATTCAAGCTTCGTCTTCTTTTTAGAAACAAAACTTTTTTTCCCTTTTACATCTCTAATTCTGGAAAAGGTTTCAGCAGTGAATAAATATGATCCTCCCTTTGAAGTGCTTGCAGCTCAAGACCACCTGACCCATGTTGTCAACAGCGTGATGCAGCCGCAGAGGATCTTTGACAGGTATTTATTAGGAATCCACAGGCCAGAATTCAGGGTGAGCAAGCACAAGACAGCCTCATCATTTCCCCTAGCCCTCTATTTTGTGACCCCTTTATTTCCGATAAATGCTGCTTTTTACCCTTCTCTCAGGGAAAGGGCCAAGTCTTTATTTGATAGATGATATTGTCTCCGTTATGGTATATTATTAATATCATGTACTTGCAATGTGCTGCTTGCTTGCTGGTATTTTCCCAAGCATGGTGATGAGTTGATTCATCTTCACTAGTTTGTCTGGTCCCTTGTATGGTGGCCATTCTGTGCCATACAACACTGAAATCTTTGGGGAAAAAAAAAAAGTCAATTTTTCTGCCTTATGAGAGAAACACAGACCTTAACCTTAACAGAAAATTGTGATAATTTATATCCATTGTAAATTTTCCCTCAGCTGTGAGTGAATGCTAAATACCCTTGCCAAAGACTGTTCCATGAATTCACATTATTAGGGAGTCCCTTAGAAGGAAGCCCAGCTAGCCTAAGGGAAACCCGAAGCAGTCTTTGCACTAAGCTGCAATAAACTCAGTAGGGAGGAGTCACCCAGCTCGATGGAGCACATGAACAGAGTCTCTCACCTCTGAATTCGAAGACAGATTTACCATGCTTTCTCCATATCTTTTTAAAACAATCTGTTGGAGCAGATGGCCATATATGCTATAAGTATAATGGAGAAATTCTATCAATACCCAAAGGCATTTTAAAAATACTTGTAAAATCTCTTGGGTATAAATGGCTTCTCTTCTTCATGTGGTATTTGCTCCTGTACTTCACATGGCTGGTTTCCCACAGAGAGCAAAATGTTTTATTTTGCAACCCAGGACATGATTTTTACATATAATTTAATAATGTAGACATTGACAGTTTTACGTGTTTATGGTGGCCCTCTAGGTGAAATGAGTTATCATTTATTTACATGCATCTGGAAAAGCACATTTGATTCAAAAGAGGGGCATTTATCTCCTCATTGTATTTCTTTTCTAGTTTATGGTATTGCTAGTTGTTTCATGCTTTAGGGTACACTTAAATAAAAACATATATCAAAGACATTTGCAGCAGTGTTTGATAAACACATATGTCTTGATCATTTCTGGCTGTCGGGCAAACAAGAACAAAGGCCAAGTAGGCCCAGATGTTCCAGGATGGAGTGGCATTCATTGTGGAAACTCATGGACACAGGACCAGTAGCTAATGTGCAGGCCTGCAATGCCCTTCCTACTCTGTCTAGACCAGTATACCGCTCTCTGTCAGCACCAGAAGTCAAGATTCAGGAGAGGAACCCCAACCCTTGACTTTGGGACTTGTATGCTGCATTACTGGGGAATCACTGTCCCCTCTCCTGGTAAAATTGAGGTGAGGATACAGTATTAAAATGACACGACCAAACCTTGACTCTGGTCTGGTAGTCATGATAGAGACTTCTGATATGAGAAGGTTCTCCAGACTCATCTTGTACATGTCCTGTCCCAAATCTGTAATCAGCCTTTTCTGCAAGAAGCTCCAGTTTTAGTGAAAAGTAGTATTTCCCATTCCAGTCTGGGGGTTAAGATACTCATTGCTACCAGGCTGGTCATTTATTTTGAGGCCTTTTAGTGGAAAGAGCTAAGAATGTAAATCTTTTCATCAGTTCATCTGTCCATCCATTCATTCATCCATCCATCCATCCATCCATCCATCCATCCATCCATCCATCCATCCATCCAATCTATTTGTACCTGTCTATATTTGTTCTATCTATATCTATCTCTCTCTGTTTGGGTAGACCTACCTGTGTCTATCTATAGATAGATGGATTAAATACCTTCTGAATTCTTGATGTTTACAATTTGATTCCAAAACTACAGTTAAGCTTTTACTCAACCTCCTTGCTATTGTATGGGTATTTCCTTTTTTCCCACACCAAGAAAAGAAATCTGGTTCTAAGGGACACAAAGGAAGATGAAATTACCAAATCCCATAATTACTCATTTGAAAAAATCCTAGATTGTAGCACAATGGTATCAGAATACAAGTACTAATACTACCACCAAAATGATTCCTGAAACCATTAAAAATATTTTTTTTTTTGCCTACAATTTACCAATTCCCTCCCGTGTTTTTTATTGTGGTAAAATATATGTAACAAAATTTGCCACTGTAACAATTTTAAAGTGGACAGTTGAGTGGCATTAAGTACATTCATAATGTTAAGTAACCATCACTACCATCTGTTTCCAAAACATTTTCATTACCCCCAACAGAAACTCGGTACCCATTAAGCAATAACTCCTGGTTCTTCTCTGCTCCCAGCCTCTGATAAGCTCTAATCTACTTTTGTCTCTATGAATTTGCCTATTCTATGTATTTCATATAAGTATCAACCACCCCGTTTAGAAAATAGTGTTGTACTATATTTATATTGTCAAAACTTACAGCCATCACATACTGTGCTTTCTCCCTCTTTGCTCTCATTTAGTCTTAATTCTCTGGCTAACTACATAGTTGTTGCTCACTACCAGTTGTTACATTGATGTCCCTTGAGTCACTTTGGTTGTATGAAGCTTGTTTTCTAGTAGATTCCTTAGGAAGGGATATGGGATCAGTATCCTCTGAATTCTTGCATGTTATAATAATGTATGCCCTTTATACTTGAAAGTCATTTCTGCTAAATATAAAATTCATGACCCACACCTTTTTCCTTGAATATATTAAAAATGTTACTCCATTGTCTTTTGGCATAAAACATTGTCAAAATCTGATGATAATTTAATTTTCTTTCCCTTATAAGTAATGTGCTTTTTTTTTCTTTTTCTTTCTTTTTTTTTTTTTTGAGACGGAGTCTCGCTCTGTAGCCCAGGCTGGAGTGCAGTGGCCGGATCTCAGCTCACTGCAAGCTCCGCCTCCCGGGTTCACGCCATTCTCCGGCCTCAGCCTCCCGAGTAGCTGGGACTACAGGCGCTGCCACCTCGCCCGGCTATTTTTTGTATTTCTTAGTAGAGACGGGGTTTCACCGTGTTAGCCAGGATGATCTCGATCTCCTGACCTCGTGATCCGCCCATCTCGGCCTCCCAAAGTGCTGGGATTACAGGCTTGAGCCACCGCGCCCGGCCAGCTTTTTTTTTTTTTCTAATTGGAATTTTTTTTCTTTTTCTTTAAAGCCCAGTAATTTTACTAGACTATGTCCTGGTATTAGTTCTGGGCTGATATTTCGGATATAATGTGTGCCCTTTCAATATATAGTGATTTTTTTTGTTTTTGTTTTTGTTTTTAATTTCAGGGAAGGTTTTTTGAAGTATACCCTCTGTTTTCTGTTCCTTTGCTTTGGTTTTCATCTTCAGGAAGAAGATCTCTTTTGCTTATTTTCAATATTTGTCACTTTCTTTTTCTTAGTTATTTTTTTGAAAAAAATATATTTTGAGGTAATTGTAGATTCACATGAAGTTGTAAGAAATAATACAGAGAAATTCTATAAACCAGTCACCCAGTTTTCCTCAATGGTAATATCTTGCATAACTATAGCAGAACATTAAAACAAGGAAATTGACCAGGAAATCCACCAACCTTATCGGATTTCACCAGTTTTGCATGTACTCTTTTGTCTTTAGTTCTGTTTACCTCTGTGCAATTTTATCACATGTGTAGATTTATCTTAGCGCCTCTACAGTCAAGTTATAGAGCAGTTTCATCACAAGGATCCCTTGTAATACTCTGTAATAGCCGTAGCACCTCCCTCCCCCTCATCTTCCCTAACCCCTGGAAACCACTAATCTGTCCCTGTCTCTATCTATAATGCTGTTATTTCAAACATGTAATATAAATAGAATCATACAGTATATAGCCTTTTGGGATTGGCTTTGTTTCACTCAGACTAATTCCCTGGAAATCCATTCAAGTTGTTGCATGAGTCAATTGTTCATTCTTTCTTATTGCCATGTAGCATTCCATGGCATGGCGGTATCACCGTTACTTGAATTGTTCACCTGTTGAAAGACATCTGGACTGATTCCAGTTTTGGGTGATTGCAAATAGGGCTGTCATGAACATTCACGTCCAGGCCTTTGCGCATGTATACAGCTTCAGCCTGCCTGCTCTCGGCAGGTACACAGTGGCTGTTTTGGGGTTCACTTGCTCTCAGATCTGTCAGATGCTGCCCATTGCTTCCTTCTTCTTCCTCCTGCGTTGATTCCAGTACCACACAGGTTTTGTGGGTCCGTGGCTCTTGGTGATACCGTTTCATGTACTTATATATGTTTGCCTTAGGCTTTTGTTCTCAAGTTTTTCTGTTTTTCTGTGGGAATTCAGAGAGACTGAAAAACTATGCTCTTTCATTGTTTCCACAGACTCTACTCAGAATCTACACCTTCATCTTCACAGAATCCACACCTCAGCCATGTGGTTTTTAAAAACTTTATATTTGATTCTAGATTGCTACAATTTGTGTCATGAGTAGAGTCTAAACACATCGTTCAGTGTGTTGCAAGAGATTTTATTTTTATTTATTTTATTTTTTATTTTTATTTTTGAGACAGTTTCACTCTTATTGCCCAGGCTGGAGTATAATGGCACCATCTCAGCTCACTGCAACCTCCATCTCCCGGGTTCAAGAGATTCTCCTGCCTCTGCCTCCCAAGTAGCTGGGATTACAGGTGTGCACCACCATGCCCGGCTAATTCTGTATTTTCGGTAGAGACAGGGTTTCTCCATGTTGCCCAGGCTGGTCTCGAATTCCTCACCTCAGGTGATCTGCCTCAGCCTCACAAAGTGCTGGGATTACAGGCGTGAGCCATCACGCCCAGCTGCAGGAGATTTTATTAATGAATTCATTCTTTAGTCCAGTCTTCAGGCTTGGCAGTCAAGCCTACATTTGTATATCAGCTCTACCTGATTAACTATCACTTTGAGCAAGTTAATTAACCTCCTTGTACTTCAGTTTCTTCATACGTTAAAAGGGGATAATGACAGAAACATCTTCTTTAGCTTCTTGTGATAATTAAATGAGGTAATACATGTATGACTCTTAGAATGTTTCCTGGCACGTAGTAATTGCTCAGGTAAATTTTAGCTATTACTGTTAAGTTGGCTTTGCATATCTGCATTCTAATTCAGTAGTTATGAATATTTATCTTAACTTTACAGTCTTATTTAACTTTAACAGTCATTTCTTTCATTGATCAGTTTTGGGGAGGAATATTTCACTCTAGCAATCAAGAACCAATAAATATTAATAGTTTTCCTTTAAAAGTCATGTTAAAGCAAATTTATAGAAGTTCATATTTTACCTCATACTGTTATCTATGCTTTGAATATGATTTTTGACATATAATCAATCTGTTTCCGGAAAGGACAACTATTCTTCTACGCAGTGTCTTCTATAGCGAGTCCTCATTCAGCCGGGTTAATGATGGCCTAATGGATGTAGTTCATGTGCTTTCTCCCTGGCTGCAGTAGGAGAACTGACTCTGCTCCTGTGTTGTAGCACTCTTCCCAGCCTGGATGCCCCTTATCCCATGCTGATACTAGCTGGTCCTGCAGCTTGTGGGAAACGAGAACTTGCCCATCGCCTCTGCAGACAGTTTAGCACTTACTTCAGATACGGGTAAGTTTGTTTATTGGCTTGTTAAGACTTGGAAATTTATCTGAATTATTGGAGGTATCAATAGTTCATTTCTAGTAAAATCTCTGATATTGCTAATGTTGGCTATTAATTTTAAGCAAGTTCAGAAATGTACAAAACAACTTAATATTTAAGTTACACTTTATAGCAAAACCAAAAGTGGTAAGTAAATTGAATGGTCAATAGATATTAACTCTTGGTAAGGACAGAGCACCATGCGAATATTAATCCTTGACGGTAAATTATTGATAAAATTGGATCAATGTGATTACCTGGTTTTGGAACGATAGAATCTTGATTCTTGTGCCATTCTAATCAATACGGTAAAGATGATTGCTAAAGTATACTTCTAGCAATAGAAGAACTTACCATATAGCAGGAAGAAACAAAATAATTTTTCTTTTTTTGAGACGGAGTCTGGCTCTGTCACCCAAACTGGAGTGCAGTGGTGCGATCTCCACTCACTGTAAGCTCCGCCTCCCGGGTTCACGCCATCCTCCTGCCTCAGCCTCCCAAGTAGCTGGGACTTCAGGTGCCTGCCACCTCACCCAGCTAATTTTTTGTACTTTTAGTAGAGACGGGGTTTCACTGTGTTAGCCAGGATGGTCTCGATCTCCTGACCTCGTGATCCGCCCACCTTGGCTTCCCAAGTGCTGGGATTACAAGTGTGAGTCACCACGCCTGGCCAAAACAAAATAATTTTTCTTTTGTGAAGCAGACAGTAAACATACAGCAATGACTCCCCTGTTCCCCACAAAAATAAGCAAGCAAACCAGCATAGCTCATTCATGCTGTTCCCCACCTTTTCCATAAAAGGCTTATCAGCTTCTTTGTCATTTATTATACTGTAATATACACTGTATTTTTTTTAACTTTAATTTTCCAAATGCTTAACTTGATTCAGTTTCAGCCCAAATCACCCTCCAGGGTTTGAAAATAAACATCTTTTTAATTAAGCATAATGGCATTTGAAGGCAGGCTTCTCCTGTTGCCTTGCAGTATGACAGCGTGAATCACCATGTTGTGATGTGTGATGGGCAGATCTGTGTTCAGGAACAGACTGTCCTGTCTGAGCTTGGAACATGTGCCAACAGCACTTGAGCTTCTTTGTCTCTGACAGGTCTTCCTCTTTTGAGGTATATTTCAGGAGGAAGGAAGAAGGGGCAGCAAGTTTTTCTTTTTCTTTCCTTCAGGTTAGCATTCAATACACTTCAAGTTTTCTGGAGCAAATATTTTGCTTAGTGATGTCTTAATGACCCAGTTAAAATAGAGGAACATATCCAAAAACTAGAACCATCAGAACACACACACACACACACACACACACACAAAACTCCAACGGAGTTTAAAAAGTTTTTTAGAGCCTGAGGATAGTAGCTTATGCCTTTAATCCCAGTTCTTTGGGAGGCTGAGGGGTGCGGATCACTTGAAGCCAGGAGTTCGAGACCAGCCCAGCCAACGTGGCAAAATCCCGTCTCTACTAAAAGTACAAGAATTAGCTGGGTGTATTGGCACACACCTGTAATCCCAGCTGCTTGGGAGGCTGAGACATGAGAATCCAAGATTGTGCCACTGCACTTCAGCCTGGGCAACAGAGCGAGACTTAGAAAGAATAGTTAAGTTGAAGTGAATGGAAGTAACTGAAGTACCAAATAATGTTGGCTTCATCAGTTTTTACACAGTCTCATAAGTAGTTAATAAGATGAATTTAATGTAGGCTTTTATTAATTTATAATTAAAATAACTTGTGCAGCCATTCATGTCTCTACTCTGCCCTTTGTTGTAAATAGTTTGAGTAAAACAAGTTACCTTTGAAATAAATAAATACATATATATATATGTTTTCTGTTACTAAAAAAAAAAAAAGATTTTTTTCAGAGGTTTTGGAGACTCAAATTTAGAATTGTCTGTCATCTCTTAAACTGGTTTCCTCTTGTATTTTTTATGTATGGCAAATAAATTACTTTTAGATTAGTGGTGCCTGTCAGTGAACTGAGGATGTGACTACGAAGATATATAGGACAGCCAGAAAAATAAGCGCAAATTATTTCCTAATGCTATTACAAAACAAAAAAATTCCTTCCTTGAAGCTACACATGTTCAAACAATGTAAACACTATTTCAAACAGGTCCATTTATTTAGATATTTAAAATTACATCCTTTATTTGAACAACTCTAGGCCACAAACACTATGGAATAATTTATTGATTAATATATTTTAAATACCCTGAAGTAACAAAAATAAATTAAAAGTTAATGTTAGAATAAAAATATAGAGTACATTATGTTTCTGTGGATGTACTGAACCTGTTTTAAAAGATAAGCTGAACACAATGAATGGAAGGTCAAACTAGGGCAAAAGAGTATATGCTATTTTCTAATGCATAAATTTGGAACTTTTTAGCAAACCAAAGTGACCTATGAGGAACCAAGGTTTTCTCCAGTTCCTTTCACATCTCTGATACCAGTTATGTAGCAAATGATTGGTAGCCCAGTCCTGTTTATTTCTTTGTGATATGCTACTGCCAAGACATGCTTTGTTGGATATGTTTTTAGAGGTGCTTATTGACTCATCATCAAGATTTGGAGCCAATTTGCCCTTACATTCTTATCTGGCGAGGCCTCCCAATTACTCATTTTCATTAAATCTTTTATTTCCCTAATTAGAATGCTTATCCATCATGCTTGTGATGAGTTGATTTAATGTCTGCTTTCCTTACTTGTATGTAGCCCATTGAGGGTAGGGCTCATGTCAGCCTTGTTCACCATTGAGTTCTCAATGCCCAGTATATGGCCAGACACTTAATATGTGTGTAATAAATATTTGTTAAATAACTGACTGACTGACTGATTGAGTAAATGGTTGGCTGAATTAATGGCATTGTGAGCAACAGATCATAGAAATGACTACAATAAGAAGCATGGGTGATTTTCCCCAGCCTCCACTGATGGAGCTATGCAGAGATGAATGGATTCATCCACTTGTTCATTCTTTCAATGAATACTTATTGATTTCCTCTCTTGTGCTAGTCCCTGAGGGTACAGCAGGAACAAGATTGGTGAGGTCGTTGCCTTAATGAAATCTGTAATCTAATGGGGGACTCAGACCTTAGATAATTAGTGCTATATGAAATTTAGGTGGAGGCACAAGATGGCCAAACAGAATCCTAAAATTAGCTTCATGCTCCAGTTACTGCTGCCACTACTATTTTTCTCTTCTGGCTGGAATTAGCGGTGAGTAGAAAGATACTCCTAACTGCCCCCCTCCCAACTACAAACTCATTCATCTACCTCCCTCAGAGGTTCAGAAGCACCATCCAACCATTCACTGTCATCCTCATGAAGGCAGAGGTCAAGGTTTGTTCAATGGCAGATTATTCTAAGAATTTCATCAAGGCATGGATAAAAGACTATGCATCAGATGAAAAAGGGTGTTAGGTAGTTACTTTATCCATTGAGAAAGTAAGATAGTGCTACCATTATATGCAGCAACTTTCTAGTTAAAATTTAAAAATAAAACCAAAGCACCTTCTCACATTCTCAAGGGCAAGTCATTGCTCTTGTTTAGATTTTCTTTTCTATTATTCTTTATCCAACATAAGTTTTATTGATTTTTAATTATGTAAAAAGAAAAAAGGCATGAATAGAGTCTCATGGTGAAACATAAAAGCATTTACAAAGGCACTTTCTCCACCATTTGCTTGAATCATTTCTTTCCCTCTTCCTCGTTTAATTTTTTCCTGGTATTTTACTTCCTTTCTAAATTGCATCGACCCAATATCGAGACATTCAATGACATTTTCGCACACTAAGTTGCATATCCAGTTATATAAATGTTGAAAACGTAACTCAGTCACATAACAAATATTGGTGTGGCTGAGAGATTTTTGCTGTGGTTAGGTTTTGATTTTACTATTTGTTCTTGGTTTTAGAAATATGTTTAGAAATATGTTGGAAAAAAAGTAGAATTAGTAGTAGTATTCTAATACTTTCTTTACCAGTATTAGTTACGGGTGACCTGGAGATATGCATTTACTTTCTTCAAAGTCTCTCTATTGATTTCTAGCTGAGCACCCACGAATCAGTGACTTCCTGGAAAAGTGCCGGATAATGAGGGCAACACAAAACAGTATCAGCATGCCTGTCTATCTTCTAGATTTAAGGCCATGAAAGTGATCTGAATGGCCCTGAAAGAAAAACTTTATTCTTTTTTAGATCATTATTTTATAGCCATCTCTATTTTCATAGGCTTCTTATGAGGTTGACTACTAAATATATTTTATTTTTAGCATTGTAATACAGTAAAATAAAAGACCACAGATATTTAGCTACATGAGATGATATGAGCTGCAGCAATCTAAATGCAGTCTCAGCTAATGTGTCTGTTTATACACATGTGACAAATTTGTAGAATGGTTCATTTATTCATTCAGTATTTATCGAGCAAATGCTACATGTGGGTGATGAAACTGAAATGAACAGGTATGGGTCTTCTCCTCCTGGCAGCTTACAAAGTAGTATGGGATTTAAACAGGTCAATGCTCACAAGATAGTTTGATGGGTGCTATGATGAGGGAGGTAAAGAGCCTCTGAGATAGAAATAAAAGAGAAGTGGGAAGTGTGGCTTGAGTTGGGGGTGTATTCTAGGCAGAGAGTACAGCATTTGGCTCAGCTTGGACTATCAAGGGAGATGGCAAAAGTTAAGACTGGAAGGACAGACAGGGGTCTGGTCATAAAGGATTTCTAAACAGGGAGGGGAATGATGTGATCACATTTGCATTTTAAAAACCGTATCCTGGTGGCAGTTTGGGAAAGGGCTTAGGGAAGGAAGTCTGGAGACAAGAACACCAGGTAGAATGTAGTGACTGGTGATGGTAGCGTGAGTCAGAAAATGGTGTGTAGTTACTGAAAAGTGGGCAGAATAGTGGCTTCATGGAGTTTGATACTTAGATACAGTATGTGCTGGAATCTTTTGTGTGGAGGATTACTTAAATTGTGTCCAGCAAGCTATTGACATATATCTGCATTGGGTGTTCAGACCAATTTCATTTGCCTCCCACATTCCTCTAGTAATACCTGGGCTTTTGTGGCTACCCATTGATAGAGCTCACTTACTAATAATATGATGTGCTGTAATGTGCTTGAATTCAGATGTGCTCAGAGCCAAGCCTCTGCCTAAATATTTGCAGTAACAAGTTCATTATTTCCTGAGGCAATCTGGTTCAGAATTAAGATTCTAAATCTGCATGCTTCTGAATGACACTGAAAAAAATTCTACTTCCTCATCCACCTGCTAGCTCTTCTTAGATATCTTTTCTTCCTGTTACATTTCCCTGGATATTTTGGGATTCCATTATTTGGCCTGGCCTTCCAATTCCTTTTCCTCTTGGTCATCTCCTTTCTGTGAATTCGGTTTGGTAGTAGCTTCAGTGACACCTGGCCATGAATTGGCACCCTTAGACTTTTAGGACCAGAGTTGGAGTCTGGGGTTCATCTCTAACTCAGTCCTTTTCTGTGTCGAGTGAAATTACTGGAATTATGGCTCCTATTACAAACCATAATTTAACTAGTAAATTAATTAGTAAATAATGAACCTGCAGAAAGATTTAGACAAGGGAAAAGAAGAATTTTGAAAGTCCTGGCTCGAGCAAATTTCTTTGTCTAGAATTTGGTATCATTTTTCCTATGTAAGTTGAGTGAAATGTTGCCTTCACTGTGAAGCATTTTCTTTTTGAGATGTTCATATTTGGGCAGCATAAAACACAGTGAACATTTGTATATGTGGAAATTGGATGACAAATTCAAAAACAGATCATCTTAGGTTCTTCTTAATAGAAAGTCTGCAGTGGCTGCAGGCTCTGTCATCAGCATTCTGCACACCAGTGGAGCCATCTCTTTATTTACCTGCCTAGAAGCTTCAAATTGCTTCTTTGTTTTGTCTTTCTTTGAGAAATTCAGAAGAAATTCTTGCCACTCAATTCCTTTGTTGAGAACTGTAAGTTCAGCATAATGTGGCTATGCTAAGGGTTTGCTGCAAGGGTGCCAAGCTATTGATTTATCTTCCCTGACTGTCAAGGACGCCAATAGACAGAGGGTGTCAGGTCTCTGCTAAGGCGTGTGAAGAAATGCCAATGTATTCAAACAACAAAACAAATGCCACGGTGTTTTGACAGCCTTCTCTTAGAATGTGCTCTCTTTCCTGAGTATGTAATTTAAATATGATGTTAAGACCTTAAAATTTATTAGTACAGTTAATTCTTGAGTATAATGGAAAGGGAGCAGTGGTATGAATTATAAACATTTATTTGCCTTTGGCTTTGCAATGAAAAGTCTTTTGAGGTTGCAACTTTACTGTCTGAATTAGTATAATATTAACAAGAATTGACTTTTGAGTCATCTTGGCATTGCTGCTTAGTAGCATTCCTTAATAGCTGTTCCTCAGTTTCATTATCTATAAAATAAAAATAAGAAATAATACTTAGCTCATGGTTTTTGTAAGAAATAAATGAAATAACATGTCAAGTGTCTAGCTAGTCTCATCTCTTGTTTTATTATTTATTTATTGAAACAGGGTCTTGCTCTGTTGCCTCAGCTGGAATGCAATGGGGCAATGATGGCTCGCTGCAGCCTCAAACTCCTGGGCTCAAGTGAGCCTCACATCTCAACCTCCTGAGTAGCTGAGACCACAGGCACGTGCCACCACACCTGGCTAATTTTTAAATTTTTTTGTAGAGACAGAATCTCACTATGTTGCCCAGGCTGGTCTTGAACTCCTGGGCTCAAGCAATCCTCCTGCCTTGGCCTCCTAAAGTACAGGGATTGCAGGAATAAGCTACTGTGCCTGGCTCTCATCTCCTATTTTAAAACTACAGGAAAATCTAAAAGTCAGTTTGCATTTCCTGCACTTAACAGTGGAAGGCAGAATTATATGAATTCAAGAGTCCTGGTGGTTGGGACCACCATATTCTTGTTGTAGGACCAACACTGGCCTGCTGTGTGACCTTAGAGGAGTCATTTTTGTAGTCATCTATAAAAGGGAGTTCTTAGCAGCTGTTATCCACTTCTCATGTTTCATTTTTCATTCACTTTACAAAATTTTATCAAATGCCTACTGTGTGCCAGGCTTTGGGAATGCAGTGGTGAATAAGACATGGTCCTCCCCTTATGATTCATATGTTCTGCTGGGAAAGATGGGAAAAAAACCAGATAAATATATAAAAGAAAGCAGTTCTGGTGATAGACAGTAGTTGAGCGGTGTGGTAGGATGGGGAGGCTATTTCAGACAGTGGAGAGAAAAGGCCTCTTTGGTTGAGTTGAGACTTCTGTTCAGCACTGGCACCATGGATTGCCACAGGAGGTTTATACACAGTGTGGATATGGACCAAGCACAGGGCACATGAGACAGATTTACCCTCAAGTGGTGGAGGGGATGGGCCCTGAACATATAATTGAAATGCAATTGGCACAGACGCTGAGGCTGTGGAAATATAAAGCGATGAATAATCCAGCCATAGAGGTCAGGAAAGGATTTTTGGAGGGGTGACATTTAAACTGAGTCCTAAGAAACGAGTAGGCCAGCCAGGTGGAAGGAGAGACGGACAACCTGTGGAAAAGGCTCATACATTAAACATGAAAGCAGGTGGGTGGAAAATAGTTAAATGATAAGTATTGATTTACTTCTTAAAGTATTATTACATGATGGCAGAGGAAGAGGTTCAGAAGGTGATAAATAATAATGAGTAAGAATTTGGTATGGATGATCCAAATTTTATATAATCCTTACAGATGATAGCAACTGAATATAATCTAGCACTTTGAAACCAACATATTCTCACAAGTGTATTACTTTATGATTTATGATTTGTGGATTAACTTCATTTTTTAAAACATACTTTATACTGAAACCTTTTCCATTTTGAATTTCCAGTTAGAAATAGACTAGGATGATCTGTTTTATGATTTCAGGGCCTGTCATACCACAAGACCACCTTACTTTGGAGAAGGGGATCGAGTTGATTATCATTTTATCTCTCAAGAAGTTTTCGATGAAATGGTAAACACGGTAAGAATGTTGCCTTTGTTTTTATTGCACAAGAAATGCACGTTCTCTGGCAAAAATGTTAGGAAATAGTTATAAATAAAAAAAAAGGAAGAATTAAATTTTGTGCTTGTTATGAGAGGTGAGTTCATATTGGTTTTTTTTTTCTTAAAGTGCTTAATACATCATTCTTCACATGCTTTTTTATTTTATGGTCTCGGAGAAAATATTGTAAATTTCCAATAAAAATGAATGAGTAGGCATTTTAAGGAAATAGAACTAAAGCAGTATGAAAAATTCTTGTGATCTGTGTTTATCAGTTGCTGCTACTGTTATTAGTCAGATTTACTCAAGAAAAACAGTTCTTACAGAACCGATGGTGCACAAAGCTTGTAAATTAAGTATGTCTGGAGATTTGGCTACTTTGCCCAGAGAGTACTCTTTCTGTGTATTATCTGTGGTGCTTTCTAATTGTTTCAGCCCTAAGCACCATTTCAATATGGTGTGTCCCATTTAGTTGGCTTTTTCTGGACATGTTACCTTCCATGGTCATGTTCCTGTCTGAGTTCTCAGTCCTGGAGGCCAAGCAGTTCACTAATGCAGATGGAAGCCCTTGCTAGAAGATGGGAGATGATCCCTAATTTCTTTGAGGACTGTTTTAACAAGGTCAAGGTAATTACCATGCGTTTGTCCATTTCACAGGCACTCAGAGCAATCTTGTTTAAGTTTTGGGTTTTTTCATTGGTTTGTTTTTTACTGAAACCCTGACAATCTAGTTATTGATAGTAACTCAAAATACTCTTGTCTTTGAATTCATTTTCTTTAAAACAACTTACTTGTTCCTTCTTGGCCTTCACATACAAAGGTAACCCTCATAATCCTAGCATGTTTTATCTGTTGAAAGTATATGCTAATGTAAATATGTATCTGCCCATGACTTCAGTTAAACTGAAAGAGGAGTTCATATTTTCATCACGACCAATGAATCGGTAAACCTTTTGTTTTTACTTCACCATGGCCCTTATTGTTTATATCTTCATTGTTTCTATCACCAAGTAAATCCTACACCACTTCCTTTTCTTTTCTGAAGCCCACTGAACTATCAGATGAGGGACTCATCTGTGTTTCTGCTTTTGAAAGATTACCACCCACCTGGTGATTCCCTTATAGCTGTATATCCTCTTCCCTCTTTCCCCTTCTTTTTCCTTCTTCCTTCCTCTGTTCCCACCCCCAAAATAATGGACCTGGCTTATTCTTCATTGTACAAAATCATGGACCATTTCAGCATAGGCTTTGCAGTTTCTATGAGTTTAATTTTGAATGGCCAACTCTATACATGGTGCATGTTTTCTGGACTTCTCTTGTGTTTGTGGAGACATACAAGTGAGAAAAACATATGATCCCTGTTTTCCTCTAACCTTGTCAAAAGAACATCTTGGAAATTCTTTATAATTTTCTCTCCTAGGGCTATATTTTGGCAGTTCAGTTTAATTGATTAAGAATACTCTGGGATTTTGTTTCTAAAAGCCTCAATAGAGATTTGAGAAGTTATCTTGATATTAGTAAGAAGCATTCTCTTAGGACTCTTTAGGTTGAAAGACAACTAGTTCCCAAAATTAATGTTAATTTCTCTTGTTGGAGTATGAGGCATTTTCTTCTCATGTCAGCTCATCTGTTCTCAGAACCCCATCTGCTCTCTGGTGTTTCATACCTTATCAGATCTGTAATCTAGTCTGGTTCAATTCCTAGTCTAAAAAGTCACTACACTTCTATACTATATTTAGTCTTAGAATTGTACTACCTCTACAAAAATCCTCCTGTGTTTGAGAAGTACTTATTTTTACAGATTCTGATAATATATACATATACTTCAGGATAACATAATTTTCTTGAACTTGAATTGTGCCTCTGATCTCTTTTCCTTTAATGTAAGCTTGAAACTGTTTCATGAAGAGAAACAAACTTAGAGATGACAAACTCATGACACATTGTCAGCTTTGCCAATCACCCACAGACACTCAGCCCTCTGTACACAGAACCCCCCTCTACACAGTAGCCACCCAGACAGCCTGCCCACCATCCTCCATTACAGCAGGCCCACTGACGGACAGCCTTGGCACACCCTTACTGTGGACAGTCACACCTTCCTGCTCTGACAGGTACAACACATAGACCTGCATACCCTCCCCAACACAGGTGCCTCCTTCATCCCGTCAGATACTTCCCCCACAACACACAATCACCCCCCTAACATGCCTGCAGATATGAGAACCCTTTTTATGGACACATATATAGTCCCCACAGAAACTCTCCCTCTCCTGCAGAAATCAAACCACAGACCCTGAGGTTTCTGGAGTAAGACTATTGCTATTTATTAGGAAATCCACATGCAGCAAGAAACCAAAGTAGCATCACCAGCCAGAATGGGGTGGAGGGAAACCACTTAATCCCAATTCTTAACAAACTTGTAATGGAGTCTTTTTTATACCTATGTACTATGCAAGGTTCCTCCCAACTCTACGTCTCTACATCTTTCTAGAAAATGGGTTTGTTTGGTTTTTTTTTTTTTTTTGATCCACAGTGGAAGGTCCTTATACGTGTGAATAAACAAACTTACAGTATATATCTGAAAAGGAATTCAAGTATACATTTTGAAAACAGGGTGAGTCATAGAGTGTTAGTCAGGGTTCTCCAGAGAAATAGAATAGGATGTGTATATGTATAGAAAGAGATTTAGGGTTGGCCTCACACCTATAATCCCAGCACTTTGGGAGGCTGAGGCGGGAGGATTGCTTGAACCTAGGAGTTTGAGACCAGCCTGAGCAACATAATGAGACCTTATCTCCTCAAAAAATAAAAAATTAGCCTGGTGTAGGGTTTCATGCCTATAGTTTCAGCAACTCAGGAGGGCTGAGGCAGGAGGATTGCTTGAGCCCAGGAGGTCAAGGCTGCAGTGAGTTATGATTGCCCCATTGCACCCCAGCCTGTGTAACACAGCAAGAACCCATCTCTTAAAGAGATTTAGTATAAGGAATTGGCACACATGGGTTATGGGAACTGGCAAATCCAAATCTGCAGTGTGAGATGGGCAGCCAGGAAATCCCAATGGGTTCACCTTGCCCACTGCCTAGACAGAGCCGATTTATCAAGACAGCGGAATTGCAGTAGAGAAAGAATAATTTACACAGGGCCAGCTGTGCAGGAGACCACAGTTTTATCATTACTCAAATCAATCGCCCTGAGCATTTGGGGATCAGAGTTTTTAAGGACAACTTAGTGGGTCGGGGGAAGCCAGCGAGCCGGGAGTGCTGATTGGTCAGAGATGAAATCACAGGGAGTCAAGCTGTCTTCTTGTACTGAGTCAGTTCCTGGATAGGGGCCACAGGATCAGATGAACCAGTTTATCAATCTGGGCGGTGCCAGCTGATCCATCAAGTGCAGGCTCTGCAAAATATCTCAAGTGCTAATCTCAGGAACAGTTTGGGGAGGGTCAGAATCTTATAGCCTCCAGCTGCATGACCCCTAAACCATAATTTCTAATCTTGTGGCTAATTTTTCAGTCCTACAAAGGCAGTCTAGTCCCCAGGCAAGAAGGAAGTTTGTTTTGGGAAAGGGCTGTTATCATCTTTGTTTTAAAGTGTAAACTAAGTTCCTCCCAAAGTTAGTTCAGCCTGTGCCCAAGACTGAACAAGGACAGTTTGGAGGTTAGAAGCAAGATGGAGTCAGTTAGGTTAAATCTCTTTCATTGCCTCAGTCATAATTTTGCAATGGAGGTTTCAGTGGTGCAGATGAAATCCAAAGGCTGATCATTTTGTTCTATTGAGGTCTTCAACTGATTGGATAAAGTCCACCTATATTATGGGTGGCAGTCTGCTTCCTTGAAGTTCCCCAATTTAAATGTTCATCTCACCCCAAACATCTTCCAAGTTGACACATAACACTAACCAGCAGATGCAATAAACAAGATAAAGTGTCTCTCTGAAAGGAGAGCCAGATGTATATCTATATAGGTTTTATATATATATATAGAGAGAGAGAAAAGGAGTCACATTTATATATATATATAAAAGGGGTCACAGTATTTGTTCCAAATAACAAAGAAAGTATGACTTTGAAGGAATAAAATAGTAAGGATATTTATTGTTGAGTTTTTAACTTTTTGAATACATAACATAAACTTCTTTTGATTATGGGGGATGTAGATTTTCCTCATCACCCACAGCAGACACATTGCCCAGAGACCCATCCCCCAACCTCAAAAGACACCCTATGCCTTCTGGTCTCTGACCTCTCTTCCCTGACAGACAGCCCATCTGTGTACCCTCACATTTCCAGAACATCTGGGGCCAGGACGCAGGGCAGCAATAGACCCAGCTGCTACTGTTCTTAATGCTGTCACCGCCATTTGATGGGATTCAGTGCAGCCCTGGAAGTTTTCACTTCATTGTTCATTTCAAAATCACGTATATGAGAAGTCACACTTGCCAAGATCATCCAAATTTTTATTCCTTCTGTTGTCATCAGTTACGCAGTTTAGATTTGACGTAGTGGTTTAATGAATATAGTATTGCCAAAGAAAAAGTCACAGACAATTTTGAGAGACGTGTTTTTACTTGCCTTTTTTTTCCCCAAGGGAATACAGTTTTTGGAAGAACTGAGCTTCCAGAATACAGACAGAGGCATCATTTATAGTTCAAATGGCTATAGGGCAGATACCAATTCTGTTGGATAACATTTGGGGCAGTTTCAGTAGAAAGCTATCTTTATGAGGAAAAACAGGATGGGTCTGCTTTTTCAAAGCTTTTAGGATGTCCCTGTAATTCATGGCCTTCCGGAATTATCTATAACTCATGGCTTATCTTGGAATGCAAGGCTGTTGGAAATGGAGGCCTTTTCTGGGTTGCCTGGTGTGCTGGCACAGCTGAAATGGCGGCGGTAAAGAGCAGGCCATTAGTTTTGTTCTCTCAGTAATGAAGGTTTTGGTGCGAGTTTGACAGGAAGTGGGTAAGTAAACAAAATAGTCTATTTTACCATATGCTGCAGTGCCTTAACACTCCTCAACATTTTGTCAGCAGATTATTTCTAAAAACCTATTTTTTTTTGTCAGCTGAGAATTCTGAATAAATTTCTCTGTCACAGTTTGAAATTAAGTTTCATGTACCCCATTGTCATCCGTATGCAGTTGCTAAAATTTGTAAGGTTTTTGAAATTATTTAGAATAAGACATCAAATGATTTTAGTTGTGATCAAATTCCATGATGGCTGCTGTTATATGAAAATCTTTGTTCTTCTCGAATTCCAGGGGAAATTCATTGTAACATTTAGTTATGGTAATCACAAGTATGGATTAAATAGGGACACTATAGAAGCTATCGCAAGAGATGGTTTGGCAAGCTGTGTTCATATGGAAATAGAAGTAAGTGTTTTTCATTCCACCAATTAATGTGTGTGTAGTTTGTGTGAGTGTGGTGGGTATGTGTGTGTGTGTATGTGTGTGTGTGTGTATATATATATAAATTTTTTATTGATACATAATTGAGGTACATATTTGAGGTTGGGGAGGGGGTTACAATGCACAGGCAACACATTGCCAGACACAAGATAAGATATTCCATTTATAATTAGTATGGGGGGCAAGACACGTGAAACATTAAGTGACAGGAGTTAGGTTACAATACAAGAAATTGCACAGATATTGTGAGTGTAACTGCCACTCGAGCTTTATTTTCTGTTATTTCCTCACTAAATGCTCCTTTTTCTTTTTAGAGCATGGCCTCTGTTTATATAAAAGACTGTAGATAAAGCCTGATTTGTAGAGTGTGGAACTGGTTCCCCATGCCCTAGGACAATGACAGCCCCATGCGGTCAACTTTGTTCCTTCGTTCTACATGAGATGTGTGAGCTGTGCTGCCATTTAACTGCAGTTGCTCACTGGGTGTAATATTTTCATACTTCTGGCAATGTAGACCTGTAGATGTCAGAGATTTTTCTCTCTACCCCGACACCGTGTCTTCCCCCAACAATGATCTATAATTAGAGTATATAGAAGCTTCTCCAAAATTAAGATCCGGAGTAAAACTATGAATATCCCACTCATTTATTTTTTAAAAATATAGCTTTATTGCATACTTGGAACCTTCAAAGATAGTTGACTGTTTTTTCAAGATCCTTTAACTGAGCAGTATGACACTTTTGGAATTAAAAAGAAAGCAATTATAAAACTAATTCAATTAGACCAAACGTACAGAAAACAAAACCTAGGCAAATTGGGTGCATAATCCTTTGATGTCAACTCTGAATCTTTCTTTTTTCCTCTGTGACTTCACACAGTAGGAGACTGCAATTCCCTTTTGACTCTTTGTGTTGGTGTAAGCGTTTCCTAGCTTACATATTTCTTCCAGCTCTTTAACTTTCCTGACTTAGACTGTTTCAAATCTTATTTCTCTGTGATTAATTGGTTTTGTATCTTTAAGGAGAGTTTTCTTTGTTTCTATAATAACTAGCAAAAATAAAAGGTCTTTTCTAAAAAATTTATTCATTTGACAAGGCAGAAACAAAAATTAATGCATTTGTGAGTCCAGAAACTCTCCATCCTTTCTATCTATCTTTCTATGGTCCAACAGTTATCTGAGGAGTGGCTCCTGTTTCACTCTTTTTCTCCCTGGGAGTTCACTCCTACCCATTTCCAGGAGGTTGAGTCTATAATCCATGCTTTATTCCCCTGATTCTCCCCAGCTGAAGTATTATTCCAGACTGCCCTGGCCATTGACTCGGAAATTGTTTTGGAAATAGCCTGTATTTCTTCCAACTGAATTTTTAAAACAAAGATTTTGAACATTGAGTGAAACTGATTGAGATGGAAGGGACTTTAGAGTCCATTTGGAATGGCTCTTTCATTTCACCCACGAGGAAACTGATAGCCAGAGAACTTGAAGGATTCGTGCAGAGTCTACAGGAGCCGGAGAGCTGCAGTTGTGACCAAGCCCTCCAGACTCAGACCAGTCAGTTCCTTACACAGTTCCACGCTGTGATCTCCTGGTCTGCAGGCTACCAGGAGCTTGGCCTTCCCAACCAGGGTGCCGATTTAGCTGCAGAAAGGGTCCCAAGATGATGACAAAGGGGTCACAGAAGAGTCTTTTCTCCCTGGTAAGATCTCTGTCTCCTAGTGCTCCACAGAAGCTTTTTGAAATATAGAATTGAAATTACCTTTCTGTAATAAAGTTGCAATATTGCTATGAATGTACCTATTTTATATCCAGCAATTTTCTAACAGTCATATTCATTAGAATGATTAATTAAAGGAAAGCCAGGTGGAGTGAATTCTAATATTTCCAATGACAATTTAAAACTTGATGAAGAGAGAAATGTAATCCAATCTTGAGATATTTATAGAAAAATAGCAGCTAACTCTACAGGTGAAATACATTCTTCAATATATTAATAATACTACTTCTTATACCCATGTTGTCAGATGGCTCCAAAATGATTTGTAAATCATCTATGTGTTTCCAATTTATTATCTTCCTTTTAATGCACAGGGTGTAAGAAGTTTAAAATATTCCTATTTTGAGCCTCGTTATATCCTGGTGGTACCCATGAACAAGGAAAAATATGAGGGATATTTGCGGAGAAAAGGATTATTCAGTCGTGCAGAAATTGAATTTGCTGTCTCCAGAGTGGACCTTTATATTAAAATTAATCATAATTTTCCGGGATATTTTGATGCAGTAATCAATGCAGGTTGGTAATTTTCAGCAAAGTTTTATTTTTGAAATGTAAGATTACTGAATTAAAAGTTTGTTTCATGGGGATAAAATTCTTGGGTAAAAGCTATTTTCCTTGTAACAGTGAATCACAAAGAACACGAAAAGGGTTAGAATCCAAGAGGTCTAATTTTCTACTGTTTTAATGAGAGCATTGTCTCAATTATTTTTTAAGATTGTAGCTAATAACATTTGGTGTAAAATGAGCCTGAACTGAGTTCATTTTTTAGGGGACATTGTGAGAACAAAGTTAAATTATATGTAATTTGAAATACACATTTAAATTTCTAGAAAGGCATATGAAACTCAGGTAATTTTATTATAATCTACACATAGGTTAAAAACCCAACTACTCAAAATATAACCATAAAAATGTATGTGTAAAACAAATATTTTCAGAAACTAGTTTATAAATGACCATTTAATTTAAAGTGATAGTTCATGGGAGAATTTTTTGAAATGTGAAAATTTCTATATATATGTATATATATTTTTATACATATAAAATTTCTATAGATTATTCTAGAAATTTATACATACACACACACACACACACACACACACATATATATATATATATTTTTTTTTTTTTTGGAGAGAGAGTCTCGCCCTGTCGCCCAGGCTGGAGTGCAATGGCGTGATCTTGGTTCACTGCAACCTCTTTCTCCAACTCCCAGGTTCAAGCAATACATCTGCCTCAACCTCCCGAATAGCTGGGATTACAGGTGCCTGCCACCAAGCCCAGCTAATTTTTGTATTTTTAGTAGAGATGGGGTTTTGCCATGTTGTCCAGGCTGGTCTCAAACCCCTGAACTCAAGCAGTCTGCCCTCCTCAGCCTCCCAAAGTGCTGGGATTATAGGCATGAGCCACCATGCCTGGCAAATTTCTATATATTTTAAAACTGCACTATATTACACAGTCATAAAAAGTAAAGAGAAAGTTCTCTGTGTCCAGATAAGGAAACATCTTCAAGTCATACAGTTACTAAAAAAGACAGGTTTATAATATAGTATGCCATCATTTATGTAAAAAAATTATGTAATTATATTTTCTTGTACTACATAAAAAAATTCTGGCAGAATCTGCAAAAAACTAATAACCCTGATTACCTCTTAGGGGAAAGGGAAACTAGATGAACTAGATGGACAGGGGACATTAATTGAACCATATGAAATTGTTGATATTCAACTATTTTGACCTATGAAAACAGCAATTTCATATGGTTCAACTTATTAATAATAGTTTTTGGTCTCTGAAACATGTTAATGTATTACACAGTTGAATTTGTTTTCTATTCCTGCATAGAAATTATCACACTTAGTGTCTTAAAGTGTCAACACCCATTTATTAATTCACAGTTTTGTAGATAAGAAGTCTGGTACAGCATAGCTGGATTCTCTGCTCAGGGTATCAGGAGGCTGAGGTCTCATCTGAAGGCTCTGGGTATAAGCCTCCAAAGCTCATTCTTGTTGGCAGGATGGAGTTTCTTTTGGTTGTAGAACTGAGGTCCTAGTTCTACTGGGCTGTCTGCCAAGAATTATCCTCGGTTTCTGGAGGTTGCTCTCAGGTCTCATCCACGTGGCCCCACCATCTTCAAGCCAGCACCAGCACATCGAATCCTCCTTGGGATCTGAGTCTCTGACTTCTTTTTCTGCCAACAGCTGGAGAGAACTCTCCTTTTATGTGGCTCATGTGATTAGGGTGGGCCTGCCTGGATAATCTCCCTTTTGATTAACCCAAAGTCAACCCATTAACAACCTTAACTACATCTGCAAAAATCCCTTTTGCTGAATGTCACACAATCGTGGAGGTGGTATCTCATTGCCTCCACAGGTTCTGTGCACACTTAAGGGGAGGAGATTGATTATACAAGGGTGATGTGTCCTTAGGGTCATCTTAGAATTCTACCATAATATATATAAAATTCTACCATAATATATATAAAATTAAATGCAGTAAACAAATCATTACCACCAATAGTTAAACATCAACTCTTTTGGATCTGATCCTGTTGTTTTGAAATGTACTCTCTTTGCTGCAGATGATCTGGATGTTGCCTACCAAAACCTGAGTCAGCTCATTAGAGAATACCTTGGATTGACTAAGGAACCTGCCAAGAGTTTAGCTACAACTGCAGGTACTATCCTATCTTTTTTGTGCCAGGATTTTTTTTTTTTTTTCATGGAAAGGAAAACAAATCTGAGTTCCTATTTGGGTACCCATCACTTGGGCTAAAGCTGGTCTCTTTTATTCCTGTACTTCTTCTGGGGCAACTGTCCCCAAAACAAGCAGCATGAGTCAGCCTTCTGGACCTGTAACTCTGCTTGTCTCCATGGTCATGATGGGCCTCTGGGGACTGCCCTTCAGGAACAGGCTGGGCAGTGGCTTGATGGAGGTAATAGATAAGGGTTAACCTCACGGCTCAGAACTCAGCCTTCTAGAAGTTTCATTCCTTAGCTGAGATGTTGTTCTACTTGTCGGGTTTGTATTTAGTCTGAGAGTTTTCTTTTCCCTTTTCTTTGTGTTACCCCAGTCCTCAAAATACTGTGCTGCGGAATATTGTGGCAAGAGCGCTAGTCATAGGATTGGTGCTCCTGTCCTAGCCTTGTGCTCTCTTGGGTCAGCTTCTTTGCTGTTTGGAGTTTCAGTTTACTGTTCTGCTACATAGACCTAATGCTCCTTATCTACCACATGGATGGTGAGCAGCACATGATGTAGTATACGTAAGAGTGCACCCCCTTGGAATCCAGGAATTCTAAAGCCCTAAGTTAGAATTTTGGTACATGAATTTTGAGATGTATTTAAAAGACTCCCTTGAATCTACCTCGCAACTATTAGGATGGCTACTATAAAAACAAAATAAAAAAACAGAAATTAACAGGTGTTGGCAAGGATATGGAGAAACTGGAACCCTCATGTGCTATTGGCATGAAGGTAAAATGGTGTTGCTCCTGTGGAAAACGGTATGGAGGTTCCTCAAAAAATTAACAATAGAACTGTCCTATCATCCAACAATCCCACTTCTGATCTACCTCCAAAAGAATTGAAGGCAGAGTCTCAAAAAGAGAGCTGCACACCCATGTTTTTAGCAGCACTATTCACAATAGCCGAAAGGTGGAAGGAACCCATAAAATAGAATTTTATTTGACCTTAAAAAAGGAAGGAAATTCTGGCACATGCTACACATAGATGAACCTTGAAGATACTGTGCCAAATGAAATGAGCCTGTCACAAAAGGATAACTATTTTATGATTCCACTTACATGAGGTATCTAGAATAGTCAAGTTCATAGAGCCAGAAAGAAGAACGGTAGTTGCCAGAGGCTAGGGAATGGGAGTGGTTTAATGGTTACAGTTTCAGTTTGGGAAGATGAGAAGAGTTCTGAGGATGGATGATAGTGATGGTGGTACTGTGTGAATACACTTCATGCCACTGAACTGTGCACTTAAAAATGGTTAAGACGGCTGTGCGCGGTGGCTCATGCCTCTAATCCCAGCACTTTGGGAGGCCGAGGCGAGTGGATCACGAGGTCAGGAGATAGAGACCATCCTGGCCAACATGGTGAAACCCTGTCTTTACTAAAAATACAAAAATTAGCCAGGCATGGTGGCACATGCCTGTATGCCTGTAATCCCAGCTACTCAGGAGGCTGAGGCAGGAGAATTGCCTGAATCAGAGAGTAGCAGGTTGCAGTGAGCCAAGATTGCGCTACTGCACTCCAGCCTAGCGTCAGAGCGAGACTTCATCTCAAAAACAAAAACAAGCAAAAAAAATGGTTAAGATAGTCAATGTTGTGTTATGTGTATTTTGCCACCATAGTAAATTTTAAAACTTTCCCTTGATGGACTGAACCCCATTCACACACTGCATATTGTGAAATGTTAACCCGAGACCCTGGCTGTTTTGCAAGTATGTTCAGCTTTGCGTTTTAGCAGTTGTGACTTTTTGCCCAAATAGGATTTTGTTTACCAGGTTGCATCCTGCCAGACTGAGGCAGGGCAGGTCATGATCTTGCCAGACTTCAAATCAATGCTGTTTTGTAATTTTGCACACTTCTCCCAGGTTGAGGGCCCCTGGTGTTTTGGAATGAGGTCAATGTGAAACTGGTAAAAATCAACAGATAATGGCTGAGAATTTCCTTCTCCATATGTCTATAGGAGATGAAGTGACCAGGGTATGACCTGCTGACTAGAATGTTCCTGGACAAAGTCTGACCTGTCTGAAAATAGACAGGAATGGAGGACTGGAGGACTATGCTCAGTCTACGAAGGGAGGATTGGGGGACATTAGATTAGGAGCGTGTCAGTGTATTTATCCAGCCCTGCTCGGAATCTCTGCACTGGGCGTTGGTTCTTTAGAAAGCCATCTCTATGGAGAAGGACTGTGTAGTGTACCTAATGAGGCTTCTGTAGCTCAGTAGAAGTTTCTCTTGAGGAAATCGGGCTCCCCTTGCCTTAATTCTTTGCTAATCAAGCAACCTTCTGATCTTTAATTTGGTCCCATCAGGTGGACCTGCTCCTGTGGAGGCTGTACCCTACGTTACTCACCCTGCCCTGATCCCTGAGCCAGGCTTGTCTCCATTGTAAATTAATTAATTGGTGTACTGGCTTTTAAATCAGCCTCTTGTGGGTTTGGATAAACATGAATCAGTCCCCCCTGAGCCTGACCAGCTCTGAGTCACTGAGAACAGTGTGTTTCTCAATCTGAGATTGCCACTAATTAGTGGGGCTTGAACAAGACTTTGCCTCAACAGCCAGTGAGAGTCCATCTCTGTATCTTTTCTTATTCTACAACTATCAGGAACACTGGCTATTGGGTGCAGTTGCCATTTGGTAAATTAATAGACCAGATAATGTGTGCATAGAAAAATAGACTTTGATTTTAACGGGTATAATGAAATTTTATTTATTTGGACTAATGAGGTCAGGCTTGGCTGATTTAATGAAAAGTGTGAATTACTGAATTTGTAAAAATGTGATAGCTCTCAGTTACATTTCATAACTGAAACTGAGCCATCTAGTTATTGACTAATAGAATTCCATCTTTAAAAGGTAGGTAGGCAGATTTGTAATTAATGTATCAAATCACTAGCCTCAAGGCCCCTTTGTTTTTTTGGCATGTTTAGTATTTTGAAATACAATGTGTTTTCTGAAGCCAACCACTTTATCTTATCTAGACAATTAATTTGCTGAGGAAGTTACTTTTTCCACTTGTGGGTTTAAGGATAAGCTTGCACATAAAGTAACATTGTAGAGGCCAGACATTATTCAAGTGAGTATCTAAAAAGTCCTAATGGCCATGGTCCTTATTAATACACATTTAATGATGTCTCTAGTGGGACAAGAAGGAGACCCGATGTTCTTCCTGAGTCTCAGGGCTGTGAACAAGGTGCCAAGGAGTTGGGGCCAGATGTTTACAGGTTCAGTACACGAGAGTGGGGACAACCATAATTACCTTAAAACAAGTGTCAGTGTGTCTGGAGTTGGTTCCTGCAGGTGGGTTCGCGGTCTCGCTGACTTCGAGTAGAGCTGTGGACCTTAATGGTGAGTGTTACAGCCCTTAAAGATGGTACGGACCCAAAGAGTGAGGGGTAGCAAGGTTTATTGTGAAGAGCGAAAGGACAAAGTGTCCACAGCATGGAAGTGGACCCCAGTGGGTTGCCACTGCTGGTGGGGGTGGACAGCTTTTATTCCCTTATTTGTCCCCTCCCATATTCCCTTTCTGTCCTATCAGAGTGCCCTTTTTTCAATCCTCCCTGCGATTGGCTACTTTTAGAATCCTGCCAATTGGTGCATTTTACAGAGCACTTATTGGTGTGTTTTACAATCCTCTTGTAAGACAGGAAAGTTCCCCAAGTCCCCACTTGACCCAGGAAGTCCAGCTGGCCTCACCTCTCATCAGTACTCCCCAGGAAGGGACCCAGAGCCCCAGCAGAGTCACAGTCATGTGCCCAGCTGGTGCTTCACCTCATTGCTCCTGCTCTGAGCTGGGTCACTCTGATTTTAAGTTCTATAATTTAGATATATGTGTATAAACACATTACTCATATAAATGGGACCTCTAGAAATAAACAATAGTTTTAGTATAATGAATTTTTTAAAAAATAATTAAGCTGTCAAAAGGAAGAAATTGAAATAAAAAATATTTACGATTCTGTGAGACAGCTTTTCTGAGCAATTAGAAAACTGGACTAGAAATATGAAGCCTTGGTTTTCTATTCTAAATCTAACCAATAACCATTAACTTGATTGGAGAAATAATTTTGAGCTCCAATTTCTTAAAATAAAAACCTATATATAATGTCATGGTGCACTATTAGAATCTGGCTGTCCAGAGCTGAGGTTTTTCCCAATTGGATTAGGCATCAGTACAAACAGAAATCTTATGACCAACACCATTGTATTTCTTAAAGTGGTAATCCTGTATCAATGCAAACTGAAAATTATTCCCAGATATCTGAAGTAGTAATACATAGCTTTATGTTTTGTAATTTTACATTGCTAATTTTTAACTAAGAATACAAGCTGAATTTCTACTCTTAACAATGAGAATGGAACAGAGTGATAAAAGGAAGTGCAAGGTTTATCAGTTCTGAGTACAGCAAATTTCAGCCTGGACCCAGAAATGTAAACTTTCACCAATGGATGGATTAATTGAATTTTCACTTAATGCATGTATAAAATAGTAACTTTAGGTACACAGTGATCATAAACCCTTGAAATCTTCAGATATCCCCTTAATTTAAAATATATATTGACCGGGCCCGATGGCTCATGCCTGTAATCTCAGCACTTTGGGAGGCAGAGGCGGGCAGATCATGAGGTCAGGAGGTTGAGACCATCCTGGCCAACAAGGAGAAACCTAGTCTCTACTAAAAATACAAAAATTAGCTGGGTGTGGTGGTGTGTGCCTATAATCCCAGCTACTAGGGAGGCTGAGGCAGGAGAATTGCTTGAACCAGGGAGTCAGAAGTTGCAATGAGCTGATATCGCAGCACTGCACTCCAGCCTGGCGACAGAGTGAGACTCCATCTCAAAAAAAAATAAAATAAAATAAAATAAAAAAAATATATATGTTATATATATGTTTATATATATATATGTTATATATATACACACACATCTTATTTTCCCTATTGTAATGTGAATAACATTTATTTCTAATACCCAAAAACTTAAAAAGCACAAATAAATAAAATAGTTTATATAAAATAAGGAAAAAACTATATTCACAACTCAGTATTAAGGGATGTCTTTCTTTCCATTTGTCTCTAAACAACCTACTTCTGGGATAGTTAGTGCTTCCAGTAAAGTTTTTAGAAAGCTGGACCAACTATCACCCTGAGTTCTTGCTATATAGATCATAAAATAAAATTATATTTGCAAATCATTATTCTGACTAATGGTAGAAAGAAATGATGATGGTTATGATGAGTCAAACAGAGGAGAACTGAGCAGTTGACTAGTCCATAAAGTTTCCCTTTATCTTTAATAAAAGGCCTGGTATGATTTGCCAAGTTATGTCAATTGTTAAATTGTAAAAGTAGGGAACACATCCTTGTATGTCTGATTACAGTAAACCAAGAGATTAAGGAGCAAAAGAAGCTTTAGCACAGGATTTCACTGTTCTGATATTTTTCCACCTTTTAAAATTACTTTTATATTTTGGTTAAAAAGCATACCATAACATAAAATTGTATGTTTTAAAATTTAACCATTTAAGTGTACAATTCAGTGGTACTAATTACATTCTCAGTGTTGTATAACCATCACCAATACGTGTTTCCAAAATTTGTCATTACCCCAAACAGAAACTCTATACCCATTAAACTGTTACTCCCCTCAACTCCTGGTAACTTCGAATCTACTTTCTTTTCTCTATGAGTTTGCCTATTCTTGATATTTTCACAGTTTAATTTTTCAATTTAACCCTGTTTCTTGTCCAAGCTAGTATTTCAGTTTATAGCTGTTATAAACTAGGGAGTTCCAAATGATGAACAGGACATCCCCTCAGAAACCACACCGAGGGATGCCTTTCTTTGCTCCCACCTGTCCCACCCTCTCCCTAGAGAACACCAGTTTGATAGGATGCAAAGGGTGCGTGTCCAGACTAGGGGCTCAGTGAGAACCCAGCAGTGCAAGCTCATCTGCGTCAGTGGAGGGGATCGGGGGCTGGGAGCCTGGTTTACCTCTGGGGAATGGATCACTCTGGGTCACCTCAGAGGTCTGATTTGGGTTGGAGTCTCTGAGTATCAGATCTCCCCCAAAGTGAGCTGAAACGAGCTTCTTCAAGGCTGTTCCAGGGTCAGATCTCCCCCAAAGTGAGCTGCAACTAGCTTCTTCAAGGCTGTTCCAGACTGGTGTACCACCTCTGACCACTCCACATTTCAGAGCTATGTCCTTAGGACTGGGGTAAGACGGTATTTGGGCCCCCAGAATCCATGTAGTGAACAAGTTCACTGAACGAGTGCCTGCTGGATGATGGCATCTGTGAGACTGTCCCAGAGATCAGTCATTCTGAGAACTTGGTGTCATGGTGAATGGAGGAGGACCCCCTCTCTGCAACACCAGCATTGCTAGTGGCCTCTGAGAGCCATTTTTGAAGGCAAGGTAGATGTGGAAGTCCAAGGGGAGGCCTGGGGATGTGAGTGGGGGGATAGCAGCCTGGATGGGGGTCCTCAGGAACAGCTGCTCTGAGCCATGGTGCCTTGTGATTCTGTCACGCTGATTCTTTCCTTCCTTCTTGCATTCATCACCCATTTCCTCAGTTCCTGCCCCTTTGCCAGGTATTGGTGACCAGACATAACGCTTCACAGAGCTCACGGCTTATATAAGGGGGCTGCCGTTAAACAAGGAAACAAACCAGTGAGACTTCATCTGGCTTGGATGTGCATCCTCTAGTTTCTACCATCAAAAGCAGCACTGATACTCTAAGTTGGTATAAATTTAAAATCTCATTCACTTGGAAAATGTCTCACCACCCACAAACCTGGATGTAAATTTTGGTTCTGTGAATGAGAACCAGACATAAACCTCTTATGTTTATTCATTGAAGTTGATGTTTTCAGTTGACTAAAATTGTTCTAAGTTCCACAAAATAAGAGAATTATAGACACTTAGTATCTTCAAGGAGAAGGGAAGGTTTAGTTCTCCTATATGTGTAATTTTATTCCTTTCAAGGGCCTATGTGCATCTAATGGGGAAAAGATGTTTTTCTTATTAATTTCTAAGCAGTTAGTTAACTTCTGTTTATAGTCAACTTCTTTTTATATTAAAGCAGGAGCTCCCTCTAGCAAGAAGACTCTCTCTGGGGTACCAGCACACCTGGTTCCATCTCCCAGGCGCTTGGCAAAACTGCAAGCAGATGGCCAGATGACAGAGCATCTCTCTGGAATGCAAATTCATGCCAAGAACCTAGAAAATCAGAGCCTAACTCCTGCCCAGAACCAACCGCGGGCTCAGGATGGAGAAACCCATCAAAAAGAGCTTTCTCCTAACAGCCATCTCAATCCTGAGCCCCCTCAACACCTCAGTTCATCGGCACTGGGTCTTCCTCAGCAGGCCCAGGACCTATCCCTAAACCCGACAGAAGAGGATGTCCAACAATCACATCTTCCTCTAAAACAGATAGCCGCTGAGACAGATGTCCCCGAGGTGAAAGCCAGTGAGGTGGGGCAGTCTCCCATCACCCCTACCCTGGCGCCTCCTGCGCACCCTTCCCCTCCCCTGTCCGGCGGCCCTCAGCCAGGCCAGGATGAGGAGTCAGGGGAGGCCCAGGTAACCCCCAGTGGCCCTCCTCTGTCTGAACCTCCACAGGCACCTGGCCCCACTCCCCTCAGCCCTCAGAGAATTCAGGATGAGGAAACTGAGTCAGACGAACATCTACCCAGCAGTTCCCACCATGATCCTCCAAAAGATTCTTCCCACGCTGAGGTGGTGCAGAAACTTGCTGGAGATTCTCAGCAAGCTCTGAAGGAGGAAACCTCCAAATCAGAAGCCATCCGGGTCAGTAAGCCTCACCCAGAACTGCCACATCCCCAAGACTTAGCAACAGATACCAAGCAGCCCCAGGCCAGGGAAGCCCCAGGGACCTTGCTCTCTAGAATCCGGCTGGCTCCCACTCGGCTGCCCCAGCCTCAGGTGCTGGCTCCCCTCCAGAGCAGGAGGCCCACACTCAAACTCCTATCGCCCAGCAGGGAAGAGGCTTTAGGAAGAACCTCTGATCAAACCATGACTCCCTCTCCCAGGCCTCCACCAACCCGGGAAGCAGACACCAGTAAACTTCCTCCCATCAGCCCTCCGCACTCAAAACCACCACCAAATCTGAACCCCCAGGCAGCCCACAGTCCTCAGCAAGTCCAGGAAGAGAAGGTCAGTGAGGTGAAACTCCCTCTTATCAGTCCCCCCAGCCAGGAGCAAGCAGCACCGCGCATCCTCAGTCCCGCCCTGGAGGAGGCGGCTCAGAAAGTGAGGCTCCCTCGCATTCCTGCTCCTCTCCCGGAGCCAGGGCTGCCCCAGAGCTCGGGGGCTCAGCCCGATCCAAGGCCTGCAAAGGAAAGGAAAGCTCCCCAAGCAGGCGGCTCCTCCAGGAGGAGGATTCCAGACATGCAGGCCTCACCCCACAACCAGGGGCCACTTCAGCAGACAGGGGTTAGGAAAAAAAAACTCCCCATCCAGAAAGGGACGGCTGGAGGACTGGCACCTCTGGAAGAGGCACCGCCTGGGAGCCACCAGCCAGCCTCGCAGCTAGAACCCCTCCGTCAGCCAGCTCCCGCCATGGTGCCCGACCGTCCCAACCCCAGCCCTTCTCTTGTTTCTTGTCTAAGCTAGTATTTCAGTGTATAACTGTTACAAACTCAGGAGATCCGAGCAACCAGAGAAGCAAATTCCATACACCAGGAATTCCTGAGCCCCCCCATGCCCAGTCATCACCTAGAGACCCCCAATTACAAGAAGATAAAAAACAACATAATTCCAGAAAAAGAGCCCATACCGACCTCCCCACAAATGACCTGCCTTGGAATGTAGATGTGTCCAAACCAGGGCCATCTTGGAAGAGAGATTTTTAGAGGATTATCTCAAGAAAATAAAACTCCCGTCAACGGCGATCGGCCAGCTCAGAAGAGGCAGCCCTCACCCGGGAGACCCCTCCAGAGGGAAGAGGCCCCTGCGGAGTCACTACAGGATAGTTCAGCTCCTGTGGAGCATCCAGGGAGAAAGGGACAGGTTCATCGAAAGGGCAGGTCTCAGAGGAGAGACATTGCTTCGCAACCCCCAGAGCAGGACAGTGAGCCCCCAACCCAGCAGCCTGTCAAAGACACACCAGCCCATCAGGGAGAGGTCAGGCCAGAGAGAGCTCTGTCCAAAGGCACAATGCACTTGATTCCAAGCAGCAAACCAAAGAGAAGCAAACCTGAAAACATGGGGCAGTGCCACAGGACAAAAGCCCCGTCACTCCCCAGAACCAGGTGTCTGCTGTGGAGCAGGGCAGCTGGAAGGGAAGATTGAACACCAGGGGCAGTCAGCGCACCAAGGTTTAAGCCATCCCTAGAGCCACCTGCTCATTAAGGTCTGGGAACCCCAAGGCAGTCCTGTCAGAGAACGACCAGCTATGGCTGGGTGCTGTGAGTCTCCACACTGGCTTCCTCCTGAACCCATGGTCAGCATAGGTGGAGGGGCTGGTCAGTGCTGTCCAAACCTTGGATTCCTAGAAGGCAGCCAATCTGCACTCCTGTGCCTCTTCTGCTGTTGCTGTCATGCCTGGAAGAGCAGCTGTCCCAGAGGGATGCGGCTTGATCAGCTGCTGCCACCAAATTCAGCTGTTCTGGAAGGCTGGTGCCAGCAAGTAGCCTTTGTGTCCAGACACAAATCCAACCTGAGTTCCAACTCTGACTGAAGCAGGGCCATATTGCCATTAAGTTTTGTTCCCTTCATAAGGAAAATTCGCTTCTAGACTTCTAGAAAATCCTCTTATCCCTCTTGCATTATTGAGGAGTTCCAAAGCAAAAAGAACTCTTGAGACAGGAAGCCTTTGCTGTTCCTGGAGATTCCAAACCTACAGTTAACTTGTGGGAATCTTCTGTAGGGAAGAGGACATATTTTGCATGCGTGATGCTGTGATCAAATGCTTCAGATTTGTCTTGGCAATATGTTGCCTGAAACTTATTTTGCTTGAAATGTATTTCAAAATGAATACCTTCCTACTATCTCTGAATAGAAATCTCATGTAAGGCCGGGCGCGGTGGCTCACGCCTGTAATTCCAGCACTTTGGGAGGCCGAGACGGGCGGATCACGAGGTCAGGAGATCGAGACCATCCTGGCTAACACGGTGAAACCCCATCTCTACTAAAAAATACAAAAAACTAGCCGGGCGAGGTGGCGGGCGCCTATAGTCCCAGCTACTCGGGAGGCTGAGGCAGGAGAATGGCGTGAACCCGGGAGGCGGAGCTTGCAGTGAGCTGAGATCCGGCCACCGCACTCCAGCCTGGGTGACAGAGCGAGACTCCGTCTCAAAAAAAAAAAAAAAAAAAAAAAAAAAAAAAAAAAAAATCTCATGTAAATTAGCCCATGCCTTTATTATGCCAAACCATCTGGTTGAATCAATTAAAAGAATTAATGGGAGAACATTTAAGTGAATCAGTTGCTCATTTATTCATACCATCAGGATTCTTTCGCTGGCAAATGATAGAAGTCCACTCTAAGCCAGCTTGTGTGACTCTATTAGAAGGGAGTAGGAGATTTCGTATGACCAAACTATGGGAAGGGCAGGGCTACAGCAGGTCTCAGGGAGACTGGGGGCCAGTTGTGGAACATAACCAGGACTCTAGTCATCTCCTGGACTCTGGTCTAGGACTCGCACCACTTCTCATCTCTGTTTCTTTCTCCATGTTGGCTTCATTCTTTGAACTACAAATGACTCTTTCAGTTTCTGCACATGTCGGGGAACAAGGCCACCAGCAGCTCTCAAGCCCACATCTGATTTTACCTCTGGAAGCTCCCACTACTGTAAAGAGATTAATTTGAATGAATGTTCATTAATCCTAATCCAGAGAAAGTCTTGTTGGCCTAGCTTGGTTTAGGCACTCGTTCTCAAACCAATCTACTCTGGCAGGGACCAGGGTTACCTTTAGACATACCTATTGAACCAACTCCTATGTATGGACACTATACTCCACCCAAAAAGAGGATAATTGTGACCAAAACAGACAACCCAAGATGTGACTCTTAAAAAGCTACAGGATATCTATTGACCACTTACTGTGTACACAGCAGCATGCTAAACTGTGGTTGGTATCTCATATTTAAAAATGTAACTGATGATTAAATGCCTTTGTAAATGTATGTTATCTTACACAAAAGAGAGGTGTCTGAGAAACTATGAATTTCAAATGTTATTTCAAGGGCAGTAAAAGAAATTGATATTTTAGAAATCCAGGATATAGAAATCCCCTCTGGCAAAATGAAAAGCATATATAATGCCAGTAATTACCCTCTGATTTATCTGATTTGTCCATGATAAAAATAATACAGTAACTGTAGAAAACATATCATTTATTTCATTTATTTATTTTTACTAAAAGTGTGTTTATTTTTACTAAAAGTTCATTCATCCAACAAGCATTTATTGAGCACACCCTATGTGCCAGACACTGATGGTTGCTAGATAAGGTGAGGTGATGAGGATACTTCAAGAAGCTTTGTCTTTTATCAAGGGAGATAGATAAGAGGGTTCATTATATTAATAATGCCATGTGATTAGGGCAACTGAAGGCCCCACAGCGTGCTAGGCTATATTTTGCATCCTACAGACAGGAAAATCCATTTGTTAACTTTTCCAGACTATCATAAGAATACCAAGGAAGGACACTGAATTTGGCCTGGGATACAAACATTGGATCAGGAAACACTTCAAAGAGAAGGTCAGCCTTCGGCTTAGTCTTTGCGGTTGCAGAATTAGTCAGCAGACTGATGGGGAGAGGAAGTTTTCTTAAGGAACCATGTATGCCTAAGCAGAGGCACGCGCAGGCATAGCATCTTCTAAGGACCCGAATGCCAGGAGAGGTGTAGGTCCATATAGATCCAAAGTCCCTTTTGTGCTACGCCAAAGAGCTTGGAAACTTGATCTTTAACAATGGGAGCCACTGAATTTGTATCTGAGAGGCATCTGTCTGGAGGGGGTATAGAGGATGAATTTGAGAAGAGCAATACAGGAAGCAGGAGGAGTGGCAGGGAAGTTATTGCTGTAGTCCAGAAAAGAAGTTAGGCCTGAAACAAGGCTGTGGGGTAGGAATTGTCAAATTAGGTAAATATTTAGCTTGGATGTCGGGGAGGGCAGATTGTGCAAGAGAGGAAGAAAATTAAGATAATTACTCATTTTCTATGAGGTGGGTGTGCAGCACTTTAGAGTTGTCCATGTCTCATTTAGGTGAAGAATTTCCAAATTTAAAATTACTTTTAGAAATGTATAATTTTCCTCTTTGGGCGCCTGTTTCTGAAGCTCCTGAAGGCATTTGTGGTTGCATTTCCATTAGGGTACAAAAGGGAAGTGATAAGCCAAATTTTTGTTATCACTTCTTTGTGTTTCTGTTATTGTTTTGGTAGTATACATTCCTAATGTCTTAGACTCAATGGAACTGGACAACATTTTCTTTGTGGTCGGAGGAAAGGAGTGGAAAAGAGTATCAACAAGAGGTCTTTAGTGCTATTATTGATTTTCTTGGTATAAGGGAAACCTCTGATTTTTACACATAGAATAACAATGTTTAAAATTTGCCATTTTCCATCTATATTTGCAAAGTTCCTATCATTCCCATTTGATATATTGTTCAGCAAGGTGATCTTTATAGGAGCAAAAAAACATTGTGGCTTATAGTTACTACGTTAGTAATACCATCTTTAACTCCTTTAAAGAAGACCGGCACCTAATATTCAAATCAATGGAGATAATAGTGCCTCTTGGCATGAAAGCCTTCCTCAAATATTTAAAGAGATAAATCAGTTATTTCCAAAACCTCAAAAGATAATTGAACAAAGGGCATGATTGGGAAATTCACAGAAGAGGAAATAAAAATGTCCAATGGATATGTCAAAACGTATTTAATCTCATTATAAGTTAAAACAGGATAGACTTTTTTTTTTTGTACTGAATTGGCAGATGAAAAACAACTTAATGTCTACTGTTGGCGAGGCTGTGGGTAAAGGCACTTTCTATGTCTCAGGAGAGAAAGTCAATTGGCACAAGTTTTCTGGGACATGTTTTACAATTTTCTGTCAAAGCCTTAACATTTTGTATATCTTCAGTCTAGTAATGCGAATCTGACGATTATTGTAAGGAAATCGCTTATGTGCAGGGATGTTCATTGTAGTGTTTTTTTATGATAAAATCTAGAAATAATCTAGCTATCTAATGGGATTTTAGAAATAAGTTATGGTATAACTATATGCTGGAATGTTATGTTGTCATTATAATCATGTCGTAGAAGAATATTTAATTGGAGGAAACTATTGCATAGTAAGTAGAAAGCAGGTTAAGGAGGTAGAGCCAGGATGGCTCTAGTTATTAGCTCTGGATTATGGATTCTGCATAATTTTTATTTTCCCATCTATGCTTTTTAGTATTTTTAAAAAATTTTTTACCATGACCTATGTTTATTCAGAAAAAGTTATATAGAATTAAATTTAAACACACACACACACACACACACACACACACTTTGAAGAACTGTCATGCGAAAGCAATAGCCTTACATTCTGTTTTGATTTGACATCATGAACTTTCTAAGAGTTAGAGGTGATTTGCAGAGGAACAGACTGACTTGCTCCAGAAGTTAGATGCTCTGTTATGGGAATCTTACAGAAAGTCTTCATATGTTGGGTGATTAGTTGGACTGGCTAAAATGTAAGGTTCATTTTATGATCTAAGATCCACTTACTGCAACTGGCTCCATTTGTTTGTTATGAGGAATCCTGTTTTATTAAATGTAGTGCTTAGTACTAGAAAATTACATGTACTTAGTACTCCTTAGATATGTGGCTTTCAAAGTTTTATTGACCAAGATCCATAATTAGAAGTATACATGTTACAATATCGTGACCCAGTAAACACATACATACCTGGCAAAAAAAATGTGTCATAAAACACCCTTACTATGGTGATAGATGACTGATATTTTCTATGGTGCTGAATTTCAATTTTTAATATTCTGGTCGTGGCCTCCTAAATTGATTTCACAATTTTGTTTGCAACCTGCAGTTTGGAAAACACTGCACTGAGTGCCCTAGAGCTTTGCTTTGATGTTGTCCTTACTTGGAGGCCTGTTACCAGACTGCCCCCCTGCTCTGGTTGCCTTCAAGTGAGGTTGGATGGGTTGACATCATTTATGCTGAATTCTGCTCTGGGACAAGGATCTGGTGTATTGGCAGTTATGTTCTTTTTCAGTGTTGGGGCTCAGGATAAGTTACATCCAAAATTCATATGCATACATTTTATATAGAGCTTTTTTTTTTTTTTTTTAAAGGCACTTCAGAACAATCTTGATCAGCTTACTTCCTTGCCTTTTGCTCCATGACAAGTCTGAAAATCATCTAATTACCATAAAAGATCCACCAATTTCCACTTCAGATAATTGCACTATTTATATAGTATGTAGCACAGTGTGTCTGTAAATGAATTTAATTGCGTAGTCCAATTTGAAAGACATAATTCTAGAAATCACTTTTCTGTATTGACCAGGCATTCAGAGAAGAGGATAAGAACGGCCTAACCATTTCTGTGTTGATGACAGATAAATGGTGTTACAAGATCAAACCTCTAATCTTAAAACTGATTATGAGAGTGCAGTCATGATTTGCAAAAGCTGAAGACCTTTTATTACAGATTGTAACCTTAGAAATTCATGATTGCAGGTAACACTAAAATTCAAAATAATCCTTGAAAATTCCAGTTGCATTACAATCTAGCCATGTGACCTTGGGCAAGTTTCAGAGTTCTCATGTATAAAATGGAGGTAATAATAGTACCTACCTCAGTGTTTTTAGGGGGATTAAATGAGTTAGTATACTGGAAACCACCCAGAACAATATCTAGCTCACAGTAAGTGCTTCTATGAGTAGTGTGTGTTCATATTAACATGAAAGCAGCAAAAATGTTTGCATTTCCTGTTCATTGAAAGATGATGACACTGTTCAAGCTGGGTGGAAATATTTGGTAAATGAGATGGTCTTTGTGGAAATCCTTTTTTAAAAATGTGACAACCTTGATTTAATTTAGGAATGTAAGATTAGAGTAATATTGGAAAGAAATTGTAGTTGAGCAAAATATTACGAAGACCAAGAGGTTTGTCAATGGGCATTCATAGGGAGCATTGCAGTTTGGAGAAGTGAGTAGGGAAACATCAGTTCTGAGATTATTATGAATGTCCATGTGATCCACACATGAAAGACCTGTAGTAACACCTGGCACATAGTACATGCTCAATAAATGCTATCTATTATTTTTACTATGATTTCATTATTGATAAAATCAAGATCATTTATATTCTGGGTTTCAGATTGGTTAGATAGTGAATGCTGTCAAGTCACTGGTCCAGATAGTAGATATTTTATTTTCTCTTTGAGACTCAGTTGAGACAAAGACCAGCTTCTACAATTACCAGATCTATACCCCCTCGGTGTCCTAGGATAAAAATAGAAAAGCAAAGTGAAGAAAGACAGAGAATGTTTTTGCTGGAGAAAGTGACCAATGAAGTAACATCTTTGAAAAAGATGTTATTCTTGAAGGATAAGCCCTTAGCAATCAAAGATCATGCTTAGGGTGTGGGATTGGGTGGAAATCCCATCAGAAATACAGTTATTTGAACATGTTAGTAGAAGGAAAGGAAGTCTTTAGTGTGTATTGAAGCTTCCTGATGATGTATATCCTGTTTTCTGCCAATCATTGCTACCCTTTTCCTCTTTTCTTTCCCAAATTCTTCTATATTAATGCAGATCATATATAGCAAGTTTTCACTCTTGAAATTTACCTGTTCTATGTGTTTTACTTCTTTAAAGTGTCAACTAACTACTTCATTATATACTCATCCTTTTTTTTTTTTTTTTTTGGAATTCTGGGCCTTATTGCTCTATGTTTTAATTGGAACATTCTTGATGCAAGGCCCAAATATTGACCTATTAGTTCACCTCCACTGAAGACATTACAGTGTATGAAGTTTACTGGAAAAGAACATTTTTGTACTTTATTTGCTCTTATGAATGTAAATGTGTATGTTTTCCTTTTTCTTGATATAGAAGTTGTTTTTGTTTAACTAATTATTTCTTTGATTAGACACTCAAGAATATAGCACTTCACTGTTAGCATAGTTTAATAAATGTATTCACTTTACCTTATATAACGTGACTACAACATTAGTACTGTATTTCCTTGGACTTATGTTAGTTTTCTACTCTAAAAGTTTATTTTGCTATGGAAAATTATCATGGATACTATGCAAAATTATTATTTTTCTAGTTGATATTATTCTTTTCTTAGAAGCACAGATAGACAAGACTTTTAAGATGTAATTCTGTCCTAGAAAAATAGCTTCTTTTGCCACCTTTAGTTTTGTGATAGCACTTCCTAATAAACTAAACTTTTGTCTTAATTTTCCACTACAAATTATCTATCATATTAAAAATATTTAAAATTTGATAGCAGATTATTGTGTTTTCTTTTAAGCTCCTTTTGGTGATTACATATTTCAGTATCAAGACTTATAGAGATTTTAACTTTACAGGTATTTACATCATATGTATATATGCATTTAATCATTGTAGGTATGAATAATTCTTGTTAGTTTTCCTTTTTTTTTAAAAAAAGAAAAACCCTTGCTATATGGTTTTGTTGTTGTTGTTGTTGTTGTTTTTAGATGGAGTCCAGCCTGGAGGACTCCCAGGCTGGAGTCTAGAGTGCAGTGGCACGATCTCAGCTCACTGCAACCTCCACCTCCCGGGTTCAAGTGATTCTCCTGCCTCAGCCTCCCAAGTACCTGGGATTACAGGCACATGCCACCATGTTCAGCTAATATTTATAGTTTTAGTAGAGACGGAGTTTCACCATGTTGGCCAGGCTGGTCTCAAACTCCTGACCTCAAGTGATCCGCCTGCCTCAGCCTCCCAAAGTGCTGGGATTACAAAGCCCCATTTGAGTGGGGGAAAAAAAATAAGTGATTCTGAAGTCGTCTGTGCATCTGAGGACTTTTTTTTTTTTTTTTTTAAATTAAAGTCTGTTTCCAAGTCATCCATTTCTAAGTGCTTTCAAAGAGAGATCAGCTCTAGTGTTGATACATTTTTTTTTTTGCAAGGTTTTATTTAAATGTCAAAAGCTCAAAAGCTCATATTGAAAAGTAATCAGTCATATTTTTGGACAGGAGAATGACTAAATTGCCTTGCTATATAAGAAATCTTATTAATGTAGAAACACTTGTCATTAAAATAGAGATTTTGTTTTTCAAAATATTTATAATCTGACCCCCAAATGGTAAGTTCATCACTAATTATTGACCTGGCTACATGCCTGTGATACCAGATCATCAACATCTTCTATTTTTAACTTTCCTTAATGCAGTAAATGGCCCTATTTAGTCTGTTTGATGATATAATGTTAAATATACGTACAAATCTTTTATTCTTAGGTACATGGCCTCTACTGCTTTTGGTGTTTAGTTTGGATTTTATGCTTATTCTTTTTAAATGTTTTATACAAATATTATTTTAATTCGTTTGACTTCAAAAGAGTATGTCTAACATAAAAGATCTAAGCCATTTAGAATTAATTTGAAATGTGGTTCCAGTTGTTCCAGATACTTCATTTACATTTTCCTGCATTTGTAATGATACTAATCCATAAAATAACTTTAAAAATCTGCCTTGGATCATTAAATTCATTTATGCTTCATTGCAGGTATTTAAAGAAATTTAACTAGCATATATACTGAAGAACTTGGTTCTTTTTGTGGACTGTAAAGTAGTTTATATATATTTAAAATGTTGCCTCAAGGTTGACTTTAATTTAGATAGCTTGAATAAAGTCACATTAAGAAAATTTGTTGCATGGTGTTCTAACATTGGTAATTATGGTTTTCTCCTTAAATTGGGAAGTAAGCTCTTTTGTCCATTGATGTATTAAGACATTAGACAATATATTAAGAACTGTATGAAACTCTTTATTATAGGAGTTCAAGTCGTTAAAGTGGTAGTATTACAATGTAGTTTAATAGTAATCTAAACACATTATCTTTACCCAGAATGTTTTGTTGCTGAGAAATCACTAAGACATTAAATTATTGGAATTATAGCTGCATTGTGTCATCAGATGGAACTTGACTTGTTTACACCACAGTACAGACAGCTTATGTCTTAGAAAACTGGAAAAAGGAACCCGGACACAAAAACTATATTTTGAATAAACTTTTATATATTATGTAGGATCTATTCTATGGAAATTATTTCAGTGAATATAGCTTTTATTTCTTTAAATTCTATCTTATTGATATGGTTCCAGTTCATCTAGTCTTTTTCCTAATGCTCTGTACTTAGAGTGACATCAACAGGACAAGGGGTTTTTTCCAAAAGATAAATTAGCACAGGATGCGCCTCCTTCCTCTCTCTCTCTCTCTCTCTCTCTGTTTCTGCCTCAGCCACACTGAGTTCTTTACTGTGATGCAGTTATGTTAAGGATACATCTACGTTCTTATACCAGCCACTTTTTCGGTCTCACATAGTTTCCCCCAGATGTTTGAATGCGATTCTTCTTTATGCCTTTTAGTATGTGTTCAGATGTCACCACCTTAGGTGGACTTCCTCTGACCACCATGCCATCTCTCATGCTGTCCCCTCATCCGGCTTTCTGTTTCTTCATCACACTTGTCATTACCTGACGTTATTTAATGTGTTATTTGTCTGACTCCAATATTAGCATGTAATCCCCACAGGTCACGAACTTTTATTTACTGCTATATCCCCAGCATCCAGAGCAACAGCCAGCACATAGCAGGTGCACAATAAATGTGGGTCAAGTGACTTTTATCACAGAGATTCAACAGAGAATGCTTCTGCATACAGTCGTTTCATTTTATCGCTTTGTGATTAAACACAGTTTCTTTAATATTCCTTTGTAGATTGTTCTATTACCTGAAATTCTTTGGATATAGTCCTCACCCATTTGTTACATCTGTTCAAGCTCCCTTTCTCAAGACAGGGCCTAGGTGGAACTTTAGACTTCGTTACCATGATTAAATACTTGTACTTGTCTGCAACAACTTTAACCTTGTGTTACTGGTTTGGGATTGCCACACAATTTGGGTGAAGTTCAAAACCAAAGTAGAGTCTGATTTCCCACAGGTGTTTCTATCGTCTGGTTAAGTAAGAATCTGTCCCCAGACAAAGCCCCTACGTCTGTGGACTGACATTTCCAGATACCCCTTTTCCAACTTGTCACCTTTTCAAACAGTGCAGGTCTCCTCCTCCTCCTCCTTCTTCTCCTTCTTCTCCTCCTTCTTCTCATTCTCCTTCTCCTTCTCTTCCTCTCCTCCTTCTTTTCCTCCCTCCCCTCCTCCCTTCTTCCTCCTCCCTCCCCTTCTCCCTTCTTCCTCCTCCCTTCTTCCTGCTCCTTCTTCTTCTTTTCATTTTTTTTTTTTTTGGTCGTCGTTGTTTTGAGGCAGGGTCTCACTCTGTCACCCAGGCTGGAGTGCAGTGGCAGAATCATGGCTCACTGCAGCCTCTACCTCCTGATCTCAAGTGATCCTCCTACCTTAGCCTCCCAATTAGCTGGGATAACAGGCATACACCACCACATCAGGCTAATTTTTGTATTTTTTGTAGAGAAGTGGTTTCACCCTGTCGGCCAGGCTGGTCTCAAACTCCTGGGCTCAAGTGTTCCGCCAATCTCGGCCTCCCAAAGTTCTGGGATGACAGGTGTGAGCCATCGTACCTGGCCAAGTCAGGTCTTGTATGCCAAGCATGCAGGGACTGTGGCTTCCCCTCTCAGACCACGTGTTCAAACCTCAGCCCCCGATGCCCTCTGACCTCTTAGCATCAATTCCCACTCCTCTGACTTCGAGCCTTCACTACACTTGTAGTATCTAGAAAATTTTCTTTCTTGGTTTCTGCCTTACTACGTATTAAAAACAAAACAAGTTTATGTTATACATTAGTGTTTTTCTCATCTTTGGGTGGGGGTAGTTTTCCGCTTCTGCTCAGTCCATCATATTGACTGAAGGTACATGTGGATATCGTTTATTTTAGCAACTTTAAAAGCAACACTCCTGAAAGCGTTGATGCTCCCATATAGCCAAAGCTATTTACTCCTAGCCCCTCTGTGAATGAGCAGTAATACAAATGTATACAGTATTCTTTTTTTTTTTTTTTTTTTTTTTTTTTTTTTTTTGAGACGGAGTCTCGCGCTGTCACCCAGGCTGGAGTGCAGTGGCCGGATCTCAGCTCACTGCAAGCTCCGCCTCCCGGGTTCACGCCATTCTCCTGCCTCAGCCTCCCGAGTAGCTGGGACTACAGGCGCCCGCCACCTCGCCCGGCTAGTTTTTTGTGTTTTTTAGTAGAGACGGGGTTTCACCGTGTTAGCCAGGATGGTCTCGATCTCCTGATCTCGTGATCCGCACGTCTCGGCCTCCCAAAGTGCTGGGATTACAGGCTTGAGCCACCGCGCCCGGCCGATACAGTATTCTTATATGCTAGGTCTCTGAACATTCTAACGTCTTAAAGGAAATATTAGATATTATTTATGAATAAATTCTGTTAAACAGTGGCCTCAGGCTGGGCACAGTGGCTCACGCCTATAATCCCAGCACTTTGGGAGGCTGAGGCAGGCGGATCACGAGGTCAGGAGATCGAGACCATCCTGGCTAACACGGTGAAACCCCATCTCTACTAAAAATACAAAAAATTAACTGGGCGTGGTGGTGGGTACCTGTAGTCCCAGCTACTCAGGAGGCTGAGGCAGGAGAATGGCGTGAACCTGGGAGGTGGAGCTTGCAGTGAGCTGAGATCACACCACTGCACTCCAGCCTGGGTGACAGAGTGAGACTCCTTCTCAAAAAAAGCCAAAAAACAAAAACAGTGGCCTCATCATTCTATTCTATTTCAAAGCCTCTTAGCATTGCATAGTTTATTTTCCTTTTAGCCTCTTGGACTTTCATCAAATGAAAAGTCATTATAAGGGTAATTTTTCAATTAACTATCTAAAAGCCACTGTTTTTGACATGGTTTACTTCTTTTGATTCTATTTATAAGCCTGAATTGATTAAGTATTGGGTATATTCAGAGGATATATCTATTACGTGTTACAGACTGACTTTATTATTGTGAGTTATTATTTTATTGTAAGATATATTTTTATTTTATTTTAAAGTTGAAATGCACAGACTTTAAGTATCTAGCTTGTTATGTTTGGGCAAATAAAAATATAAAACATTTCTATCCCTTCAGAAATTTCCTTTATATTATGCCTTTTATTTTAAACCCTATTTTTTTCTCCTACCAGATGGTAAGACATCCCACCTGAAATCTGAAGTGCATCCTACAAAGTATAGTTCTTCGAATATTGGTGATTTCCTGCATTCTACAGACAGAAACTACCTTGTTAAATTATGGACCAAACTTTCAGCCAAAAAAACACCAGCGGTAAGGGAGGGATAGAAGGGGGGAAGCAACAACTGGGCTCTACACAATGTCAGACAAAGAGAGGATTTAATATTTTGAGACTAATAGATTTCCCCAAAATTATTCTCTCGCTAGTGTCAGCTGAAGACAGGGTGTTGCCTCTTTGTACATCCCTGAGAACAGACACTGGTTCTAAAAGTAGAATATTCAGTATCAGATCCTGTGAGTACCTTTCTCCCGGGCTCCCAGTGAAAATTCTGACATTCAAATCTTCCATTTAGTAAGAACAGAAAAGCATTACAAGAAAATTAATGCAGTGAAAGATGTATTCCAAGGGAAAACTTGTTGCTAGGGTATAAATTTGAGTATTCTTGGGCCGAGCCTGAAAAGTGAGTCCACTCAAAGATTCCGTGTTTTATAACTTAGCACTTCTTAAACCCGTCGCATCGCTTAGTCCCAACTTAATTCTTTGAAAGTTTTGAGAAAGCAGCACGCACAGGAGTATTGAATGCAAAATTGGCACGGCATTCAGATTAGGTCATACTTGTTTTCCATCTGTAATCATTTTTATGTGATGATCTGGGAATACAGAGACTTACTTGCAATTGCAATTTGCTGCAGAAGCAACAGAACTTTTTGTTTTGGTTGTCAGTTCCTTGTTTGTGTTTCCTTAAGGCTAGCCTGTTTTTTGTTGTTGTTGATTTTTTTTTTTTTTTTTTTTAAGACGGAGTTTTGCCCTTGTTGCCAGGCTGGAGTGCAATGGTGTAATCTCCACTCACTGCAACCTCCGCCTCCCAGGTTCAAGTGCTTCTCCTGCCTCAGCCTCCCGAGTAGCTGAGATTACAGGCATGCACCACCAAACCTAGCTAATTTTGTATTTTTAGTAGAGATGGGGTTTCTCCGTGTTGGTCAGGCTGGTCTCGAACTCCCAACCTCAGGTGATTGGCCTGCCTCAGCCTCCCAAAGTGCTGGGATGACAGGTGTGAGCCACCACGCCCCACCAAGGATAGCCTGTTCTAAACAAATAGTTGCATCAAGTCAGAACCATTGGCAGTGTTCAGTGCCAATGGTTCAGTGGTCAAAAGAATCAGACTGATTACTGATTACTTCAGGCAAAAAGTCTCAGGCTGGGGCATATACAGATATAGTATAGCTATATACAGTTTACTCTTACTGAGTCATAATAGTTTTGAGTGTTCTAGGTGCAAGAAACAGTATCTCTGCTTCTATTTCCTGCCTGTGGTGGCCCTCTCTCTCCAGGCTGGTCTCTTCCACTCGCCCACAGACTTTGCTCCCACTAGCTTGAGCACGCTCTCATGTGCCATCCAGCCCTGACTGTCCAGGCCTCTTGGCTCTGTGCTCATTCTTCCCAGCAACTTCCTTCCATCTCTTTAATTCAAGTTGCTGAAGGCAGGGGAATCTACCCAACCCAGCTTGAGTTTTCAAGCCATGCCGTGGAGGTCATATTAGCCTGCCTGTCTGGTCACCTGTGGCAGGGCAGAAGGCATGACCTGTGGCTTAGGCTGTGGCTTCTTAGAGGCAGCAGGGGGTAAGTCGGCGTGCACTAAACATCTATAAATAAGATGAATTTGTTCCATGATACTGAATGTAGGAAAGTCGTATTTATCCAAAATTAATTAAATCTGGGATTGTTCCCATCCCACTAGGATTTGTGGGAAATCAAATGTCATTAGAAATGTGGATCACTCCCCATATTTGGAGTAAGCTTAAGAATCCTGAGGGTTCCACCATCCTGGGAAATTGCAAAAGGGCGTCTAGCTTAATAACCACCATGGTTACCATGGACATGCTTCTTATCTAAGGCACTAAATCCCATTCTGAGCCAGTGGCCCTGGTATTCTCCATATCCTACCTTTTCCTACTATTAGTAGCTTTTTTCTTTTATTTTTTTATTTTGTAGAGACAGGGTCTTCACATGTTGCATAGGCTGGCCTTGAACTCCTGGCCCCAAGTGATCGTCTCTCCTCAGCCTCCCAAAGTGCTGGAATTACAGACATGAGTCAATGAGCCCAACTAACTAGTAGGTTTTTTCCTAATACCTACCCCTGACATCTTGCTATACCTGGGGTAATGGGTGGAAGTCAACAGGTAAGGCTCCCTCTACATGAGGAACCTACCACTCTCCATCCTTCTGGTCCTGGGAAATCCACCTCTTTCCAGATCAGTCCACAGCTTTCTCTTCTGCCCTTGGTATTCCAGCCTTCTTGGATGGTGTGGCTTGATGCTTCTTGGACTTTCAAATACAGCATCAGTGTTTTAATGTTCCCTTGGGACATGGAAATCCAGAGTGCAAACCTTCAGGCCACTAAATCCTGTCCACCTATTTATTCCTTAGTGTTAAGCCTGCGCCCTGACAATCAGAGGCAGCCCATTTACCAGGTGAGCTGTCCTGACGCACAGCTGGATTCACACTCATAGGCAGAAGCACACACCACTGACTTGCACCCCTCTTCCACTTAATGGGTATTCATAGTTTATTTAAATGTGTTCGGAGATCACGTCCTTTGCAGGAACATGGAGGCCATTGTCCTTAGCAAACTAATGCAGGATCAGAAAATCAAGCACCACATGTTCTCACTTATCAATGATGAGGACACATGGACACATAGAAGGGAACAGCACACAATGGGATCTTCAGAGGGTGGAGGGTGGGAGGAGGGAGATGGTCAGCAAAAATAACTAATGGATACTAGGCTTGATAACTGGATGATGAAATAATCTGTACAACAAATCCCCATGACACAAGTTCACCTAACAAACCTGCACATATACCCCTGAACTTAAAATAAAAGCTAAAAAAAAAAAAAGTCCAATCTAAATATCACCTGTTAGAAAATAGTGGGGCCTAATTAAAGAGAGTGCTGGTCGGCTGGGAGCAGTCCTCACGCCTGTAATCCAAGTACTTTGGGAGGCTGAGTCGGGCGGATCATGAGGTCAAGAGATCGAGACCATCCTGGCTAACATGGTGAAACCCTGTCTGTACTAAAAATATAAAACATTAGCCAGGTGTGGTGGCGCGTGCTTGTGGTCCTCGCTATTCAGGAAGCTGAGGCAGGAGAATCGCTTGAACCCAGGAGGCTGAGGTTGCAGTGAGTGGAGATTGCGCCACTGCACTCTAGCCTGGGCAAGAGTGAAACTCCGTCTCGAAAAAAAAAAAAAAAAAAAAAAAGCGCTGGTCAAGGGCAATAAGGTACTAAGGGGTGGGGACAAGGGAACAGAACTGGAAAAAAACAACAACAACAAAAAACAAAAACCCACTCTGTGCTCTTAACTGTGATTCAGTTCTAACGTTTTAATATAAAATGAAGACAGTATGGGGAAACCGGAGAGAGGATAAAAAATCTGTGAGAGTGGAAGGGGCCACCCTGGTGATGACTGATGGGGGAAAGGACCGATATCCCAGGCCACCTGTTACTGGAAAGAGTTTCATGAAGTTTGACACCGGATTGCTCCTTGCCTGCAGTGCCCCTCCCTGAGAAACTGAGCAGCCCCCATAATCCATAGCATCTGGAAGCCTGTGTGGAGCCTGTGTTGTGTCCAGTGTCAGCACTGTGGCATTTACTGACCCCTGATGGTAGTAATTTGCAGAGCCCTGAGGTTCTGATGCCTGTGCCTCTCAGTGCTAGTAGTTTAGGTGGAAATACAAACGTAACAAGGTAGTTTCATAGAAAAGCAAATCAAACCCCCTCAGAACTAACAGATTCACTCTTACGAAATTAGGGCAAATGTAATAACTGAATTGCTCTTGTCATATGTATGGGTGAATTCACCTAAGATTATGTTTGGTGCCTCATTTTTCTTTTAAAGATTATGGATTCAGTGCTCTTGGAATTTGCAAGTATTTATCCCATTTTAGGAGATCTCATGGGTTGTTAACCTTTTGCACAGCTGGTATAATGCTGCAAAACAAGCAATATACCTTTTTAAGACCATCACAACAGAAGTTTCAGTGAGACATTGTGACGTGTGTTAGAGAACATACATTGCCTTTATGCAGCATTTATAATTTAGAAAGAGCTTTTGTGTAGGATGTCTCACATACCCCTCACTGCAACCCGAAGGAGAAGATGTTGTTTCTCTTCTCTTGCCTTCCCAAGGTAAATTTCCATGTCTTTTTGGAACTTTTTAGTGGATGGAAGAAAGTAATTGCAGCTGCCTTTGTCAAAAAACTTTATCTTAAATTATCCAAAAGAAAAAAGGCATTTTTGTGCTTTTTGGTGTCTTAAGTGTACATTTAATGTATTTATATTTTCTTTTGCAAACTATTAAGAGGGCTTTGACAGTGATGGACAAGGTAGCAATTCCCATCTCCTCTGTGTGTGTGTGTGTGTGTGTGTGTGTGTGTGTGTGTGTTTCTGGTTCTGGTTCTGTTTCTCTGAAGCACCATTCTCACTTATGTCAAAGATTGCATTCTTTCTTTCCTGCTCGAATCCACCTCAAAACTCACTGTGTACATGAGGCCTTGTCCATACTGCTTCTGTAATCTAATATTCTCTCTTCCCTTGGCCATTGCGTGCAGTGACATGTGTGTGAGCTGTGATTACAAAATAACGAGGCTGGTTTTGTGTATGTCTTAAGGAACCAGTCTTATTTCTTGGTAGTCACATATGGCACATGTCATAACTAGCTGGGTAAGTACATGTTTATGTGTGTATTTGGTCTATGTTCATGTCTATTTCCATTTAACTACTGGCTTCTTGACCCATTTTTCTTGACCCAAGAGGAAAAATGCACTAACTTTTGAATCAATGTGACAGTCTTGCCATCTACTGGGTGATCTTACAAAAGCCACTCATCTGCTATGAGATGCCATTTCCTCTTCTGTAAAGTACATACAGAGAAATAATAATACCTATCTTACAATGTCATGGTGTCAAATCCATATGAAACTTCTTTGTAAATGATTGACTACAGAACAAATGTTGTCGCTATGGCGGTGATGATAGGCAGGGAGTGAGGAAGGGCTCAGGCCCTCAGCTGTACTTCTTTATATTCAAGAACAGCAGCTCTCCTTTGGGGGATCATCGGCATCCCCGTGTCACCAAGAACCTTCAGATACCTGAAAAGTGGTTAATTGAACTTCTGCTTCCACTAAAGGCAGACCTGGTAATTTGGAGTAACCTTCTTGCTGAGAACAGCTAGAAAATCTGGATTAAAAAAATATCTACTTGAAGGGATTAGAGAATAAACATAAGAGAAAGTTTATCTGGCCAGGAATTAGGGGAGGATGATCCTGAGAGGTGAACCTGGTACCAGAGGGCACTTACTCCTGTGGACCTTTGCTAATTGAGGTAGACATGGCTGAAGGCTGACTTGACACTTTGAGAGTCTTGTGGAACTAGGACAATAACATCAAATATGAGGTCCATCAAGGAGGTAAACTTAGTGAATGATGCTTTCTTTAGGTTGGTAACCAAAGGGCTGCAACCTTGGAGTAAAGGTGAACAAAAAGTAGTCAGGACTTCATAGGAGCCACAGTTAAAGTACTCTTATTCCTGCAATTATATTCAAAAGATCCCAGATGTCCCTAGGTCCATGGCAGAAAAAATATATATAAATAATGTTGTAAATACACTGTCTAATGCATAATGAAAAATAACTAGGCACATAAGGACATGGAAAAACTTGAACTAAAAATAACAGAATCCCCAGATGATAGAAACAGGCCTACAAGAGCCTCCAGATTTTAAATACATATTTTGAAGCCTTCAAGCATCGATGTTAACAAAGCAAGACTTTAATGTGACTGTGTTTATAATGTCCAAGATATAAGACAAAAATATAAATTTCAGCAAAAGTGGAGACAATAAAAACTAACTAAATGGAAATGGTAAAAACCTGGGGGAAAACAGTAACTGAAATTGATACCCCATTAGACACAGCTAAAGAGAGAATTAATAGACTGAAAAGTTGATAGGAAAAATAAATCTTAGAAACATAAGATGGGAAATACAGTGGAAGAGTGAGTAAGAGACATAAAGCAAATGTGAGAAGTTCTAACATGTGTTATTGAATCCTAAAAGGAGAGAAGAAATGGAACAGAAACAAGATTTGAAGAGCTAATGGTTGAAACTTTATGGTCCTGATAAAAGTCATCAAGCCATAGATTAAATAAATCTTAAAAACCCAACTTAGACACATATTTGTTTTGAAATCATATTGTACTAAAATTAAAAACAAAGGAAAACATCTAAAGAGCAGTCATAGGGGATAAAATTACTTTCAAAAAAGTAATATTAGGTTAACAGCTGACTTTCCAAAAGATATCATGAAAGCAAGAAGACAGAGAATATCTTTAAAGTGATAAATTATTGCCAACCTAGAATTTTGTACCCAGTGAATACATCATTCAAAAATGAAGGTGAATTAAAGGTATTTCCAGACAAAGAAACAGGATTTGTCACAGGAAGCCTACATGAAAGGAAACACTAGAGAATTCTCTTTTGGCAGAATGAAAATGATTTCAGATAGACAGCGTCATAGATAGAGAAAAAAATGAAGAACAAGACAAAGGGTAATACAGGAGTAAATCTGCAATACATGAGTAAATCTAAAGGGTTGTTGACTGTATAAAACAGCAATGGCTTTAACAATATATAGAATTAAAATGTATAAAATTAAAATATGTGGAATGAAGGGAAAAATGTAAATGTATTTAATACCACTGAACTATACACCTACAAATGGTAAAGACAGTAAATTATATGTGTATATTTTACCTCAATAAAAAAGTTTAATTAAAATATAAAAATTAAAAATAAAACTAAATTTATGACAACAATTATAGTAAGTCAAGAAGGATATAAATGGAGATGAAATGTTTTAGAATCCTTGCATTTGAAGTCTAAGAAGAGGGTAACTATAATAATATCAGATTATCAGATTTTGATGAGTCAAGAAAATATTTTAATCTCTAGGATGATACTAAAAGAAGATTAGGAAATGTATTTTTTTAGTCTAATTGGGGGAAGGAGTAGAATAATAAATAAATAATTCAACATGGTATCAGAGGTCATAGCCTGTGCAATAAAGCATAAACAAGAAATAAATGGTGTAAAGCTTGAAAATAGTTAATAAATGCATTTGACAAGATTATTAGAAACATAAAACATATAAAAATAAATTTCTACCTAATAGCAATAATTTTAAATATATTTAATTTTTTAAAAATATATATTCAGGGTGAGTGCAGTGACCTACGTCTGTAATCCCAGCACTTTGGGAGGCTGAGATGAGAGGATCACTTGATGTCAGGAGTTTGAAACCAGCCTGGCTAACATGGTGAAACCCCATCTCTACTAAAAATACAAAAATTAGCCAGGCGTAGTGGCACATGTCTGTAGTCCCAGCTACATGGGAGGCTGGGGCATGAGAATCACTTGAACCTGGGAGACTAGAGGTTGCAGTGAGCTGAGATCACACCACTGCGCTCCAGTCTGGGTGACAGAGGGAGACTCTGTCTCAAAAAACAAACACACACACACACACACACACACACACACACACACACACACACACATATTCGGTAACATCCAGAGTGTCAAATATTTAAAAACAAATTAATAAAAGGTGTGCAATGCTTCTACTCAGAAAAATGTAAAACACATTTTCTAGAAAAATTAAAGACCTAAAAAGTGGAGAGATAGACCATGTTTATGGATTGCATGGCTCCATATTATACAAATGTCTGCTTTCTTCAACTAGGTCTATACATTCAAAGCAATCCAGTCAAAAACATTCTCACATTTTTGTGGAAATTAATAATCTGATTTTAATATGTATCTGAAAATGCTGGTATCACCACTAAAATAGACAAGTAAAATAAATAACAGCCCAGAAATAGATCCATGCACACATGGAAAGCTGATTTATGAAAAAAGTGACACTGCTGAGCAGTAGGAAAATGATGCCTTTTGTATAGCATTAATTAGATATAAATAGGAACAAAATTAGATTTAACCCTGATCTCACACCATATATAACAGTTAAGGTAGATTGTCTATAAAATGTGAAAAGCAAAATAATAATCAAAAAATAATGTAAGATAATATTTTTATGATCTTGAGGTCAAGATTTCTTAAATGTCACACAAAAATCATTCATTTCAAAGGAAAAATCTGAAATATTTTTTAGTACATAAAACTAAGATCTCCTGTTAATTGAAAACACAGCATTAAGGAGGGAACAAAAAAGACTACAGAGAGTGAGGAGACATTTGCCATAACAATCAACAAAGTGTATCCAAAATATATAAAGAACTCCTACAAATTATTAAGAAAAAAACATAGGTAACCCATAGGAAAATCCCTTCACAAAGTAATATCCAATAGCCCATATTCTTATGAAGAGATACCCAGCCTTATTACTAATCAGGGAAATGCAAAATATAATCGCAATGAGATACTACTATGCATAAACTAAAAGTACTAAAATTATAAAGACTATCAATATGTGGGGCAATGGAAATTCTTATAAGACAACAGATGGGAAATTAAATTGGTATACCTTGGAAAATAGTTGAGCACTATTTACTAAAGTTGAACATGCATATACCCTACACCTCAACCGTGGTATTCTTGTGTATATACCCAATAGAAATGAGTGGTTATGTGCACCAAATGATATGTACAAAAATGTTTATAGTAGCATTGTTCATAATAGCCCTAAACTAGAAATTCACATGTCCATCAGCAGAAGAATGGCTATGTAAATTTTTGAATCATCATATAATAAAATATGTACAGTAATGTAAACCAACACACTTCTTGGTTGTATTTCACAAACATACTGTTGAACTAAAGAATTCTAATGCAAAAGAATACATGCTATACGTGCCATCTGATTCCATTAATATACAATTTAAAACAGGCAATATTAAACCATGATATTTAGGGATGCACATTTAGGTGATAAAACTATAAAGAAGAAGTAGTTACTGTAAAAGTCAGGAGAGTGCTTATCTCCAGAGGGGGAAGATGTGGTAATAGTTGAAAAGGGTCTTGAGGGACCTGGAGACGCTGGCAATTGTTTGTGAGGTTTAGGAGGCCACCTGGTGAACTGGAATGCTATTTGTTCTGTTCATTAGCTGGACAAGCCACAGTGAGTTAACATAAGCCACTCTGGGATTGGGTAGGATTTTCTAAGGGCTGTAGTTTGAAAAATTAAGAGTAATCTATAAGGCAAGGATCCAAGGGTGATGCTGAAGCCCAAACCAGCCAGAGTCCAACTTGATGATCCATCTGAAGGATTTGAAGTGAGTGAGGATCCATGGCAGTAGTCCAGATTAGGGGGAGACTCAGCTTACCACCCCACTGGACATAAATCTGAGAAAAGTGAAATAATGAGTCAGGGGAGGTGTGGCCACGTAAGAAAGTAATGTCTGTGGTCTGTGATAGTTTGTTGGCAGATAAATTCATTATGTCATTGCTAGTTGATCAAGCTTAGAAAGAGCCTTTGCTCTCATAGCCATCGTCTCCATTCCCATATTCAAAAGGACTTTCCTTCCTTCTTTTTTTCTCTCCTCTCTTCCTTTCTTCTTTCCTTTCTCCCTTCTTTCCTTTCTTCCTTCCTTCCTTGTTTTCTCCCTCCCTCCCTCCTTCCTTCCTCCCTCCCTCCCTCTCTCCCTTCTTCCCTTCCTTCCTCCCTTTCTCCCTCTCTTCCTCCCTTCGTTCCTCCCTTTCTCTCTCCCCTCCTCCCTTCTTTCCTTCTTATCTTCCTTTTCCCTTCCTTCTTTACTTTCGCTCTCCCTTCCTTTCATTTTTCTCTTCCTTCCTTCCTCTCTTCCTCCTCGCTTCCTTCCTTTCCCTCCCTATCCCTTCTTCCCTTCTTTTGCCTTCTTCCCGTTTCCTCATTTATTTATCTACCCATTTTATATTTGTTGAATTCCTATCATGTATGTAGGATATTGATTTGCTTTTTCAATATGAGCAGACATTTGCTGATCAGACCCTGCTGCAGACACTAGAACAATATGGGCCTGGTCCCTGTCCTGATAGAATTAATATTCTAGTAGTGAGATCCTCTGGCCTACTTGTACTGATGGGATAAGGTCAGTGTATCCCTAGTCCTCTTACTACTACCTTCTTTCTTTGAGTAGAAAATCCTCAGTATTACTGACTTCCAATATACTGATAGTTATTTTTAATCTTTTTTTTTTTTTTTTTTTGAGACAGAGTCTCACCTTGTCACCCAGGCTGGAGTGCAATGGCACGATCTCAGTTCACTGCAACCTCTGCCTCCTGGGTTCAAGCAATTCTCCTGTCTCAGCCTCCTGAGTAGCTGGGATTACAGGCACTCACCACCACACGTGGCTAATTTTTTGTATCTTTAGTAGAGATTGGGTTTCACCATGTTGGTCAGGCTGGCCTCGAACTCCTGACCTCCTGATCTACCCACCTCGGCCTCCCACAGTGCCGGGATTACAGGCGTGAGCCACTGCACCAGGCTTTTTATTTCCTATTCCTAAAGTCACTGGAGGTTTCCTCTAGAACCTAAATGACTTGTCTTTGTTAGGAAGAAATGCCCACAAATATTATTTTTTACTCTTCAATCTGAACAAAATCTGCTAACATCACATGTCTTGATTGCTACTCCAATCATTTATAAATATAAAATTCTTTCTGTAAATGTGATCATAATTTATATGAATTTAGATAATTTAATAAAATATCCAGTTTACTCATTTTCTCACTCCTTGCTTATACAATTCTTTGTTGCTTTATTTCTTCTCTCTTCCTATCTTAAATGGTACTTACTTTTCTGAATGACACCCAAAGCACATTAATTTGAATATCTCTAAGAGAATCTTAGAGAACTGTAAATGTAATTTTAATCAGCCTTACTTCTTAAACACTTAAACATTTTTCTTTGCAGGTTTGAGAATAAAAAAGTGCACAGCTCTTTTCTTACTGTTGCAAAAAATAAATGACCAACTCTATCAGTGAGAGGTTTTTATTTCTGCAACACTCATGTATAGGTTACAGATGTCTAACTTCTTGTGTGTTATTTGTCAGATATCATTATACTTCAGTCTCCCTCCCTGATAGTAACCCAATGCTCTTTGCATGGTTGGCTCCCTGGAAAGCATACATGAAGGCTGTGCTGACTTAGTTAAGGTTTCTTGCTCTGGATTTGCTATTGTGACTAGGTTTTGCCTTCTAGAAGAAGCTTGACTTTCTTTACCTCCATCATATCTGTTTCTTCAACCAGCTCCTTCAACACCCTTACCCCTGAAGCAGGCCAAGTCACTGAGAGCCAATTCTCCAGAAAGAAAAATTGCTGAATGACCAATTAATTGAGAGACAATTTAGCAAATATATGTGTACAGCAGACAAGGCCAGTACAATCCTGTAAGTACAAACTGTACGAAGGGGAAATGACAAAGTGGACCTGTGTTGACAAAGTATTAAGCACCATTTCCTTTCAATACTCTCAGGACCCAAGTCAGCTCAGGGAAGAGAGGCTGCTTGTCCAAGGATCACACAGCTTAGGAATGTCTATTTTGATTTCAGAAGAAAAATGCCTTCTTCTACTCAGGTGCATTTTTCAGTATTGATACATCAATGTGAATTTTTTTTTTTTTTTTGGGGGGGATGGGGTCTTGCTCTGTCACCCAGGCATCAATGTGAATCTCGAGAGAATACATTTGATATCCAGTATCTTTGTTCTCTGCTCTTTATGTCTAATTTAAACTCAGGATCCTCATGGCTCTAAACAAAGCTTGTCCAACCCACAGCCTGCCGGCCACATGTGGTCGAGGACAGCTTTGAATGCAGCCCAACACAAATTCATAAACTTTCTTAAAACATTATGAGATTTCTTTTGTAATGTATTTTTTTTAATCTCATCAGTTATTGTTAATGTTCGTGTATTTTATGTGTGGCCCAAGACAATTATTCTTCTTCCAATGTGGCCCAGGGAAGCCAAAAGATTGGACACCCCTGCTCTAAACTGTTTCATTTTCAATATGTCTTTTGTCATAAAAAAAAGTTTCGGTTAGGTTCATAGGGGCACAGATCAGCATCTCAAACCTGTTCTCCTGCTCTTCATGAGGCCAATTCCCAATATCCCTTTTTCTAAGCATTATATGACCCTCAGATACCACAATCTACTGCAGTTTCCCAGTCTCTTAGCGATCTCACACACTGGTCTTCCTGAGATGAGATACTCTGCTTTGTTCAATGATGGTTTCCCAACATCTGGTGTGGTTGTCTGACCCCCTGCATGGTTTCAATAAATTTTGCTGAACCTATGAATGAGTAAAAGTGAATGGACAAAGGAATGATTTGTGATATACTAGAACCCTTCCTCCAAAGTTTTCCTTTGATTCCTTTCTTCACTGTTGTTTCTAACTGGTAGATGGGCAGGGAATTGATTATAGAATGACTATCTTACTGTAACACTAGTCCTCCTAAAATTAGCATCATGTTCCTTCTCATGATAAATTTGTTCTTCTAAGAATAGATTTATTGTCTGAGCCATTTAATTAAATTTGTGTTTCCCCGTCTGCTTCTCTTGTTCCTTTTGGGTCTCCTTTCTCTTTTTCTTTCCAATTTCTTGATATTGGAGTATCTCAGGGCTCAATTCTTTGTCCTTCCCTTTCTTTCTTTTCCCTTCCCTTCTCTCCTTTTTCCTTTTCTTCCTTTCTCTTCCACTGTTTTCCTATCTACACTCACTTCTTTCAAACCCGAAATACTGATTGTTGCCCTAAATCTTCATCTTATTTGATGCAAACTCTGTATTTGCAGTTATCAGACCAAAAACGTCCTCCTTTCTCTCCCAACCCAATATCCAATCTGTTAAAAACTTCTACTGGCCCTACCTTCAAATTATTCTGGAACCCAGAATCTGCCCACTGTCCTGGTCTACTCTTCCATTATCTGTCACCTAGATCACAGCAGCCACCTCTTAAGTGGTCTCTTTGGTTCTACCCCTGCCCCTATAGGCTATTTGCAAACACAGAAGACAGAATGATCAATTGCAAACCTAAGTCAGATCATGAGCCCCCTCTTCTCAAACACCTGCACTTGCTTCCATGTTGCTCAGTGCCTTTCAGTTTCCTGCAAACTCCTGCATGATCTTGTTCCCTTGGTGTCTCCGATCTCATTCCTACTACTCCTCTTCCTACCTCAGCTCTGCTGACACTGGCAAGTGATTTTACCTCTAACCCACCAGCACTCCTGCCTTAGAGTCATTGCACTAACTGTTTCTTCTTTCCGGAACACTGTTTCCCCAGATAGCCACATGGCTGACTCCTTTTCCTCCTTCAACTATTAACTTACATTTTACCACCTCTATACTCTCTGCCCTGAAACCCTAATTTATACTGCAACCTGTATCCCCTACTCTGTGTCCTTCCTTGGCCCTCCCTAGCCCCTTTTCCCTGCTCTACTTTTTTTTTGGAAAATTCATATCACCCTCTAATGTATTAGTCTATTTGATTATCTATTATGCTGGTCGTTGGTCTCCCCCTGTTAGACTATAAATCCTCCAAAGGCAGAAATCATTGTTACTCCCTGATGTATTCATTATTTTATACAATGGTAGGCACACAGTAGTGCTCAGGTAATACTTGTTGAATGAATGAAGGAATAGGGGGAAGTATAGTTTAGAGCACTGTCACTTGGGCAAGTCACATGTCTTCTCTGAGTCTTAGTTTTCTTATCTGTAGAGATAATAGTAATCAAGTCCTAGGTTAGTTGATGTTAAATTTCCTGGAATATATTAAGTGCTCAGTAAGTATCAATATTATATTTTTATTTGCTAAATCAAGGCAATGCTAGAACAAATGTAATTTGCATAATAAGATATCACATTTTTAGTAAGATATTAATAGGTAAGAAGCACAGTGATATTTTAATTCTTCCTCAAGTCCCAATCTTCTACCTCATATTTTATTTAAGTTCCATGTTATCATAATACAATATATTTTCTTACCCTTTCTTAAATTATAAAATTAAAAAACAAGTAAAATAAATATATAGATTATTATAAGGCAAATCTCCTTGTCACCACTCCCCAAGTTGGGACATGTTACTCCAGAAGCCCTCCCATGAGCCCCATCCTACACTCCCTCCCTCCAAAGGAAACCATCATTCTGACTCTATAGTAACCAATTCCTTATAGTCCTTTTTGGTTTTATTGCACAAGTGTGCATCCTTAGATTCTAGTTTAGTCTTGTCTATTTTAAAAGAAATAATATATATTTACAGTATCTTTTAATCTACAGGTTCTCCACCCAGCCTTTTCTTTTCTTTACAAGTTCCTGTTAAAGGACTCTGTTTAGATTGTAGCGTCTCCCACACTTTGGGTTTTGCCAGTTGCATGCTTATGGTGCCATTCATCATGTTCTTCTGCCCCTGAATTTCCTGCAATTGGCAGCTGGATCCAGAAGTTTGTTCAGACTCAGGATCTGTTCCTTTAGCAAGGCAGTAAATAGTGGTATTTATTTTTCATTAAAGGGTAAATAACATCTGTTTTTCTCTTTTTGTGATGTTCTTCCAGCAGAAGTTTCCTACACCCGTATGCGCCTATAGGGCCATACAGATATCTAGCTCTGAAAAGTAAAAACAAGCTTCTTTTCTGAATAGTTTATCAGGTACTGTTTTCTTTCAGTGACAGGAAGAATTTAACACTAAGAGGATTTGAAGGCAGAAATTCAAAAGAAGCTAGCAGAAGAAATTTCTTACACTTATGGTTATTGTATTAGCTATTTGTTCAATACCTAGTTCAATTAATATGTTGAGGATTGAAAACTGATTATTTTGTAATTCTATCATTTCATTTTCTTTTATTAGTTGGAATAATACTATGAAGAGATGCTTCTTTCATCTCTCATCAGTTCTTATAGGATCAGCAGGCTAAATGCTTTTTTCTTTTTTTCTTTTTTTTTTTTTTTGAGACAGTCTCTCACTCTGTTGCCCAGCCTGGAGTGCAGTGGCACAATCTGGGCTCACTGCAACCTCCACCTCCCGGCTTCAAGTGATTTTCCTGCCTCAGCCTCCTGAGTAGCTGGAACTACAGGTGCCTGCCACCATGCCCGGCTAATTTTTGTATTTTTAGTAAAGACGAGGTTTCACCATATTGGCCAGGCTAGTCTCGAACTCCTGACCTTGTGATGTGCCCACCTTGGCCTCCCAAAGTGCTGGGATTACAGGTGTGAGCCACCATGCCCAGCTAATGCTTTTTTCAAGATAATGAATTGGCTCCCATTTATTCTCTGAAGGTGACCAATTAATTTTAAATTATCATTTATGATCATTATGATCTTCATTTAAGCATATTTGAAGGATACCACCCACCACATTTTTTATCCTTATTGAAATTCATATTATCTTACCTTTGGCTAATGGAAGCCTGTTCAAGTTGACATCTGTGTCCATTAACATGCCCTGTGGAGTCTCATAGCTGTCTTACTGTCTGTTATGACAAGATAATCCATGCTTTCTTGTACTTTCCCTATCCCAGACCTGGAATCAGTCTTTTCTTCGAGAAATCTTGGTTTCTTTAAGTGAGAAATGGTAGTGCAAGAACACATTGTTGTTACCAGGGATGTTCATTACTATTGAGGTGGTTGTCGTTTCTATGTCTTTTAGGTAGAGAGATAAAATATTTCATGAATTCAGTTAATATTTCTAATTAAAATTCATGACTTTCAAGATTTTTACTTAAGTTTTTTTTCTATTATGTATTTCTCTTTCTTCCACACTGAGAACCCTGATTCTGAAAGACACAGGAGATGATACAATCTCCCATTAAATTACTCCTTTGATTTATCCCACCTTACACACAGAACAGTCTCAGAATAACAATACTAATACCACCAGCACCCATTATGAAAACCGAAAAATAGTTAAGAACGTTTTTTACAAATGTTCTCCCCCCATTATTTATGGATTCACAGCTACACTATCAAAGCATAGTCATTGAATACTCTCCTTTTTAACTCTCATTTTACCTTCAAATTATTTTACCTTAGTTCTCAAGTATGTACATGCTTAATACTTATCATTAGACCATAGGTCAACACTGCTCTAGTTTTTTGTTGTCTAAGCTTATTCTTTACTAGCTACAAAAAGGATTATAGAAACAGTATTTCCTGAGTTCTTGTATATGGATAACAGTGTGTGATACACTTATACTTTACACTGTAATTGTAGTTTTTATCATTACCCTGTTTCCTTGTTCTGTTTATTTTGTCAAGGAAGACTGTTGTGTGTTGAGTCTTCTTTATCTTAAATATTCATCATTTTCTCTTGAGTCCTTTTTTACCTGTATTCATTTCTTTTTTATTTAAAATTTTTTACTCTGCTCACATTCTATTTTTTTTTAACCATTGTTTGTTGTGTTTATTCACTCTTTCTAGTTTAGTTTTTGTTTCTGGGGTGGTTTTTTCTCTAATTCTTTCCTGAGTTCTGCCACCTAGTTCATGAGTTTTTAAAATTGTAATTTATCTGTTCCTGATGTTTTGTGTCATTTTCTTAATGTCTTTTAGTTTATTCTGAAGTAGTAGATTGCAGATTTTTTTTCTGGTTTTATATGAAAGCTTTCATTGTCAGAGTGTTACTCTCCTCCTTTTTCTCTCACAGTAGCTTTGTGTGGGATTCCACTTGATACTTTCTTTTGCTCATTTTTATGTGAAATTAGTTTTCTCAGACTTTTGGAAGGGAGCACAATTCCTTCAAATAGCATCAAAATACATGGCAGATTTCTTCCTGGGATTTCCTGGCTCTGTTCTCTGTCCCCACCCCTTTGGTCTAGACCTTCTCTTTCTTTTGTTTCTGTTGACTCCATTCTAATACATTTTTATTCCACTCCCATCACCTTCTCTGAGTGCGGAGCCTGTCTTAGCAGGGAGCCCCAGGTGGTCAGTTTCAAGAATTCACAGTTGGCCCAGCTCCTTTAGAAGTTCCTATGACTTCTTACACTCAAACACTACTGGAGTGGGAACAACCCCTTTTCTGTTTCAGCTGTGGTTCCCAGATTGTCCTGCTTTGCTTTTCAGTGAATATTTTTCAGCTGTCTTGGCATTCCCCTGTTTCCAGGTCTTTCAATCACGATGCTGCTTCCTTCAGTTTCCTCCTGCATAGACACGCCATGCAGGTGTTGTGGCTATCCTCTGACTTTCTCCTGCATAGATACTGATACCATGCAGGTGTTGTGGTTATGAAAGCCCCACCTGCATTTTGGGGTTTGAGGAGATACTCTGTCACCTGGTTTTGTTGTATATCTTTTGACATATTTTTGATTTTGCTATTTAGTTGCTATGTTTATTTTTATGAGAATTCTAGAAGATCCAAAAAGTATGCTGCCACTACCACTGTCATCTTCTCAGTTATAATAAAATATATTACAATAAGGGAAAAAGTAAGGGTGGTATAAAATGAAATCACAGTAGTAAATGGTGTACTACTATAAAGTGATTCCCAGCAAAATAATGACAAATTCACGGGAGAGTGAATAACAACAAACACAAAAAATAAAGTAAATTCACAGCAGACTTGGTTAATATATAGTTATTTTATAGTCATGTCAAGTTTTTTAGATGTATTCATGGAATTATTTAAACCTGTAGTTTTTAAATGGTGAAATATAAATCAGGCCTGTTCCTTTCTTCTCTCATTACATCCTCCCCCGACTTTCCCAACACAATTTTCTCTTCATCTTGTTTACATAGAAACACAGAGCTCAGGGAAAGAGTAAAATGATTTTGGTAATCAAATATGCACCTGGGAGTGTGTTCAATGAGCCCATGTTAGTGCTCATGTGTCTTGGTCTCTAAGGAACAATTTCAAAGCTTGACCTAGACTTTTTCAAGCTAGGAACAGTGGACAGCAAATTCTAATCTAGGTTGTAAAAAAATGATAAACATTATTCACTCTTTACATTATCCCTCCCAAATGTATACTGTTGTACATTAAAGTGGTTTATTGAGGTCCTGCTTTGTGGTAAAGTGTGTGTGCTGTGTGCAGGGATACAGCAGCGACAAAAGGGATGCTGATCTCTCTGGGATGTGACTTATTTCCAGAGATGTTAGGTGTGTCAGTCTTGGCATCACTACAGATAAGTTATTGTGATGCAAAAATGTTTTTACAATCACATCAACTTAATTCTTAAAAATTGATTTTAAAAAACTTCCCCTAAAGACATGCAAACAAACAATTGAAACTATGCTAGCCCCCAAGGCTAAGACAGGCGATTGATCTGGAGTTGTGGTTTCACCACCTTTAACTATTGGCTATCCTTTCCCTTGCATGCTTGTTTGCTGTTATTTCCTGTGAAATTTTAAGTGAATGCCAATTTATAGTGGAGCCTGGTAATGACATAAAACTCAAAACAGCAAGGCTTATTTCAGATGAAGTTACTGGAAGCCAAGATTAATGTATTTTAAGTGTACTTGCTGTTTAAATAAATACCATTATAAATCCCCTTGTAAGTCTTTTATGTAAAACAAATAATCACTTGCTAATTTATCTTTTCTGTAAGTTAAGAACTTTATGTATTAGGTTTGCTTTAAGGGAGGAAATCCAGTACCTGAACAGTTGCTAAATAGGTCATACTCCATCAGGCGATCTTTGTATCAATACATCCTCTGTTATTTATAAAACAACATGCGCTATCTGGGTTTTATTTCCTCCTTTTTTGTTGCCTTTTGCCATCAGACCATAAACCTTTTGAATGTAGAGACTATCTTTTATGTATCTGTATCTCCATTAAATGCTTACTAAACAGTGACAGTGATATTTGTGAAATAATGACAGAAAGACCCCCCCGCCCCCATCAATTTTTCCTATTTCAGGATCATAATTAAACTTCAGTGGCTATGTTCATTCAATCAGTTAGCTATTGTATGTGCTGAGATCTGAGAAGACTAAAAAGACCATAATAGTCTGTACCTTTGAGAAGTTTATAATCTCATTAGAAAGATAAAAATGCACACATAAAATGTGAATTAAAATTGCCATATTATTATTTAGATGTCAAATAGAGTTTATATATTATATTACAGTCTTTAAAACAAGATTTTGGTTTTATTTATAAAGTTTGTTCTTTTCTTTTTCCTGAGCGAGTATCAATTGTTTTTTCTGCCTTTTTCCCCCTTTTTCTTTCCACATATTGGTCAATCTCTAGTACAAAAGAGAATTATTATAGATGTTTTAATCGTCTGACATTCTTAACATCAATATAATTCTCTAATGATATTTCCTACCTAGGAAAGAGATTCTATACACAGACAGCATGAGGCAGCCCGGCAAGCTCTAATGGGAAGGATACGCCCTGATCACACACTCCTATTTCAAAGGTAGCAATTTATCACATGAGCAACTTTAGATTGATTTCCTAGTGTCCAAATATATCAAATGAATCCTAAATCATGAACATAAACAGAAACCTCTGTCCTAAAATGGACCCAGTGATTCAGCAGTACACCCAGTTCTAGAAGTTGTATTTCCTTTTCATTTGTATACATTATTAAAAGGCACAATATGCTCATAGCTACTAGAAACTGATGATTTTTTGAAGATTGCAAATAATATTTCTTTGCAAGAAGAAGACGAGTGATTAATCTGGAGTTGTGGCTTCACCACCTTTAACTACCATCTATCCTTTCCCTTGTGTGCTTGTTTCGGTTCTTTTTATTGTTTGTAATTTTAAGTTATCTATTGAGAATCTTTAATCAATATAAATACATTTTTGTTCACTTGTTTGCTGCCATGTCAAAACAGAGTGATTAATTTTTTTGATGTTGGTAGGCTATCTTTGGATAGTCGGATTCAAAACACAGGCTGTGTGATATATGCAAATTTGTATGGGGGGTTTGCGAGGGTGGTGGCCAGGAATGAGACACTGTCTCCCAGAGCAGCTGAAGCTGGGCCTAGGTGACCACTGCCCAGCGGAATGCCAGGCCTGTTCAAACAGCCTGGACAGAGAAACTATGCAATTTTAAATATGAGTTCCAAATGGGTCGTCACAAAGGCAGATAGATGCTTTGAATTTGCCTGCATTTATATGCAACTGGGCTGCTTTGCACATAGCAACTCCAGCAAGTCTGAAGAACAGCAGGGTTTATTCACGAAAAATGGCTAATGATTCTTTTTCTTTCAAATCAGTCCGAGGGAACAGACTTGCATACAGCACATATGAGTAGATGAAAAAGGATATTTTATACTAGAGTTTAGTTGAACGTATAATGGTAGAATTTTTAGAAATATTTTACTTGGATACCATTTCAAAGCATTAGATTACAAATAAAGTTGGAAAACACCTATTTTTAACTTTTGTAGCAGTTGATATATTGCCAACCCTTGCATAACAAATGGACTAGGATTTATAATAGAGTACATATGAATCTCCAGGAAGATAATTTGCCTATATTAGTACTTTAATGGCTATGGAATATTCACAGCAATGAATATTTACTTAACCTTCAAATTAGAATGTAATGATGCCAATGACTTAGACAAGCTCTGATGTGAATGTTTCTGAGTGAATACATTACATTATTCCACATAGATCTCATTGGCATTTGCATTTATCTGGGATATTTAGGTATACATGTGTATACACTTGTAATCATAACAAAATCCTTTGGGTGTTTTTTTTTTTTAATTTCCAATTCCAGGGGTCCAGTACCAGTACCTCTCACCAGTGGTCTACACTATTATACAAATTTAGAAGAACTACGGAAAAGTTTTGATCTTTGTGAAGACTATTTTAAACCTCCATTTGGACCATATCCTGAAAAGAGGTGAGTTGAGGTGTTTCGTTGGATGGAATTGGCTATTTTCTGCTGGTTAGTTAAAATCATGGTACTCATCTCTAGGCTTCAGAGAAATCCTAAAACTGGGAAGCAGGGTCCTAACTCCTGCTGTAGAATGTGAAGGGAGTAGACCCTGCCCCTCTATGGAGGGCCCAGACATATAACCTAGGTTCATACCATTGGAAGCTTTTATCTGGGACTTTGAATCTTGAGGGAGTGATACAAAGACAGAGGGGCAGTTAGAGGTTATTCAAGTCACCAGTAGCAGAAGAACCGAGATTTCAGAGGAAGAGCACAGACATCCATTGTGGTAAGGCAGGCAGTGATGTTCTGCTAATCTCTTCCTGTACTGTGATTCGGCTGTGTTCTTGGCTCCAAGCTTACCTTTGTTCCTGCCTCATTTTAAAGCCTGGTTCTCTAGTTTCCATTAATATCATAAAGTACCCCATAGCCTTCCAATAATTCCCTTTTTAATATTCATCTTGGCCAAAGAGTGTCTGTATTTGCAACCAACTATTTTGATTAATATGACGCTGTATTTCAAAATGTTTACCAATGGAAGTCCAATATATAAAAGGCCATTTCAGGGTCTCAGTGTTCAATATGTCACAGTGTGGCTCAAAAGCTGAACATGTTTAGGCTGAGGGCCCCATACAGACCACAACAGAGCCTCCATCGCTGAGTGTAGTGCTGTGCTTTTGCAAACGTTCTACTACATTTTGTTTCTCCTTCAGTTGCTCCTGCCGCTGCAACTGACCATCTCGCTGTAGGTCTTGAAAACAAATTTACACAAAGATCTGGCTGGTTGGGTCAATCGCCATCTACTACAGGGTGCCTCTCTTGGGTAGAGACCTCTAGCCAGGGCCCTCATAGGTTACTGACTGGTCTATAGATTGCCTGTCCCTATGCCAGGCACCTATCTTTTAGCCAGTATTCTGTGGTCAGACCAGTGACAGCGAACCAAGTGGAAAACTCTTCAGCAGGGGTCTGAGGGTATGGCAGTCTCTCTGGAGCGTCCAAACGCATGGCAATGTAATAGACATACAATGTGACTGGAAGAAAGCTCACCAAAATGTTAACAGTGGCTATTTCTCTAGAATTACCAGTTATTTTATTTTTCTTCTTTATCCTTTTTTTCCTGTAATGCCTAAATTATTTGCACAGGGATATACATTTTATTTCTGTATCCTAAAAAACTATTAAAAATCCCTAAGAATGTAATGAAATATTCAATAAATGAGAAAGTAAAAATATTTACCCCAAAATATTATGTTATTATCTTCTAGTGAATAGATTATGGCCAGTTTTTGTTCTTTTGTTCACCCCCCCCACCCCATATTTTCAACAATGAACTTTTTATAATTTTTGAAGCATTAGTATTTCTTTACAAAGTTATTTTAGAAGTCTGTCACAGCAAAGGGATATTTTATGAGGGTGATATATCATAATGAGAATGAAAACTTTTTAAATGAGCAATGATTTCCTTTATTTCTGAGTTTTATTGTTCTGACACTTGGGGTTTCCTTTCATACATTTGATGATGAAAAATAGCTGTCCCCTCTCAGTGGTCCCCTCTCAGTCTGCACATTTCTCTAGAGAGGAGAAACCCTAGCATTATCATTAGTTAATTAGCTTTCTGTAACCACGTTGAAACTGTGATCTCTGAGGATTTGTTTGAGCTCTGAATTGTTAGTCCAGTGAGGTAGGCAGATGGGAATACAGCAAAAAAGAGAAAACAAAGTGGCCTAATGGGCTGCAGTAGGTTTATACATCATCTCTTCCTGTGGTAAAAGGGGTCAGGCCTGTGGCTCAAGTCTGACACTTCACCTGTGGTCATGCATGTGTCTTTTAACTCCACCACTTTCTTTCTTCTGACTTTCAATGAGCATTCATTTAATACTTTGATGCAAAGGAAAAGTAATTGTTGAAAGACAGAACTTGCTCTGTGATGACTTTTTTGGTGTGTGTCTTAAATGCAGACATATTCTTTCCCAAAACGTATGTGTTATGGTTTGAGCTGTCCCCCATACCCCCAATTTCATATGTTGGAGTCCTGGCCCCCAGGATCTCAGAATGTGACCTTAAGATGAGGTCATATTGGAGTAGGGTGGGCTCCTAAGCCAATAAGGCTGTCCTTGTGAAAAGGAGAAATTTGGACACAGGCACATGCATAGGGAGAATACCTTGTGATGAAGACTCAGATTGGGGTGATGGGCAGAAGCCAAGGAGCACCAAAGCTTGCCAGCAAACCACCAGAAGTGATGAGAGAGGCCCGGAACAATTCTCCCTCATAGACCCTGGAAGGAATCCACCCTGCTGACACCTTGATTTTGGACTTTAGGCCTCCATAACTGTGAGACAATCAATTTCTGTTGTTTAAGTCACTCAGTTCATGGTACCTTGTTATGGCAGCCGAAGCAAACTAATACAACCTGTATTAAAAATCCAGTGAAATTTTTCTTGTCAATTCTTTCTGTGTTTCCTTTAACATGCTACATGGTTATATGCTATGTATGTATTTAATTTATATGTTATAAATATAACCTACTATTGTATGCACTATATATCACTTTGGGTTACTGCATTTTTCACTAAAAGGTGGAAGAACATCTTTATGCATCTATCATTTGATAAAAAGCTCTATCCCATAAAACATAAATGCATCTACTGCTGTATTTAGGGGAAAAGACTCAGTCTAGGAATAAATCTAAAGAGAAGATCCCATGCATGGGTTAATAATGACACTTTCCCAATGCAGGAAATAGAGGAGAGATTTGTCCGGTGACTGGAAGAGCCAGACGTTGGCAATATTGGTCTCAGTTTACTCTTCTCTAGAAAGTGCTTCTTGGGCAAGTTCAATTACCCTAGGTGGGAGCAAGAGATTGGGAAACAAGGTCTCCTAGGAGACTTTGCTCTATCTAAAGGGGGCCTAGGCCTGGTGTGGTGGCTCACACCTCTAATCCCAGTACTTTGAGAAGCCAAGGTGGAAGGATTGGATCATTTGAGCCCAGGAGTTCAAGACCAGCCTCAGCAACATAGTGAGACCCTGTTTCTACAAAAAAAAAAAAAAAAAAAATTAGCTGGGCATGGTGGTGTGTGCCTGTAGTCTCAGCTACTCAGGAGGCTGAGGTGGGAGGATGGCTTGAGCACAAGAGGTCAAAGCTGCAGTGAGCCATGATTGCACCATTGCATTCCAGCCTGGGTGACAGACCCAGTCTCAAATAGATAATTAAATTAAATTAAATTAAAGGGACCTAACATTCTGGTGTAGAATTCCAAAAGCTATTTTTTTTTTTTTTTTTTTTTTTTTTTGAGACGGAGTCTGGCTCTGTCGCCCAGGCTGGAGTACAGTGGCCGGATCTCAGCTCACTGCAAGCTCCGCCTCCCGGGTTCACGCCATTCTCCTGCCTCAGCCTCCCGCGTAGCTGGGACTACAGGCGCCTGCCACCTCGCCCGGCTAATTTTTTTTTTGTATTTTTTAGTAGAGACGGGGTTTCACTGGGTTATCCAGGATGGTTTCGATCTCCTGACCTCATGATCCGCCCGTCTCGGCCTCCCAAAGTGCTGGGATTACAGGCTTGAGCCACCGCGCCCGGCCATCCAAAAGCTATTGTCCAACAAAGAGAAGACAGTCCCAAGAACTCAGCCCAAGATGGTAAGACGGACCTCCTCCTTTGAGCAAGCAATTAGACTTCTCTGCCACTTGATAACAAGTAACCGACACTTCTAAGCAGAACCCTTAGGGTGCAGAGAGAATGCCCATCACAGAACACCTCTGTCTGGGAACGTTGGTGCCATGTAGCCCTAGCTGTAGTTGACAGACATCTGAGGTCCGAGTAGTAGGCAGGTGTCTATGCCCAGCAGCATGTGGGCTTTCCAGGAGAGCTGGGTTTGGATTCCCAAGTGCACCAGTGCTGTGGCCTCTGCTTGCCATTCAAACATGATACAGACAAAGTGAGTGGCGCGCATTAGCTGTGTCACCCTCAGTATGCCTATACCACCCCACTCCCTTACCTCCCGGCTCAAGGACAGGCCCAGATGATGGCTAATTGCACTATGTCTTTCAATACTAGAGCCCTGAACTCCTGGGGGCATTTCATTAAGACTGGCTTCTACCCTTTTAATCTCTGCCACAGTCATAATATCATTCTAGTAAATGTAGATGCCTTCATTTAAATGGCAGGCTTTACCTTGTATAGACCCAATTGCATCAGCCTTTCCTGTTGCCAGGTACGAATCTAAGTTAAATGTGGAGTGTGAACAAGTGGAGGTCAACTTGAACTTGATCCTAGAAATGTACTTCTTTGCTGGGATAGGGATCATAATATTGGAACTACAGAAAAGAAAGTATAATCACAGCCACCTACTAGGTTCTGCAGCGAAAAATTACCTATTAATTTTCAACATTTTAATCAACCTTTGGCCAAATCATGAAAAGACAGAATTATGAATACAAAGCTTAACATAATCAACATTGACAGTGAAAAGCAGACCTGTAATGACAAAGTTTGGGAGGTAGAGGTGGAGGGTCAATTTTATTATCTGTTGTTAATGAAAGAAGAAATGGAGTTTTAAAATATGATACACAAAGATGCAGATCTGACAGATGGAAGAACTGAGAATAGTAGGGGGAGTGTTATAAAGTGAGTTAAGTTCTTCTGTATCATAGCAGAAATCGTATCTATTAAAAGATATATTTAAAATTGATGTCAGGGTTGGGTGGTATGGCTCACGCCTGTAATCCCAGCATTTTGGGAGGCCAAGGTAGGCAAATCACTTGAGGTCAGGAATTCAAGACCAGCCTGGACAACATGGCAAAACCCCATCTCTACTAAAAATATAAAAATTAGCCAGATGTGGTGGTGCGCACCTGTAGCCCCAGTTACTGAGGGGGCTGAGGCAGGAGAATCAGTGAAACCCAGGAGGCAGAGGTTGTAGTGAGCCAGGATGGCGCCACTGCACTCCAGCCTGGGTGACAGACAGAGCCTCTCTGTATAATTTTACTTAATTTTAACTATATATAGAGAGCAGGTTTATTAAAATGTTAATGAGAAGTTTTTGGAGAGATGAGAAAAAATTTGTCTAGGTCCAAATCAAATTTAAAAGAAAAACAGCAAGCTTTATATAATACAACAAATGGGTTAATATTCAATATGTAAAGAGTTCAGACAAATTGGTAAGAAAAACAGTATGGTCCTCAACAGATAAATGAGCAAAAGACATACATAGGTCACAAAAGGAGTATGGGGAGGAGCTAATGAATAAATATAAAAAATAATGTTTAATCTTGCTTGTGATTAGAAAGCAATTTTAAATAATATGCCACTTTTTGCTTGTTTAATTAGCATAACTGATTTTTTTTAAATTATTTTTTAAATGGCGCAAAGAGAAAGATACTGCTGGAGAGCCCAGATTTTGTTGGGAGATAAAATTTCACAATCTTTTGGGGAGCAATTAGGAAGTTTATAGCAAAATCCTAAATAATATATTTACTATTGACCTATTTATCCTGCTTCTGGGAATTGATGCTGTCTTAGACCATTCAGGCTGCTATAATAAAATACCATAGACTGAGTAGCTGATAGAAAACAGACATTTATTTCTCCCAGTTCTGGAAGCTGGAAGTTTAAGATCAAGGTGCTGGCAGATGCAGTGTCTGGTCAGGGCCCACTTTCTGGTTTCCAGATGCCATCTTGTGGCATTGTGTAGATGTGTCCTCTACACAATGGAAGGGGTGAGGGAGCTCTCTGGAGTTTTAAATAAGGGCACTAATCCCACCATGAGGACCCCACCCTCATGACCTAAGCACCTCCTGAAGGCCCCGCCTCCTAATATCATCACTTTGGGGACGAGAATTTCAACATAGGAATTTGTGGGGATGCAAACATTCAGATCCTAGCAGATACTAGTAAATTAACACGTGGAAAATCATCATATACAAAGATATTCATTATGACAGAAAAAATTAGAAAGAACCTGAATGTCCAAAAATAACAGAATGATTAAATAAAGCACGAAGCGTATACTTGATGGGCTGTTATGCAGCGGTTAAAGATCAGGGTTCAGAAAACTGTTGATAACTTAAAATTCACTGAAATTCACTGAAAATGTGCACAATTACATAAAACAAAAAGAGCCAAACTGTAAGAGTGGCTTTCTATGTCTGATTTTCCTTTTTCCTTCTAGTTTTTTGTATTTTCTAAATTGTCTATAATGCATATGATTTAGTTTTATAATGAGAAGCAATTAGTGAACTTTGTTTTTAGAAAATTAATACAGTGGATAAAGATAAGTCAATCCAAAACAACTGAACTGAAGTATGAATGTGTATGGGATATGAGAAGCAGAGTTACAAAGCTAGTGGATCTTGTGTAACACTCAACCACATGCCAGTTTCTGTTCTGGGAATGTGACATATGTTATCTCAACACACACAGACACACATACACACACACACACTAATTTATAACTACTACGCGGCGAGAAAAAAATGCTGTCTTTTTCCTTATTTTAAAAATGTGACAACTGAGGCAAGTTAATTAGTCGGTAAAAGGACTTGAAGCTATCAAGTCTCAGAGCTGAGGTCTGAACCAAAGCCAAAAGGCTCGAATCTTTGTGCTAAGCCACTTGGCTACACTGTTTACAAGGCTTAGAACTTAACTGGAGGAAGAAGACATGTATAGAGAAACACCAATGACACAGGCACGTCTGTGATGAATGAAACACAATTAGTTCAGACATCTTTTTTGTCCTTCATTATTTTCTACCAGAGGTTTCTTTTCTCTCCCCAAACTACCTCTTATTTGCTAAAGCCCCCCAAGATATGCCAGCATCTCCGACAGAGAATTCACATTCTCTGTGGCTTTCTAAAGAAAAATTATTAAACTTTTAAAAATGGGAGGGCCCCATATTTGCATTTCAACTCTATGTCTGAGGGGTTCACCTACATTTTTACCAGTTTTTTTTTTCTTTCTTTCTTTCTTTTTTTTACATTTGCTGTTAACTAGAAATCTTTCTGTGTGTGCATGGGGGATGAGGGGATCTTTTTATCTGGTCTCAGCATGATTCCTTGCCAAGGTCCTACCAATGGCTGAGGGCGCCCAGCGATGAGACAGCTGGGGAGGTCAAGAGCACAGTCTATAAATACTTCAGTCAGCCACCATCTGGTCCTGGAGTCATTGGCTGGTGAGATCCAGAAACATGGATGGGAACAAGCCCCCTGTGGCCTGTGTCAGAAGAGACACATGTCACTTGGGTTATGGCACCCTCTTCCCAAGCCCTAGTGGTATAAAACTCCAGGCCTCATGCTTTCCCGCTCCTGCCTTTTCCGTAGTTGATTATCCTATTCCCATCCCCGAACCTTCTCTTTAAAAAGTCTACTTCTGGCCGGCAGTGGTGGTCCATGCCTGTAATTCCAGCACTTTGGGAGGCTGAGGCAGGTGGATCACCTGAGGTCCGGAGTTCGAGAGCAGCCTGACCAACATGGAGAAACCCCATCTCTATTAAAAATACAAAATTAGCTCTTTCCAGCCAGCGCCGAGCGATGGGCATTTCTCGGGACAACTGGCACAAGTGCCGCAAAACCGGGGGCAAGAGAAAGCCCTACCACAAGAAGCGGAAATATGAGTTGGGGCGCCCGGCTGCCAACACCAAGATTGGCCCCCGCCGCATCCACACAGTCCGTGTGCGGGGAGGTAACAAGAAATACCGTGCCCTGAGGCTGGACGTAGGGAATTTCTCCTGGGGCTCAGAGTGTTGTACTTGTAAAACAAGGATCATCGATGTTGTCTACAATGCATCTAATAATGAGCTGGTCCGTACCAAGACTCTGGTGAAGAATTGCATCGTGCTTATGGACAGCACACCGTACCGACAGTGGTACGAGTCCCACTAGGCGCTGCCCCTGGGCCGCAAGAAGGGAGCCAAGCTGACTCCTGAAGAAGAAGAGATTTTAAACAAAAAAAGATCTAAAAAAATTCAGAAGAAATATGATGAAAGGAAAAAGAATACCAAAATCAGCAGTCTCCTGGAGGAGCAGTTCCAGCAGGGCAAGCTTCTTGCGTGCATTGCTTCCAGGCCGGGACAGTGTGGCCGAGCAGATGGTTATGTGCTAGAGGGCAAAGAGTTGGAGTTCTATCTTAGGAAAATCAAAGCCCAGAAAGGCAAATAAATCCTCGTTTTGTCTTCACCCGTGTAATAAAGGTGTTTATTGTTCTGTTAAAAAAAAAAAAAATACAAAATTAGCCAGGCGTGGTGGTGCATGCCTGTAATCCCAGCTACTTGGGAGGCTGAGGCAGGAGAATCACTTGAAATAGGGAGGCGGAGGTTGCAGTGAACTGAGATGCACCATTGCACTCCAGCCTGGGCAACAAGAGCAAAACTCTGTCTCCAAAAAAAAAAAAAAAAAAGTCTATTCCTTACCTTTTTCCAATTAGTTTTCCAAGCCAGCATCTTTCTATCATTCCTGAAGTTTACTTTGACTGAAGCATTCTGGAACCATTAAGTTGGAGAAGAGAAGTCTCCCAGTGAGGCCCTTCAGATGTCACAATGGTCCCTCTCCTGAGAGCGTTCTCCTTCCTCCCCTCCAGTTTCAACCTCCACCCCACCTTCCCTCTTTTCTAGCTAATTGATCCCACATGTCTTAACTAAAATGGCACTTCCTCAAGGAAAGCTATCCTGGAATGCCTAATATATCATCTTATAGCATCTGCATTTTCCTTCATATCTCAGTTTTTGTAAAGCACGTGTGTGATTAGATACACCCCCCAGTCTGTAAGCTGGACAGGGCAGGTCCAGATCTCATGTTCACTGCTATATCCCCTGAACCTCCTCAGTGTTAGAATTGTGAATGAGACTTGATAAATGAGTGACAGAAAAGGGTTAAGAGTGTAAACAATCTTTAGGGTCCCAAGGTGGGAGACGGGGACTGCACTGGTCAGGGAGAGGGGAGAGGATCGTGTCCATCTTTCTGTCAGGTGGAATCAAAGCTATCCCCGTTGCTGAATCAGGGACTACTAATGGCATGACTTCAATGTTCAGTGAGGAAATTTCACTCAGCAAATTTCTCCTGCCTTCTTGCTTAGGCCTGAAATCTGCCATGAGAGCTGCATTCTTGTAAGACTTTGGACCTTGTTAAAAGGCAGGATTTATCCAAAACGTAATGGCTTAAATATCAACCATTTTCTGTGATCAATTTCAGATTCTCCAATGAGAGCAAATATGGCGGGGATGAGGCACAGTGCGTAGAAGTGCCTGTAAACAAGGTTCAGCTGCTTGCCAGGGCTTTGCAGGATGAGCTCCCCTGGTAGAGCTGCCTCCCTGGCAGGGAGAGAAGAAACAGGTGAATCCCAAAGAAGAGGAACCTGGCAGTAGGAAGTGTTTTGGCTCAGAAGCAGGGATTTCAGGCACCCAATCATATCTGAACATTATCCTAAAAGTGGAAAGAAGTGTGGGGCATAGTGGCTCACACTTGTAATCCCAGTACTTTGGGAGGCCAAGGCTGGCGGATCACCTGAGGTCAGAAGTTCGAGACCAGCCTGGCCAACATGGCGAAACCCTGTCTCTACTAAAAATACAAGAATTAGCCAGGTAATGGTGCAGCCTGTGGTCCCAGCTACTCGGGAGGCCGAGGCAGGAGAATCACTTGAGCCCAGGAGGTGGACGTTGCAGTCAGCCCAGATCGTGCCACTGCCCTCCAGTCTGGGTGACAGAGTAAGATTCTCTCCAAAAAAAAAAAAAAAAAAAAAAGGAGAGGAAATCACAGTCCCCAAAACCTATGCCCAATGTGAGGCCACCTAACATGGTTTTGTTTCTCTATCCTTGATATAGCACTGATTCTAAAATCCTGGAGATGAGGATCTGTGCCTTACTCATCTTGTTTTATACTCCAGCACCTATCATGATGTCTTGCCCTTAGTAGATACTCAGCCATGTCTTGTATAATGGATGGGACATTTATGCTAATGTGTACAGTACCTAATATACTTTAAGATATGTCAGCTGCTAGGTAGCACCTGCTATAGACACTGTTGAAAACTGGCTCAACACAAGGTAACCCAGTGAAGTCATAGGCATAGATCGAGTGGCCATTAGTATTGCATAGTTTGCGTCTCAAAAAGATCTTTGATTTTTCATTATTTCAGTGGGAAAGATGCCTTGGTTTCCTCGAACTGTTCATTGCTTCGGTTCTGTCCGTGGTCAAAAGAATTGCCTTTCCAGCCTCCAGAGGGGAGCATTTCTTCACACCTAGGATCAGGAGCCAGTGACAGTGAGACCGAAGAGACCACGAAAGGTATAAGTTAGGCCAGGCGCCGTGACTCACGCCTGTAATCCCAGCACTTTGGGAGGCCAAGGCAGGTGGATCTCCTGATGTCTGGAGTTCGAGACCAGCCTGGCCAAAATGGTGAAACCCCGTCTCTACTAAAAGTACAAAAAGTAGCCAGGCGTGGTGATGGGTACCTGTAATCCCAGCTACTCGGGAGGCTGAGGCAAGTGAATTGCTTGAACCCAGGAGGTGGAGGCGGAGGTTGCAGTGAGCTGAGATCGCACTACTGCACTCCTGGGCAACAAGAGCAAAACTCTGTCTCAAAAAAAAAAAAAAAAAACCAAAAGGGGAAAAAAAGATATGAGTTGTTTCACATATAGTATTATAAATATAAGTCCGTATTATATTTATATATGTTTCCCACTGTCTTTTTATTGATCCCGATTTTTGAAAGTTGAATGAGAGTATTGAGTCAGAATCTCCCTGTAAGGTAGAGTGTTATCTTGTTGCCCACTGTTGAGAAAGGTGGGGGATCCACCCACGGTCACTTAGCTACTTTAAGTAGAAGCTGCTGCACTGTCCATCTGGCCACATTATCTTCACGGGTCTGGGGCCAGGACCACACGCTCTTTGGAAGAGGTTTTGGTGAGGTAGACTCCATTCAGTGAAGGGGAGGAAAGCTTGGAGGCTTCGCGTTGCAGTCCAGTCTTCACTATGGCGGTTTGGCAGAATGCTGATGACTTTAGGCTCGAAGGATCTGGCCTAGCCCCCCTTCACCTCCTTTTTGCTCCTAGATCCCAAACACACATGTGAACGTGCATGTCCAGACGGAGGCAGAAGGGACATTGTATGTTTC